>NW_024429191.1:66889991-67499668 GCF_017639785.1 Mesocricetus auratus
AGTCATAGAGTGAGACCCTGTCTTTAAAAAATGTAAATAAAATACAAAGATAAATCTAAACAAAATAAGACAAAAAATGAGACTAAACATACACATTCTGTGGTGGTTTGAAGTAAAATGGTCCCCAAAGGGAACGGCACTCTTAGGAAGTGTGGCTTTGTTGGAGCAGGTATGGCCTTGTTGGAGGAAGTAAGTGTGTCACTGTGGAGTCAGTCTTTGAGTTATCGTATATACTCAAGCAATGCCAGTGTCTCAGACCACTTCCTGTCACCTGTACAAGATGTAGCAGTCTCAACTGTCTCTCCACGCTGCCGTGTCTCACCATGATGGAAATGGACTGAGCCTCTGAATTGTAAGCCACCAGTTAAGTCTTCTCCTTTATAAGAGTTGCTGGGGTCATGGTGTTTCTTCACAGCAATAGAAACCGAGACACAAATTAGTACCAGGAGCAGGCTATTGCTGTGATAGACCTGACCATGCTTTGGTTTGAAGGAATGTGACCCTTGCGGCTGTGGATTAGAAAAGCAGTTGAATGATTTAAATGCTGCTTAATGGGCCATCCTAGTAGGAACATGGAAGACAGTGTAGAGTGTGATTTGAACTGTGGGTACCGCTATCAAGAGGTTTCAGAGGAAAAGAATGTTAGTATGTGGTCTGGAGACCAGTCTTGTGATATTTTGGTGAAGAATGTGGCTGCTTTTTGCTGTTGCCTGAAAAGTCTGCCTGAGGATAAAGTGAAAATTTTTGGATTAATTCGGTTGGCAGAGGACATCTCAAAACAGCCTAGTATAGACTCTGTTATGTGGTTAATTAGTGGTAACTCTGAAGATTTGTAGTGAAAAGGAGCAAGCTGATCAAATAAAAACATAAAGTGTACAGATTGAGAAAAGGGGAAGCAGGAAGTGGAATGGAGCTAAATTCTGTGTTCAAGGAGATAGGCAAATTAAATGAAATAAAAAGATCCCACCCAGCTAAGTTTCCAACTTGTGAAAAGGAATTTTTGAAAAACTTAGAGCCCAGTGTAGTGGTGCCCACCTTTAATCCCAGCACCTGGAGAAAGCTTGGCAGATCTCTGAGCTGGATGCCAGTGGGGTCTGCAAAAGCAAGTTCCAGGACTGCCAAGCTTAGGCAGTGAAGAAAACCATGCAAAACAGAAAGCTGGTGAAGATGTCATTGAACGAGGGGGCCATGTTCCAGTCCCAATAAGCATCAGATTTGGCAGCTTCAGCCACATGGCTCTGGATTTAGAGTCAGAGATGGAAGAATGGGGCTATGGAATTTGCCTTCGTGACTAAGCTACTGAGGCCAGGCGTGTGTCAGGAGTGTCCCTGAATGGAGGCACAGAGAGGCCATTGTGTGAAGCTGTGAAGGAGAAGCTTGGATTGCCTTAGAGATCCCAAAATGTTGGAGATGCCAGGGCCATGGGATACCCGCTGAGGAGAGCTGCTAACAGGGAGTGGACCAGCCCAAGAGAAAGAAGTGTGTTGTAGTCAACAAAGCTGAAGGAAGTTGGAGGTCCGAAGAGTGCTTTGACATCAGACGGGGAGATACAGGGTTTGGAGTTTGGCCAGCTGGCTCTTGGTCTTGCTTTGGTTCAGTATTTCCTCATTATGTTTTCTTTCCTTCCCTTTGGAATGGTAATGCATATCCTATGCCATTATATGTTGGAAGTATAGGATCTGATTTTGATTTTCAGGGGACTGCAGTTCAGAGATTCCATGAATCTGGAAGAGACTTTGAACTTTAGCCTTTTAAGTAAGTTTGAGACTGTTATAGACTATGGGACTTTTTTTCCTTTTTTAAAATTGATTTATTCTTATTTTATGTGCATTGGTGCTTTGCCTGATGTATGTCTGTGTGAGGTGTCAGATCTTGGAGTTACAGACAGTAGTGAGCTGCCATGTGGGTGCTGGGAATTAAACTGTGGTCCCCTGGAAGAGCCGTCAGTGCTCTTAACTTCTGAACCATCTCTCCAGCCCCGGGGCTTTTTCTTTCAAGACAGGGTTTCTCTATGCAACAGCCCCGGCTGTCCTGAAACTCACTCAATAGACCAGGCTGGTCTCAAACTCAGAGATCTGTCTGCCCTCTTCATCCCCAGTGCTGGGATTAAAGGTGTGCGTCACTGATGCTGGCGCCACTGCCACCCAACAGCTATGGGGACTTTTGAAGTTGGACCAAATGCATTTTTGCGTTATGACATGACTGCAAAGCCAAGGAGTAGGATGTGGTGGTTTGAAAGAAAATAGACTCCAAAGGGAGTGAAACTATTAGGAGGCCTGGCTTTTCTGGAGTAGGTGTAGCCTTGTTGGAGGAAGTGTGTCACTGTGAGGGTGGCCTTGAGGTATCATATATGCTCAAGCTATACCCAGTGTCTCACCACTTCCTGTTTCCTGCACAAAATGTAGACCTCTCAGTGATCTCTCCAGCATTGTATCTGCCTGCTCGCCACCATGTCCCACCATGATGATTATGTACTGAACTTCTGAATTATAGGCCACCCAATTAAATAAATGTATCCCTTTATAAGAGTTGCTATGGTCATGGTGTCTCTTTACAGCCATAGAAACCCTAACTAAGACACATTCCTTGTCAAAATAATTGTGAAATAAATGTGATGCACACAGATGTTCACAGCAACACCATCATAAGGTCCAAACAGTAGAAACTGCCCAAGTGCCCATCCACACACGAATGGATAAGCAAACGCATGTCTGCAGCATATACATACTGTGCAATACTACCTCTACATTAAAAGAGGTGAAGAAATAATATGCACAGTAAGTGTAGTATATTGTAAGTTGCTTGAGGACATTATTTAAGTGAAAGAAGTCAAATAGAGAAGGGAAAATAGTGTATGATTCCACCTATGGGAGGTTCCTAGAAGGCTCAAATTCATGACAGACAGTAGAACGCTGGTTGCTGAGAGTTTGGGGAAGGGGAGGGGAAGGCAGTTGTTTTTTAATAGGTGCTTAAACTCAGTATATCAGTTTGACAGAAAAGAGTTGAAATCAAATCAAGTGTGGTAGCTCATGTCTATAATCCTAGCATTTAGGAGGCAGAAGCAGGAGGGTCATGAGTTCAATGCCAGCTTGTGTACTGTAGGAGTTGATACCTGAAGTGTACTTAGGATAATGCTGGCACATAAAGAACTCAGTTGGAGGATACTCCAAGGTTATTATCATTATCCCTATCCTCAAAAGAGAGGACAGTTTATAAGCCGATATGACGAGTATCAAGATATATTAGTAAGTGGGGAAGGGCAAAATACACAGCAATAGGTACAACATGGTAGCCTTGGCTTGGGGTTTTGTTTTATTTTTTTCATTTTTGCCTTTTTTGAGACAGAGTTTCTCTGTGTATCCTGGGCTGTCCTGAAACTCACTCTGTATACAAGGCTGGCCTTGAACTCACAGAGATCTACCTGCCTCTGCCTCCTGAGTGCTGGGATTAAAGGCATGTGCCACCATCGCCTAGATTTAGCCTTGGTTTTAAGAAAGAGGATAGTAAAAAAAATACACTATTTGTGGAGATGATAGATGGATGGATAGATAGATAGATAGATAGATAGATAGATAGATAGATAGATGGATGATAGCTCTATAAGTGCATATACATATGTACCTACATGAATCTGCAAGTGTGCTATCACATGTGTACATATGCTAACTATTCTTGGTTAGACCCCTTTTCTGTGCAGTTCAGGGGATACAATCACATTATACTCTATGTCAATAGCAGCCCAGGAATACAATACAATGGTATCCCTGAGAGTTGTCCAACACAGTGACTCTGCTGACTTGGCTGCATGTGGCTAACATCTCTGGAGAATATGGAGATGGAATAATATCAGTTGCCTATGGGGGAGGGATGTAGATGGCTCAGAAGTGGTCCTCTCAAAGTGAAGCTTTAGTGCCCTCTCACCTTAGAACTATGCAATGTGTAATAGAATACTTGTTGCCCAGACAATAAGTGGAAAAAGAGTTGGAAAAATAAATCAATACACATATTTAAAGCAAATACTTAAAAATAACAGTGCAAGTTGGAGAGTTAAAGAAATACAAAAAGTACTGAAAGGTATGGAGGAGAGAATGGCAATTAAGTATAATTGTTTCTTTGTCCTGTCCCCCACCCTCTGGTCTCTGGTTGGCTCTATGTGTTGGTTTTCAGTACTTTGAGGTCAGCATCATGTAGGAGGGGAGGGGCAAACTTTTGACATTTCTATATGACATTGTCATCTTCAAAGTTCATGCTTAAGAACCTTGCAATTGAATTATTCAATCCCCCCAAAAAGAAAGGAAATCACACACACACACACACACACACACACACACACACACACACACACACACGCCTCATAATGTTCTAATTAAGTTTACAATTTCATCTTGGGCTGCACTCATATCTATCCTGGGGCTCAGGTAGCCCTCTGGGTCACAAGTTGGAAATGCTACTAATAGAAATCTGGCCCGACGGTTGTTTTGTTCAATAAAGCTTTATTGATCATACTGATCCTTTAAAGATCCTACTGCAAAAGCACCATTTTAGTTGTGATAAAGACCTTGTGCTTCTCAAAACTGAAAGTGCTGTACTGGGTGTGATGGCTCATGCCTACTATCCCAGCTCTCTTGAGGCCAAGTCAGGAAGACCACCTTGAGTTCAAGGTGTATGAAACACTAAAGAATGCTTAAGATCAGCCTAGGTTACATAATTCCAGGCCAGCCAAGGTTACACAGCAGAACAAGGATCTGATCCCCTATAGGGAAAGTCTCCAGATGCTAATAGAGAGAGCAGAACAGATTTTTTGAATAGGCATATCTGGGATTCAGGTTTTAGAGTGGGCATGCCTGGGGTCTCAGCACCATTGCTGCACAGTTAGTTGTGGAAGATCAGTTGTAATGTGTGTGAAACCCATCATGCGTCTTTCACAGCTCATGCTTATTCATTTTTAAAACAGTGTAAAGACAACAGCTATATTTTGATTCCTGCTTTTCTTTCATCTAACATTATATTACAAGTAATTTTCTCTCCTCTTAAAATTATTCATAAGCATTTGCTTTCTCTTTCCTTTTTAACTTAATTTTTTGTTTTGTTTTTGATCCAGGGTTTCTCCTTGTAGCTCTGGCTGTCCTAGGACTTGCTTTGTAGACCAGACTGGGCTCAAACTCACAGAGATCCCCTCTGCCTCCTGGGTGTTGTGATTAAAAGTATACGCCACCATGCCTGGCTTAACTTAACTTTTACTATGAGAATTATCAACAACCTGGAAAAGTAGACAGAGTAAGATAATAACCACGAACTCTCTCATCCATAAAAATTGATAATATTTTGTCTTGATGAATTATACTTTGTTCTGAACTAGTTTAACTAAATTGCAGATACAATGGCATTTTTATTGTAAATACTTCCATAGGCATCCCAAAGGGTATTTTCCATATAACTTGAAAACAATTTTCCTTCTATCTGTCTGTCTGTGTAGATCAGGTTGGCCTGAAACTCAAAGAGATCTGTCTGACTCTGCCTCTCAAGTGGTGGGATTAAAGGTGTTAGCCACCATGCTTGGCTTCAACATCTGCTCTTGTTTGGACAAAGTGAGTTATGTCCTACTGCCTCCTCCAGCCATCCCACACTGCCTCATCTTGCCAAATTGATACCCATCCTGATGCTCACCCCAGTGAACCTATTCTGGATATCCCTTCATCCCTAGTCCTTCCAGCTGTAGTGGTCCCTCTGCTTCTGTACCACTCCATGACATCAGCACTGTTGGGTAGTGCTTAGCTGGCCACTGCTCCTCCATTGAATCTCCTCTTCTGGAGAGTGGGGGCTACTGTTTCTTCAAGTCTGATTTCCACGGGATAAGAAAACATGAGAAGTCAGGGGGGGTGAGAGGTCACACTCATCAACCTTCATGAGAAAGCCACACAAGTCAGTATGCCTCTGTAAGACCCTATCAAAAAGAAATAAAGCATGGCCTGCTGGCACAGACTAGAATCCTTGTTATTCAAGGGGCTTGGAAGAAGGGTAACAAATTCGAGGCCTGCCTAGGCTACAGACTGAGTTCAGGGTCAGCCTGAGCAAATTCATAATACTCTGTCTCAAAATAAAAAAAAGACAGGTCTGAGAATGTAATTCAGGATGAGTGCCTGCTAGCATGCACAGAAGGAAAAAGATGAGAGCAACTAGTTAAAAGAAATATATCCATTTGTGCTTAAAATATCAGGAAACCAAGGAGCAGGGGCACCGGTGTTTACCACAATGAAAACAATGTTGGATGAATGACAATCAACAGGACTTTGGGTGTGATAAGAAACAGAGGGATATTTTTGTTTTGTTTTGTTTTTTGGGATAGCCCTAGCTGTCCTGGAACTGACTTTGTAGACCAGGCTGGCCTTGAACTCACAGAGATCCACCTGTCTCTGCCTCCTGAGTGCTGGAACTGAAGGCATGTGCCCCCACCACAACCCAGCTGGGATATAATCTTAATAATTGTAATATCCCAAGATGAAATAAAGACCATCAAAGTATAAAAATTGGAGAAAATAGCCTCATAAATAAACTATGTCTCATTAAGAAGTTAGGCACTAAAATAATCCCCTATCCTCCCAACTTGTAATGTCCTCAGGGATCACAGTCAAATTATTTATTAAGCTGGACTTTCCTATGCATTGCAGAGTTCATTGTCCCCGATGCCCCTCTCAGTGCTGATAGTGGTCCCTGTCTGTGATGACAAACACTAAACACCACTGAAGGGCAGTGCTGGCCTCATCGAGAACCACAGATACATGTGAAAACAACTTGAAAAGTTAAAAGCGCTTTTCAAATACACAGTAAGATTAACCTCCAAAACCGGTATTGAACATTCAGTGGATGTTGTCTGTTGGCACTGCATTAATGAAGACTGTTGAATTGTAAGACATGAATCTTTTCCTTAGTGTGAGACCAATTTCCATTTCTGGAAACATGGCCAGATCAATACATTCATTGAAAAGTAACTAAAAATTCTGGCATCAAAAGAAGCCTTCAAGAGCCTCAGAGAATAAGTGGTGAAGTTAAGAATTTGTACCTGGCTGAGCAGTGGTGGCGCATGCCTTTAATCCCAGCACTTGGGAGGCAGAGGCAGGCGGATCTCTGTGAGTTTGAGGCCAGCCTGATCTACAGAATGAGTTTCAGCACTGGTTTCAAGCTACACAGAGAAACCCTGTCTCAAAAACAAACAAACAAACAAAAGAATTTGTACCTAGGATCAAGTTGGGTGATGCAGAAATGCCATAATGTTCCAAAGGCATTTACCGAACCTGGTGAACTTGACCTTTGATGTTGATGAACTCATAAGAAGTAGACAAACATAGGAAGCCTGCCTAAGAGGAAGGAGTGTGAGAAGTGCTCTTTCAGAACTGATTCAGAGACTCTCCAAAGGCTATGCCCTCAGCCTTAGAGTAAATTTAGAAATACCTTCAAATTTGTACTCCCTCAAGCTTGCACTAATACACTATGTGTGTGTGTGTGTGTGTGTGTGTGTGTGTGTACATATATGACAGAAATTACCTCCAAACAGTTAGCCACAAGCTATCTGTAATGCTTTCCATTATGGCAAAAGTTTATGGCTAAAGAAATCCATTCTGTGAGTGGTCTGGATAACCCAAGTTGAGAAAATATAACTGGATGACCCCAGGGACTACTAATACCTCTGAAACCTGGCAGAAACAAAAGTAGGTCCTCTATAGTGAAAATCAAATTTATCCCAGGCCCCTAAGTATCCTGCATCCAAAGTATCAAGGAAGATGGTAAAAGTTAAATGTCAGAGAAAAAGAAATTAATTAACCACACAGTGGAATAATGCACTTAAGAGCTAAGACTACGAAGCAGCAGAGAACAGGAATAAAACTGCAGAATTCTGCAGTAATAGGTAAAAGCTATAGCAAAGGATGTCTAATATTCTCAGTAAAAATAAAACTCATTCATGAAATATACGCAAGAAACCACAGAAATGACCAAGTGGTTTAAAAGAGATCTGAAGGAACTAGAAAACAAAAATAACAACGGGAGTGAGCATTGGTTGTGGAGAGATGGCTCATCGGTTAAGAGCACTTGCTGTTCTCCCAGAGGACCCACATTCAGTTCCCAGCACACACATCTGGTGCTGCACAGCTGCCTGTAACTCTAGCTCCAGGGGGCCTGGTGCCCCCTTCTGGCCTCCTTGGGTAACTGTGCTCATGCTCATGTGCATATACCCACACATACACGCACACACATGCACTTAAGTAAAACAATCAGCAGGCAGACTTCCTAGAATAAGGCCATGTGAAGATCTGTCTCTCTAGAACACCAAAGACATGGAGGATATCTGGAGAGCAGTGTGAGAGAGAGCAGATGTCTACTTTTTTTTTTTTTTTTTTTTTTTTTGGTTTTTCGAGACAGGGTTTCTCTGTATTGTTTTGGAGACTGTCCTGGAATTCTCTCTCTAAACCAGGCTGGCCTCGAACTCACAGAGATCCTCCTGCCTCTGCCTCCCGAGTGCTAGGATTAAAGGTGTGCGCCACCAACGCCCGGCCAGATGACTACTTTTAAAATTCTGTATTGCATTTGTCATTGTGTATCTGTGTGCCATGGTGTGAGTATGAAGGTCAGAGGATAGCTTTGGGAGCCACTTTTTTCTTTCCACTGTGGGTTTAAAGCTCAAAATCCATTCATCAGGCTTTAAGGGCAAGTACTTTGTGTCACTGAGTCATCTTGATGTCCCAAGGACACAGGCTGTTTTATGAAGTGTTTTAGCCAACTTACTACTCATTAGCAACCATTGAAACCCAAAGACAGCATATATTATCTTCACTGTGGTGAGAGAAAGTGATTGTCATCTTCAATTCTGTACCTGTAATAAGGGGTGAAAAGTGATTTTTAGACTTCAGTTCTGACAGAAGAACACTTCATCCAAACAAAGGTATGGGGGACAGAATGAAAAGCATATAAACAAAGAGTGCAAGCAACTCCCAGTCGTGAAAGCAGCAACAATAATAGGTTCAGGAGATTTTTGAGAGAGAAAAAGTGATGTACTTTAATGCACAACAATAACATCTAAGTCAGTGTGGTGTAAGTGGAACTTAACAAAGTTTCTCTTTTTCAAAAGAAGATAGTTGGCATGGAAGCTCATGATTGTAATCTCAGTACCTGGGAGGTTGAGGCTTGATCATCATGAGTTCAAGATCAACCACAGTGGAGAGAACCAACTCCAAAAAGTTGTTCTTTCAACTCCACATGTACAGCACGGTGTGATGGGATATTCCCTGTCCCACCCAAATACCTGGCAGCGGCTTCCCAAATAATTGACTCAGAGGCTTAATATACATTGTAGAAGCTCGACTGATAGCTCAGGCTTATTACTAACTAGCTCTTACATTTTAAATTAACCCATATTCCCTATTTACCCTCACAATATGGCTGTACTTTTATTAGCATGGCACATTCATCTCCTGTTCCCTCTGTGTCTGGCTGACATCTCTCTTCACTCTTCCCCTTCCCATCATCCTTAGTTTGGTCACCCCGCCTATCCTTCCTGCCTTGCTACTGGCCAATCAGAGTTTTATTAATCCAATTCAAGTGACAAATCTTTACAGTGTAGAAGAGAATTATTCCACAGCAGCATGGCACATGTGTTCCTGTGCACGTGCACACACATGCACACACAAAGACACACACACACCACCACCATCAAATATATAAAATAAAATGAACTTAAAAATTCAAATTAATTGCAGGCAAATGGGCAGACCTAGAAAAAAATCTTGAGTGAGGTAACCTAGACCCAGAAAGACAAATACAGTATGTACGCATTCATAAGTGGATGTTAGGTATAAAGCAAAGGATAACCAGCCTACAGGTCACAACTCCAGAGAACCTAGGTAACAAGGAAGACCCTAAGAGAGATAATTCCTTTTAGAGATAATGCAATCATTTCAACATTTTATGTCTATGTTGATTCATTCTTTAACCCCACAGGAAATTGTCACATATTTCCTAAGTGTTGGGCATTATATTAGACAGCAGACATAGAGAGATTAATTTACTCTCTATAAAAGAATTTTAAAATATAATAGATAAAACCAGGCATGGTGACTCACAACTATAATCCCAGCACTTGGAAGCTGAGGCAGGAGGGTTGTGAGCTCTACAATGAGACTCTGTCTCAAAAACAAATCCTAAAGCCAGGCAGTAGTGGTGGCGCTTGCTTTTAAACCCAGCACTCAGGTTAAATAGTCAAAATGATGACCAGGGCCCAATGGTATAGCACTTGCCTGGCATGCATGAGACCCTGGGTACCACAGGAGAAAGTAAATATCAGCTGATTCCTTCTCCACCTTTCATCTAAGATGAAGTGAAAATTCATGGGCATCCCCATCCCATGATGTGAGCACCTGGATCTAGATGTGTCTGAACCTCCCCCACTAGCTGGGCTTCTTGGTCACGTGGTCTCAAGCTGGGATAGCTTGTATTTGTAGAAGAAAAAACAAAACCCTAGCTAATATGGAGATACAAGCATATGACTTCATAACTATTTTTCTCTCATAACTATTTATTTTATTTTATTTTCCAGTTTAAATTTAGATAAGAAACAAGGTTGCTTCACAAGTCAGTTCCAGGTCCCTCTCCCTTTCCCTCCTCTCCTCCCATGCCCTCCCCCAAATCCCCCCCCCCCGTTATCCCCTCATTCCCCCAGGGAGAGTGAGGCCCTCCATGGGGGTGTCCATAGTCTGTCATTTCACATAGGGCAGGGCCTAGACTCTTCCCCAAGAGTTCAGGGTGAGAGTGCATCTCACATTGTTCTATGGGAGTCCAAAGTCCGTGTGTATACTTGGGATGGGTACTGATCTGCTGCCCAAGGCTCAATAGATTACCTAGGCCTCCTCACTGACACCCAGATTCAGGGGGTCTTGATCAGTCCCATGCTGGATTCCCAGGCTGATGCCTGGGTCTCATAACTATTTTTAAGTGACAAGAGTGACAACATACGTGGGCATTTGAATTGTACCCAGAGTACAGGTAAGGTGAGATGTGTTTGCTTTCTTCCTTTCCCCATCTTTGTTCTGAAGCCTTCTTCTTTAGAAAGTCATGGGTAACATTGGTGTCAACATAACCCAACTGTCACCCTTCACTGGAGCACATGGACTACATCCAAGGTCGTAAACAATGATCGCAAAGCTATACTCTCAGGGAAAGGACAACAACAGTTAGTCAGGTTCTGTAATACATTGCACCTCAGGTTTGCAAAGCCCTTGCAGCCAAATGAAATCTGACATCACTCCTCAGGTTGTCAGAACACCATGGCAGCTTTTCCAATAGAATGAGCCCAGATACCTGAGGGCACTGTCTCCTGTGGGACAGAGTCACCTACTACATACAGCTTGGCTAATGGTGATTGAGCCTCCCGGATGCTCCCGGCATGGAGAGTCACGGACACAGAGAAGTCGGCACTCACACGGGAGCCCAGTGAAGCCACCAGCACAAACCTGACCTTGAGTTGATCCCAGAATTCCCACCACTGCATTGACTCCCTTCCACAGCCACAGTCGGAAGGAATTCACAGCGTCCTCGTTTGTCACTTCAGAACCAGCATGCAAGTTGATTAGAGCAGCGATGTTCCTAAAACAAAGGGAACAGCTGGCATCAAGGTCATCACAAAAGGCCATATGTGATCCTCTTGGACAGAGAGAACCTGGGCCATATCTGGGCAGGTGTGGGGTGTGGCAATGTGATCATTCGGGACATCTGTCGATCCCCACGCTGCGTGGCTCCCCGCCCATGGGCACTTACGCCCTTCTCCACTGTTAAAGGTGACCATTGCTTACACTCTGATGATGAGCAGGGTGAGGTCGTTTTTTCCTCTCTAGAGGAGACGAAGAGGGAAAAGAAAAGGAATTTTCTCCCCTTGATAAATCTAAAGCTGTAGTGAAGCAGAATTGAGATCTTTGGTGAATAATTCATGCTTATGCAAAAGGAAAAAAAAAAGACTTTCATTATAGTTCATCTCCTTCTTCCGGAGTTCTAGAAGCCGAGGTTCTGGGAATCTAGAGGAGGTTTGCCAGATAACTCTCCTTTGGGAGTCCCTCTTGTCACCTCCACCTCTTCAATGGGCTTCATGTGGCTCCCCCAAGCTGACTCAGGATGGAGACGAAGGCTGAAGGCAGGAAGAGTCAACTTCAGTAGCTGCTTAAACTGTGCTCCGTCAAGGCTTCTGTGGGGTCCTCAAGACAACATTGTCATCACTAACAACAAACAGCAAAGAAAAACGGAAAAGGAACAGAGGCTTGGAAAGACAGTAGACTGCCAGCTGTGCAAATACGAGGACCTCAGTGTAGACCCTAGCACCTATGTGAACATTCTGGGCATAGTGCTGCACAATTGTAATCTCTTGCTGGGGAGCTGAAAAGATGGATGGAATCTGGAAGCTCCCTAGCAAGCCAATCTAGCTAAAACAGCAAGTGTCAGGTTCAGTGAGAGACCACAACTCAAAAACTAAGATGCAAAGCAGTGGAGGAAAATGCCCAGCATTGATGTTTGACTTCCACACACATGCATGTATGGGTTAGTGCAACACACACACACACACACACACACACACACCATACACACACACACCATACACATACAGTAAGCCAAGAGTTCAGTCTTGTACCATGTACAAAAACTATGGCTGTTTCATTTTGCTTTTAATCTAGTGTATGTGGTGGGGGTGTGTACGTATGAGTGCATGTACTTATGGAGGTCAGAAGAGGGCGCTGGACTCATCCCCTGGAGGTGGAGTTACAAGTAGTTGTGAATCACATGACAAAGGTGCTGGGAACCAAATTAGGGTCCTCTTCAAGAGTAGTATGTGCTCTTAACCACTGAAACACCTCTCCAGCCACTTGGAATTATCTTCAATGAGTTACAGAGTAACATGTTAAAGTCCAATGCTGTGGAACTTCAGTATGAAATACAAGAGAAAGCTGCTTCTTTTTTTATTTACTTATTTATTTATTTGAAGCAGGTTTTATTAGGTTACCTGGCAGGCCTTGAACTCCTGGGCTCATGGGCTCCTCTTCCCTTAGCTTCTGCCAGTGACTGGGATGCAGGTGCCATCCACTGCACCCAGCTGATAGAGCTTTCATAAAAAGCCTTCTAAATGTTCGTTGGTAGGCTGTGAGCATCCTGCTGAGCTTAGCATTTTAACTTGGCATCGAGCAGTCTTGCTAAGCTTGTCTGTAGTTGCTTATCTCTAGTTGCTTATTTCTGCAGAGTCTTTTGACCTTTTTGTTGTTGTTTGAGACATGTTTTCTTTGTGTAAGAGTCCTGACTGTCTTGGAACTTACTCTGTGGACCAGGCTGGCCTCGAACTCACAGAGATCCTCCTGCTTCTATTGTCCTGAGTGCTGGGATTAAAAGTGTGCACCACCACTGCCTGGCTCTTTTGACTTTTTGAATGTAGACAGTGATGTCATTTTTGAATAGAGTCAGTCTTATTTCCTTTTCTACAATCTATGCACCTTTCACTTTTCTTGCCTTATTGCATTAGCAAGGAACTCACCTTATGCCTCACTCTAGGAATTAGGGTTTCTTTGACTCTTTCTCACTAAATTTGCAGCAAGAGAGAAGCGCTCACCCAATGCAAGTTGCTGCCCTGTGTGACTGGCATCTTTCAATCTAGCTTTGACTTACAAAGCTCTGGGTATACCTTTGAGGAAAGCTGGGCCCAGTGTCTCAAAGTCAGTCCTAGGATGCATCCTTTAAGACCTTGCAAGTGTCTTGTAACACTTTATCTTTTTTAGATGGAGAAATGTTAGAAATGGGTGTGTGTGTGGGGGGGTCTCAACAAAATGACCGTACAATCCTCTGTACTTTGGCAAGGCAGGCAAGCACTCCCAGCAAGGGTCAGCTGCATTTTTATTGCTGATCCAAACGGGCACTGTGCCCCACTCGGAGTGGTCAGAGCTCAGCCTCACACTCCTTTGTGACTCGCAAAAACAAAGCAGCTCGGTGCAACTTTGAGAAGACAAGGCAACCTTGAGTGAATACCCTGCCCTTAGGAAAGTGCTGACTGGGGAGGGCTCTCTGCCAGGTGTGTCTTTACAGATTTCTTTAAAGACTGAGCGGCCTTTGTCTCATTTAACCCTTTGCTGGAAAAGGCTGTGCCTTTCATTTGCATTTCCCACACACTCAATGCCTATTGCCCTTTTTTTGTTTGTTTGTTCGGGGGTTTTGGTGTTTTTTTGTTTTTGTTTTTCGAGACAGGGTTTCACCATATAGCCCTGGCTGTCCTGGATCTCATTCTGTAGACCATGGTGGCCTCAAAATCAGAGATCCACCAGGCAATGGTGGCACATGCTTTTAATCCCAGCACTCAGGAGGCAGAGGCAGGTGGATCTCTGTGACTTTAAGGCCAGTCTAGTCTACAGAAGGAGTTCCAGGATAGCTAGGGCTGTTACACAGAGAAACCCTGTCTCACCAACGCCCCCCCTCAAATTCAGAGTTCCACCTGCCTCTACCTCCAGAGTGCTGGGATTAATGGCGTGCACCACCACATTTGGCTAGTTGGGTTTTTTTGTTTGTTTGTTTTAAGATTTATCTTTAGCTATGTATCTGAATATGTGTGTAAGTGTGGGTTTGTGCATGTGAGTGCAGTGTTGACGGATGCTAGGCTAAGGTTTTCAGATCTGCTGGAGCTGGAGTTATAGGCAGTTGTGAGCCATTTGATGTGGGTGGGTTCTGGACCCTGACCTTGGGTCGCCTGTAAGAGCAGTAATTGCTCTTAACCACTGAGCCATCTCTTCAGTCCTACCACCTATTACTTTTTTCCCTTAATATTTTGAAGCCTCAGCCAAAAACTTATACATCCTTTGATATTCCATACGGCCACATGAAACAAATGAAGGAAATTAGTCTCAGGAAGTTTGCTTAATCTGTCTGGGTCATGTACTTAAGAAACGTCCTAATTAGAACTCAGATCTATCAGGACAAGAAAGAACTTTTTTCTCTTGTGGACTATGCCACTACAGCTAGGGAAATCCAGGCAATGTTTCTCATGCTCTGTGCAGAACATAAAATGTGTGGTATGAAAGGATTTTAAAGTTACCTTCAACCATCTAGAAAACCAGACTGTGGCAAATGAGGGAGTGGTGCTGCCTTTGTCCTCCAAATGCCTTGGAACATCGGTCCTTTCAAGTCCTGAAGCAGGTGCTGAGGTCAGAGGCCAGAAGTCTCTAATTATCAGCCCTGGTCCCCTTGGGCTTATTTGAATAATTCCAACATGGAACCAGGATTGCCAATATGAACTTTAGTTTTTTGTCCATAAACTTATCCATTCATTTCTAGGTCAAGGAGTCCAAGCCAATTTGCTTATGTGACTACTTCAGAAGGCCCAGGAGTCACCTGGTGATGGCTTATCCCTGAGGGATGAAGGCAAAACCCAAACGAATGTTTAAGATGGAAACAGATCCCATTAGAACCAAGCTGAAGGGAACAAGCAGCCAGGCCATCCTTCATAAGGACAAATGAAATCCCGTTTAAGTTTTCAAGGATATTAATTCTTCTAAGAGCATGAACATTTGAATTAAAGAAACGCATCTCAAAAGTCATTCTTGAGGGGCTGGAGGGATAGATCGCTCAGCAGTGAAGAGCATTAGCTGTTCTTCCCAAGGAGCCAGGTTCGGTTCCGAGCACCCACATGGTTGCTCACAAACATCTGTAACTCAGGTCCACGGGGTCCATCTCCCTCCTCTGGCCTCCAAGAACATACATGTGGTGCACAGAGATACATGTGGGCAAAATACCCAGACACATAAAACAATAAAATAATAATAATAATAAAAATAAAATTTTAGATCTAATTCTTGGGGAAATACCTAAAAGGATAGGAAACAGATAGTCAACAATATTTGACCATTCTGTCCCTAACACACAGACCAGTCCTGACACATAGTGGGTTCTTAGTAAATATTTTATGAATAAGTTAACCATTCTTCACTCTGTCTCTGCGGCTCCAAATCTTATTATTTTCCAAATACTGTAAGTAATAGCCAAGCCAGGGCCTCCCAGAAGCCAGGAAATCTAGGCATCAGTGCATCTGGGGTCATTATGTTCCTAAGCTTCCACAACTGTCACAGAAATACTGAGATGAACTACTCAGGGAGAAAAGACTTAATTTGGTTCACCATTGTAGAGGTTCTGGTCTATGGTTGCTTGGTTCCATGGCTGTGGGTCCGAGCCAAAGCTAAACATAGCAATTGAAAGGGTGTGGCTGGGCAGAGCTGCCCATCTCATGACAAACAGGAATAAGGACTGGGGGAGAACACAGAACATACCCTTCAAAGCCACCCCATCCCATCCCGCCCCACACTTATACCCTACTTCTTCCAAAGTCTCACTTCCTAGAGTATCCAGTAATGACCAAAAATGACGAATCCATCAATCGTTCAATCCATTAATGAAGTCAAAGCCCTTATGGTTCAAGCATTTCTAAAAAAAAATCCCACCTCAGAACACTGCTGCATTGGTACCATACGCCTTTTAGAGAAATGCTTCATATTCAAATTGTCACAGTCCTGTTGGTCTCTGCTTAAATGTTTTCTGGCCATTGGAAATCTGGGCACACTCTGACTCATCTTTTGAGACGATATAGCATGTTTTTTGTGTGTGTGAAGGACAATCCCAGTCCCTCAAGCCTTGTATTCCATAGCACTCTGACTAGACATTTGGAGCAGCATCCTAAAATCACTTACTGATATCTTCCTTCCTGCACCAAGGGAACTGATAGGCTCCTCTTAATTTCCCCCCTGTATCACCTCTGTACTTGGAGTACTATAGCTGATATTTGGGAACTAAATGAGTAGACAGATAACGAACGATCAGCCTACAGATGGATGCATGATGCATAGATGCATGAATGTGGGCTGCATAGGAGCAATCTGAACCAAACTAGAGAAGGAGGCAGCTACCACTAACGGTTCAGACCTTCTCTGGGCTTGGCTGTGGGAAAGGCAAGAGAGAAAGGAAGTAGAGACTGTGGTTTGTGTGGAGCGTAGGACATGGCAACAGCACAGTGCCCAGCCCTCTTCCTGAAGGGCACTGCAGTACTTACTGAACCATGCAGAAAGCAAGTCTCCGGAGGGGATGAGGAGCGGCCGAGAGTACTCAAGATGCCCCACCTGGTGCAAGCACCATCACCTCCTACTGAGTCTGCACCAGCTGTGGAAATAGTGTTCCAGCTTTCCTTCTCATCGTTTTCCCGTTGCTGTTCAGTCCCCTTTGGTCCACTCCTAACAGGAGCATGTTTCATTTTGATCCCTAAGAATGATTGTTTTTCCCACAGGCCGGATGTGTGCTCCGCACACAGTACCTGGTGCTCCTTGCCCAACATCCTTGTTCTCTTGCTTGCTGTGTCTGCAGCCAGGTCCATTTGGTGCACAGCCCCCTCCTTTGCCCTGAACACTGCAGGAAGTCTTAGGTCCTAGGGGTATACCTTTCTTATGGATCGTTCTCAGATGGCAAGTCACTTTGAGCCCTGGATTTCCAGGATCTGTAAAGAAGGGAAGATCTAGGACCAGGTAGGGCAAAAAGCCAAAAACAAACAAAAAAACAGAAAGGATGGAACCCGTGTTCCATGCGGCTATTACATGGCCTCATTCGATACCATTGGCCCTATGGTATGGTACCATGAATAGATAAGGACACTAGATGAACAGCCTCCCTAAGGCCACTCAGATGCCTGACAACCAGATTCAAGTCCAATCAGAGTTCTCCAGTCAGTCACCAGGCCACCCCCTGCTGCCTTTCCATAGCAATGGGCTTTCCAGTGAGCTGAAGGACAGAGAGGCAGGAGGCACTTAGAATGTCCAAAGTGAATGTGGGTCTGATTAAGGATGGCGTTCAAGGCAGAAAGGTCAGATCTGGTCATGGGATTTCTTGGTTCTCTCCACACTAGGCTATTTGACCTAAGTTCTTAGTGCTGGGAGACAGTGAGCAAAAAGAAGACCCCAACAGGGAGGGGCTGGTGAAGACTGGGCAAAT
Organism: Mesocricetus auratus; assembly: GCF_017639785.1. Taxonomy (NCBI): domain Eukaryota; kingdom Metazoa; phylum Chordata; class Mammalia; order Rodentia; family Cricetidae; genus Mesocricetus; species Mesocricetus auratus. The sequence goes on from NW_024429191.1 coordinate 66,908,025, forward strand.
ACTCAGTTCTGAACTCTAACTGCAGTTGGACTAGGGCCAGTATCCCCCAGCTGGATACAGACATGGTGATGAATCGTCAGGGCTGGCATGATGACTCAGTGGGTAAGAACACCCGCCATCAAGTCTGACAACCTGAGTTCGATTCCAGGAACCCACAAGGTAGGAGAAAACCAGCTTCCACAAGCTGTCTTCTGATCTTCACAGATACATGGTATACGTGTGCCTATTCCCATATATACAGCATGCATGCACAATACATACACACACACATACATACACAGAGAGGGATGTTAGATCAATAGATGGATAGATAACAGGTTGATAGATGATAGATATTAGATAGATAGATAGATAGATAGATAGATAGATAGATGATAGATAGACAGGCAGACATGGATTCATCTACTGGGACACTCCTGCGTTACTGGGAACGTTATTGGGAAAGGTCTCAGGGTGAGGCCCAGATGTGGGCCCCAGCATCTCTAGAGAGGGACGAAGTTTGTTGGTTTTGCTTTTTTAGCTACTGTCGGCACATATACCCATTGCCTACAGTAATGCAGCACTGGCCAACTGTAGCCAAGTGTTTATCTTAACAAAGCCACAGGCTAAGTATCTTCATCCATCCATCCATCCATCCATCCATCCATCCATCTAATCCATCTAATCCATCCATCTATTCTTTTAGCAAACTATTAAGGGACCACTATGGATGAAGTGTTGGGAATATCCAAATGGGTAAGATCTACTCCCTGCCACAGCAGAGGCCACAGGGAGCCGTAGAGTACACAGGATGTGGCAGACGTCACCTCTCAGACATGCAGAGGGATGTGAGGTGCCCAAGGAGAATGCAGCTTTTCTTAGAGACAGAGGTAGGAGGGCGCATCACAGGGGAGGGGGCATTGCTGGGCCATTAGATGCTGCTGGTCCAGCCAAGCCAAGCCTTGTGGTACATGCTTGCAGTCCTAATACTAGAGAGGCTGAGGCAGGAGAATTTTAGGGAGTCTGAGGGCAGCTTCGGCTGCATAGAAAGTTCCAGGTTGGCCTGGGCTACACAGCAAGTCCTGTCTCAAAAAAAAAAATCCGGGGGAAAATGCCATTTAGAAAAGGGTAAGAATGGCTTTCCAGAAAGAACGAGTGTTAGAAGGGAGATCACAGAGGTGAGGAAGTGGATGGCATGCTTGAGAACAATAGAGGTGTGCTGACGGACACGGTGTTCTGGGGACGAGGCTCAGATGCAGTCTGCCTGGAGAGGAGAGCAGCTGACTGCTCTTAATGACGCAGTGACAGGGTCAAACCAGGAAGAGTGGCACCAAGAAGCTATTTCTATGGTAATAAGGCAGCCTCTCAGGAGCTTTGACATGATTCCTCTGATAAGCCACAGTCCCTCTGTAAAGTGTAGGCCCCTCTAAGGTGTAGATTTCTCTGTGAAACATAGGCTCCCCCACTAAAATAGAAGCACCACCATGATGCACAGGCCCGTCTGTGAAGCATAGGCTCCCTTACTGAGGTATAGGATCCTCTGTGAGGCACAGGCCCCTTCCATCACCAAAATGCAGGCCTGTATGTGAGGTATAGACCCCTCTGGGGGATGAAGGCCCTTTAGTGAGCTATAGGCCAGTCACTGAGGCATGGACTACTCAGTAAAGCATAGGTCTTCCCTGTGTGGTGCAGGACCCACTATGAGGAACAGGCTATTTAGTGAGATAACAGGCCCCTTCATGAAATATAGGCCCTCTCAGTGAGGGATAAGGCACTCTATAAGGTATAGGCCCTCTCAGCAAGGAATAGGCCCCCTTCATGAGGTGTAGGCCTTCTCAGTGAGGGATAAGGCCCCCTGTGAGGTGGAAGCCCTCTCAGTGAGGAGCATGCCTGTTTCATGAGGTGTAGGGTCTCTCTGTGAGGAATAGGCCTCTCGTGTGACATACATGTTAGCACGAGGAAACTGTATCCATTCTCATCTTTATGAAAGCTTGACTTACCATTTTCCTTTGTATCTATGGAAAGGTCAGGGAGTAAAACCAAATGAACTCGCATCAGCCTGTGCCTTTCTTTGTCAGAGCTCTGACGAAACATTGTGCTCAACGCCTATACCTTGGGCATTTCTGAGGTTACTGTGTGTATGGCAGAAGGGGGTCAGAGTGGAGCTCCCAGGACTCTACAGACCCTTGCCTGAGTCTCAGCTTTGCCTGTCCTGCCAATGTTTCCTCACCGAGTCTCCCTTGGCAGCCCTTCCTTAAATAAAGTATTAGCACAGAAATCCTCATTGTAAGGCCTGCTTCTGAGAAACCTAATGTAAGGCACCTCAAGGAGCATGGGAGGGGAGGTTGCAGCCACAGCTGACGCCAGCTAGAGCCACAGTGACTTCCCTGTAGGGATGCCAGATTTAGTAAATAAAACACAGGATGCCTGTTTAATTCGAATTCCAAATAAACATTTTTTTTTTCAGACAGAGTCTCATTATGTGGTTCTGGCTGGCCTAGAACTTTCAATCCTCTTACCTCAGCCTTCCCAAGGCCGTGATTGTTAGCATGCTCTACCACACCCAGCCACATATTTTTATAATGAATAATATCACACATGCAATATTCATAATAAATTCAGACTAAAATATTCCTGGTTTATCTGGAATTCAAATTTAATTGGGTGTGCTGTCTTCTTAATCGCTTTTCTGTTGCTGTGATAAGACACCATGACCAGGGTAACTTACAAAAAGAAAGCATTTAATTTGGGGAGTGCTACTCTAGAGGATTAGAGTCTGTGGCCATCACAGTGGGAGTGTGGCAGGCAGCAGGCAGGCTGGCATGGGGCTGGAGTAGCAGTGGAGACCTCACATCTTGATTCTCAAGCCCAAGACAGAAAAAGTGAATGGTACAGGCCTTTGAAAGCCCTCCTCCTTCAACGAGGCCACACCTCCTACCCCTTCCCAAACAGTTCCATAAACCAGGGACCAAGTATCCATATGTATATGAGTCCATGGGGGGGGGTCATTCTCATCCAAACTGCCACAGCTGTCTTTTATTTGACAAGCCTTGAGAAAGACACTGTTTCCTTTGTGGGCCTCTTCTGAAGGTATGCTTACAACTACAGTGGTAGAAAGACAACCGTATCACAGACAGATACATTACTACATACTTATTATCCTTATCTTCTTCTTCGACTTCAAAATAAGTTAAACCGAAATATGACCTGAAAACGTCCATGGGCCTCAGGCACTCTGCCTACCATATTAGTCAGCTTTCTGTTGCTGTATTAAATATTAAATATGGAAGTTGAGGGACTAGGAACATGACTCAATGGGTAAAGTGCTTACTATGCAAGCCTGAGGACCTGAGTTCAGATCCCCAGAACCCATGAGAAAACTAGGCATGGAGGCACACTTCCACAACTCCGGAGCTGGGAGGTGGTGACAGGCAGATCCTGGAAATTTGGTGGCAGCTAAAACAGTGAGCTCCAGGTTCAGTGAAAGACCCTGCCGCAAGAATAAGGAAGAGAGCAATATAGGAAGACACCGAGTATGTGTGCATGCATGGGCAAGTGTACCTTTACACACGCACACACGCACGCACGCACGCACCTACTCCACACACATACAAATAAAATACTTTCAATAATCAATGTCGTAGAGAGACATTTTCCTCCACACTTCTGGAATTTGGTCCATGTGTAATTGTCCTCGTTGCTTTGGGCCTGTGGGAAGATAGCACATCATCATAGGAATGCATAGTGGAGCCAAGTGTTCTACTCATGCCCAGAAAGCAGAAGAGAGGGACAGAGAGAGCCGGACTCCCTCAGTCTCCTGGAAAGGTAGTCTTCAAATGACTGAGGACTTCTCTTAGGACCTTCCCCTTAAGGGTGATGCTTGATGATGTCAACTTGATAGAATCTTAGAATCACCTGGAGACAGGGCCTAGACATGACCGTAGGGGATTTTTCTTTTTTTTTTTTTGTAGGGGATTTTTCTTGATTGCACTAATCGAACTGGGAAGACCCACCCGTGCTTCCTGTGTCCTGGACCATTGAGCGGAGAAATGGAGCCTCAAAGCAGCCCATGGCCATGACTCTTGTTTCTGGATAGGGAAGTGACGTGAACAGCTCCCTCAAGCTCCTGCCCTGTGACGTCCCCTGCTTGGATGCACCAAAAGCCGGGACTGTGACTCTAAGCAAGCCCTTTCTCCCTTAAGCTGTTCTTGTCAGGGTTATTTAATCACAGCCACAGGAAAATAAACTTAAGACAACTTCTCGATGGTCCCACCCTGGAGGCCACACCTTTAATGCATGCCCTTGAAGGGGCACCAAAGGTCTAAACCATAGAATCTGCTATCCCAGTGGAAGATTGGGCTCTGGTGCCAGTTCATAAAAATCCTTGGATGCGGGCCAGGCGGTGGTGGCGCACGCCTTTAATCCCAGCACTGGGGAGGCAGAGGCAGGTGGATCTCTGTGAGTTCAAGACCAGGTTGGACCGACAGCCTCCAAAACAATACAGAGAAACCCTGTCTCATAAAACCAAAAAAAAAAAAAATCCTTGGATGCTGTAATGAAATATACTTCCATTTTATCAACCATTGTTCAAGAGACAACTCTGTGATCAGATTCCAGTTGAGAGAGTGAAGGAAAAGGAGACAAGAACAGAGCACCTGGCCAGGGATGAGATGGTCACATGATGGAGGGCAGCCAACTGGTTCATTCATTTGTGGGTCTACACCCTAGTGAACACAACAGGTTTCCATCATGCAAACTTGTGGCCTGGGGCTCAGGTAGCCTGTGTAATGGACTTAACTAGATGAGGTTGAGCTGCTTTTGGCCTTAGGTCTCCTCATCAGAGCAGCCAGGGTAACACCAGGCATGAACTAGGAACTGGGCCACATTTAGTAAGCAGCCTAGGAGATGTTCTGAGCATGCCTCCAAGGCATGTTGTCCTTTGTGTATGTGTGTATATGCACTCATTCCTGTACGTCTGTGTGTGTGTATGTGTGTGTGTGTGTGCGCGTGCATGCATGCGACTGTGGAAGTCAGAGGTTGATTGCTCTGTACCCTTTTTTGAGGCAGGGTCTCAAAATGAGCCTGAAGTTCACCGATTTATTTAGAATGGCTGGTCAGCCAGCTTCAGGGAGTCCCTGTGTCCATGCCCCCAGTGTTTGGGATCATAGATGAGAAAACTGTTGCATACAGGTTTGAGAGATTCAGTCCAGGTCCTCATGCTCAGATGGTTGAGCCATCTCCCAGCCCTGCCTTTTTGTTTTGTTTATGTGTTATAAGACAGGGTCTCGTGTAACCCAAGCTGCCCTTAAACTCACTTTATAACCGAGGGTGGCTTTGAACTACTAATTCCCTACCTCTGCCCCAAGAGCTGGAATTATAGATGTGAGCCACTTTGCCCAGCTCATTGTCATTTAAAAAAATACTTTTAAAAACTTCATTTTTTAAGTCGGGCGGTGGTGGCGCATGCCTTTAATCCCAGCACTGGGGAGGCAGAGGCAGGCGGATCTCTGTGAGTTCGAGGCCAGGCTGGACCGACAGCCTCCAAAACAATACAGAGAAACCCTGTCTCATAAAACCAAAAAAAAAAAACCCTTCATTTTTACTTATCTCTCTCCCTCCCTCCATACCTCCCCCACCGTGTATTTGCTCACGTGTGTGCAGGTGCCTTTGGAGATCAGAAAAAGGAGTCAGATCTCTTAAACTACAGTTATAAGTGGTTGTGAGTCCCCATAGTGTGGGTGCTGGGAATCAAGCCCAGGGCCTCTGGAAGAGCAACCATGCTCTTAACCAGTGAGCCATCTCTCCAGCACCTCGCTATCTGTTTTTATAAAGTTGTATTGAATAAGGCACATATATGTGATCCCATTGCTGTCTGAGATTTTGTACAGGTCCCTGAAACATTCACTTTCTTGTCTTCCACAAATTTGCCTCAGCTTTTCTCCTAGGCAAGAGAATCACAGGATGGGATTTTGTGAAAAACTGATGTTTTAGAGTACTCAAAATGTAAAACAAAGCCTTTCTGGTCAGTCCTCTATGGCTGCATCAAGTGTGGTCCTTCCCTTAGCCCACAGATCCAAACAGAAACCCTGTGAGTTATCCTGGGCACATGAAAGATGGTTGGCTAATCACCGAGACACCTGTCCACATGTTACGCAGGGATTTATGTGGAAAACTCGCTACACAAAAACCCAGGGTGCCCTCTTGGTGGGCACTGCCCAGGCTCGGGGCTTAAGAACAGAAGAGAATAGGTGTTTAGGCAGAAGGGTAGCTCGTGTTGCTCAGAAATTCCTGCCTGTCCTTCAGAATCATCTCAATCATCTACCAGGCTCTGTGGGTCCTTTAGTTGACCTAATTAAAGCTTGCGTTGCTATTTTAACTAAGAAAATGCTACTTTCAACTGTCTTTGAAAGAAAAAAAGAATAAATATTATCAAGACCATCTCTTAGAAGATTAGGACAAAAAAAATCCAGGAGGAGATGCTTCAAAGCTGTTTTTGTTGTCCCTGACTTTGAAATACAGAGACAGCCTGATAATTTTATCTTCCTCAAAATATAGCAAATATAGTCTATTTACTATCTGCAGGCAATGGCATACATAAATTCACACACACACACACACACACACACACACACACACAGAGCTCAAAGCACTTTAAAGACAACTCTCTCGTGAGCCCTCGTCCATCGTCTCTCTTCCTGTGGTGAGGGCTTTCGGCCGCAGATCAATGCAATTTGAAAGTTTCAGAGGTGATTTTGTTTTTTCATGCTCTGCCATTTGATGAGTTTTCAGATGGCCATCTAAAGACCAGCTTACACTCGGTCTCTCCCTGATCTTGGCAGCCTTGGGATGAGCTGCAGTGTTCAGAGATCCTTAGCAGAGATAGAGACGCATTTTGTCTCGTTTCTCTAAGTCAGCTTTTCAATGAGCTCCAACACAGGACTTAGTAGACTCGTGAGAAAACCTTTTTTTTTTTAACCTCAAGAATGGTGTTCCTGCTTCTCATCATCATATTTAGTGGGAGAGTTGCCTTTTCATCTCAAAGAAAGACTTTCTGGGCACAAAGTGTGCCACAAGAAATCATGCAGAAGGACGGAATGATTCCTTTCACTGTATTTCTGAATGCACTGGGTTGAAAGTGGGATATGCTGCTCGTATTTCCCTAATTAAATTTTTTTCAGGCAGCTGCTTACCTTTGTGGCACCAAAAAAAAAAATCCAAAGCCAGGCATGAGACACAACAAGCTTATTTATATTCAGGGTTGGGAGTTAGAGACAGGTGGACCCTTGAAGCCAGCCTAATTAGCGATCTCTAGGCTAATTGAGAGACACTGTCTCAAAAACACAAGTGGTGTCCAAGGAATGACAGCTGAGGTTGTCCTTTGGATATCTCACACACATGCACACATGCAAATGTTACCCTTGGACACATGTACATTCACATACATATATCAAAGGTATTCGATGCTAGATGGAAAACAATATATTTATTTACCAGAGAGAGAGAGTCGCACAAACCAGGAGTTAGAAGCGTGGCTGGCTTCCAGGAGAAAAGGGAGGTTCCTTTTCCTTTCACTTCCTTTTATATCTACCTATGTCAGTTTACATGTCCCCGCCCTCATGGGCGGATAGCTTTGTGGGGTTCACTCCTACATACATACACACATAAAAAATCAAGTTTTGGTAGAAGATGAGGTTTTTTTTGTTTTTGTTTTTCAGTCTCAGTATATAGCTCAGGCTGGTCTTGAACTCTGGGCCTCCCCTTTGGGGTGCCTACGTTGTTCTCAAATGTTCAATCCTCTTTCCTTGGCCTCCCAAGAGCTGGGGTTACAGGCAGGCACCACACCTGCCAAAGACATGCATTTTTGAAAGGTGTAATTGATTATTTTGTTTCCATTTTTGGTCAAATCATTTAGCAGTCCCTTGAATGAACCACATAAATTTTCTCAGAAGGGAAGCATCGATTCAGGATAATTTCTTTCCATATGTTTGTCCATGGCCCAGGGAAGATGAACTTAGTAGAAGGACTGGCAACACAGTATAGTGAGCGTACCCACAAACCCTCTCCCTGAAATTTCTTCTAGTTCCCAGTGGTGTATAACAACAAGATTGATTGTTTGGTTGGCTGACTGATGGATCCCCAAGCTTCATTTCTAAAACAGACACTATCAATAGGGCTCATCAAATGGTATGACAAAAAAGCAAATGGACAGATGGGATGGAAGTTAGCCGTCTCTCATGCTTTCTGTCAAAGAGGATAAATGTCAACCCTTCCGTGAAGAACAGATCCAGCACCCTGATCACGCTGGGATAGCTCCTTTTCCCAGGTCACTGATGTCACCTTGCTTTTCAGCACCTCAACCTTCTTTAAGGGAGCTAGGCTGGCAAGATGGCTCCGCAGATAAAGGCACTTACTCCATAAGCCTGGTTAAATCCCTGGAAGCCACATAAAGGTGGAAGGAGAGAACCATGTCTACAAAGTTCTCTTCTGACCACACATTCCCCATGGGACTACACAACATGAACACACACACACACACACACACACACACACCATGGGTGTTCTTACAGTCATGGTTCAGAGGTGACTTCCTTTGACTCTTGACTGCAAAGCTAGGGACCTGTTGGTTGCAAGCAACTGGCTAGCCAATTAAGGTAGTTATATAATTGGGTGGAGGAATGTGTTTTCCTTACAGAATAATTGTGGTAGTTTAAATAAGAACGGCTCCCATCAGCTCATATATCTGAATGCTTAGTCACCAGGAATTGGCACTATTGGAAAGGGTTAGAAGAACTAGGCAGTGTGGCCTTTTTGGAGGAAGTGTGTCACTGGGAATGGGCTTTGAAGTCTCAAAAGCCCAGGCCAAGCCCAGTCTCTCTCTCTCTCTCTCTCTCTCTCTCTCTCTCTCTCTCTCTCTCTCTCTCTCTCTCTCTCTCTCTCTGGATCAAGATATAGCTCTCAAGCATTACTCCAGCACCTGTCTATATAACACCATGTTCCCCATCATGATGATAATAGACTAAACCTCTGAAACTGTAAGCAAGCTCCCAATTAAATTCTTTCTTACAATAGTTGCTTTGGTCATGGTGTCTCTTGACAGCAATAGAAAAGTGACTAAGACAATCATAAAATCCACAGGCATTGATTCTAAACAAAGGGCAAAAGTGGTATTCAAAATACATAACCAACACACACCGACTTCGACAAATCAGAAGCAAGGCCTGATGGGTGAGAAGACAGCTCAGCTGTAACAGCTGTGGCTGGCTGAGTCCCATCCCTAGTTTCATATTGACTCAGCAGCTCAGTGCAGCCCAGGGTTTGGGCCAGCTTCTGGAACATTTCCTTCTCTTTGTGGAGATGCTTGATATGCCTCCAAAAGTCACTTCCGTAAAAGCAAGATGAATGAGTGCTTCTTCTATTGTAAAAAATTATTACAATTATTGTGTGTGCGCGCGCAGAGAGAGAGAGCTTATGTGTGGTGGTCATACGACAACTTGTAGGAGTTGGTTCTTTCCCCCCATCATACGGATCCAGGGATGCACTCAAGTCCTCAGACTTTCTCTCCAGCATACGGACCCAGGGGTGCACTCAAGTCCTCAGACTTTCTCTCCATCATACGGATCCAGGGATGCACTCAAGTCCTCACGCTTCTACCTGCTGCACCTCACTGGCCCCCAGTGTACTTTTTATCAAGGAAATCTTTCCCAGAAGCCCAAGTGCTGGCCACGATTGGATCAATTAAGGTCAAACCTGGGGCATTGTTCATGCTAAGCATGCGGTCTACAACTGAGCTACACTCCAGCCATCAGCTCTCCATCACTTGCGTTGAACATGAGCACAGGAGTATAGCAGTTAGCTTGGACCAATCATAGTTTGTTCTCTAAGGACTGCATAAGTCCCCTGTCCCTGTCCCTGTGCTGAAGAACATGGTTACCTGTTTAGAAGCAAATTAATAGCTGTTTTCTCAGGGGAAAGCACGTTTAGGAATAGTCTCCAGATAATGTCTGCCATGTTGGGTTTTTTTTTCACAAACCAACTCACATTTTTTATTGTACCCAGTGGGTACCCATTAGTATAGTCCCTTTTCTCTGAGGCTGTGATGGAAGTCCAGCCCCAGCTTCCACACAGGGTGCTGCAGAGCCCTGATCTCAGAAACTTCAAGTGGAGAACCTCACATGGGTCATATTCTACCCAAATTCACAAAGTTGGATGAATAGCCTCGTCTGTTACCACACTCAGGTTCCTTCTGTGAAATGTAGGAGGCACTCACAAAGGCACTAAATTAATTGGTTAATTAATTAATTATTAATCAGCCAGTCCTAGGTTATCCTATCTCTTTGGCCCTATGGCTATGGAAGGACTTGGCTCTGTGGAAAGTGAGCCCTGAGTGTCTGACTCCTCCCTGGGTCCATTCCTTCACATGGTGACGGGCTCTGCTCTTGGAGTGAGGAAGCCCAGTGCTGTGGAAATGGCCCAAGGTAGTCAGGGAAGCATGCTTACAAAGGAGATGAAAGGAACCAGAAAAGGTTTTTCAGAATAATTCAGAAAAGCGGGAAGGTTTGCAGTGCAATATGACAACAGTCCATAAACGGCTTCCTAGACACACCTCTTAATGTCACATTTTACAAACTCGATCTATCCAAACCAAGATAGGGTGCCTTCGAAGCTATGCCACAGCCCCCATGGATAAGCTAGCGGGGCACTCAGCCTCTCTGCCTCGTGCAGCGGCCTAAAACACTCATAGGCAACTGTCACCTTCCAGTATGTAAGCAACTGTTCTTGGCATGCTCACCAGTGACCCCTTCTGGGTCACTATTTTTTTTCCTCTATTTCTCATGCCCCCCCACCAGCCAGGTCAAAGATGGTCTTTGACTTGTATCATTCAGAATGAGTGTGAAGGTTAGCCTCGTGAGACTTGATCAGAAACTCCAGGTGTGGGGTGGAGCCCTGGAATCCCAACACTCAGGAGTGGAGGCAAAAGGATCGGCAATTCGAGGTAGTTCAGTGAGTTCAAGGCCAACCTGGAAAAAAATCACACACACACACACACACACACACACACACAGAGAGAGAGAGAGAGAGAGAGAGACAGAGACAGAGACAGAGACAGAGACAGAGACAGAGAGACAGAGAGACAGAGAGAGGAGGGGGGAGAGATCTTTTAAAGTGAGCTTCTAAAGCCAGGTGTAGCAGCACACTCTTCTAATCCCAGCTCTTTAGGAAGCTGAGCCGAGAGGCTTGAAAATTCAAGGATAGCCTGGTCTACATTAGCAAAACTGCCTCAAATTCCTCCTTCAGAACATGAAATTTCAGAGGAAGGATAGATTAGGGAGGATGTGTTTCATCAGAACATGTCGAATACTTGTGTGAAAAGATCACACTAAACCTATTAATATACAGTTAATACATATTAATTAAAAATTAAAAAGTAAAGTAAAAAAACTAGGGCTGAGCACTAGAGCACTTGCCAAAAATACATGTGGTTGTAGCTTTATTTCTCAACACCATAAAAAAATAAAAATAAGGTAAACAATGAATGCAACGCATTGTTTAAAACTGTGTATTCAAATGTGCAGGCATGCTTGGGTCGGGGGCGGTCAGCCTCCAGTGTGGCTCCTCAGGCACCATCTGCCTTCGGTTTTGATTTCTTTTTTGTTTTTTAGACCAGGTTTTTTTTTTCATGCAATGGTCTCTTTATTTAGATTATATTGCACAAAATGAGAAAATTTAAAACTATATGCCTTTCCTTTTTCTTTTTGCTAAAAATCGAGAATCCAGTTTCAAACCTTCCGTCTGGGGCCCCGCCCACACATCACAGCAATGAGATACATATATACCAGGTTTTTTACTAGGACTGGGGCCCCCAGGTTCCTCTGGGCTGACTGGCCAACAGGCCTTGAGGGTCTACCTGTCTCTACTCCCCAGCTCTGGGAGTACCACACATGCTGCCAATGCTTTTCTGACTGAACCGTCTTCCCAGCCCATTGTTAAGGGGTTTGGTTTTTTTTTGGTTGTTGTTGTTTTTAATAAATAAACTTCTCAGAGGAGCAGATAGCTACAAACCAGCTTCCTGAGAGTGGAGGGAATCAGTCGCCTTAGTCTAAACTGTTTTTCCCATCGCTAAATGTTACACAAATTATAGCCTAGACATCCAGAGGACCATTTATGTAAAAGCTCAAGTAGGAAAATGTCAAGATCAAAATGAAAGGTTTGGCCTGTAGAACTTGTGAGGATTCTCGTTGTTCCCTCCCCACCCCTCATCTGTGAGCTGCTTTCTTATTTATGTCCCCACATTTTGAACCAAATTCTAGGAATCCCCTTTCAGCTGTTTTTTCTACATCTTTCCTACTTAAAGATCTCTTTTAAAAATCTGCAAGAGAGCCCTGAATAGGTATGTTTATGCTAGTGGGAGGCTTGGCGGTGATTTTTTTCTCTCTCCTGAAAGGGGTCCTTCAAGAAGTTTCCCTCTCCCAGGGAGACAGCGGCCAGAGCTTCCTGAGGAAGGTAGCCAACCTGCCAAGCTCAGAAATGGAAAGCTGTCATCAAGACCCAGGCCTTTGGATAATGGGGACCCTGTTCTGCTAAGCACCCCACAAAGCCTAGACGAGGCTGAAGATCACCTTCCCCCAACTTCAGGAAACCCACTCCCTCAGGCTCTTCCTTCGGGAGGTATGGGAGGGTTCACGTCAAACACCCACTTTCTGCCACTTTGACAGTGGGCATGAATAAAGGGTTTCTTGGTTTTGTTCATGCATTTAACTTTTTTAAATGTTTACTTACATTGAGTGTGCACACACATGGCGAGCAGTGTGTACAGAGGTCAGAGGACAGCTTGTAGGAGTCAGTTCCCTCCTTCTGTCCTGTGGGTCCTGGGTCCTGGAGTACAACCCATGCTTTGCAGCAAGTGCCATTACGGGGCCACCTCCTCAGCCCCCAAACCTCATCTTTTGAAGTTTGTGATGCTTTGGGCTTACAGGCGTTCTATTCTGTGATCAGTCATTAGACCTAGGTTAAGGGCCAGAAACAACTGAACCGCCACAGCTAAAAACAGAATCAGATGAGGACGCCCCAGTTAGAAGCTGCCATCTTCTGTGTGCTTCTGCTTTGAGGCTGGCCAGGATCTCTTGGAGCAGCTCCTTGCAGTAAAGTGTGCAAGGGAGTAAGCCTTCAGAGTGTGAAGTCTGGCTCTGCCTGCTAGCAGCCTGCAGTTCTGGGTAAGTGACCCAATCTCTGTGTTCCTTTCACTTTCTCAGAAAACAGGATTCATTTTAAGCCCAGAGTGGCAATGAAATATTATACGGACTTTTTGGGCGCTCTGGTAACTACAAGGATGCTTGATTATTGCACTGGGCTGCTTTTACTGTTGTTAATTTAGGAGGTTTTTGTTTTTCTTGATACAAGTTCTCATATATTCCAAGTTGGCTTCAAACTTGATATGCAGGAAATGATGGCCTTGAACCTCTGACCCTCCCTTTTGTCTCTACCTTCCAAGGCTGGACTTAACAGGTATGTGCCAACACACTTGCTAAAATGCTGGGGATTGAAGCTAGAGCTTTGTGCATGCCAGGGAAGCAATTTACTAAGTTACACACACCCCATTTCAAAGACAAGGCCTCACTATGTAGCCCTGGCTAGTCTGGAACTCTGTAGATCAGGCTGGTCTCAAACTTGCAGTCATCCTCCTGCTTCTGCACCGATGGGATTATGGGTATCAGCCAGCAAGCAGGCCTTTATTACATCCTCCTGAGTAAATTGCTTATGTGTACTAACCTGAGATTCTAGAGGTCTTGGGGTCTCGTTAGATTAAGTGCATCATATAATTGGCCCATTGTGGCGTTCTATCCCGTATACCCTTCACTTTGGGACTTGGGATGTTGGAGTGCCTCTTATGCAGGTGATCGCTATCTAGCAGAGGAATAGGTCACTTCTGCCAAGTGTTACTGGCCCACGTCATATAATCAAGTCCACCCTCAATAAAGTGGGAATGTGGCCTGGGGAACTGGCCAAGTCAATAATATGCCTGCCATGCACACGTGACAATCAGAGTTCAGATAGAAAGCTGGGCATGGTGATACATGCCTAGGGGGAGGGGGAATAGAGAAAGGACAGATGGACCCCTGGAGCTCATTGCCAAACCAGCCTAGCCAATCAATGAACTTAAGGTTCAGTGAGAAACCCTGTCTCAAAAAGTAAAGGCGGAAAGTGACTGAGGAAAGACACCTGAAGTCAGCCTCTGGCCTCCACGCATGCCCATATACAGGCTTGTACATGTACGTAACCAAAAGTGTGCACATGTCCACACTCACAAGTACCTACAGTCCCACATACAAATGAATAAATAAATGAAGTAAAGTGGAATATATTACCCTTCTACACAGGAAAAGCCCATAAATATTGTGATCGCCAAAGTCTGTCATTGCTATAGGATACCGAAATCTCCAACCCCAGAGGCAAATATAGACAATCCTTCCGTTCCCATATATAAGCCTCTAAGTGGTCGCTTTGGGGCTCTGTGAAAGCCCCATCACAGAGCTACCACCCCCATTTGCCTTTTCTGTCATCGTCACATTGCAAGTTATTTTCAAATGATAGCAGATTAGTGTGTTCCCTTTATGAGTGGAAGGAAAGAAAGGGTCCCCAACAGACAGGAAGTTCAGACTCCTTAGCTGAGAGGAGAAAAAGGAAATGAACAGGACTTAATCCAGGCCTTCAAAGTAAGGGAACTAGTGCCAGGCGTGGTGGAGCTCACCTTTAACACCAGCACTTGGGAGAGAGAAGCAGGCGGATCTCTGTGAGTTTAAAGCTAGAGAATAGCCTGGTCTACAGAGCGAGTTTCAGGCCATTCAAGATTACACAGTAAGACCTTGTCTCCAAAACAAACAAACAAAACACCCAAAAACAACAACAACAAAAAGAGACAGAGACAGATGCATGCAAACACATATACCCAGAGAGAGAGAGAGAGAGAGAGAGAGAGAGAGAGAGAGAGAGAGAGAGAGAGAGAGAGAGAGAGAGAGAGAGAGAGAGAGAGAGAGAGAGAGAGAGAGACCTGGAAAGAGGAAACAATGTAAGAAATAACCAACATAAAGTGGAAACAATCAAACACTTACAGACTTTGACACCATAGAGGTCTCAAGTGCAGCCAGTGTGGAATGGAGCTACATTCAGGAGGGACTCACAGCATGAATGAGATCTCACCTTCCTTATTAGAGTCAGCAAGACAATGGGGAGGGGGTCATGTCTGGGGACCAGTCTTTTTCAAGCATCTTTTTACAGCTAGGGTGTGAGTGGCGCTGGGGACTCTTGCACCTTTATTCTGTGACTCTCCAGAGTCCTCTTAAGTGTTGTTTCTTAATGATTGGTTAAAGCTGGCTCTTGTCTCCCTCCCTCCTCTTGTTTTCTTGGGAGTCAGGGTCTTACTGTGTAGCCTGGGCTCCTGATTCTGCCTCCTGCATGCTGGGAACCTAGCAGGTACTACCACACCAACCTTGCTTGGCTCTATTTGGCCCAAAATCTATTGGTTTTTATGAATTCTCCCCAAGACCTGAGACCCCAGTCACTTGAGTGGCAGGTGTGACAGTAGCCCTGAAATCAAGCTCAGTGTTACTCTAGTATTGATTCCCCTGGTTGTTGTTGTTGGTGGTGGTGGTGGTGTGTGTGCACACAGGGGTGTGCACCCATGCTCCAGACCATGTGTGGAAAGCAGAGGACAACTTTTAAAAATTGATTCTCTAGGCCAGCACTTGGGAGGCAGAAGCAGGAGGATCAATGTGAGTTTGAGACCAGCCTGGTCTACAGAGTAAGTTTCAGGACAGCCAGGACACAGAAAAAAAAAAAGAAGAAAAAAAACCCACTTGTCACAATATAAATAAATAAATAGATGAATAAAAATTTAAAAAAGGAATTGGTTCTCTCCTGAGTGGTTTGAATAAGAATGGCCCCCATGGACTCATATATTTGAATAGTTTAGTCATCAGGGAGTGGCACTATTTGAGAAGGATTAGATGTGTCCTTGTTGGAGGACAGTGTCACTGGGGGTAGTTTTTGAGTTTCAAAAGCCCATGCCAGGCCCAGGCTGGCATTCTGTCTCTCTGTATCACTCTATCTCTGTCTCTGTCTCTCTCTGTCTCTCTGTCTCTCTCTGTCTCTCTCTCTGTATCTCTGTGTCTGTGTCTGTGTCTGTCTCTCTCTCTCTGTATCTCTCTGTCTCTCTCTCTCTCTGTATCTCTCTGTCTGTCTGTCTCTCTCTCTCTCTCTCTCCTGCCTGTGGATCAGATATAAAGCTCTCAGCTCCAGGGCCATGTCTGCCTCTGTGCCGCCATGCTCCCTGCTGTGATGATAAGGGACTAACCCTCTGAAACTATAAGCAAACCCCCCCACCTCCCAATCAAATGCTTTGTTTAGAATGCTTTGTTTCTGTGGCCATGGTGTCTCTTCACAGCAACAGAACAGTGACTAAGACACCTCCTTCTATCCTGGGTTCCAGGCACCAATCTTCAGGCTTGTGTGGAAAGGGCTTTTACCTGCTAAGGCACTGAAAGTCCTTGTTTCTTGAGCCAAAGTCTCATGTATGCAGGCTGGCCTCAAATTCACTGTGTAGTCAGGGATGGCCTTGGGTTCTGCTCCTCCCGCTCATGCTGGGATTACAGGCATGTCCCACCATCTCAGGTTTCCTAAGTGTTGGCTTCATGCACACCATGCAAGCTTTCTACCAACCGAGTCCCATCTCAGCCTCAAGGGACAGTTTTAAGCTAGTGAGTGTTCTGTCCCTTCTGGCTGCACAGACATAAGACATTACTGCCTGTATACCCTGCAAGAAGATGACCCGCTGACTATTCTCTCTGCTCGGGCAGAGACCTGGCAGCCGCTTCCGGGCTGGATGGACTACTCCCTAGGCCTCAACCTTAAGCTAGCTGTGCCTGGTGGTTCATACTGGGAATGTTCTATCCCTTTCTTTGAAAACCATGATGGGGGAAAAGATGGCCCCATGGTTCCCAGGACAGTGCCAACTTTGCCTGGAGGGGAGACTCCCCTGGCTTTCTGTTTTCCTGCAGAAACTAGTGAAGGAACCCTGTGTCCCGGGGATCAGGGCAGAGACTGGAAAGGCCTTTCTAAAGACTCACACAGCCATCCTTGTTCACCAGGGCTATGTGCAGGCCTGCCTGTGCATGTATGGCCAACAAGAAAGAGGAACCTTTCATTTTTATTGGTCCCCAAACACAGGACTCAGTTTTATTTCTGGAAAAATCACTCAGGCAGCCTGGCTCTGTGCTATTGACTTTTTACCGGCACGAATGCTCGCACGATGAAGTCGATAGATCGAAAGTATCTAACAGATGCGATACCATGCCAGCTGCATGTGGCCTGCGGGCCACACTTTAAATTCCAGCCCTCAAAGTCAAGGTGAAATGTGCCCTGAAAACCCTGTGCTAATGCAATTAAACCCCATAATTATATAAGCATTGATTCGGATCTCAGAGTACTCCCTTCTCACTGTATGACACCACTGGGACACATTTCTGCTAGGTCTGATCCTTGGGTGACAGCTTTAATCCTAATCCAAAGTCTCCACTTGCCTAGAAATGTCACAAGGCAGCTGGCAGCACATGCGTCTTGCCGATCAGACTTTCAGATAGAGAGCTGATTGTGCTGGCCCCCCTGCCTCCAGGCCTCCTGGGAAGAACAGAGCCAAGATTCCCTGTTCCAGCTCCTGTTCTTCTCCTCCCCGCCTCTCCTCTCCCCTTCTTCCTTCCCCCACTCCTATCCCTCCTCCTTTCCCTCCCTTCCTTCCTCTTTCCTTACCCCCCTTCTTCTCCTTTCTCCCTTCTTTCCCCTCCTCTCCTTCCCACTTATTCCTTTCCCTCCGCTCCTTATGCATCCCACCCCTTCCCTTCTCTTTCCTTTCCTCCCTTCCCTTCTTTGCTTTGGTCAGACAGGGGATCTATGTAGTCCAGCTAGCCTTGAACTCATCATTCACCCTGTCTCAGCTTCCTGAATGATGGGAATACAGGTGTGCACTGCCACACCTGACTTACACTGGTCCCTTTCAAAGCTATCATGTGGGAACATCCTGAGAGAGGAAAAGGCACTCTAGGGGAAGAAGACACAGGGCAGAGGCATCTACTACAAAGACAAGCTGGAGAAGGTTAAGTTCATGGACTAGGTTTTTTTTTTTCCATTGTGTCTGTGTATTGTGTGATGTGGGTGCTGGGAACTGACTGAGCCCAGGTTCCTGGAAAGAGGAACAGGTACTTTTAACTCGTGGACCATCTGCCTAGTCTCTTTGTGTATAAATTTCTAGGCAGTGTAGGGAATCTACACAGATGAATCATGGTAACACAATATACTTGTTGGACATGATAAAGCATACCTGTGATTTCCAAACCCGGGAAGCTGAACCAGGAAAAGCACAGTGAGACTGGGGTCAGCCTGGGCTACATAACAAGACTCCATCTTTAAGCACACACACACACTATCCCTGTTATCGGTCATGAGTCTGATTCCCTGCTCAGGTCTCACAGATCACAGTCCGGGAACTGGCCAGTGGTACTATTTGAATATGAAGTGGACCCACCCTCCAGACTGGTGCTTTAAGCCCTGGGGCCCCGGCTGATGGTGCTGTCTGGGGAGTCTGCCTGGATGGGATGGAGGTTGGCCCCTTGGACCAGGCTTTTGATGGCTATAGTCAGCCCCACTCCTGGATGTGTTCTCTTTGCTTCTCAGCCTCCAGGATGTGAACAAGCTACACTTCAAGCATTCGAAGCCCTTCCATCATGCCTTCCCTGCGTGACTGCCTAGGCCCTCTAAAACTGTGAGTCACACTAAACCTCTTCTCTCTGGATTTAATTCCGTCAGGTAACCACCACCACCAGAAAAGTAACCCACACAGCCAGGCTGTGTACTTCTCTACAGATGTGATGTCCCAAGCCACACAGGTTGTCTAAGTTCTCCCTGGCTAGGAATAGAGGCAGACTTCATTCCCTGGAGGCTGCCCGCTCATTCTCCCCATGAGGATGGCCCATGAACAGTTCGCAGCAGAGATGCTTTGCTTCCAGGAAGCCATCAGGAGACTCTCTTGCTCCAGTTGGCTAAAACAGCATTTTATTGAAGCCATATAATCCTGGGGATCGACACCTATCACCACTACCATGTACAGTTGAATAGTCACAGGATCTGCCCACACTCAAGGAGAAAGGGTCTTACAAAGATAGCATTAATCTATCCTCATACAGTCTCCTGAACTATTGTCTAGGCCTGTCTCTTACTCTTCCATGTATGGGCGAGTTGCTTGGCTTCTCAGTATCTGGCCCTTTGTTGTTGAACGGTGTTAAACTCTATAGGATTCGTAGGAAGATCAAATAAAATATCCTATTTTTTTTTTTTTTTGGTTTTTACAAGACAGGGTTTCTCTGTATTGTTTTGGAGGCTATCGGTCCAGCCCAGTCTCGAACTCACAGAGATCCGCCTGCCTCTGCCTCCCGAGTGCTGGGATTAAAGGCGTGCGCCACCACCGCCCGGCAAATAAAATATCCTATTTTAAGAATACAGCAAACTCCCAAGTAGTAAACACTCGGTAGATGTTGGCTGTGACCGTGGTTGTGACTAATAGTAATACTGACACTATGAGACTCTAGGTCTGTGTTGGAGATTAAGAAGCAAAGAAACGGGGCCAACAAGATGGCTCAGTGGATAATGTCATTTTCCACTGAAGCTGATGACCTGGATTCAATCCCTGAGACTCACATGGAGGAAGGAGAATGCTGCCTGTAAGTCAAGAACCATGCCACACATCCCACCCTCTCGCAAATAAAATAAAAATAAAAGAATTTCAAAAGAAGCCAAGAGGGAATCTGTGCCTCTGGATACCCTACAAACCCTCCAGGGAGGTCAGCTCCAGCCTAGGCCGGGGCCTGGGACATCCTGGAACATAGGCAATACTGCCAACTTCACAGACACCAGAATACATTTGGTAATGAGCATGCTCAGAGAACACGAGAGGGCTTCAGCAAGATGCTCTGCTCCTCTGTTGCAAGCCTCAGGACCACTGGGCCCATAGAGCTACGATATTCCCTGGTTCCAGAGAAGAGGCCAAGCTAAGCATCTACCCTAGTTTGACTTTGACTGATGCCTTCCCACCAGGAAGCTTTCCACTTTCGATACCTACAACTCTAGTATTTGTTCACACAGAGTAGCAAGAGCCATTGCTTGTTATCACCAGAATTCCATGAATCACACAAGAAGAATTTTTAATAGCCAAGTAAAATATACACTCAACCTGCCATTACTGCATCAACTAACATGCACCTAACAGCAAACATATGAGCCAAAGATAACAAGTTACAAGGACTCCCAGCAGCCATGACACCGACAATAGCTCACAAAGTTTCACAGCGATAAGGAACACGTGACCTGAGAAGCGATACACTCTCCTAACCCAGCTCCTGCCAGCGAGTTGCATCATGGGAACTCAGTTTTTTGGCTCATGAGTTGATGGGACATCTTGCCTTTGCAGCATTATTTTGAAAGGGATCCTAGTCACCAAGCCCAAGTTCAGTCACTCCTCTCTTCTGTGCCCATGCTTGAAACACACACTAGACAATACATTTTTCCCACTTTGGGGTATTTAGGATTCTTGGAGTTTATCTCTTTGGGGAGATAAAAGCATTTTTCTAATTGTTTTCTTCTTCTTCTTCTTCTTCTTCTTCTTCTTCTTCTTCTTCTTCTTCTTCTTCTTCTTCTTCTTCTTCCTCTTCTTCTGAAAGAACAGCCACACTACAACTGCTTTGAGGCTTATAGACTTGGAAATGTAAGCATTCGCCCACACACACACACACACACACACACACACACACACACATACACACACACACACAAACGCCCTTGCTCTATTTCAAAGGAGGAAATGATCCTTCAATAACGTCTGAGAGAATTGGACGGTGGCATTCATCAGCTTGTCTGGAACCTGTAGGCAGCTCTATTGTGTGAGGGGGCAAGGGTCTGCAGTCTACTTAGCTTTCCATTTGGGGAAATTTCCTTTGGAGGATTTTCTTGACAGCCTTAAAGCCCTGTGTTTATGAGGCCTGCTGCTGTATACCAAACAAGGCAGGATGCACAGCTGATAGCTGAAGCTTACTTTTGTGTGTGTGTGTGTGTGTGTGTGTGTGTGTGTGTGTGTGTGTGTGTGTGTGTGTATGGTGTGTGTTTGTTCATATCCACGCATGTGCATGTGGAGGCCGGGGGTCAACATCAGATATTTTCCTCACTGCTTCTCCTCCTCATTTCTGAGTCAGGATGCCTCGCTGAAATCTGAAACTTATCAATTCAGTTAGGCTGGCTGGCCAGCAAGACCCAGGGATCCTCCTGTCTCTCTCCATCTCCTCAGGGCTGGGGTTACAGGTGTGGGGCATCCATCACACTGGGCTTTCTACACAGGTACTCTGGATCTGAACTCAAGACCCAACAACCTGCGTTTGATCCCCAGGTCCCACTGACTCCTGAAAGCTGTCCGTCTTCTGCTTGTCATTTGTGTGAGGTAGCTCACACCCACATGCATTCACAAACATGAAATAAATAAATAAAGTACTTTGAGTTGCTGAGTAGAGTTTTTAAAAAGAGCATTAAATCAATTTTGACTTGGGATTGGGGGCAGGATTTCTAGCAATTTCTGAAGCGGTTCCAAACTGTTTGGTATTACGTATTTATACAAAGTGATGTTCTCATCATTTTCAAGTATGAAATCAAAATATTGGTCCACTCTGAAAAATCTTTGAAGGTGCCCTACGGCCTGCAAGGTCATACATCTAGGCAAAACTTAACTAAATAAGCCAGTACATCTCATTAGTATGCAGATTTGCCTTAATCTTTAATAAATGGTAGAAGTATATGTTTACCCAAGAATTGTTTTAAAATAAATTTCTCTATAGTTTATTGTCAGTAAATCACCAAGGACTGCTCAGTTGGTACAGGGTTGTCCTAGCCATGCTAGCCAAGTGCTCCATCTCTGATCCCTTTCATTTTATTACTCAGTTAGCTCTTATTTCTTTGGTTGTTTTTGCTTGTTTGTTTGTCTGTTTGTTTTGAGACTAAGTCTTAACCTTGTAGCCCAGTTTTCCTAGAACTCACTCTGTAGACCAGTCTGGCCTCAAACTCATAGGGATCTGCCTGCTTCTGCTGAGTGCTGGGATTAAAGGTTATGTTACCATACCCCACATTTTGATTTTTTGAGACAGAGTCCCACTTGTAGCTCAAGCTGGCCTGGAACTCACAGCATTCTCCTTGCCTTGACCTCCTGTGGGTAGTGAGCTAATAGACATGAGTCATCATATAGCACTGCTTTTGGTTTTATTTTGAAACTGAACCTAAATTGTCTAGGCTGGCCCTGAACTTGCTCTCTATCTTAGGCTGGCCTTGACTTTGATATCATCCTGCTTCCAAAGTAGCTGAGATTATAGGACTACCCTACCAGACCCTACTTAGGGCTTTACTGTGTAGTGATAAAAATGTTTCTGGAACTTGGTTGACATGATGGTTATACAGCACTGTGAATGTTCTGAGTGACACTGAATTATTCTTTCTGAAATGGTTTTTTTCTGTCATGTGAATGTGATGGTTGATGTCGTCAACATGACAGGATCTAGAAACACCTATAAGACAAGCCTTGTGGTATGTCTGTGAGGAACTAGCTAAGTTAGGTGGGACATCCACCTTAACTATATAGGCTGAAGTCCTGGCCTAAAAAAGGAGGAGACAATGATCTGAGCACCAGCATCCATGGACCTCTACTTTCTGATTGAGACACGATGAACAGCTAGCTTCCTGGAGCTCTTGTCATTCTGAGTTCTCTGCCGTAAGTGAGAGAATGTACCCTCAGACCATGAGACAGAACAAGCCCTTCTGCAATGGTTAGTTTTGTCGAGTCAGCACAACTTAGAATCACTGGAAGGGAGTCTGGTGCATGATCTCAACCTGTGTTGGTGTAGGCTGAGATTCAGGGAGCTCTGCACTTCCTCCTGGGTATGTCCTTCCTTCTTTCTTTTTTCTTTTTTTTTCCCCTTGGTTTTTCAAGACAGGGTTTCTCTGTGTAGCTCTGACTGCCCTGGAACTCACTCTGTAGACCAGGCTGGCCTCGAACTCAGAGATCCTCCTGCCTCTGCCTCCTGAGTGCTGGGATTAAAAGCATACACCACCACTGCCTGGCTGAGGCAGGGTTACTAACAGATTCTGAAGCTCATTGGTTTAGCTAGACCGGCTGGCTATGAGCTTCGGGAGTCTCCTGTCTTCATCTCTGCTCCAACCTGACCACTGGGTTGACACACACCCTCTGCTATGTTCAGCTTTTTACACAGGTTCTGAAGATCAGAACTCAGGTCCCCAGGCTGTGTTACAAACACTTTACCAAGTCATCTCTCCAGTCCTGCCAATTCTTTACAAATCTATTCCCCATCATTCTGGAGGTGTTAGCCAATACAAGAAGATAAAGAAATAAAAAGATTGCAAATGAGAATAAAGCTGTCTTAGTTTCTAAATAATATGACTTAAGACACAGGAAATCCAAAGAAATCCATAAAAACTATACTAGTACTAACAAAGGAAATTACAGGCTAAAATAAATGGACAAAAATCAATTGTAAAACTGAGCCTGGCAGTTCATGTCTATAATCGCAGAACTGAAGAGATTTTTTTGAGGCCAATCTGATTTACACAAGTTTCATGCCTGCCTGTGCTGCATAGAAAAAGCCAATAAACAAAGATCAATTATACTTCCTGACAATTGCTGAAAAAGAAAATTTAATAAATGGCCTGTCTAAAAATAACAAAATACTTAAATATTTCAGAGAAAATTTTAATAAAACTAAGACATAATGAGAATTTGAAATTATCTAAATAAATGATGAGGAATATCATGCTCATTGATTGGAAGACTCCATATTGCTATGAGCTCAATTCTCACACAAAGTATAATCCTAACAAAATCATAGTGAAGGGGTTTGTGTGTGTGTGTGTGTGTGTGTGTGTGTGTGTGTGTGTGTGTGGTATAGTGTATGTGTGTCTCTGCATCCATGGAGGACAGAGGTGACCCACTCTACCACTCTCTACCTTAGTCCCCTGAGATAAGATCTCTCACTGAGCCTGGAACTAGGCTGGCCACAGGCAAGCCCCAGAGACCCTCCTGCCACTGGGTTACAGGTGCATAGGGCCACCGCAACTTTTTATGTGGATACTGGGATCTGAATTCAGGTCTTCATGTCTGCTCAGCAAGTGCTCTTATCCACAGTCATTTTTCCAGCATCCTTAGCAAGCTTTGGGTGTTGTTTTTATAGAGACTGACATGCTGACGTTCTAAAACTTACATGAAAACTGAAATGACCTACAGCAGTCATGGAAAGAGCAGACTTGGAAGGTCTATGCTGTTGGGGCTCGAGTCTTGCAACAGGATTAACATAAGGACAGACAGAAGGGTCAGTCAAAAGGAGCATTCAGAAATAGGAGGTACATATATATCGTCACAACTGATTTAGACAACACTTCAAGGGCAACTTAACTGGGAAAAATAATGAACCTTGGCCCATACCCTATGGTATACCAAAAGCTAACTCAAATGGAATATAGGCCTACATATGAAAACTAAAACTATAAAACTTCTAGAATAAAACAGGCAAATATAAAGTTGGAATCTAGGAAGATTTCTTAAAACACAAAAGACACCAGTGGGGAAAGAAAAAGCAAACTGCAACTCATGAAAATTAAAAAATTTTGACTTTCACAATGCATGGTTAAAAAACTGAAAAGACAAACCACAGACTTCCAATACCCGTGTCTGGCAAATGATTCATGCTATAAAAACTTCTAAGACTTAAAAAAAGTAAACCAAACATGGTGGCTCACGTTTGCAATCTTAACAGGAGTAAGACTAAAATAGGAAGAGTGAATTCAAGATCACCCCAGAATATAGAATAGGCCTTAAGCCATCTTGAGCTACAGAGTAAGACTCTCTCAAAACATAAAGAACTGGACATGTAACTTCATGGTAGAGTACATGCCTAGCATATATAAGGTCTACAGGAAGGCACAAAGGGCCAGTGAAACAATAATGTTAAATTATACTCATTATATCCCAGGGCTGGCTAATTTCTGTGTCAACTTGCCAAAAGCGAGAGCCATTTTGGAAGAGGGAACCCCAACTGAGAAAATGCCCCTGCCAGACTAGCCTGTAAGAAAGCCTGTGCTGCATTTTCATGATTGATTGATTGGTTGGTTGGTTGGTTGGTTGGTTGGTTGGTTGGTTGGTTGGTTGATATGAAAGGGACAAGCTCACTCTGGGCATTGTGGCTCACTACCAGCCTCAACTCCAGTTTTAGGAGATCCAACTGACTCCTCCGACCTCTGAGGGCACAAAGCACACATATGATGCTCACACATATATACAGGCAAAATATTCTTACACATAAAATAAAACAGATCTTTAGAAAAATTTAAAATAAAAAATACAGGCTGAAGAGATGACTCAGTGGTTAAGAGCACTGGCTGCTCTTGTAGAGGACCTGAGTTCAATTCCCAGAACTTACAAGGTGGCTCGAAACCATCTGCCACTCCATCTGAATGGCCTCCATGGGCACTGCACACACTTGTAGAGACATAGATACAAGCAGAATATCCATACGTATAAAAGTAGACTGAAAAAATAATTTAAAATGGATCTATGATGTTAGTTGTCAAAATAATATTTGTCTCCATGTGGTATGGAGTGGAGGAAAGGGAGCATGAGAGAAATCATTAGAGAAGAAAACACCTTACCTTGATCGGGTGGTGATACAGGTGAGTACATCTGTCAAAATACATAGAGACTTATCTTCAGAATTGGTACACCTACTGCATATAAATTACGGTTTAACTAAGTATCTCAACTCATACAAGCACACAGCTATCGTTTTATTAGCACATACATGGATGTGTCATAACCTCTCCAACTATTTCCCCATTGATGAACACTTAGATTCCTCCCAAGCATTGCCACAGTGACCACCTTTGAAGGGTAACTTGCTGAGTTGGATTGTTACAGCCTTTTCTCTGTAAAGATGAAGAGTGCAGAGCCAGAGAGATGGCTCAGTTAGTAAAGTGCTTGCCTCACAAGTGTGAGGAACCGAGTTTGAACCTCAGAACACACATGAAAAGCTGAACTTGGCACACTGAACCTGCAATCCCAGGGCTGGGAAGGCACAGACAGTTCCATTTCTGGGTTTGCTGGCCGTTAGTCTAGCCTGATTGGTGATTTCCATTCAATGAGAGAACTTGTCTCCAAGGAAGTGGACAGTGTTCCTGAAGATGACATCCAAAGTTGTCCCCTGGCCTCCACATACTCATGTGAACACACACACACACACACACACACACACACACACACACACACACACACACACACACACCATTGTGAGGCCCAGAAGCAAGAAAGAACTTACCTAGGCCTACTGCAGCTGTGATACTGCAGCTGTGAGTAATGGGTACAAGGCCATGAAATTTATAGCCTGACCTCACTTCCTGTTCACTCCATACTCCCAGACTATAAACACGTGATCAGAGCCTCCTGATCCAACCACCCTGCCTTCCCCACCATGATGGAATGAATCCCTTCTTAAATTGTGAGTCAGATTGAATCCTTACTTCTTTAAGGGTCATCTTGTGGTATTTAGGGACACCGATGGGGAAAGTAGCAAATATACTTGCATAGCCCCTGTGTCATCCTGAGCATACATCCCTTACTACTTATGGGATCCCAGCACTCTAGACACTCTAGAGGCTGAAGCAGAAGGATCACAAGTTTGAGGCTGTCACAAACAAGCAAAACACGCAAACAAATAAAAACCTCCAGCAAAAGAAAAGCTTAATCTCTGCTGGTAACACAATGGAATGCCAGCAGCTTACTGAGATGAGACATATGAATCCCTCTTTTTCTTTGGCCTGCACATGTGCTTGTTTTCGGAATGCCTTGCTGAGCTGTCCTCGAGATGAAATGAAGCTGGGAAGAACGACTTAGACCTTGGGGTCAGCACTAAGCCACTACTGGCTTCCTATTTTTGAGCAGAATCACTATGACACCTTCAAAGTCACTGATGGCCAGGACCACTGCTCAGTGATGACAGGGCAGGTAACATATGTAGCACAGACACATTGGACAAAGGGATGATTCAGGTCCTGGACAGAACATAGTAGAGTGACATGGGCTTTCATCACCCCATTAGCTCAGAATTTAAAACGTATGAGGTATGTACTTCTAGAATTTTCTGCTCCAGTAGCTGAAAACACGGGCACTGAGGCTACAGATGAGCTGCCTTTTTTATATATATAGATAAGAAAATTAGGCTTAGATTATTTATTTAATATAAACAGGCTATAACCCAGGTCCTTATACAAAAGGCCTTCCTCTTTTTAAACGTCACTGGTTATTATTTTTGGTGGGGGAGAGGATGTCCATGCCACAGCACACATGTAGAGGTCAGCAGACAACATTGTGAACCTTCCAGCGTGTGGATAGGTTCTGGGGATCAAACTCATATCATGAGACTTGGGCAGCAAACTCCTCCATCAGCCGGACCATTTAACCAACTCAAAAGACTTTTTTTTTATTCATTTATTTATACTGTATACAGTGTTCTGCCAGCATGTATGCTTCCACACCAAAAGAGGGCATCAGATCTCATTACAGATGGTTGTGAGCTACCATATAGCTGCTGGGAATTGAACTCAGGGTCTCCGGGAGAGCAGCCAGTGCTCTTAAATTCTGAGCTATCTCTCCAGCCCCCTCAAAGGGCATTTTTAATTTTTTTTATTTATTTGAGACACGACCTCACTGTGTAGCCCTAGCTGGTATGGAATTTTTTTCTGTAGAACAGGTTGGCCTTGAACTCACAGATATCTGCCTGCCTCTGCCTCCCGCTCAGGATAATACTGCCAGGTGTGAGCCTTAGCTTACTTGTGTACAAAGGAAAGAATCAGAGCTTGGGGTGTGTCTCAGCGATAGCATATTTGCCTAGCACATGCAAGCCCCTGAGTTCCAACTCAGCAAGAAACAAAAGGGGAATCAGTCGGTGGTTGAGGTGGCCGAGGCATCAGTGGCCCAGATGTGCGTGCATGAGTACTTACCACCTCTTACTCTCACAGTGAAACCCAGCTAAGGCGGGAATGGGGTTTCTGTGTTTAATACAACACTTTGGACAACATCTCAGCATAAACAAAGATCCAGGCAGGTTCCCAAGCAGGAGTCAGACACAGAGTCCCAGAACCCCAGAGGCTCTGAACTACTGCTGGGCCTTTACGCTGCCTTGTACTGGAGGGAGACCCCACACATAGCAGGGAAAGGCCTTGACTTTGGAATGAGCTGATAATGCCGATTTTCTTAATTATACATAATGTAGGTTGTTCTAACACCGTTTAAAGTCTCTGGGACTTTTTGTTTTTGAATTTGTAGCCAGGTGACCCGTAACCCAGGCTGGTCATGAACTCTCACTTCTCCTGCCTTGCACGCCTTTAATCCCAGGGCTCGGGAGGCAGAGGCAGGTGGATCTCTGTGAGTTCGAGACCAGCCTGGTCTACAAGAGCTATTTCCAGGACAGCCTCCAAAGCCACAGAGAAACCCTGTCTTGAAAAACCAAAAAAAAAAAAAAAAAAAAAGAAAGAAAGAAAGAAAAGAAATGTACAATTATACCCAGCTAAATCCTCACCCTCCCTTCAAGGCTGCTATTATTGGTTTTTTGTGGTGCTGAGGATCAAACCCAGGGTCTTCAACATGCTAGGCCAGCATCCTCCCACCGAGCTGGCCCAGAAGCCCTTCTGTTCCTTGATTAGTCCGTCCTGCACTGGCACTCAAGCCCAGCCTTGGACCACCGTCTAAACTTCATTCCCCACATGTATTCACCTCTCTTCTGTCCCTAGTGATTAGCCCCCGATGTTCACAGGGAAGACCCTTTCAGCAGCCCTGCCTACCAGGCAACCCTATCCACCTCTCAGCAGAGCTGAAGATGGCTGGGAAGAGGGCACAGGATGAACGGAAATTCTGTTGACATAGCTGGTTAACATCACCCCCCCCATTTTTTTTTCCTGGCTGAATCCCCACCACACACAGACACACACCCCGCAGTCCTCGCTGTATCTCTAAAAGCCCTCTCTCATTTTGTACTTACGTTTCCAGAGCCTCGCTCATTAAAGGCAATTTTGCTTTCTGTTTTTATGGTAATTCTTAAACTCTTAAGTGAAACTTGTTTGAAATGGCTGTCGCTCTGTTATTACAGAAACAATGTAATGAAAATACATTTTCCTGGAAGATGCTGATGTCACAACCGGGAGAGAGAAATTGTTCTTGAACTTAAATATTTGAACTTGGAACTATCAAGACAAAGAGATGAGAAAAAAAAATAAAGAGCTGACAAATAAGGGACATTAGAGGATCAAATTTCTTGGCTAACCAACAGGAGTTTGTGAAGAAAAGACAGAAAGCAGAGAAAACAGTCAAAGAGAAAGCACAAGACATTTTCCAAAAAAAAGTCAAGGACACAGACTTCAGATTGAAAAACTTCAGAACCCTGAATGAGCTAAGACCACACCTGGGAATGACCCTAGGAAACAATAGGCTGTCCAGGGTACTGAGTGCACCATGAAAGCTTCCATGGAAGGCTAGGACCCTTAGCATTAAACAAGACAATGATGGTGGCTCCTACTTAGTCAAGCGTTAAGACCATGCTGTGCTGCATATGAGACTATAGGCCATGAAAACAAATAATGAGTAAGCCGGGCACAGGGCAAGCCTGCCATCTAAGCCACTGTGGGGATCAAGGCATCAGGTTTGACGTCAGTTTGGGCAATCAAAAAAAAAAAAACCTATAAAGGGCAGAGGAGGCTAAGTTCGGTGGTCCACCTCTGCCATGTGCAAGATCCAGAGGGGAGAGGGCCAGGGAGGTAACTCAGTAGCAGATCAGTTGTCTAGCATTTGCAAGGACCTGAGTTCAATTCCCAGTGCTGATAAAAAAAAAAATTTTTAAAATTTTTAAAGAAGGAAGAATGGAAAGAAGAAAGAGAGAAACAAAGCCAAATTTAATAGCTCATGCCCATTGTCTCTGTGCTTGGAACTCTGAGGCCAGCCTAGGCTACAGAGTGGGGGAGGGAGGGTTCAACAGGAAAATCAGCACAGAAGGTGGCAGAGTCATGCCTTCCAAGCTGTAAGGGCATTTGACTTGTTACAGTCTAGGACTCAGTGCCTCTGTCAGTCATCCACTAGACTAGATTCCCAATCATAAAACATTCAGGAATATTGACTGCACACACCTTTGTGTAAGACCTTACTTAATGATACACTCTAACAAAGCAAGAAAGAAAAACTAAGAATGGCAACCCAAATTTCAGAAACTGGCAGAGCCTAGGAGAGCAGAGAAGGGGATTGTATGACTTACTTTCCTGTTGCTATGATGAAACGCCAATGACCAAGAACAACTTATAGAGGGAGAAGATTTATTTTAGCTCATGATTCCAGAGGGGCAGCCCACAATGGTGGGAGAGGCATGGCAGCCTGTTGTTGTGACAGGAAGTCAAGAGATCACATCTTCAACCGCAAACACCAAGCAGAGAGCGGTCTAGAAGTGTGATGAGGCTGTAACCTCACAAAGCCTGCCCCAGCCAGCTGCATCACCTCCCCAAACAGCGTCATCAACTAGGAACCAATTATTCAAATTTCTGAGCCTATGGGAGGCATTGCTCATTCACACCAACTCAGGAGGTCCCTGAATGATGGCTGTCCGTATTGGAGAATAGAAAGTTATAGAAAGCAGAGCTCAGCAGGGAGGCTAAAAAAATCAACAGAATTTCAACTGGGATAGAAAGTTAAGGGAAACTGAAAATAGGATGAAGTCAAATAGTGAAAAAATAAATGAAAGAAAGAAAAATGTCTAGACATGGCGTTTTATGGCTGTAGGCCAGTATTTGGGGCATAAAGGCAAGAAGATTAGTAGTTCAAGGTCATCATTGGCTACATGTTGCATTCCAAGCCAACATAAGCTGTAAGAAACTGTGTCTCAAAAAAAACTTCAAATAAATAAATAAATGTTTCAAATTCTGCATCAAAAAAGTATCACAAGAAAGCAAACATTAGTGACCATCAAGGTGACTCAGTCAATAAAAGTGCTTGCAGGTAAACCTGGAAATCTGTCTAAAGGTAGAAAGAGAAAACCAAGCCCTCAAAACTGACGTCTGACCCCCACATGCATGCTCTGGCATGAATGCTCATACATAATCATCGTGCACACAGAATAATAATAAATAATTTTAAAATAGAAGGAAGTACTGCATGAGCAAAGAATGGTGTTCACGCTCTCATTAACGTAAACCTTGACCTTAGAATCAACCTATAATAAAAGCAGGGAAGACCTGAGAGATGGTTCAGTGGGTAAAGGTCCTTGCTATGCAACATTAGCAACCTGAATTCGATTCCTAGAACCCACTGTAGAAGGAGAGAACCAACAAGTTGCCCTTGGACTCCAGCATGCACTGCCCACCCCCCACACACTGCACACATCACCCACACACTAAAAAACAAAGCATGAGAGATGTTATTAGAGTTATAAAACAAAAAGAGAGTGGTCTAAATCAAGACACAATGGGAAAGTAGACCGTGGTCCCTCTGCTGACTTCAGGGAATGGTTCCAGGACCCCCTGCAGACATCCAAATTCACAAATCCTCACATTTCTTAAGCAAAATGGCATCATAATTGCATGTAGCCTATGCCCATCCTGTACACTAGACTCTCTCTTGATTACACACAGCATCTAATGCAATGTTGTCATTAGACCATATTGTTTAGGGAGTAATGACGGGGGAAGGTGTGTGTGCATATCTAACATGGCTACAATCTCTTTCCTGTATGCCTTCAATTCCCAGTTGGTTATTTCTACAGAGACTAAATCCATCCATGGACACTAGTTGTATAACACAGAAACCTGAAGAGAAGGAAGGAGGGAGAGCGGGGAGGCTGAGGCAGTTGCTGCCTGTTCTAACGCGGCTCTGGTGAGCCTTAGTGGAAGGAGCTGAGCTGGTGGATAGGCCAGAAGTGTGAGCATCTTCCTAAAGGTGACAACTGTAGCTGAAATAACAGTGTGACTGTGTCAGGGAAATGAGCTAGAAGAGGGCTGTGAGCGAGCAAAGTTCTTCTCCAACATAGCAGAAATGTGTGTGTATAGATCTAAGCTGTAAAATAAAGAAATGGTGGCATTTACTTAGGGATCGGAACTTCAGGAACGGCAGCTCAGAAGGTGAGCAGCGGCTGCTCTGGGGATTGAGCTGGAAGAAAAGACTTTCATTGACATAAGTATACCCTGGACTGAGGATAGCTCAATAGGTAAAGCGCTTCCTGTGTAAGCCTGGCGACCTGAGGGTGGACCCCCTGAACCCACGTAAGAACCAGGCACAGTAGGGGCATGCCTCAGCAATCCCAGCACCACTACTGGGAGATGGGAGCACCTCCTGAAGCGTGGAGCTAGCCTGATGTGGGTAATAAGCAGCGGTGAAGAGACGCCTGTCTCCAGGAAAGTAGGAGGTGAGGGACCAACCCCTGAGGTTGTCACCTGACACCCACACACATGCTGTGGCGGACACACATCCACACATACAAAATTTGGGCCATTTGGGCGTGGTCAAAGGTACCTGGGGGGAGGCAGAGATAAAGGCCAAGGAAGGAGGGGTCACGCTCTCTCTCTTGGGGTTCCGATGGAGGTCGGAGACCAGCAGAGCGCTGACGCAGTTCCCGGCTTCTCATGTGACTTCTCTCTCTCTCTAATAAAGCATCAGAAGACTTCCCTTCCCTGAATATTTGGTGTGGCTCGATAACCCTAGTCACATATCCTTTTTTGTTTTTCAAGACAGGGTTTCTATGTGTAGCCCTGGCTGTCCTGTCTTTGTAGACCATGGCGGCCTTGAACTCACAAAGATCCACCTATCTTTGCCTCCTGAGTGCTGAGATAAAAAGCATGCACCACCATGCCTGGCTCTAAAAAGCATACTCTTATTAATACTGAATATTGATGGCTTTAAAGAAATGTGTTTAAATTACCTATACGCCATTCCCTGCTGACGCTCAATAATCGCTTTGTTATTGCTGTGGCTGCTGTTGTCCTTTCCAGGCTTCATCTACGTGACACCCAATTTTACACAGGTCTGATCCTTGTACACATTCGGGAGCATTCTTACCTGCCACAAATGGTGTTGCTTGCCTCATAATTATCTGTTTTAATGGCTGCATAATATGCAGGATCATTTTTAATTAATCACAGTACCCTGTGTTAACGGTTCATTATAATGTCAAGTATTTATTTATTTATTTTATCTCCATTATGAGGCCGCCATTTACATAATGCTTTGTCAACAACCTCCCACCTTCACTGTATGTAACAGGCACAGGCACAGCCACCTCCACCTTGAAAATGGGGAAACTAAGGCCCAGAGAGATCAAGCATCATTCAGACAGCAAGGATGGGGGCAGCATGGCTGTGGTCTTCCAGGACCTGGTCTACAGGCCCACTTCTCTGGTTCTGAGCATCAGCTGGAACATTCATGACATCTGGTCTCTTCCATTTCACAGATGGGAAAGCCGAGGTCCAGAAACTGACTCCAAAGCCCCGTCTCTTTCTGATAGAGCCACCATGGCCAGTAAAGTCAGAGAGCATCTCTCATCAGGTCCCCTACCCCACATGTGGCTTTCTGGTCTTGTCCTAGTCTACCTGTTCCTACACACATCCTGGTGAGGTCTGGCTGCCCGTTCTGCACTTTGTTTCTGACATATACTTTGTGGAAACCCACGACTAGCCCTGGAGACAGCCACAAAGGACACAGCTTTTTGATGAATCTGTGGGTGAGAGTTTTGGTATTTTTGTTTCATTTTGTTTTGTTTGGGCTCATGCAGCCCAGGCTGGCCTTGGGCTTGCTGTGTAGTCCTGCTGGCCTTGAACTTGATTCCCCATTTCTGTCTTCCAAAGTGCTGGGATTACAGGTATATGCACCCACAGCCAGTTTATATAGTGTTGGGTATTGAACCCAGGGCCTTGTGTATGCTAAGCTAAGTCTGTCAAGTGGACTACATCCTTAGCACGTCCTTCTTGCTTTTTCATTTTCAACATTCTCCTATTTGAGTGATTGGCACTTTTTCCGTGACAAAATGCACACGATGTAAAATTCACTGTCTTGGTCACCTTGTGTGTCAGTAGTTCCCAAGAGTGTTCACATTGATGCAAGAGTGTTCACATTGATGCAAGAGTGTTCACATTGATGCAAGAGTGTTCACATTGATGCAAGTGTGTTCACATTGATGCAAGTGTTCACATTGATGCAAGAGTGTTCACATTGATGCAAGTGTTCACATTGATGCATAGCCGCCAGCATCACCTAGCTCCACAGCTCCCTGCATCTGCTCCATTTGCAAGTCTGCACCCATTAAACCCTGACCCCTCATTCTCCACCCCCACACCAGTGCCTTAGCCATCATTCTAATTCTTGGCTTTATTAATTTGACTAAGTAGCTCATGTAAATGGAATCATGTAATATTTATCTTTTGTCTCTGGCTTATTTCACTCCACACTAAACCCTCAAGATTAGCTATCCATGTTAGCAAATATCAGAACTTCCACTGATGGTGTGTTTGTGTGTGTGTGTGAGAGAGACAGAGAGACAGAGAGACAGACAGAGAGACAGAGATATGCTCTTCACGTAGGCTATACTAAGCTGTCCAGGAAGCCCCAGGCACCAACACTGGAATTAGAAGCATATGCCACCATGCCTAGTTTTTAACAAGAATACATGAATACTGGGCCTTGAACTCAGGTCATTGGCTTGCAAAGCACACACATTACTGGCTGAGCTATTTCTTCAGCTCATAAATTCCATTTTTAAAACAATTTTTTTGTTTTGTTTTTTGAGACAGGGTTTCTCTGTGGCTTTGGAGGCTGTCCTGGAACTCGCTCTTGTAGACCAGGCTGGTCTTGAACTCACAGAAATATGCCTGCCTTTGCCTCCCGAGTTCTGGGATTAAAGGCGTGCGCTGCCACTGCCCGGCTTTAAAACAAATTTTTAAGATTTATTTTATTGTATGTGTTTGAGTGTTTCCTTCATACATATCTGTGCACCACCTGTGCTCCTGGCCCTGCTGAGTTCAAAGAGGGCATTGGATCTCCTGGAACTGAGTAACAGATGGTTGTGAGCCACCAAGTGAGTTCTCTGCAAAAGATACACAGAGAAACCCTGTCTCAAAAAAAGAAAAGTCTTATGAGGTTCTAGGTTTGTTTCCAGCACCACAAAAGAGGGGGGAAAATACCCTCTTGCAACTCATTAATAAAAGAGGATAACCCAATCTAAAAATAGCAAAGACAGAGGGATCTTTCTCCATGAAGACAAGCAAATGAGCGACATGAAAA
Organism: Mesocricetus auratus; assembly: GCF_017639785.1. Classification (NCBI taxonomy): domain Eukaryota; kingdom Metazoa; phylum Chordata; class Mammalia; order Rodentia; family Cricetidae; genus Mesocricetus; species Mesocricetus auratus. The sequence continues at coordinate 66,943,441 of NW_024429191.1, forward strand.
GATGTTCCGCGATCATCAGGAAAATGCAGAGTACGCACAGTGAGACGCCCACCACCCCACCCCATCACACAGTGGCACGCCCATCACCCCACCCCACCGCACAGTGAGACGCCCATCACCCCACCCCACCGCACAGTGAGACGCCCATCACCCCACTCCACCGCACAGTGACATGCCCATCACCCCACCCCACCGCACAGTGAGACGCCCATCACCCCACCCCACCGCACAGTGAGACGCCCATCACCCCACTCCACCGCACAGTGACACGCCCATCACCCCACCCCACCGCACAGTGACACGCCCACCACCCCACTCCCACTGGGATGGCCAGGAAGAGACAACCAATAACAACAAGCATTGTAGAGGATGTGGAGAAATTAGAAGCCTTCTGAACTTCTGGTGGGTAGGCAAAGTGATAGTCATTTGGAAGACAGGCTAGCAGTTTATCACATGGTTAATTAAGCACAGAGTTACCATATGACCCAAAGAATAGGAAACGGGCTCAGCTTTCACTCCAATCAAAATCCATTTTCAAGAATGTTCATAGCAACACTCTTCACAATAGCCAAAGAAGGGAATCCCCCAATGGCCATCAATTAAGTGGATGATTGCGTGTGGTATATCCATACAACGGAATATCATTCAAGCATGAAAAGGAATAATAGGTATGTGGTTGCCCAAACTGGGAAGCAACCAAACCTCATTCAGTAGATGAATGGGCAAATAACTGTGGCACCACCAGACAACCAGATATTATGGCGAGCTGAAGAGGAATAAGGGACCACACTATGAGAAGACATGTCCCTAAGTGGAAAAGGTGAAAAGACCACAAACTGTGACATCCGGGAAGAGAAACTGAGCAGAAGTGGTGAAGAGAGTCCAGCTCTCCAGATGAGGAGACAGGAAAGCAGGCAGGGTGCTCAGGACAGTAGAACTTTCTGTCTGATACTTTACAGGTGGATACAGGTCATTATGTAGCATCAGAAGTCACCAAAAAAAGCGTGCAGCCCAGCATGGTGACACAAATCTCTAATCCTAGTGCTCAGGAAGCAGAAGTAGGAGGATTTCTTAATTTTGAGGTCAGCCTGGTCTACATAAAGAGTCCTGGCCAGCCAGGGCTGCATAGACCCTGTCTCAGAACAAAACCACACACCTCAAAGGTGAACCTTAGTTTAACCTATGGACTTCAGCTGATGGGTTGGCTCCTGAGTAGTAACCAATGTGACAGTCTGCTGAGAGACACTGATGGTTAGATATGATACGTGGAGGGCATGAGGATGGGGTAGGATGGGAAACCTCTGCTTTCCATCCAACTTCGCTCTGAATGGAAAAGTGTAACCCTCCTAGTAGCTGCGAGTTTTTTTAAAGATTTATTTATTTTTATCCTATATATATGGGTGCTTTACCTACATGCATGTCTGTGCATCCAATGCATGCAATGTTCTCAGAAGCCAAAAGAGGGTACTGAATTTCCCAGAACTGGAGTTATAGCTAGTTAGTTGTCATATGGGTGCTGGGACTTAAACTTTGGTCTGCTAAAAGATGGATCAGCGCTCTTAATTACCGAGCCATCCCTTCAGCCCAGTAGTGAGGATATTTTAAAGAGACACCTGTGCTCTTCTCTCTGGTTGTCATATTGTTAAAAAAAATGGACCCCAAGAAATCGGAATTTCCCCAAGAACCTCATGCTGAGCCAGAGCGGGAGCTTGTCTCCCAGGAAGGGATTTCAGAAAGTTCTGGTAATTTGACAGACTACCATGCAAGACAGACTGAAGCTGAGACAATGATGGTGGGCGGGCTCACACCTTGATGGAGACTGCATATCGACACATGCTTCTTGCCTGCTATTAATGCCAGGACCCTGAAGGTGGATTTGGGTTCACCGGGCCCCTTTGCTCCATGTGGCCTCATGGAATAAATCTCATTTTCTGGTTTTCACTAATACTTGTTTGTTTAATCGGCCAACTGAAGGTGAGTGGCTAAGACTGGATTGCTGGAAGGCTGTCAGGGCTCAGGTTCTGACCCTAATGTCTCTGGTGACAAAAGTGCTCTAACAAGTAAGTTTAAAAACAAAAGAAAGAAATCTACAACAGAGATAAACCCAGTGACCATTATACTAGTTGATATGAGCTCACCACAAAAGGCCACATTTATATCAAATATGAGTGTATTTATATCAAATGCCCTGAAAGGAGGACATGGGTTGGGGGACTCTGGAGAGTCAGTGCTGAAGGATAGATGGTATCTTGTTGATTTTGTTTGTTTATTTGATAAAACATTGTTAAGTAGCCCAGACTGGCCTTGAACTTTGAATGCTCATGCCTCAACCCCCAGAGTGCCAGGATGTCCCAAGTATGACACCATGCCCAGAGGGGATGCCTTTTTTTAAGATATAAAATGTAGTGGAATTGCACATATCAGTGTATATATTTTAAAAAATAGAACCTTGAATAAATTGTATAGCATAAAAATTATATCTTAATAAAGTTGTTCTACAAAGAAATAATGCTAAGTAGCTAGTCAGATAATTAGAATTGTAAGTCGTTGGGGCTGAACCCCTCAACAGCTTACAAAGCTGGTGTAACTGCTGAGTAGGGCAGATGCCTGGATCGTGGTGTCTCTGGTCCTGAGGGAGATACGACGTACTGTACTGACTGTGAGTCATTACTAGATAAGTATCAAAACCTTGTTCCAGGAGCCAATAAGAACAGCAGTTAGCAAGGGGCTTTCTGATAAAGAACAAGAGCAGACTGTTGCCCTCTCCTGTCACTCCAAAGGAGCCTGTCAATCATCTGGACAGGAAAACGTCCCTCATTAAAGCTGTCTATGCTAAAGACTTTAAGAAATAGAACGAAATCCTATCTAAAAAGGTGTCTACTGGGAGGGGAGCTAGAAAAATGGTTCAGTGGTTAAGAACACTAGCTGTTCTTCCAGAGGTCCGGGTTCAATTGCCAGCAACCACGTGGTAGCTCACAACCATCTGTAATGAGATCTGGTGCCCTCTTCTGGACTGAAGGGATACATGCAGACAGAACACTGTACACACATACTAAATAAACCTTTTTATTAAAAAAAAAAGTGAATACTGGCACATAGGCTGACTAGAGGATTCAGTGAATAAAGGCACTTGTCACATAAGCACAGAGAGCTGAGTTCAGTCCCAGAACCTACAGAAAGGTGCAATGAGAGACCCACAGCCCTCCCTCCTACACACACACACACACACACACACACACACACACACACACACACACACCACTTACACACTAACGCTTTTAAAAACATAAGTTGGTCATTGTCCAGTCTTATCCACTGAAGCGGCACCCTCCACAGCACTCCCTGTGTTCATAACCAGCTTTCATCCCTTGCAATGCCCCATTTTACTCTGCTAAACTCTGTTTGCACAGAGCTCAGTGCAGTGCATTTGAATTTTTTCATAGAGAGGCCAGGGCTGGAAGCCCAGGAGTGTCCAGAGCAGTATCCTGCTAACAGTAGGACTGGAGTCTCCCAGAAGCCTGTTCTACTTAACTTCCTAGTGATTGAGAGTCTGCCTGGGTAACCCTTGAGTCAGGCGTCTGTGCCCTGAGTGATAGACAATGAGCATGGTGTCTACAGGGAGGTTTCATCCGTATCAAAGCAGCTGGGCTTAGCTGCTGGCAGCTAACTCATCTGGGATGGGCATGTAGGTGAGAAACATGATCTCCTTCATAGCACTGTGACAGAGATGGAGGGGACACAGCTGACTTGTTGCCACTGAATCAGCAAAAAACAGACCTGAGAGAAAAAGCCAGCCACTCTGCCTTTGTGTAGGGTACAATTTACGAAGCCTGTCTCCTCTCCTCAGGAGACTCAACCAACCTTGCCAGCTCCCTCGCCTGGAGACAACTGCTGGCCAAGGGCATTCCTAGGGCCCACCAAGCCCATACTTGACCTCCTCCAGTTTAAAAACTGAGAGGATATAGAAAGATCAGCCTGGAAATGTCCCCAGAGGTCATGCAGACTGTGGCTTCTAGACCCACAAGAGAATCCATTTCCCATTGGCTGCTAGAATTCTCTGGAAGCCAGCTCAAGGATCTTTGCTTGTTTGTGAGCCAGGCTTTCTCTGTTCAGCTCTAGCTGTTCTGGAACTCGCTCTATAGACCAGGCTGGCCTCGAACTCAGAGATCTATCTGCCTCTGCCTCCTGAGCGCTGGAATTAAAGGCGTGCACTACCACCACCCGGCTACTTCCAGAATCTTAATGCCAGGCACGTGCAGGCTCAGATCCAGCCTCCCTAACTGGGATTCTTGTGAGTTCTTTGCCTTCTCCGAGTCTCAAGTACCTTCTCTACAAATGAATTCAAGTCTGAGTACTTTTCTCTTTCCAAGAGAATTATCAGAAAAAAAGATAAAAGACTCTTTGGTGCACAGTAGGCCCTGCCTTGTCATTTCTGAGCCCTCTGGTGTAGAAGACCTTTCTCCAGTCAGCCTTTCCATTTTCCTGGCATTTCAGTTGATAAAAATTCTTTCCTAGATCTGGCTAAATGCACTCACTGACGTCAGATGTGCATTGGAGAAAATCTCATTCTCCTGTCACGTGAGCTTCCCAAGTGCTGAGACTTTGCATACGTGCCACTGAGCCCAGTTTGTTTTGCTTTTTGTCTTGGTTTTGTTGTTGTTGATGTTTTGATGTTGTTGCTGTTGAAACAGGATCACACTATGCAGTCTTGGCTGGAAGTTGTTGTGTAGACCAGGAAGCTCCTGCCTACCTCTGCTTCCTGAATGCTGAGATTAAAGAGGTGTGCCTAACTGCATTTGTTTGTTTGTAACAGGATCATATGTAGCCCAGGCTACTTCTCAAATTTGCTATGTAGCTAAGGATGTCTTTGAACTCCTGATCCTCCCTGCATCCACCTCCCAAATGCTGGAGTTAAAGATATAGGTCACCATGCCTGGCTAATCCTTCCCAGTGTAAGGCTTCTCATGACAACAGGCAAGGACACAAAGGGGCAGCCCCAAACACCCAAGCCCATTTCTAGTCCTTATTACTTCTGTGTACTATTGGCCAAAGCAAGTTTCGAGGTTGTCCCAGTTAGTTTTTATTGTCAGCTTGTACAACCTAGAAAGAAGAAAACTGTCAAACATGCTGTCCCAATTAAATTGGCCTGTGCCTATGTCTGGGAGGCACTGTCTTGGTTGATGGTTGTTGATACAACAGGACTGAGCCCATTATGGGTGGCACCATCTCTAGCTAGGAGAGCCTAGGCTGCATAAGGGAGCTCCGGAGAGGGTTAGGGAGAAAGGTAGCTAGAGTGATCCTCCATGGTTCCTGTCTCCAGGTTTCCACCCGACTTTCCTCAAAGGTGGGCTGTGACCTGGGAATGCAAGTTGAAGTTAACCCTTTTCTCTAGAAATTGCCTCTGGTCATGGTCTTTATCCAGTAACAGAAAAACAAAGTAAAACAAAGGTCAAGCCCCACGTCAATGGCCTTGGTCAGAGACTAATGTCTCATGTGGCCCATAGCTGTGCTAGCCTTAAGCTCTTGGCCCTCCTGCCTCTAATTCTGCGGACTGAAATTACGGATGACTGTCCCCAGCCCTCCTAGCTCTTCTAGGAAGCAGAAAACAGGGAGGGAGGGAAGCTGCCCTACTGACTCTCTTCACAGTGCTCTATCCTCTGCCCTCAGACAGGCTAGCAGTTGCTGTCTGGTGCCGATGATGGGCACAGAGCTGGGAGAAGGCTCTCCATCTTGTCTTGGTGCTCCGCCTCCACAGCCTGACCCCTGTTGATGAGGACTTGCTGGGGGACTGGCTCGTCCTGCTGACTCACCCCCTCTGAGGAATTCACACTTTCTGACCACACGCCCACTAGCCAGGCAGCTGACCAGATGCATGACAGGTGGCTGGGGATCAAAAGCATGCCACCCACACTTCACTGGGGGTGTAATGGACAAGGGTGGCCACAGAGGCCCTTCAGATAAATGAGGCCGGAGACACAGACTGCAGCCCGAGAGGCTGGTGGAACGGTACTGCCTGCCGAAAGTCCACCTCCTGTCTCCTCTGCCGAATACTTTCTCCCCCACACACCCTTGAGGTCAGTTTCACCTTCATTATCCTCCTTTACCACGAACCGAGGAGATGTTTCTGTCCGTAGAGCATGCAAACCTTTGAAAGCAAACATAGGTGGGTAGGAAAGTCAAGTATCCTTGTCCCAGCTCTGTCTCAGTGGCCACGGGCTGCCCTCAAACGGCCCATTCTTTTGCCTCAGCCTCCTGGGTGCTCAGATTTCAGGTATGCATCATTGTATCCAGCGTGACTTAGACTCTTGCAACCTCAGCTTCCTGAGCCCATGGTGGATGGGCTGGGTGAAGCTTATTTCCTGAGTCGAGATGAGTGCTGGTTGAGATGGCCCTAGCTGCTCCTGATTGTGACAGACTCACCTAACAGTGGCATCCTGAACATTTGCCAGCTAGTGGAGCACAGAGGGTTAAGGATTCAGAACCTCTCTCTCTCTCCAACAGAGGAGAAAATAGTGCCACTTCCGGGGCACTTGAAGGACAGATTGCTGGGGATGGGACTGCAATCGGGCCTCGGAGAGGGAGAAGTGATTGCTGCCCTCATTAATATTACTGCTGGCAAAGGCTGCGTGGGACTCAATCAGGTAATTGAGGTCCCAAATTTCGTTTTTATCCAGATGCCAAGATTAATCGAAGTGACTTCTTCAAATGAGTTCTTCGGAGCTTTCGGTGTAAGCACAGCGTCCTCTGAGCAATGGGGGAAGCGAAGGCCTATTGCCTGACTTTGCTAGTGTCAATGTTAGGACAGTCAAGGTCAGGGGATCTCTATAGCGTCATCCCATTTGACTCCAGGGATGATTCAATTGTGTGAACCCCTGGACAGCCACTCGAGTCACAAGTCAAGACCACAGTGATGATAGAGACGATTCACTTTGCTCACAATGGAAATAGCAATAAAAACTAACCACAGTCAATAACTAACCATGTAGCAATACTTCCTGGAGATTAGGGCAGGACACTGATGTCATCTGGGATAAATTGTTACTAACATTCATCATGCATATTGCTTAATTCATCTCTTCCGTCCCTTCCAGTTGTGTGCCTTCCAGCTGGGGACAGCAGACACAGTGCTTTGCTAAGTTCTGGTGGTCACTACTGAAAGACCAAACGTGAGGTGGTGGTGATGGAAACACATGGATTTACCACCAGGCACACTCCACTAGTGTTTAGTGTTCCAGAACTGAGCTCTTGATTTGTGGGGTCTGCATAATTTTGAATAGTTGGCATCAGAATTGAATTTGATTGTTGGACACTTCTCTGGTGTTACAGAATTGGAGAAGAGACTTGTCAATTCTCTCAGCATTTCAACATGGAGACGCTATAATATGTACATTGCTAAACTTTCCTCTTAGTACATTTGTATTTTTGTGACACAACTGTAACTAATAGCATTTTTGAAAAAAAAGTTAGTGTGTGTGTATATGTGCGTGTGTTTGTACTTGTACATGTATACGTCGGAGGACAACCTTCAGACCTGTGCACAAGTGTCTCTACCTACTGATCAATCCCACCATATGAGTAGTATGTTTTAAAATTCATTTCCTTTTTTATTTTTTTGTTTTTCAAAACAGGGTTTCTGTGTGTAGCTGTGACTGTCCTAGAACTCACTCTGTAGACCAGACTGGTCTCAAACTCACAGAAATTATCCTACCACTACTTCCCAAGTTCTGCCATTAAAGGCATGTGTCACCATGACACAGCTTTAAAATTCATTCTCTAATTGTTTATTATTGGCACTTTGAAAAATAATCACTGTACTATCCAAAGTATACTTGGAAGTCTTGCTAGGCTGACTTACTATTTGTAACTGGTTTTTAGGTTTTGGGGTTTTTTTGTTTTTGTTTTTTAGATTTTACTTTTATTTGTATTTGTGTGTGTGTGTGTGTGTGTGTGTTTATTCATAGACACCCTTGGAGACCAGAAGAAGGCATCATATCCCCTAGGACTGAAGTTACAGGCTGATATGGACCCTAAGAACCAAACCCAGGTCCTCTGTAAGAGCAGCCTGGGGTCCTAACACTGAGCAATCTCTCCAGTTCTTGCAGGTTTTTATACAGTTCTTGGATTCCATGTATATTTCCAACCATCAATGGATAAGGACCACCTTACTTCTTGCCCAATAACTGTGGGCTTTAATCTTTTTAAATTTAAATTTAAATTAGAAAGAAGATTGCTTCACATGTCAATTCCAGGTCCCTCTCCCTTTCCTTCCCCTCCTCCCACGCCCTCCCACCATCTCCTCCAATATCCCCTCATTTCCCCAGGGAGGGTGAGGCTCTCCATGGGGGTGTCCATAGTCTGTCATTTCATCCAGGGCAGAGCTTAGATCCTCCCCCAAGAGTCCAGGGTGAGAGAGCATCTCTCATTGTTGGATGGGAGTCCAAAGTCCATTTGTATACCCGGGATGAATACTGATCTACTACCCAAAGCTCAATAGATTACCTAGGCCTCCTCACTGACACCCACATTCAGAGGGTCTTGATCAGTCCCATGCTGGATTCCCAGACATCATTCTGGGATTCAAGAGCTAACCCTTGTCAGGTCAGCTGTTTCTGGGGGTTAAACCAGCCTAGTCTTAACCCCTTTGCTCATCAGTCCTCCCTCTCTGTCACTGGATTCCTTGAGTTCAGCTCAGTGTTTAGCTGTGGGAGTCTGCCTCTGCTTCCATCAGCCATTGAATGAAGGTTTTGTTTCCCAGACTCTCTGGTGGGCTTTAATCTTAATTTTATCTATTTGCCTTATACTGGGACACTGTCCAGTGCAATGTTAAGTCACAGTGATAATAGACACACCCACCTTGATCTAATAAACAAATAAGAATTGGGTCAAGGTGTCAGAAAAACACTGGATATCAGAAAGGCCAGCTGAGATGACCTAGCTTCACAGACACTGCTCAGAACAAATTTGAAGTAGCCAGCCTCACAGACAATTCTAGCCAGGACTTGAGACAAGCCCTGCATTTTCCCATTATGCAGAGACTGAACAACAAATGATATAGCTTGACAATTAACCCAAATTTTTCTTTTCAGGATCCCCTAAAGATGCCATTGCCCCAAGAAAGCAGGAGGTAACACATGACACCCAAATTCCCAAGAAGTGGGATGTGTAGTTTTTGGTCCTTCATTGGGTTATGGATATTTGTCACTATTTAGGAGGGTTGGTTACATGTTATTGTTGGCAATGCTCAGGAAAAAACTAATCAAAGGAGATTAGATTCAAGGTTCTTGTTTTGAAAAAAGGAGGGGATATACTAAACAAAGGAGATTAGATTCAAGGTTCTTGTTTTGAAAAAAGGAGGGGGGGATACAGGTAAGATAGGATAAAAAGGGTAGATTATTGAATCTACTCTGAAAAGAAAAAGGGAGGATACATAGATATGATAAGATAAAAAGATTATTGAAACTACTTCTAAAAATCAACTACTAGTTTTAAATATTTTACATTGGATTGGACTTTTGTATATTGTCTACAAAGTTTGTATATTGATACAAATTTGAGATTAATTTTGCTAAAACATAATGTCCATATGTTTCCAATCTTGTTTAAGGTATTGTACATATACAGCTCATTTACAATGTAATGTAAATTTCTAGTCCTTGAAAGTTATTATTACCAACTATATAGGATACTAACATGCAGGTTAGTAATTAGTCACCTATTACAATGGAACTTGTAGTCACAATAGGTATGTTTTCATGGTCAAACAGAAATATATTTTAAAACAATGTGTCATCTTCAAACATAGGTTCTTTTTTTTTTTTAATGGCAATGAGACATGTCTGCTCCTGGCAGCACCAATCTACTACAGAGAAGATGATGGGCACTGAAGAGACTCCACACGGAGTTTACTTTCTTTGTGGCAAAAGTTAGCCACTAGCCAAGAAAGTACCTTTGCCTTAACTGCTGACAGTGTGCTGTCCAAGTTGGACAAGCAGGACACAAAAGAGAGTGACTGCAAACCTTGCCAAGACAAGGTGGGACAGTCCTTCAAAAATCCTGCTTCTCAGAAAAGTCTGTCAGATATGTTAGGTCTGTAGGCTGAAGATGGATGCTCCAATGTTGCAGAGGAAACCTGGCTGACTGTCCAGGCACCCAGCTGTTTTGTCATTTCTCACATTTTTTTTGGAAGTTGCTTGTTCAGCAACTTGTTGCTTGTTTTGGAAGTTGCACCTCCTGCTTGCTCAGTTAATATCATTTCCTTCTCAGTTCTCTGTAGAAGTTAAAGACTAGATAGTCATAGTTTTCCTTGTTTACCAGACTCAGAAAAGAAACTCACTAAAGAAATGTAAAGTATATACGTTTGAGAGACATTAAAAGATAATGCAAATTAGAATAGAAAGTAAATTAGGTACAAGACTTTGGACTCACCAAGATAGGATACATAAAAGAATATTTTCTATAAATTTGTCAAATCCAAATGGACTAGATATTGTTAATGTACTTATTGCCTGTATATATTATATATACTTATTGTACATGGTTTTTCTTATATTAGTTACAGCCTTTTTTATTAGACAAAAAAGAGGAATTGTGGTGATATATTTTTATGATCTAATAAAGCCACTGAAGATCAGAATGTAAAGTTAGCCACAGCCATAGAAACTGGGCAGTGGTGGCACACACCTTTAATTCCAGGATTCAGGAGACAGAGGCAGATGAATCTCTGTGACTTCAAGGCTACCCAGGGCTACAAGAGAGTGAATCAGTCTGAAAAAGAAACAGAGCTCTTGCCTTTAATCCCAGCACTAGAGAGGTATATAAGACAGGAACAGACAGTCAGTCCTGGGCAATTATGTCCAGCCACATTAAGGACAGTATCCCTCCCCCAGCCTCGGTAGAGGTAAGAACTCTCTGGTGACTTGGATGTTTTGCTTATGTGATATTCAGCTTGAACCCCAATATCTGTCTCTGTGTTTTTATTATTCATGTTACAAGAAGGGACCCAAATTGACCTTAATAAGAACAATGGATCACTGTACCTGTGAGATGGTGAAGTGGGTGACAGAACCTCAGACAAACCTGGAGAGGACCAACTCCAAAGTTGTCCTGTGACAGTGCATGCTATGACACGTGTGCACACAGGCATACATCACACATTCGTGTGCATGCACACTACAATAAGCTAATGAAATAATTTAAAAAGAAAAACAGTCTGTTATCTAATACTTGGCTGGCAAAGGACTGAAAACTTCTTTTGGGATCAAGATTCAGACAAGAAATCTATCTACCATCTGTGGTGGTTTGAATAAGAATAACACCCACACCCTCACAGACTCATATATTTCAATACTTGGTCCCCAGTGGTGTTTGGGAAAGATTAGAAGATGTGGTCTTACTGGAGTAGGTGTATCCCAGGAATTGGGGGAGCTTTGAGGTTTCAAAAGACAATCTCAATGCTCTCACTCTCCTGCCTCTTGCTTGCAGAGCAATATGGGAGCTCTCAGCTGTTCTTGCTACTATGTCTTCACTCTGCCATCATGGACTCCAACCCTCTGAAACCATAAGGCCAATTAAACACTTTCTTATGTAAGTTGCCCTGATGGTGGTGTTACACAGTAATAGAAAACCATTACACCATTTCTGTTCAGCTAGAAGTTCTGAGCAGGGCAGAGTCAGGGAGGGGTGGTGATGTAAGACTCTGCATTTGTGGATGATGTGATCTCATAGAGAGAAAACCTAAGGAAAAGCAAGGGATAAAGGTCAGTAGTAGAACACTTGCCTAGTCGTCCTAAACTTTGGATTTAATCCCCAACATCACCTCGATCACCCTAACAAAAGAAAGCCTTGAAGACATCACAGACACATTAAGCAAAACCTATCAGAGTTAACACATGAGTTCAGCAAATTTGCAGAATCAACACAGAAAGTTAGTTCTAGGGCTGGAGAGATGGCCAAAGTTAAGAGCACTGACTGTTCTTCCAGAGAACCTGGTTTCAATTCCTCCCACCCACATAGTAGCTCACAACCATCTCTGACTCCAGTTCCAGGGGATCCGATGTCTTCTTTTGACTTCTACAGGCACCGGGCAGTGCTCTTAAATGCTGAGCCATCTCTCCAGGCCCAAGACAGCAGATTTTTTGGTTAGGTATTACTTCAGTATTATTTCATTTTTTCTTTTCTTTATTATTTTTAAGAAGCCTTTCTCTTTGTTTTCTTTTTAATTTATTTGTTTTTATTTTGTGTGTATGGGTGTTTTGCCTGCATGCCTGTATGTGCATCATGTGTATTCCTGGTATCTATGGAGGCCAGAAGACAGCATCAGATCTCCCGGAACTGGAGTTATGAGCTGCCATGTGGGTGTTGGGAATCAAACCTGGGTCTTCTGCAGAAGCAACAGTTCTCTCAGCCACTGAACAAGGCACCTCCACAGCTCCCAATATTCTCTTTTTTATTAATTTTTATTTTATATGTATGGATATTTTGCCTGCATGGGTGTATGTGCACTATGTGGCACTAAGGCTTCTTGAAGGCAGACATTTGGGATGGAAGCCTCTGGACCACAGGAGACTATCGCACTGGCAAGGAAATACTCCAAGTTTTGAGGTCTCCAAACACTGAGAAACCATGGAGGGTGGCCAGCTCAACACACTTAACCCCTGTCCCAATGTACTGGTCCCTTTTCAAGTGACAGGGAAAAAAAGGAACTGGTGCCAAGCTCAGGATAGCAAAAGGTACCTAGATCCTCTCTCCATCTGTACTTCCTATGAAATCCTAAGAGACAGGACTGACAAAGAAAGCAACCCTGTCAAGTACAAGGGACCCGATGTGACCCAGGGAGACCAAGTCGATTACAAATGGGAGGCTCCATCCACTCAGAACCCTGGGAGCTGTGACAAGACAGAGGAGCCATTGCCGTCTTCACAGAGCAAAGACTTTTCGGGAGCTCTGGCGATAGAGCTTGGAGTGCTCATCGCAGAGCCAGTGGGAAAAAAACAAAGGCCCAGACTGTACTTCATCACCTGACATGTCACCTTTTTCTCAGGCTTGGCTAACCCCACTTTCAAATTCTCAGACACTTAACTCATTTTTTTCTTTCCTTTGCTACAGTGAAAATGCATCCTGGCTGTTACAGCTTCAGCTAGATCAAAATCGCCATGGGCTAAAGAGGTAGGACAGTAAAGTGTCTGTCTGACGTAGAAACACGAAGACTTGAGTTCGGAACGCAGATCACCAGCACCCAGGTTTAAAGAAAATAATGCTGGTGGGTTGGAGAGGTGGTTCGGTGGTTTCGTGCAGACTGCTCTCTCAGGGGACCCAGGTTCAGTTCCAAGCACCCCACATTGCATGCTTCACAGCCACCTGTACGGGGGACTGATACCATCTTCTGATCTCCACAGGCAACTGTGCACATGTGCACACACCTCCACGTGGGCACACACATGCATAGCTTAAAATACATAAAGAAAAGCTGGGTGTAATCGTGTGCATCTCTAACCCTATTACAAGGGTAGGATGTGGCAGAGACAGGTAGACCCTCCCCCCGAAGCTCACTGGCCAGGTGGTTCAGTCAGTCAGAAAGCCCTTGGTTCAGTGAGAAACCATGACTCAAAAGATAAGGTGCAGAGTGCCTGGACAAGACACCTGACGTCACTCAACACACACATACACATATGTACCCGCCACGGGCACACACTTAATACATACACACAAAAATAAATACATGCATACATACATACGCTAATCAATTAATTAAAAGGTAAAATCTCTCTGGGTGGTGGTGATGCACACCTTTAATCCTAACACTTGGGAGGCAGAGGCAGGTGGATCTCTGTGAGTTCGAGGCCAGCCTGATCTATAGAGTGAGTTCCAGGACAGCCAGGGCTACACAGAGAAACCCTGTATCGAAATAAAACAGAACAAAACAAAAATCCCCCCAAAAATGTAAACTCTTCCAGTTGCTCAGTCTTGGGTTCTGCAGTGATGTCCTCAGTTCTAGATCTGGGTTCAGGCTTCCCGCGTGGTGCGTTTCTCCAGCTTCTTACTGAGACCTCTGGTCTGACTTCAGCTCCCTATGTTCTGACTGGTCAGCTCCCTAGTCCTGTCAAGACCCACCTAAGAGATGAAATCATCCCTTCTCTCTTCCCATAGCATTTGGGGTGTCTTTCTATCACAGTCCACCCCTTTCTTGCCTTCCCCCACCAGGGACTAACAAGACTGCCTCTATTTAAATTGATCGGTTCTCCAGGGAGTGTTCCTTCCTCTGTAAATTAATGGAGCCAGGCAAGGTCACGGATGTGGTCCGCAGCAGCCCACAGACCTATTTAGAGCATACAATATTTATTTTATTTAGGTGAGCATTTTAAATTGGGAACATCTACACTGAAGTCTTGAGCGCTGTCTGCTCTGGAAAACCAGGGCAGCTTGGTGGAGCCAGCGCAGAGAAATGTACCTTCCTTTAGGGGCATTTTAGAACTTCCATGGTTCTGTTTTTGCTTTACTCTCCTTGTATGGCAAAGCAGCTGTCACAAGCCTCCCTGTTTGTTTCTTCAACAATGAATCACCAGATAAGATTTCACCAGCTGGAGCTGGAGAGATGGCTCAGTGGTTAAGAGCACTCGCTGTCCATGCAGAGAACCTGAGCTCACTTCTCTGAGCCCACCTTGGGTAGCTGGCTCTAACTCCAGCTCCAGGAGATCTGTTGCCTCTGGCCAACCTTGGGCATTGGCACACACGATTTTTTTTCAGCATCCTAGAGCAGGGGTGTGGCTCACTGTTAGAATGCTCACTCATGCCAGGTTTACATACCTGGTAGCACATGCCTTTAATCCAAGCACTGGGGAGGAAGAGGCAGGCAGATCTCTGAGTTCGAGGCCAGCCTGGTCTACAGAGTGAGTTCAAAGCCAACCAGAGCTACACGATGAGACCCTGTCTTGAAAAAAAAATGCTAATTTATCATGGACAAGGCCCTGGGTTCTATTCCCAGCAACTGGAGTTGGGAGTGGAAAAAGATGCAATCATCCTTAGAAATAATTCATGCTAGTTCTAAAAGGCCCCATTGCTTTTAGGTTCTACAGAATACCTCCTCCTTAGCAATGAACCAAGGACAGCGAACGCCAACATCAAAAGCACATTTGCAAGGTCTGGAAAGTACCATGAATGCCTGAGCAAATCCTACCCACCTACAGCCATTTAGGCAATTTCCAACACATTTCCATTGCATAATTATGTGAGGACCTTGGTCGTAAAACATGCCGCTACGAACTTGAGTGAAATCACCACAGATTAGTATTTGTAAGAAAAATGCCTCCTTGCAAGGTAGACCTGTCATCAGCTTCTCAATGGGTTTCCAGCTTGCCTTTGCCCACCTACCCAGTTGGCTCCAATCAGTTCACCATCGGGCCACAGGGAAAAGCAATACAGAGCAAGCATCCAGCCCCAAAGGGAACTCAATTAGCATCTAGCTGGGACTGAGAAGAAAGGCTCCTAGTGCTCAGGATTCTGAACTTGAAAGCAGAAGTCATTATGTGGCTGACTATTAGGGATAGGGGTCCTTTGTCTTCCTTCAGGAACCTGCCACTGGCCTCACCCCTTCCCAACAAGGATAGGAGCAGTGGTTCTCACCCAGGCCGTGCATTAGTACATTTGAGGGCTTTTAAGAAAAATGCCTATTCCTGGACTATTGCAGACCAATCTAGGCAGACATTCAGAGAGGGTCAGCTGACATGGGGCATGTGTGGTGATATATTATTTATGATTTATTATGAAGATTCAGAAAGCAAAGCCTATAGAGGTCAGGCAGTGGCGAAACACACCTTTCATCCCTGGACTCAAGAGACAGGTAGGTGGATCTCTCTGAGTTCAAGGCCACCCTGGCCTACACAAGAGTAAAGAGTAGCCGGGCGTTGGTGGCGCACGCCTTTAATCCCAGCACTAGGGAGGTGGAGACAGGAGGATATGGCTGCGTGGAAAAAGGAATATAATGAGGAGGAGGAGGAGACAGGAACTCAGAGCTTTTGCCCCTGAGGATTCTGGAGACAGGATTGCCATTTCGGCTTGGTGGAGGTGAGATCTACTACTGGCTTGGCTGCTCTGCTTCTCTGATCTTCAGGCAAGCTTTAATAAATCGTAAATAATATATCACCACAGGTGCACATGGAAGCTAGAGGTTGATGTCAAGTGTCTACCTCAATCACTTCTCACTTATTATTACTATTATCATCATCATCATCATTGAAACAGGTTTCTCACTGAACCTGGATCTTGCCAATTTAGCTGGTTGACCAGCAACCCCAGAGATTCTCCTGTCTGTCTTCTCACTGCTACGATGACAGGTATATGCTGCTGCACCTAGCTGGTTTTTTGGTTTTGGTTTTGGGTTTTTTTGGGTTTTTTTTTTTTTTTTTTTTTTTGAGATACGATTTCTCTGTGTAACAGCCCTACCTGTCCTGGAACTAGCTCTTGTAGACCAGGCTGGCCTTGAACTCACAGAGATCCACCAACCTCGCCTCCTGAGTGCTGGGATTAAAGGCAAGTGCCAACACCACCCTGCTTAGGTATGGCTTTTTATGTGGATGCTGGGGACTGAACTCAGGATGTCATGCTAATGTTGTAAGCATTTTACCCTATGAACCTTCTCCCCAATTTCTCATAAGGGATTTTTAAGTGCTCTGGTGATTCCAATGTGCATCCAAGGCTGAGAGCCATTAACTACTATCATTAGCATGGGTCCCAAAGCATAGTCATCCTAGCAACAGCATCAGCATCATGGGAAAGCATGAGAGATGAATGCAAATCCTTGACTTCATTCTCACAGACAGTCAGAATATGTGAGCACCATAACTGGTATTTGACAATAGTCCAGGTGATTCTAATAGATACTTAAATGTGAAAACCACCAGGGTCACAGCTGTAGTTAATCTTTGGTTCCCATCCCAAATCCACTGCTCACAAGCTCTGGAACTGCTGAGCTAGCAATGGTGCACCAGGAAGCTACTGTCCACTTCAGCTCCTCGCCTTCCCCGTACACAATCCTTGACCCTGTCCATCCCTCATCGCCCTTCACACCCTTTCCTAACTTCTCTCTTCCAACATCGCCCCTCTGAATAACACAGGTTCTGAGAATAGGCCCAGGGTGATGAGAACAATAGTTCTGGATGGAAAACATCACTGCCCATCGTGTGACTGTGTTAGCTCACCTCACAAACACTGAAACGGACAGACAGTCCAGGAAACGCTGAGCACTGTGGGTGCTGAGATGAAGACATGAAGAGAGGCTTCGGGGGATGAGGAAAGGCCAAGAGCCCCTCACACACATCCTGAGTCCTGTGGGCTTGTGGACACCTCCTATGCCAACCTGACAGAAACAAAGAGCCAGAGTTGGGGGGACCTTGCCCACTCCAGGGTCCCTGCCAACCAACAAAAGACATTGAGCGTCTTGTAATATATCCTGGGCAGTGGCAGTCTGAGAACAGGAGGTGGGGGCAGGGCACCTACTGCAAATACCAACCAGAAAGACATGGATTTCAGGGGGAGGCACAAGGATCAGGAGGTCAGGGCTAGCCTCAGCTACAGAGCAGGTCCACATCCATCCTGAGCTACACAGAACCCTGTCTCCGAGAAACAAAACAGGAAGGTAGTGGAAGAGGGGAACAAATGAGAACAAGGTACAATGATACATGTATATGAATTCATCATGATGGGGCTCGTGTGCTGTATGAACAAGGTACAATGATACATGTATATGAATTCATCATGATGGGGCTCGTGTGCTGTATGAACAAGGTACAATGATACATGTATATGAATTCATCATGATGGGGCTCGTGTGCTGTATGAACAAGGTACAATGATACATGTATATGAATTCATCATGATGGGACTCGTGTGCTGTATGAGCCTTAAACTTTCACGTCCCCCGCCAGTGAGATAGCTCAGTGGGTAAAGGCACTTGCCACCAAGCCTGACAGTCTGAGGTGGATCTCCAAGATCCCCACGGTGGAAGGAGAGAGCCAAGCCCTCAACTGTCCTCTCACCTCCACATAGGGAGCCATGGCACAGGCATAAAATAAATAAAATTAATTAAAAAACCCAGCCGGACATGGTGGCGCTCACCTTTAATCCCAGCACTCAGGAGGCAGAGGCAGGCGGATCTCTGAATTCAAGGCGAGCCTGCTCTAAATAGTGAGACCCTGTCTCAAAAATAAAAATGCAGACAAAAGATAATGGTCATATGTTCCAATGACTTTGCCCCATGTCCCATGTTAGGCATTTTGTTTGCTTGTTTGTTTGTGACAGGTCTCATGCATTCCAGGCTCTGAACTCACTAGGTAGCTGAGATTATCCTAGAAGTTCAGATCCTCCTACCTTCATCTCTCAAATCCTGGGATTAGGGGGGGTGGAGGGGTGGAGTCAGGTAGGGTTAAGGTAGGAGGATTGCTGGGAGTTCCAGGCTAGCCTGAGATATATATTAAGATCTGACTGAAAAATAAAGTCGGGTCACTGATAAATAATGTGATTCAATTCACTAAATACCTTATTGTGGTGGCTTGAAAGAAAATGCCCCCCCATAAGAGTGGAGCTACTAGGAGGTGTGGCTTTGTTGGAGGAAGTGTGTCTCTGTGGGGGCTTTGAGGTCCCTTTTTCTTAAGCTTCACTTGGTGTGACAGTCAGTCGACTTCCTGTTGCCTTCAAGATGTGGCAGTCTCAGCTGCAGCACCACATCTGACTGCACACTGCCATGCTCCCTTGTGACATAAATTCTAATTGGTCTTAATAATAAAAACCTGGAGTCAGGTATTAGCGGGTCAAAGCTGAAAGATCAGAGAAGCAGCCACTAGAGCCCTTACCTCTAAGAAATCCTCAGACTGAAAAGAGAGCGAGTTCCTGTCTCCTCCTGCCTATATTCCTCTCTCCACCCAGCCATCTCACTTCCTGTCTGTACAGACCTCCAGCCCTCTATGGTGAGCTAGTGACTAGCTTCAGCCTCTGATCTTCAGGCAAGCTTTGTTAGAGTAAAACCAAGATATCACTACACTCCCTGTCTTGGTGATAATGGACCGAACCTCTGAAACTATAAGCAAGTCACCTTAATTAAATGTTTTCTTTATAAGAGTTGCCATGGTCAAAAAAAAAAAAAAAAAAAAAAAAGAGTTACCACGGTTATGGTGTCTCTTCATAGAAAACCCTAAGAAACCTATTATGTTTAGTCTTTAATGCGATCGAGGTCTGTGATCAGAAGTGGTGTTCACGTGCACATACTTGTATATGCACACATACCTGTACACATTGCATATGCAAACAGCCAATAATAGAGACTTCCCTTATCAGAAAGCGGCGTGGCTCCTGACTATGCACTCTGGAACCAGTTGGGAGTGTCACGTGGTAGGGACTGTGTGGCTCTGTGTGGGTGACCTTTCGGCTCTGAATTTTCCCTTACAAATGCAGGGTTGAGAAGATGAGGGAGAATGGGTATTAACCAGATGCCTGGCACAGAGGGACAGTTAACACCAACAAATCCACAGAGGCTGTTGGAACAATAAGCAAGGTCAGGGCTGCACCTGGGCGCGGCCCTGAGTGCCCACTGCATGGAGCAAAGAGGACTTAAGGGTGGATGTCCACATGTCTTTCCCAAGGTGCATAGGGCATCACTGCCACAGGTGGCCACGCCCTCCCTCCCATCGCCCTCTGGCTCATTCTTTCCTGGCATAGCCTCTCTCTTCGAGACTCCATTACAAACCAGATAAATTGCCTGGGTAAGTGAGGCTGGTGAGGAAAATGGTAGAGTCTGCAGTCCCTGAGACAAGAGGGAGACAAGGAGGACTCACGGGGAAGGGTTGTTTGCTTGTTTGTTTGTTTACCAGAGGTGATCCTGGTGGGTACCAGGACATGACCCAGCCCCCACAGACATCCTTTCCAAACTCTAACACCTTAAAAAAATAAAATGAAAACTTGACATGTCTCTAACATGCTGTACTCATTAACTGAAACGGTGATAGGGCTGGAGAGTTAAGGGCACATTCTGCTCTTCCAGAGGACCCAAGGTTCGAAGCACCCACATTGGATGTCTCACAACTGTGACTCTAGCACCTAGGGAGCCAAACACACATGCACACACCCACCCGCACACATGCAATTAAAAATAAAACAACCCTTGAAAAAAAAGGTAGCATTTGTCCTACAGGTTTAAATTCATGTTCCGTATCGTCAGAGCTTAGAAAGATGATTGCTGTATGCAAAACCATGAATAGTTTCACAGATGCCACCAGAAGCCAAGCCAGACACAAAAGAATACACACTGAATTATCCCATTGATACGAAACTTGATCAGGCAAAACCAAGCAGTAACTATAGCAGTCATGATGTTGTTATGGGGGTACAGGAACTCAGAAGGGGCATGGGAATACTGTGTGAGTGTCAGAAATAACCCGTGCTAGATAATGATTACAGGGGTACATGTTTTTTAAATGCATCACCCAAGGGTGGAGAGATGGTGCAACAGTTAAGCAAGCGTATTGCTTTTTTAGAAGGCCCAAACTCTGATCCCAGCATTCACATGAGGCAGCTCAAACTATCTGTAACTCCAGTTCCAGGGGATCTGACGCCCTCTTCTGGCCTCCATGGCCACTGCACTCACTTGCACATGTACACACAGAGAGAGATGCACATATACACAAAAACAAATCTCTGTAAGAATCTTAAGAATTATTAAACAAGTACTGTGGAGAGATGTCTCTGTCAGTAAAGTGCTTGCCTTGCCAGAGTCAAGACCTGAGTTTAGATTCCTGGCACTCAGATAGCAAGTTGGGTGGGGTAACCCTTCTATAATCCCAGCACAGGGAGGCAGAGACAGAAGGTTAGGTTCCTAAGACTCCCTGGCTGGTAGTCCAGCTGATTCGGTGAACACTAGGTTTGGTGAGAGATAGGTGGGGATGGTCAAGATGATTCAGCAGGTAAATGCATTTGTCCTACAACCCTGGCAACGTAAGTTTAACACCTGGAGCCCCTTAAGGGTGGGAGAAAAGAATCATTCCCACAGAACTGCATATGCATGCTGTGGCAGGTGTACTCCTGTGTTCACAGACACACACAACAATAAATAAACATTTTTATATGAGGTGAAGAGCAAATAAGGACCACACCTAGTGTTGACCTTTGGTCCCAACACATGCACATTCACAGATGTGCAAGCAGAGCATGTATATATATTCCAGTTTTCAAAAGAAAAATATTTGAAACAACAGTTCTTGTGTTTTGACTTCCTACAAATGTGACGCTAGTCCAGGAGGCGTCAGAGAGTGATATTAACAGCCACACACGCAGAGTCAGCCTGAGCCAGGTGCAGCTCGGTTTCCTATGCGCTGGGGCATGGAAATCAACTGTTTAATCTCCGTGCCTCAGTTTCCAGTCACGTGGAGGTACTAGCAGGGCCATACAAAAAGTGTTCAGAGCATAGTCAACCCTCAGCTCTGGCCTCGGCCTATGGCAGGTGCTTGGGCAGATCACGGAGGTAGCAAGCTGGCACAGCCTCCACAGTCTTAGAAAGGGCCCTGAGATTAACTCCCCACACCTCATTTGCTCCCTCTGCAGCGCCCGCCCTGTCAGACACCAGCTGCATCCCTACACCCCAGGAGAAATGTGTCCTCGTCAACTCACACAAGCCTGGCCTTAGCCACCAGAGAGGGACTGAAATGCTCGAAGGTAATACATCAGCTACGAGTTATCTAGTCCATCTTTGATTTGGGGTTCACTGAAGCATGGCCGATGCCTGGTTATCTTGGGTCCTGTAAGGCTCTCCAGTAAATAGACTTTTGCAAGAAAAAAAAAAGGCTGTCTTGGAGAAACTGAACAAAATCCCACAACATCAAGAGATCAAGAGTGCGTCTTCCCTGTAGCCATTCCCAAACTGTGGACAGGATACAAAGTGCCCAGGAGCAGCCCAGTTGCTCATGTTTGAGTTCTCGATTGAGTTCACCTTTGGGAGCCTCAGTGTGTGCCCTTATGAACCAGAAGTCCATGATGTAGGACTCTGTTCGAATATGCTGGTTCCCACCTTAGGGACAAACCGAGATGACATCTGCGGAGTTCACAGAATGGTGCCTGGCTCTTAGCCAGTACAGGGAACATTGTCTGCAGATCCAAGTGACAAGCACCATGCCCCTGTCACTCAGACCCCCAAAAGTAACAGCACTGGGTATTGTTATTGCTATTTAGTTCACCCCCTGGACTTGGCTCATGGTGGATGCACGCCCCTTCTATGGAAGCTTCCAGAAGGCAGGAGATCCATGAATAGTACCAGTGGCCAGCCAAGAACTACAGAAAATGTCAATGAACTGAGCTCTCCTAATCATTCCCGTCCAAGGTTGGTGACCACAGACCTCAGGGTCATTTAAACATGACAGCCCGAGAGGGACTTTGCAGTCAGTGAGTCCAGGCTTTCTTTCTTTCTTTCTATCTTTCTTTCTTTCTTTCTTTCTTTCTTTCTTTCTTTCTTTCTGTCTGTCTGTCTGTCTGTCTGTCTTCTTTCTTTCTTTCTTTCTTCCTTCCTTCCTTTCTTTTTTAAGATTTATTCATTTATTATGTATACCTGCAGGCCAGAAGAGGGCACCAGATCTCATTACGGATGGTTGTGAGCCACCATGTGGTTGCTGGGAATTGAACTCAGGACTCTTAACCTCGAAGCCATCTTTCCAGCCCCCAGGTTTTCACTTATACATAAAGAACTCAAAGAAGGCAGTGACTTTCCCAAGGTCACACAGCAAAACAGCTGAGCTGAGAAGATGGCACAGGGCTCGTGGCTTTGCGTGGCCCAGCCCATTCCTGCTACAGCCCCTTGGCACTTCTCCATTGATGGGCTTTCTCCCAGGTGACAGGCTCATCGGATTCCTGGCCACGTTCTACTGGAGACCCATTTTTCTTACTGAATCAGGCCGACATTTGGTCCTGAAAGCCTCATAAGTCTTCAATGGATGAGCAGACCCCCTAATCCATTATCCCAGAGTCCTATTTATATATGTTTATCCATATGGCTATATAAATAGGGCTTTGAGACATATACGTGGCAGGTTATTGCTGTAGCATGGTTGTTCTCCCCAAGAGGAAAACAAAAATGATATACAGCAGAGGCTCTTTCCCGAGCGCAGGCTCCCAGCTGATTTATTAAGAGCTAGGTTGCAGTCACATGCTTTGAAGTAGGGAATCTATTGCAAGGTGATCCAAGAACAGAACACTCTGAGCTCCAAAAAAACGCAAGTTTAGGGACGGAAGGAAGACGGAGTCTGAGAGCAACCTTCCCTTAAGCACCTGCCACTCCCAGTATACAAACTGGTTCTCGTGTGTGTGTGTGTGTGTGTGTGTGTGTGTGTGTGTGTGTGTGTGTGTGTACCTGTGTGTGTACATGTGTAAAGGCCAGCAGTGGACATATGGTTTCTTCCTCAATTGTTCTCCAGATATTTTTTTTATTATTGTTGTGTTGAGATTGGTCTCACCATGTAACCTTAGCTGGCATGGGAACACACGGTGTAAACCAGGCCAGGTTTGAACTCATAGAGATCTGCCTGCCTCTGCCTCTTAAGTGCTGGGACTAAAGGGCTGCACCACCACACCTGGCAATGTACCTTATTTTCAGAGACGGTGGTCTCGCACTCAATCTGGAGCTAGACTGGTGGGCCAGCAGAGATTCTCTCAGCTCCACCCCAGCATTTTATGTGACATCTGGGGCTCCAGACCCAGGTCCTCGTGCTTACACAGCAAGCGCTTTACCGGCTTCCCCCTTCCCTCACTCTCCCAATCTAGCTTTCTTTGGATTGCAAGTTTAGGTTAAAAATTTGACAGAGGGAACTTGGGTGTTTGTGGACCAAGAACCAGAATGGAGGCAAGCATGTGAGAGGAGCCTTTCTCCAATGCCAGTCTAGCAGCAAAGCGACAAGGATAGCTTTCCACTTCATTCACAGCGCAGAGCTGGGAAGGCTTTGGCCCCCCTGTGCTTCAGTATTTGCAACTATAAAACCAAGAACGGAAAGGCTCTGCAAAGACAGTGGATGCCGGGTGGTGGTGGCGCACGCCTTTAATCCCAGCACTCAGGAGGCAGAGGCAGGTGCATCTCTGTGAGTTTGAGGCCAACCTGGTCTACAGAGTGAGTTCCAGGATGGCCAGTGCTACCCAGAGAAATCCTGTCTCAAAAAAAGGGTGGGAGTGGCAGGTTGTCACTATTATTCACTGACAGAATCAGGGGTACCTAATCAATGCCCGCAGTATGGTCGTGTCCAATAACTATCTGTTGAACAAGGAAATTGAGAACTCCCCCAAATCCTAGGGAAGACTGATTGAGATGATAAGAGGAGTCATCACCTGAGAGTGTTTGTAGGCACAGCTCTAACTCCCAGTGTTGACATCTGTGGTCACTTGGAACAACCCCTGTGTGTACAGAGTGGTCTGCCCAAGATCATAAGGTAGCATATTAGGGACCCTTCTCATTGCTGCGACCAAATACCTCACAAGAAACAACTTGCAGAAGGAAGGGACATCCAACCCATCGTGGTTGGGAAGGCATAGCAGCAGGAGTCCAAGGCAGTTGGCACATCGTACCCACAGTCAGGAAGCAGAAATAAAACAGGAAATGGGGCTAAGCCATAAAACCTGAGGGCCCACCTCCAATGACCCACTTCCTCTAGGGAGACTCCACTTTTTTGCTTTTTGTTTGTTTGTCTTTCGTGTTTTGACTTTTTGAGACAGGGTTTCTCTGTATAGCCCTGGATGTCTAGGAACTTGCTCTGTAGACCAGACTGGCCTCGAACTCACACAGATTCACCTGTCTCTGTCTCCCAAGTACTGGAGTTAAAGGCATATGCCCCCACTACCTGGTGATAGATACTATAACATTCCCAAATTACACCACCAGCAGGGGTCCTCGTGCTCAAACACATGGACCCATGGGGATGCTTCACATTCAAGCCACAACAGGTAATAACCTAGGTCCAGTCATCACCAAACATAGGCTAGAAGGAAGGTCAGGTGCTAAGGAGAGGGGGAAGCATGGCACGTGGGAGGGGTATGCATCCACACATATAAAAATCATCAGTTAGCTGAGGGTAACTACTCAGACCGCAGACCCATGTAACAGTGATGGGAGTACAGACCTACAATCCCAGCTACTCATGAAGCTAAAGCAGGAGGGCCATAAGATCAAATCAAGCCTATGAAACTTAGCCAGACTCTCTTAAAACAATTTTAAAGAAGGGGCAAGTGAGATGTCTCACTAGGTTAAAAGATGCTTGCTGTGTAAACCTGACATCCTGAGTTTGATCCCTAGATCCCATGATGGAAGGAAGGAGCTGATTCTTGAATGTTGACCTTTGGCCTCTACACACACTCATGGCTCACACGTGTCTCCCCCACACCCTCCCATCCCTTACCCCTACCATAATAATTTAAAATGTATTTGTGTGTATGTGCTCATATCCATGATGCCTCACAGCATGCATGTTGAGTCACAGGCCAGTTCTCAGGAATAAGTTATCTCTTTCTACCACATGGGCTTCAGAGACCAAATTCAGGTTTTCTGCCTTGGCGACAAGCTCCTCTATCCACCGAGCCATTTTGTTGGCCCCTGATAATAATTTTTTAATTACAAAATTAAAGAGGGGCTAAGGATATTGCTCAGAGGCGGGCGGTGGATACTTGTAATCTCAGCACTCAGAAGACCGAGCAGGAGCATCGGGAGATCAAGGTCATTCTCAGTTACATAGTGAGTTTATGGCCAGCCTGGACTATGTGAGACTGTCTCACAACAAAAACAAAAACGAAAATAAAACGTCATCTTTTAGAACTATTTCAAACAGTGAACAACAACAACAGAGACCATGCCTCTGTGTCCTTAACAAATGGGGACCTACAGACTTGCATCGCACTAGTGTAGTGTCTACGCCCCTCTGTTCTTCTAGGAACTCAAGGGGCCTGAGACCACAATGCAAGAAGCTGTTCAAATCTGATGCCATTATTAATGGCTTGGTTGTGAGAGTCAAGATTTCTCTCAATTCAGTATTGTGAAAGCAAAGGGTAGCAGTGATTTGTGGATGGAAGGAGCTCCCTGCCATCTGTAGCCAGGGCCTTGGGTCTTTATTTGCGCGTTTGTGAAATGTATTCATGGGTACTGCGAAGGCTTGGTATGGCAGGCAAGTGCTCTATCACTGAGCTACATCCCTAGCCGAAGCATGGAAACTTGCACAAATACAGTATTTTGTCTATTTTTCATGATGGAGTTTGGGAAGATTTCTTTGAAGAAAGAAAGAAGAAATCCATTATACTTAAAAAAAATTACCGGGCATGTTGGCAAAAGCCTTTAATCCCAGCATTCTGAAGTCAGAGGCAGGTGGGTCTCTAGTCATTCAAGGCAGCCTGGTCAACACAGTGAGTTCTATGCTAGCCAAAGCACATAAAGAGACCCTATTTCAATAAATAAAAAAAAGTTTATGCACTGTGCTAAATAGTTTTTTTTTTAGATTGATTACATATACAGTGTTCTACCTACATACCAGCAGAGGACACCAGACTGAATTGTAGATGGTTGTGAACCACCATGTGGCTGCCAGGAATTGAACTCAGGACCTCTGGAAGAGCAGTCAGTGCTCTTAACCTCTGAGCCATCTCTCCAGCTGTGATAAATAGTTTTATGTCAACTTGACACAAGCTAAAGTCACTAGAGAGGAGGAAACCTCAGGTAAGAAAATGCCACCATCAGATCAGGCTGTAGGCAAGCCTGTAGGGCATTTTTTCAATTAATGATTGATTTGTGAGGGCCCAGCTCATGTGGGTGGTGCCATTCCTGGGCTAGTGCTCCTGGGTTCTATAAGAAGCAAGTTGAGGCAGAGCAGTGGTGCAAGTCTTTAATCCCAGCAGGTGGGAGGCAGAGGCAGGCAGATCTTTACGAATTCAAGGCCAGGCTGGCCTATAAAGCAAGTTCCAGAATAACCCGTGCCATACAGAGAAACCCTGTCTCAAATCAGAAGGGGGGAGAGAGAGAGAGAGAGCAGAAAGCAGATTGAGTAAGTCACATGGAGCAAGTCAATAAGCAGCATTCCTCAATGGTCTCTGCATCAGCTCCTGCCTCCAGGTTCCTACCCTGCTTGAGTTCCTGTCCTGACTTCCTCCGGTGAGGAATGGTGATATGGAAGTGTAAGCCAAACACACCCTTTCCTCCCCAAGCAGCTTTGGTCATGGTGTTTCATCACAGAAATAGAAACCCTAACTAAGACATCATCCATCACTTTTTTGTGCTGGGAACAGAACCCTACGCATTTGGAGGCGCACACCTGTACTGTCAGCAATCCAGAGGCTGAGGCAGGAAGATTAAAAGTTGAAGGTCAGTCAAGGTACAAACACATTCCACTGCACTTTCAAAAAGATTGTAGCCAAACATGATAGCACACTCAAGTATTCAGGAATCAGGAGAAGAACAAGTTTATCTCCATTCTGGTCTACAAAGCAAGCTCTAGCCTATCCACATCTACATAGGAGGGCCGTATCTATCTATCTATCTATCTATCTATCTATCTATCTATCTATCTATCTACCTACCTATCTATATCTCTATCTTATCTATATCATCTATCTTATCTATATCATCTATTATCTATGTGACTCATATATTATGTCTATTATCTACATCTATATAATTTATTATTTATATTTATGCCATCTATTATCTATATATCATCTATATTATCTATATCATCTATTATATTTTTAAAATTTTACTTAAATTAAAAACAATCTTATTTTACATACCAATCCCAGTTCCCTCACCCTCCCATCCTCCCATTTGCTCCCCATCTACTATCTATATGGATATCATCTACATATAGAGAGGCAGAGACTGCGGTCAGGCCAGTTGAAAGCAGCTATAAAGTCATCTACTCAGAGGCTTACAGGAGAGTCTCTGCTTAAGAATAGTCCAGGGACTTCAACAATAATGTCTCTCAAAAAAAAAGGGGGGGGGCTGGGGCTGGAGAGATGGCTCAGAGGTTAAGAGCACTGGCTGCTCTTCCAGAGGACCTGAGTTCAACTCCCAGCAACCACATGGTGGCTCACAACCATCCGTAATGAGATCTGGTGCCCTCTTCTGGTGTCCAAGCATAGAACACTATATGCATACATATTAAAAATTTTTTTAAACTTTAAAAAAAAGGGGGGCTGGGCTGGGGCTGGGGCTGGGGCAGCTCTCAAGAGCATAATCTCAAGTTCTGGGTCATGCAGCAGCGACTCCTAGCCAGCCAGCAGCTGCGCAGAACCTCTGGGTGGTGGTCCTTGGTGCAGAGACCTCTCCTCAGCCTTCTCCCTCCCTGCTCTCTCCCCTGCCCCCTCCATCCTCGGAGCCCCTCCCTATGGGATCCTTTCTTCTGTACCTCTGAGCATGATGTTTTGCTGACCCATGACCCCTCTCTTAAACTCCCAAATGCTTGGCAGAACAAAAGGCTAAGGTGGAGGGCAAGCCAGGGCAGCTAATGCCGGTTTTGTTTTGTTTTCCGCCTCCCACACAGCAGGCTTTTAAGTCAGTGGGGGTGCACCTGTCTCCATGCATATTTGCATACGCACTTGCCCCCAGGCACAAAAAGTGGTGCCTGAGAGTTGAGGCCAACTCTCCTGTCACCTCCCTTGCCCCCCTCTTCTGTCCTGCTCTCCTTTCCCCTCCCTCCCCGTCCCATGATCCCAGTCCAGGAACTGAGGATTCCTGTCTAACCCCGCCTCCTCTGAAGTATCTTACTTCCTGTCCTAAACTGTTGCTGAGTCCCCCACATTCCCGTGCTTTGCCTCTGAGGACCCGGTTTCCTGAGTAAGCAGCAAGCCAGACAGTACAAAGGCTGAATAAACAGTCAGTAGAAATTAACTTGAACGTTCAGGGACAAGAACAAAGACTTCCGACGTGAGCCAGGGAAGGAATCATAATTGCCAGGGAGAGAGGGGCGGCCCTGGAGCTCTGGCTGCTGGAGACTAGGGAGCAGGGATGTTGACAGTGGCGGAGACAGGCAGGCGCGATGCTGGCTTGGTAAGTGGAAGAGTGAGAATTCTAATTCACGGAAGATGCTGATAGAAAGGGGAATGGGGACAGAGAGGAGGGGCAGCTGAGCGGCCCAAAGGCTCCCTGTTCCTGCCTTGGCATCCTTGCCTGGGGTCCCAGTCCAGCGTAGATGTTCTGATGGGGACACTAACAGCCAAGCAGACATGCTTGGAGATTCCAGGGTAGCAGACAGTCATTGTGGCTCTGGGCGGAAGAAATGATGAGCATTATGGACCCAGAGAACGAAGGACGAGAGCCCCCACCCTAGGGCCCAGGGAAACGGACGATGAGGACCCGTTTAAGAGAGTTCTGCAGAGAAGCAATTGGTGGGTCCTGTCCTCACCCCACCCCATGTGGTGGCATGAGTGCTCAGAGTCGTGCCCCCGAGAAGGACGCCTCAGGGCAGAATCTTAAAGAAGAGTGCATTGTGGAGAAGGGTCCCGGGGGACAGCCTGAGATGAGAGAGCAGGTTTCTGTAGCTTGCAGGGATGAATTGAAGGAAAGAGACAAGTGAAGTCCGGAAGCTGAGGAGGCTGGACAGATGGTGCTGGGGACTTCCGAGGGAGGGGAGGCTGGTTGGTCGCAGCATCCATTCCAGAAATGGGACAGAAGGGAGCTTCCTGGAGAGTCCCCCCTAGAAAGAAGGCAGTTTTCCTGGCGTGTCCTTGGGTTCATCAGACTAGTCTGACAGATCTGAGGGAGGTCACGCCAGTCCACCCAACCTCCAGGGATCACTAGGAGGGACAGCAGGGACCTGGCTGGCTGCTGTCCGTGTCATGCCAGAGCCCACATTCTCGGCTTCGGCACACCACACACATACTCATGGCTGGAAAGTCAGGGTGACGGCACATGAGGTCAGGAAGGATCCATGGAAGATACCAGGCTTTCATCCTTGAGTGACTCCTGCCTTCTAATGCCAGGCCAAAGCTCCCAGAAGGGACTATACCTCCGAAAACCCCTGCTTCTTTCATTTGTGTGGCAAAAGACATCTCCATGCTCCGTGGCCTCTTAATTTCGTAGATGGTAAAGTGCAGAGAATTAGAGAATCAATGGGCAATTAAGGAGGTACTGGCAGGTTCTGGCCAAGAGCATATTATTTATTTATTCAGCCAGCCACGCTCATTTTTAAAGAGCTAACTTCCATTTTGTTTCTGACATCGAAAATAAATCAAACTAAAAAACTGTTTATATCATGGCTGGAAAAAAATTATTTGCATGAAATGTCACCCTCTTGAAGCCTCAGTAGCGACCTGCAAAAGGAATTTTTGTCCGTGTCAAAAAAAAAAAGAGAGAGAGAGAGAGAGAGAGAGATGAATTCATTCTGCACTGGCCTTCCCTGAGGGTACAGATGGGATCGAAAAGACAAAAATAAGGTCTTTAATTCACTGGTGATTTTCCCACCCCGTCTCAAGCTTCTTTTTGATTTCTGAGCATCCATTTTCCTGGGTCGTCTTGGGAGGGCTGCAGGGTTTCAATCCATTAACACAGTAGTAGGCCGGTGAAATTTCACAATAGGCTGAGATGAAGAGCCACAGTGAGCACACAAACTGCCCCAGGGCTCCCAGCATAGCTCAGACAGCCTGTGCTCCAGCTCCTAGACACGATCTGTCGCCCTACAGGAGGGGGTCCCGTTTCAGAGCCCCCTTTCTCTCCACTACTCCCCCTGGCCCCACTTGAATTTATCCCACTTGGAAGAAAAACAGCCTTGCTGCCCGGTGCATACCGACTTCCTGTTTTGCACACCACCTGGGCATCAATGGTACCTGCATCCGTGACCTCCTCCACCCGCCACCCGCCGTTCTTCCCCTCCTCTTCCCAGCTCCTCACCACTCCCCAGCAAGCACTCTGGGCTTCCAGTGGGCACAGTTCCCAAGCTACCCCAAGGTTGATTCTAGGACAGCGGCTCTCAAACTTAAGTCTGCTTCTTAACCACCTTGACAGAGTGCTGTACGGTGCTTGTTCAGTAGATCTGGGCGCTAGCTGGAAATTTGCATCCCTAATAGGTTTAATAATGAGACCGTGCTAGGAGGACCTCCGTTCTCAGATAGTGATGAGGCCAAGGGAGGAGATACCTACATTAGCTTGTGCTGTGGTGCCATCTCGTGGCTAGAGATAGTAACAGCAGTGATCTGCCCTGTGCAGTACAGAGAGACTCACTCCACTTCTTCAAAAACATGCTCCCCTTTACTGTCTCTACTATTTTTTTTTTCAGTTTTTCAAGCAGGGCTTCTCTGTGACTTTGGAGGCTGTCCTGGATCCAGCTCTTGTAGACCAGGCTGGTCTCAGATTCGCCTGCCTCTACTTTTAAAGGCAGACTTTTTACTGTTTAAATGAACAACTACAGAACAGGATCATTACAAACTATGTCCTGCCTGACGTGGTAGAAATGAAACAGAAGACTAAACTGGGCAGCCTTTGATAACTGTGCTCCAGGTCCATCTGACCTAAGGCATAACACAGACACATGGCAGACAGCAGAACACCCAGCTTACACAACAATTAACTCTACCCCCAAACCAAATCACCACAGCAATCAAGGATTCCATGTTGTCTCAACCCAGGGGGGAAATGTCATGCCTGGGACCTCGGGATGCGACCCTCTGGCCACATTTATTGGGTATAGTGGTCACATCTGTAATCCTAGCTCTGGCATTTGGGAGGCAGATGTGGCAGGGCTGGAAGTTCAAGGTCACCAGGCGGTGGTAACGCACACCTTTAATCCCAGCACTCAGGAGGCAAAGGCAGGCAGATCTCAGTGAGTTTGAGGCTAGCCTGGTCTACAGAGTGACAGCCAAGGCTTCACAGAGAAACCCTGTCTCGAAAACAAAACAAAACAAACTTCAAGGTCTTATATAGAGAATTTGAACGTCAAACTCAAAGAACAAAAAAAAATACATAAAAAGGAAAAGGCAGGACCACAAGCTTGCTTCCACTGCCTGGACTACGACGGAGACTTGGACAATTGTCTCAAAATGAAAATGGAAAGGGGGCTAGTGATGTAGCCTAGTTGTAGAGCATGTGCAAAGGCTTGTGTTTATGCCCCAGTGCTGA
Source organism: Mesocricetus auratus (assembly GCF_017639785.1). Taxonomy (NCBI): domain Eukaryota; kingdom Metazoa; phylum Chordata; class Mammalia; order Rodentia; family Cricetidae; genus Mesocricetus; species Mesocricetus auratus. The sequence goes on from NW_024429191.1 coordinate 66,975,539, forward strand.
AAAAAAATGTAGGTTTCCAAGCCCAGTTCTTAAGAATTTCTGGTTTGGTGGGTCTGTGCTAGGACCCAGCCACTGGCAAGCATTATAAGTAAACTGAAGCAAATAGCTTGAGTTTCTAATGTGAGCCACTATCTGAAGGACTGTGACCTCCTGTAACAGTGTTCTCCTGCCTAGCACCATCCAATAGAAACAGTCATGGCTGCACACATGACCATGCATGTCCATTAGCCCTTTAAACATCAAAGGGGCGAAGGCAGGTCTGGAGAGGTGACAGTGGGTGTTCTTTCAAGGGATCCAGGCTTGAGCTCCCAGCACCTACATGGCAGCTCACAACCATCTGTAACTCCAGCTCCAAGGGACCCGACACCCTCTTTTGACTTTTCAGGCCCCAGGCAGGCAAGCCTGTGATACATAGACATACTTGCAGGTTACCATACACATAAAGCATTTTTTTCAAGTCTAAGGGGGAACTGGGTAAGTGCTTTGGTTGGTAGAGTGTCTGCCTACCATGAATGAAGTCCTAAATTTGATCCCTAGCACCGCATAGCGAGCCATGGTGGTATATACCAGTGCACTTGTGAATGTGTGTGGTGGTTTGAAAGAAAACGGTCCCCAAAGGGAGTGGCACTATTAGGAGGTGTGGCCTTGTTGGAGGAAGTGTGTGACTGTGGGAGCAGACATTGAGGTCTCTCTTGCTCAAACTTCCCTCAGTGTGACAGTCAGTCTATTTCCTGTTGCCTTCAAGATGTAGCAGTCTCAGTTCCAGCACCATGTCTGCCGGCACACTGCCATACTCCCAATCATGATGACAATGGAACAGACTTCTGAAACTGTGAGCTGCCCCAATTAAATCTTTCCTTTCTAAGAATTGCTGTGGTCACAGTGTCTCTTCCCAGCAATAAAAACCCTAACTAAGACAATGTGGAAAGATCAGAAGCTCAATATTGCACCCTTCTCCCATGGGCATCTGCTGACCAGCTTGTGACTACACATCCAGCAAAATACCTCTTGTCCCCACTTCCCAGTATAGCCTGAATGCAAGTTCCTGTTTTCTGCCCATCCTTATTGTCTAAATTCAAGTTCCTGTTGTCTGTCCTTCCTTTGCAGGAGGGCCCTGGGAACGTGAGCTCCTGACCTTGGTAGACCTTAGTAGTTTTCCACCATGCCTGCTATTGGTATTTAATGCTCCACTCTTGTTACAACAAAGGCCATTCTCCTTGCAAGAATGAGCCACTGTCTTTGTCTTTTTACATCCTTAGCCCTTCCCCAGATCATTGAGAAGTGTTGTAGGTCCTGAATGTAACCTCGAACCGAATGCTACAGCTCAAGATCACCATTGGCTAATATAGATGATTTAAGGCCAGCTTAGGCTACTTGAGATCTTCTATTGAAAACCAAATAAATAAATAATAAATAAAGCATATATATTTTACCCACTATGTCCAAGACAATTATTTTGCAATCATGCTTTTTCTGATACTATCTATTTTGCATTTGCCACACTGCCAATGGCTACCACGTTGACCAAGAGCAGTAAACATCATGGCAGCTTTCATGCATGATGGCCTAAAACCAACTTGAATGAACATGAGCCAAAGGGTATGTCAACAAACTGCAGCATGTTCGGAGTGGGATCTACATAAGCAAAGATAACAACCACGCAGCATTTCACACATTGTGTTGAGTGGCCACAAACCAAAGGGAACTAAATTGGATTGATTGGACAGGGCACTGGGAAGGGCACAAAGGAACTCTGGGACCCAAGAAACATCCTTTTGAAGGTCACTGGTATACATGCATAAGTGAGAAGGCAAGGCCCTCTACACTCCAAAGCGACAGGCATTTGTTACATTTATTCTAAAGGTAATAGTGGGGAGGGTGGGAGTGGGCTTGCAAGTGAGTGCAGTGACCTCAGAGGCCAGAGACATCAGAGAACTGGAGTTACAGGTGATTATGAGCCTGATGTGGGCACTGAGAACTGAACCCAGGACCTCCGAGCCATCTTTTTAACTCCCACCTTGACTTTTTGGTGTGGATCGATGAGATCCTCAGCCATGTACAAGCAGTCACTTTACTGAGTCATCTACCTAGCCCTGCAAATAATCTTTTAAAATATGAAATTTATTGTGTCTGCATATATACGTGCATGTGTGTGTGCATATCCACAGAGGCCAGAAGAGGGCATCAGACCTCCTGTGGTTTGGGGCTACCCTGTGTAGGTGCTAGGAACCTGACTCTAGGTCTCTGGAAGAGCAGCAAGCATTCTTTTTTTGTTTGTTTGTTTTTCGAGACAGGGGTTCTCTGTATTGTTTTGGAGGCTGTCCTGGAATCGGCTCTGTAGACCAGGCTGGCCTCGAACTCACAGAGATCCACCTGCCTCCGGCTCCCGAGTACTGGGATTAAAGGCGTGCGCCACCAACGCCCGGCTGCAAGCATTCTTAACTGCTGAATGGTCTCTCTATCCTCCCCAGAGACAATAATGTTGAATTATCACTCAGTGTGTAGCTTCATCTCAGTCTAGTTAAATCTGCATATCTGAGAGTTGGCCTCAAGTGCTTGGCAGACTACATAGCAAGTCTAATATGCACCCAGCATGGACCACCACAGCCCTGGGGAAGTACTCAGACTTTGGTGATGAGCAAGAGAACAGACTGAATCGTTAAAATGAAGATAAGGAATCAGGTACAGTGGCTTGTGCTTATGTAGGCCCAGTTCCTTGGGAATTATGGTACCCCATGGAGAGCAGAGCTTGGATCTCTGAAGACACAGGTTCAAGGCCAGGTTCAACTGATTCTGAGCCTGGTCCCTAGCTCACCAGAGGTTTCCAGGATCCCACACAGAAGTGAAGTTAGGCTTACATCTTTCAGAATCACTGGCCCACTTCCTGAAGGCTCTGGATTTGTCTCAGCTTCATAGCCTCCAGCAGGCTTGGCACACACACACACACACACACAGGGACTTGGTGGAGAAACCCATGGGAATAGTCAGATTGCCTTTCCTGCCATCCTGCCAGGGAGACCAGAGAGAGACAAGAACTCCATCCCAGCTCAGGTAGGAGGGACCGGCCTACCTTGCCCAGGGCACCAGGACTTCTCCAATGCTGTTGGTCTCCATCAGACATCAGCTGAGCCTACTTCTATCAAGAAACAGCCACAATCTCACTTTGAGCATTCTCTTTGTAAAAATACATTAAGAGGACTCTTCTGTTGGCCCTTATTTGTAGAACAGATTAGCTCCCAATTAAACCTGGCAAGGTTATCAACATTCACCTTCATTTAAAATACATAGCTAAAAGCTAGGCAGCAGTGACATATGCCTTTGATCCCAACACTTGGGAGGCAGAGGCGGGGGATCTCTGTGAGTACAAGGCCAGCCTGGTCTACAAAGGGAGTTCTGGGACAGCCAGAACTGCTACACAGAGAAACCCTGTCTCAAAAAACCAATGTGTGTGTGTACAGTCCTAGATATGCCACAGCACATGTATGGTGGTCAGAGGACAACTTCACATTCTACCCTGAGACAGGTAGCTTTGCAGTTATGTCAGGCTAGCTGCCTTGAAAAGCTTCTGGGGATTGTCTTCTCCTCCTCCCATTATGGGCACACAGGGATTACAGATGTACACTACAGCATCTGGCTTTATGTGGGGTCTGGGGATTCAAATGTGGGTCTACCAAACCCATCACCTCCAGAGTAAGAGTTGTGGGAACAGAGAGCAGGGAACTTTGCCCAAGTCAAGCAGAATATGGTGCATAGATGGCCCTGTGACCAGAGTTCTGTCTTCAGAGAATGAGTTGGAGGGCTGTGTCGTTTGAATACGAATGGCCCGGTAGGCTTATAGGTTTGAATGCTTGGTCACTAGGGAGTGGCACTTGGCAGGGATTAGGTGTGGCCTTTTGGAGCAGACATGTCACTGGATGTAGAACTCTCAGCTCCTTCTCCAGCACCATGCCAGCCTGAGCACTGCCGTGCTTCCTGCCACAATGGCAATAGACTAAACCTCTGAAACTGCAGGCCAGCCCTAACAATTGTTCACCTAAGAATTGTCATGGAGCACTTAGCCATAGAATACAGGCTAAGACAAGTGCCAAGACCAGCACCACTAAGCCGGCTGAGCTACAGCAGCTCACACGACACACAAACCCCATCCTGGTGACTTGTGACAATTCTGATTCTCACCCCTACTCCCATCAAGGACTAGCTAAACATGGTTAAACACTGGGCAGAAGTGGGGACTGCTCTTGCAGATCCTGTGACACATATCACCTCTACCTCATAATCGGCCAGGAGCCCTATGGTCCACATTTAGGTCTAATAGGGCTCAAGGTCACATTTTTGTTGAGTGGACAGAATTCTTGGCAAGGGACACCCAGATGTCCAGCCAAACAATGCTGCCCGGCCAAGGCAAGGTCAAGAAGACATGCGCGTTCTCACATTCAAGATTCTTGGGTCCTGACAACAAAAGCAATCATAGTCCAAAGGAAAGGTGAGACACAGGGAAGCTCAGGGGAGCTGTGTCAGTCAGACACAGGAGTGCGGTGAAGACAGCAAACAGCTGGTTCAAAACACATTTCACAAGTCAACTTTTTTATTATTAAAGGCATATGATAGTGACACACGCCTTTAATCCCAGCACTCAGAAGGCAGAGGCAGGCGGATCTCAGAGTTTGAGGCCAGCCTTGTCTACAGAGTGAGTTCCAGGACAGCTAGAGCTGCACACGGAAACCCTGTCTTGAAAAACAAACAAAATTTTTTCTTTTATAGTGGTTCTTGGGAATTTTTGTCATATTGGAGAGTCAGGTTGTTTTTCTACTGGACATTACCAGACTAGAAAGAGAGCCAGATTCTCTTGCCTATCCATGACATTGTCAATAGAGGTTAATTGTTCCTTCCAGATCACACATTAAAAGCACTTACCCTTTGGCTCACTGTGGCAAGTACTCTATACCTGTGGTGCCTAATCTTGTTTTATCTTAAGTCTGACAGCAGCAAGTGACTTCCATTCTCAGGAGCTGTTAACTAAGGCTGTACTCAATACAGCAGTGACCCCAGAACCCAGGCTCTGCCGTATATAACCAGTCACTTCCAAACACCTGTATCCAACTGGAAGAAACTGTAGCATTGCAGCCCAGCCCTCCATCCCCACCAGTCAGTCAGGATCTCTTCTCCCATTCGCTTCTGGTTCATGCTAAGATGTGTCTTGATGTAATCCCACTAGCAATAGGAGTCTCAGATAAGCTTGTCTAGAAAACTCCAGAAACCTGCTCCTTTGCAGTGACTGAAGAGTACAAACCCTTCATGACTGATCCTCCAACCTGCGTTTCCTCCCCAGTTCCCAACCATGCCCTATGGAGCCATCCTCCAGACCCTGCGCTTCGGCCCAAGGAGTCTTGCCCATGGGAAGCACTCTGGTGTCATCGGAACTACAAAGGCTTGTGACCTTCTGTGTCTTCTCCCTACATCAGACCCTGTGCTTTCTGGATGCAGAAGCCAAAGGAAGCTTAGCCACAACCCGGTGGGGTAAGATGATGGGGAAGAGATGGCCAAAACGTCCTCAAAGACCATGGAGTCTTTTATCATAGTCCCTAGAGAGCCACAGCTAGAACCTCTGTGGACCACACACCATTCACGACCACCCTCCTCAGTCCCAAATCTTTGAAACCACTGAAGAAAACTGGACTCAAGGCTATAGTTTATACAATTCAAGATTTATGTAAGTCCAAGATACTTAAGTTATGCTTAAATTGCACAATGCTAAAGACAGTCTATAAAAGAGTCAAACACACCACTGCAAGGTAATTCAATGAGTTTTTGTTTTTTGTGTTTTTTTTTTTTAAATAAATGTGTACAGAAAAAAAAATCTCCCAATGGCAATCTCCCCATCCAGCTTCCTGTCTGTGCACAGGAGGCTGTAGGAGACCCGGCTGGAACCAGCAGGGGCAGCAGTCCCACTCTGGGATGGACTTCTGTTTCGGGATGAAGATTGTGGGAGAGTTTTGAGCTCCCTTTGTCCTCCAGTGTGTCTTGTACAAAATATTACACTTTAAACATGTATTTACAGTTTGCACAAATAGAAAATGATTACAAATTACAACCAGGCTTGGCAAGATGACAGCTTCCCCTCTCCCCACTCACTGGGGTCAGGTGTGATGATTGCTCCATATTTACATCTAAGTTTAAAAAAGTCTGAGCTCCTACAGACCTGGAGGAAGTATATAAAAGCCATCTAAACACCGTCAATTCATCCATGTGAGCTACACAGGGGTCGATCCCAGTCAGCCAGTCCATGACTTACTCCCTGAATAAACTCGGAAACAGACCCTTGCAAGTCAGCCCCACACCCGCCCTGGCCTGCCTGCTGCAGTGTGGGGTCTGGGTGTGGAGAGGGGAGTGGATGGAATGGGAACAGGACAAGCTGCTTAGGAGACCTTCCTTCAAGCAGCCTCCAGAAGGGCTAAGCCAGCTGGCTGGTGAAACGCCATCCTAAGGCTTTGAAAAGAACACCCAACTCCTCGGGAAGGATGCGTCTTTTCCGAAGGGCTACAGAATGGGAGAAAGAAGACTCGAGAAAACAATGTTTGTTATTCTGATGTTAAATCTCTGTCCTGAGTGCCAAGCCCAATTCTCAACAGTGCAAAAAAAGACTGAAATAGCTCAGGGGGCTGAGGTCAAAGGTTGGCATAGTAGCTGTCCACCCACTGTGCAAGGCCTCGCTCCACCAGCGACCGGTTTATCAACACCACCTGGAAAACAGAGTTTTCTTGAGAGTTCTACATGGCACCTTGGGGCTAGGTTTCAAGACATCATGGCTTCTCCTACCCAAGTCCCCAGTCATCAGCCAGGGGTCAGGTGCAGACAGAGGGCATAACTACAACAGGGTTTTTTTTTCTTTTTTTTCTTACATGTGGTGCCACTTTGGCACAGGCTCCTAAAATCTTGAAGAAACCCAAGCCTTGACAGTAAGGATAAGAGCAATGGACAGAGGTCCTGGAAGGTCTGGAGCAGGGTCTCCCAGGAGTGGCACTAAGGTACTTTGTGTTGGAAGAGGCTGTCCCAGAAGTTACACGTTCAACAGCACTTCTAGCCTCCACCCGCTACATGCCACAACATCACCACACCTAACTGTGGAGCCGTGTTCCCTGGGTGGCACAATGGTGACATTTAATAACGCCAGAACAGCCGGGCGTTGGTGGCACACGCCTTTAATCCCAGCACTCGGGAGGCAGAGGCAGGCAGATCACTGTGAGTTCGAGACCAGCCTGGTCTACCGAGCGAGTTCCAGGACAGCCTCCAAAGCCACAGGGAAACCCTGTCTCGAAAAACCAAAAAAAAAAAAAAAAAAAAAAATGCCAGAACAAGTTCCCAGTCAGCCCACTGCTGGGTGGAAAGGGGCAAACTCACTTCATCTCCAACCACACTCCACAGCTGAATCAGAGGAAGGCCAGTCGCACTGTAGCTCGTCACCTGGAAGAGCAGGGGGCAGAGCAGAGACAACATCTTAGGCTACATTGTGCATGCTTTTGAAACTACCATGTAACCCAGGGAGACCTCAAACTCAAAATCCCCTTGCCTCAGCGTATGAAGGTCTGGCTTACACACTTGCCAGTCACTCCAGGCTCATGACCATAGGACAGGCTGTGCATTTAAATGTCGGATCTCAAGAAGCCTGGACACTCAGTTGCACCAGGTAGGAGCCTCCCCTGCTGCTCTCCCCCAACCGTGTACCTGGGCCAGCAGTGCTGTGTTGCCCGTCATCTCACTCATGGCTGCGTCTGCCTCGGGTGAAAAGTGGTCATCATCTTGAAGAGAGGAAAAGGGGAGAGCAGTGTCCGCATACCCACTGGGACAAAACAGTCTTGTCACCTGCAGGCTGTCCCAGATGCTGCAGACTTCATGACTGCGTCTCTGAGAGCCACCTTGTCAGCAGGGCCTGTGTCTATGTGGCTCAAGTGGATAAACAGAGAAGCCCCAGCTACATGCGTCCCCCAAGGTGTAGGCAGACAGAAAAGCTGCCTTCGATGCAAGCAGGTCTCTCTCCCGCTTATCTGGAGGCCAGCTATAACTGAACAAGTGTGTGCACCTCCACCAAACCAGCAATGCCCCCAGAAGACGGGAGAGCATGTCCACTATTCAGGCAAAGGCTGAACTCAAAGGCCAAGCAGCTCCCGCCGAAGCGCGGGCAGCATTCCAATCCAAGCAGCTGCGCTCTAACAGACCCTGAGGTGCCTTCCACTGGGCTGGCTTACAAATGTGACGTAAAAGAACATGCCCAAGGTTGGACGTGGCAGGGTGGAAGTCAAGAGCTTATGAAGTGTGGTGGAAGAGTCTTGTGATAAAGGAGGGCCGATTTCAGGGGGCCTGACCAGATTGCTTAGATGGACAGATGGAGAGAAAGGCTGGCAAGAAAGGAGGGAAACAAAAAACAGAGCCTGCCGGCATTCTGACAGGACTTCTGCTGGACTGTAATGTCTGTTTTCCTTTGAAGATAGGGTCTTGCTGTGTGTGTAGCTCAGGCTGGCTTCAGACTCATGGCAATCCTCCTGCTTTGGCCTCCTGAGTACTAGGATTACAAGTGTGTAAGACCATGCCTGGTTATACAGTAGTATATCTAGAGCACTTAAACTGCTCTACACAAAGCAGGGCCTGAAGGGGCCTGCATGGGAGAGGGAGGGACGGGGGTTAGAGACTTTTACATACAGCAGAAGAAGCTGTGATCTGACCACTCTACAACAGTACACTCTCACAGCTACCCTGAAAAGACATCCCCTCATGCCAGAAGACAGGCAGGCTAAGGGGCAATGCTTCTGGCCTCAGACACACAGGTCAGCACAGTTCCCCACCATGCCCTAAGGAGCAGTGGCCGTGCTGAGCAGCAGGCTGCCCTCAGGCCTGGCTATCTGGACCACATCTGAAGTACCTCACTGGACCACATCTGAAGTACCTCACTGGACCTCTCAGGCTGGCAGCTGGCCAAAGTAGAAGGCAGCAGACCCCACAGCAGTATTAGCATGGCCTGGGGACATGCTAGAAATCCAAGATCTACTCAACCAGAAGCCAGGCTTCAGATGAGAAAAGAGGAGGGCTCCAAGAAAGCCCGGTGCCCACCAGTGCCCAGCCCGAAGCTGGAGGCCCGCCTGTTACCTGACAGTGGAACCACACTATCCAGAAGGACTTCTGCTCCTTGGAATGGCAGGGTCACAAAGTCAGACCTAGAAAGGCAAGAAAGGGACGAGTTTAACGTGGACCACCAGTATTTACCTTCTACTGAGCACCGCAGCCTAATCCAGGATGACGTGCACACCTGAATGAAGGTGGGCAGCTGCATGCCTGGCTCAGAGGGACTTCCTTTGATGCCTGACACTTGGGGCTTCTCCCACAGACCAGCCTTCTAGTCTGTGTAGCTGAGGCAGGCCATCATGTCTCTCTACACCTGACTGTTAACACACAGCTGGCGGCAGGAAGGACGACTCCAGGCCCACCTGAAGCTGGGTAGAACTGAGCCATGCACCCCATGCCATGCAGGAGTGACTTGTGACTGGCCAAGGAATCCCACTCACCTAATTTGCCGGAGCACGTCGACTTTCACCCTCTTATATCCACCATAGTCCACGTAGCGAATCTCCACCTCATTGGTCTCCTCATAGGAGGCCACTACTTGGGCTCGCCACCAGGCCCCGTCCGCACCAGGGGCAGCGCAGATAACCGTTACTGCAGGGCGGGAGGACAAGTGTGTGGAACACGTCTGGCCTAGGGAAGGGCTGTGAGGGCTATCCTGGTCACTGTTCCCCACCTTCCCACATGGTCAGAGGCATGCATTTCCATAGGTAGTGGGCAAGGACAATACAAATCCTCCACAAAACTTTCCCCAGAGCCCAAGACAAACAAGGGAAATCCAGCTTAGCATATTCCCAAACCCTGAAGGGCCTTAGTCTAGATATACGACTCTGAAATTTACTGCAGCCTGAAACTGGCACATAAACCAGAATAAGCCAAGCCAAACATAAAACTCAGCAAACAGGGGGAGGACCTGTGTCTGTGCATGTGTATGGAGGGCAAGGATAACCTTAGCTGTCATTCCTCAGACTGCCTTTTTGTTTTTTAAATGATGGCTGGCCAGGTTCTGCCTCCCCAGTGCTGGGATCAGATGCACGCACACACGCACGCACACGTGCACGCGCGCGCGTACACACACACACGCACACACATTTTTTTTAAATGGGGGGAAATCAAACTGATCCTATGGAAAGCATGTCACTGAGTTACTGCCCCAGGCTCTGTGCCTAAGGAAAATCCCCCCAAGAGAATCAAGAATTGCCAAGCATAGCAGCACTCAGTGGCCCAGGACCTATGGTCTGGTCTACTCTAGCCTGGCCAGAAGGACATCAGGGTCTGTCTATACGTCACACCATTTAGTCTCAGCCTCAGGAAGTACAGTGTCCCCAGCAGCCATGGAGAGGGGCAGCCGCAGGATACGGGCCACAAAGCACCTGTAGCACCACCAGGAGCAGACCGCACTTGGTCCTGATGCAGACAGGAAGCCCCGGTACAGCCACCCTTATGCTCCAGCTTCATCTTTGCCTCTCACTACAGCACTGCACGTCTGATGTCCTTCTTCCAAGAGGGACAAACAAAACAGACGACTTCAAATTTCTCCTCAGCCTCAAAGCCCATGAGGGAACAGAGGAATGTTCTGACATGTAGTCCCCTCCCAGTCCCTGCTCAAGTGTTGTCTGATCAAGTCTCTTTGTTTCCTCACCTGTCATGTGGCAACAGCAGCCCACTGCACTGGTGACAAACATATGTACCCCAAGTGTTCTGTGTGACATATCACATTGCATTATCACTCTACTTCCTGATGGTGAGCCTGGGTACCACCTGGCATTACCCCACTGAGAAGACACAAAGCCCAGGCTGGAGAGATGGCTCAGTGGTTAGATCACTGGCTGCTCTTGCAGAGGACCTGGGTTTGATTCCCAGCACCCATACGGTGGTTCACAACCATCCATTAACTACAGTCCCTCTTCTGATCTCCATGGGCACCAAGCACACATGTGGTACATATACATACATGCAGACAAAATACTCACACATAAAATGAAGAATGTAATTTTAAAAAAACTAAAAAGAAGACAAAGTGTTGGGGCTATGATCCGAGTCTACCAGAAAAATGCCACTCCAATCCTACTGCTTTGGTCAGTCAGTGGAAACGCTAGCTAGCCAGAAAACTCAACCCAGCCCAATTCCATGACAATGTAAGAACTCAGAGATGCTGTCCCATGAAGAAGTCCCAAACAGTCTTTTCCTACTCCAGATCAAATGTGGAATTGGGTAACCCACCTGGTCTACATGTCTTGGCCTGACCAGAGTCCAGAACTCTCTAGGCAGCACTTACTTTCCACTGGGGTGGGCAAGGTGGGGATTCCAGGCTGAGAGTAACAGAGGTACATCTGCTGGTCCAAGCTGCGCAGAGCATGGAAGGTGGGGTGTGTGTGCTGCTGTACAAACAAGTGCCCAGCATTGACCTGGTTGACCACGATGACTTCCACAGTGATACCATCGGGCAGCATGAGCTAGAGGAGGAAGAGGCAGCCAATATTGTATCAGTTCTTCTCATGTTTGGGATATGCCCAGAGGCCCCAGGGCCAGCCTATGGACTGATACTGCCATCAGCAACAACATGGCACCCAGATAGCAGAGGTCTGTTGGCTGTTGTGTTGTAATACTGAGACCTGCCATTAGAGGCAGCCTCACCTCAGGATCAGACAGGGGGACCTCCTAGTCCAAACTAACTGTATCTAGATCCTCACACAGGTTGGGCAGGGGTCCATCCCCTAGAGCATGCCTGCCTGCTCTCTGACCCTGCCACTTCTTTTGATGAGTCTGTAAGACTCAAGGAAGGCAAACGGAGTGAGCGGCTTGCTTAAACAACATGCCTGAGAACACTGGGTGGACAGCCCCTTTGGACCTGCAGCAGACTCCAGATCTGAAAGTATTCTCTGCCTCTGAAGAACAAAAAACAGCCTCAGTCCAGGTCCACTGCTGAGGTCTGCAGGGCTGGTGGCCTAGTCACTCTTCTGTGCCTTCTATTTGGCCCCTAGAGCATACGCCCCTCCACCTGACAGATGTCCCCCAATCTCCTCACTTCGGGTGGGGGTCTGTAGGTGCACTCAGCTGCTAAGGCCCCTGTGAAAGGTCCTAGCAGAGGCCACGGAGCACTATGGAGCTCTCTAAAAGGTTTGTACTCTGGACCATTTTCCCCGATGCTGAGCTTTAAGGTGGCAAAGCAGGGTTCTGCATACAGGAGGGTTTGAATTGCACTTCAAGCCTGGTGGCCCCAAGAAGAACTTCCTTTGTCTTCTGTGGGTCCCTCAAGTCCTGCTGACTTCAGTCTCCCCCAGTCCCACTGAGCAATCAGAACATAAGGGGAGTAAGCCACCGACACTAACTACACTCCATTATTTAACAAGAGAAGCTATACCCAAGGCTCCTGGGAAAACCTCTAAATCAGGAGTAAAGAATGAAGTGGGGCCCAGCCCACTCCCAAATGCCCACAGTGACAGAAAGGAACACCACCCCAACCCAACCCCCACCGCACAAGGGACTCTGGTGGGAGAAGACAGCTCAAACACCTACCGTCCTAAACAAAACCCAAAGGGGCAATTTTCATGAAGCAGCTTGCTCAGCCCAGCTGTGAAAGGCAGTAAATAGTTTGCGGCAACAGAACTCTGCATGTCTATTCCCAACGACAAGAGACCAACCGAGGACCTAAGGCATGTCTGCTCATTGCTCTGGAGATATTAGCTTCTCTTCTGCTAAATTCTAGGGCTTCCAGGCTGGGGACTCTGCATTTACCAACTACAATGTAGGCAGTTCCTGGGGAGATAAGAGGAGTGGATCCTTCACCAGGTCCACTATTCAGCCCAGCTGACTAGAAAGAATGCAATGGCCATCTAAGTCTCCCCAAAATCCTTCTTGGCAGATCCTACCCAAGGCCTCTAGATACAGCACCAGCTTTTAAGGCACCCACACCCAGTCTCCTGGCTCAACTCTCTTTAGGCAAATGCCTAGAAAAAAGATAGAATGACCAAGTGGCAGGAAAATATAGTCCTCCCAGTGGCCCTGGCTTCTTGCCAGCATCTATGCTATCTTCAGAGGACATATAGGCAACAGCGCTGCGTGGAGACCAGAACTGAGCACATACACACCCATGGGCCTGTTTGGCCCACGCACTAACGGTGTCTCAACTGGGATACGTTTAGGGGATGAGACATGAAGTAGGATCCTGGCGAGATTGCTCACCCAAGATGTCATCGGTAGGGAAGGCAGCGCCAGCGAAGGCAGTGGTGGAGCATAGATATTGGTGAGGTTCAGTTCCTTAAACTTCTTCCCAATCAAGTTCAGAGCTTTGTCTACATGGTGCTGAGAACCTAAGGGCAAGGGACAGGACACGAAGCCACTGTAAGAGACAAGTGACAGAAAACACAAACCACCCACATGCCATTCCCTAGGATTCTAATGTGCCAGGGTTTCTAAAGTGCCCAAACTTGGCTTTGCTTTAGGAATGAAATCGTTTAAATCTACTCCCCTCTGACACCTTTGCTTTGAACACAAAAAGAAGCTGGCAAATGAGAAAGGCACAAATGGCTTTGGCCAAAAGGTACTGTGTGCTCTGTGAGGGAAATGTGGGTGACAGATACTGTGCCCCCAGGACCCTGGTCCTGTCCGCTGAGTACCATACTTATCCTGGCCAGATAGACAGATGGTACAGAGGGACAGAGTCTCCTGCAAGCAAGCACTGAACTGCAGGAGCCTGAAGGGAAGACACTCAGTGTGCTCTCCCTAGAAACCTACACTTTCTGTTCAGAGGCTAAAATTCCGAAGTACAACTGCAGCCTGGATGCCACTGCCTTAATTTCAGGCAAGGAAGCTAAGCAGAGGGACAACACGCCACTGACCTTCTATGTGGCAGATCTGGACGTTCTGGGTGTAAGGCAGGGTAGAGATGTAGATCTTGGCACCAGATGTCTGCTTCAGAAAACTCACGTACCGGCCCTGCTTGCCAATCAGTCGACCAACTAAGTGCTTCCAGGGTGGGGAAAGAGAGAGAGATTAGGGAAACAGGAAATCAACTCGTTGCCCAAAGGCCTAGGCTTGTTCTGTGTAATGTCAAGTTCACACTGCTGGTGTCAGCATTTATTTTTCAGAACTGTTCTAAGCACTTAGGTTCAGTCACAGAACCTACAGAACAGTGATGTGGAAGGTCTTTCTGTATGCTGCAAATATGGGTTTTTTTAAATTGGTTGATGAATAAAGCTGTTTTGGCCAATGGACAGGCAGGATTTAGCTAGGCAGGAATTCTGAACAGAGACAGGGAAAATGAAGACAAAGGACAGACGACGTGTAACTACTGGGAATTCTCCGGTAAGATAAGACTATGTGAAGATATACAGATTAATAGTTATGGGTTAGTAATTAAGAAAGAGCTACTAGTAAGAAGCCTAGGCCAATGGCCAAACAATTATAAATAGATATTAAGTCTCAGAGTGGTTACTTCATAGCGGCTTCAGGGACCCAGTGGGGAGGAGAGAAACCGATCCAGTGGGACTAAGACTAGACAGAGAAAATTTCAACATAACAGACGATCATTTTACATATAAAGAAAAATTAGCTGGGACATGCTCTGGGGTCTGCTCAAGACCACCCAATTGCTAAGCAGCTGAAGGGGGCAGTCTGTCCCAGGACTCAGCATTTCATCCCAACCATGTGGTCAAGACTCAGAACATTAAAGAAGCAGCACCCCGTACACACACATACACACTCACACGCACACATTCACAGACTCACTCTTCCTCTCTCTCCCTCTCTCTCCTCTCTCCCTCTCTCTCTCTAAGCTTTACTATTATAAGGGTCGACTCTAGTTCCTCACACCCCTGCCCCTCTAAGTCCACTAGTGGACAACGAAAACCTGAGAACATTCAGGCTCCCACCCCACAGCCACGGGACAGCATGTACAAGGGCCTAGTGCACCAAAGTTCAAGGCAAACAGAAGACGCCAGACTTAAGCATGATGTAAAACAAGCTTTGCAACAATTCTAAACGACCCCAGCCCTGGAGGGTGGCAAGGGACACGGTCCCTACTCACCCAGAGCCTGCCTCACCATGCCCTCTGTGACCACTGAGGACAGGATTGCTAACAAGGTCGCTGGGGAAGAAATCTAGCACGAGAGCCAGCAGCCCGGGGTCAGCACAGGAATCTTGACCCAAAGTTCAAACCGAGCCAGGTCTGCAGCTTAGCACGGAGCCAAGTGCCCTGGGAGTAAGCAGTCTGCCAATTACATCTGAGCCCCAGCGATAAACACTAATAAGTTGTTAAGTTCTAACAGCAAGGGATAGAAACCACTCAGGCACTGGGGACTGACGAAGCAACAGACGTTCATACGATGAATAATGCAGTTATCACAATGTTTGTAAAGACTAGCAAGGGAAAATTAAATGGTTAATATTCAGAAGCATTAATTAAAACATCAGTCTTGGCTTTAACAATCACAGGGTGGGAAGTGAGAGGGAGGGAGCGTGCTCACAGCTGCTCCCAGACGGGGCTGGAGCTGCCCCGACTTTGCTTGTTTCCAGGCTTTCCGCTCTCTCCCAGTTTAAGCTCTGCTCAGTTGTCTGGTATACTCTACAGTGCGGAGCTGGGAAGGGGTCTCACAACTGGTCCTCAGGCTGACGTGCTAGCATTTCTAAGAGGATCTGAGCTGCAGCCCACACAGAGGAACCTGGGGCTAGCAAAACATGTGAGTGTTGTCAGATGGCCTGCCTACAGCTTCCCAGCCTGACCCGTCTAATTCCCTGGCCTTCTTTAAACCTGGCAATAATGGAACTTTGACCTCCCACAGAACCCAGCCCTTACCTTTGGCACCTCTATCTCCCAGATGATGAGGTCAACCTTCTTGGGGTTGGAGCTTGCCTGGACATTCTGGAGGCTGTCAGGCTTTGGCAGCCCGGAGCAGCTATCCACTGAATCCATGCTGTTCCCGTCAGAACCTGCAGGGGAGGAAGCGGTATATATACACATACATACACACATACATACATACACACACACACACACACACACACACACACACACACACACACACACACACACTCCAGCTCAGTCCTAACTATATCACAGCTTCTCAAATTCACAATCCTAGGAGGCCCTGCACACACACCCCTTTGCAAGCTTGGCAGACACCACTCAGCTCACAGACAACTAGAAGGCTCAGGAAAACCCAATGAAAGAAGGCCTAGGGTGCCCATATACCTAATTTTAGCCTGTCACTTAACAATCCTGCTTGCTTATTTGGCAGCCATGCCTACCCACAGCTGCTGGGACAGACACACACGTAGTAAGCTAGGAAGAAACCCACTCTATGCCCAGGAAGAGGCGTATACAGGACACAGTGGAGAGGGGGCTAACAAGATGACCCACAGGTCTACATGGTCCTAGAAGCAGGCCTTGACCCTCTTGTCACAACCACCTTGCTGTGTGTGTTTGTGGGTTAGGTGGTCAGTCACAGCAATAGCTACTGAGGATCCCATTCTCAGCCCTGATCAAGGCCAACTGGTCTCAGCCAGGTGCGGATGGACAAAGGCTGCTGGGCTTCCTCCCCTCCCCGTTGGGCTTGGCTTGTGAAGTCTGAATGTGGGGTGGCTCAAACAGCCCTTGGTAAGTGAGACAAACCAAAGCTCATTATTCCAAGAGGACAGTAGGGAATGCGACTCTGGCATCAGCTTAGGCTGTTCAACTTTTCCCCAGGACATGACAAAAGAGACCATTGCAAAAAAGAAAAGGGAGAAAAGGAAAAGACCAAATGATCACCAGGGACCATCCAGGGCAAGTTAAGAGACTCGGCTCTGGTGGAAATAACAAATTACTGGCCTGAAACAGACCACTCCTAAGAGACAACTACTTAGGCTATTTTCTACCTGGTTTCCCCAAACTCAGGACATAACACTTTCCCAAATAATCCAAGTATGTTTGGATATAAAAGACTACGGCCTACTGGAACTCTCCACCCCTAGGCGGAAAAAAGTCACCTCTAGAGTGACCTCTCTCAACATTAGGCCTGAGGCAAGGACCACACACACACACACACACACACACACACACACACACACACACACACACACACACACACAAGAAAGCTGTTCGCCAACCTTAGAAGCTGAGGCAAGGACCACACACACACACACACACACACACACACACACACACACACACACACACACACACACACACACACACAAGAAAGCTGTTCGGCCAACCTTTAGAAGCTAGAAGCAAAACAGGCTGGTTGGGGTTTTACTGCTACACAGCCCCTGGCCTCTGTCCAAGAGAACTGGAGTGGCTAACACCTGCATGCCAATGGCTCCCAGGAGCAACTCAGGACCATACCAGGCCTTCAGCAGGCTGCAATCATTGACCAGCTTCCAGCTCCCTAGGCATGCAGTCCTGCTCCCTTCAGCCCCAGGGGAAAGGCACAAAGTAGGGTTAAGGCTAACCTGAGAACACCAGTGCTGCTTGCTCAACACCCACTGAGCTCACCAGTCCCTATCCTTGGGCTATGACCGGGGGCCACCCTGAACCTCCCCACCCATTGATTAAGGTCTCTCGGTATGCTGGAAGCCTCAAAGCATCTGTCCAGAGCTGAGACAAGGCTGAAGGTTCATTCATTACAGTAATGGGCATCAGGCAAATAGAAACTCCTTTATTCTTGAGATGGTTTTAAAAACCTTCCTTTTTGCCCAATATAAGATTTTATCTTAACATTTTAGCACTCCAGTTTGGGATGTAGCTTACAGTATCTGGCCTCCCACAATTACAATGGGCAGAATTTGTTTTCTTTTAGAGGGTATGTTAAAATCATCATGGTCTCAATCAACAGCATCTTGGGGTGACAAAATCTAACGTGTGGTGCCCCCCAGACTCTAACGAAAGTAGTAAAATACCCAAGAAAAATGCCCAAGCTTCCTGAATGAAACTGAATGGTTGGGAATGCTCCCGGACAAACAAGCCATGAACTGCTTGGAAGTCACCGGGAGGTTACCAGAGTACCCCTGGGGAGTTGCAAAGCAGGGTCAGGAGCTGCTGACCTGTACGTTAGCGGTCTGAACTGTCTACGCTGGGGTCAGCACTCGAAAAACCCAGCGCACCCTCCGTTACCAAAGTGCCCTCTTTCCCGGGGTGGAACTGCAACTGCACAGAAAAAGGACAGCTGAGGCTCTGCAGAGGTCACAGCAACAACCCAGACAGCTCGAGCCACCCGCCAGCGCTCGAAGCTGCGGCTGTCCTGGGGAACTTACCCAGCGAGGGCTTCTGGAGGAGAGCAGGTGGAGACACGGAACAAGCGCATGAGTAAAGGAAGTCAACCATTAAGAGATGCTCACCCATCCCTGGCTCTTGGGATGGTACCACTAAGGGGGCCTTACCCTCAAAGGCCCACCAAAGAGTGGGTGTCCAAAAGAGAAAAGACAATAAGGGTGACTGGTAAACCCAACAGCCCTGGTCCCTTCTAAAGGTCGGGGGCGTTTCCCTGGCTAGCGAACCCATGGACTACTCTCATAGCCTTGGGGTCTCATGGTCACCTGACTTCGAGGGTACCCACCAGCTCTCTGAGGTGTCCAATTGTGCAGGTGGCTGGATAACAGAGTTTGAGACGGGCAGCATCTTTTTGTTGCACAAGTGGCAGAAGGGAAGGGTGGCCAGTAGCTTTTGCCTAGCGAGTAATGGGAGCCCTCCCAGGTTCACCAAGAAAGCACCAAGACCCTCCTACCTCCTGAGTGATCAGCTTCCGCATCCATGGTCCACCCATCCTCAGTCCCCACGTCTGAGAACTCCTCCTTCAGCACCCCATTGCTGAAGGGCTCAGTACTGTCTGGCAGTGGTGGGGTGACAGCTTTGTCTCCGGGGCTTGAGATGGTCTCTGTGCAAGAGTCTTCAAGCCCCGAAGTACTCAAAGAATCTGAGCACTGCCCTGAGGAGGTCACTGAAACGACACTCTGCCTGCTGTCAGACATACAGGTGACAAAAGTGTCATCTCCTCCTGGGGAACTTGCCCCATCCAGAGACTGTCTCAGGCGGGTAACTGGTGGTGGGCAAGGGGCCAGGGAGATGTGGTGTGCAGAGTTCTTTGGTTTCTGGTCCTTGGTGGGGCTTGCCAGAGGACTGCTAAGACAGCTCACGTAGGTCTTTGGTGGCAGAGCTTCTGCTGGTGGGCTGGCAGTGGCACCTGTTGTAGTGGAAGCAGGGTGTGGGATGTCTTGTCCCAGGCCAGTTTTCTGGCTGGCTGGGACACTGCTCTCCTCCAGCCCCTGAGGCTGAGTGGCTGAGATGGGGGGATACACTTGTGCCACCGTCTTGCCCGTCGTGGAGGCCCGCATCTCTTCAGTTGCATTCAAGATCACCTGGGAGATAATCTGGAAAGCAGCCTGCTCAATCTGATCATTTTCAGGCAAGGTCTCCTCTTTGACCTGTTCTCTCGCCAGGTCTCTGTCATGAGTAATGCCACCTCTGACTTGGGGTACCAAAGCGTCCTCATCCTTAACCATCTCTGAGTGAACCGGCTCCAAAAAGCTACTTGGCAACTTCCCAACCACATATTCTTCCTTCTTTGCAAGCTCAGCCACCTGTGGGGGGCCACTGCTCACCTTCTCTCCCCCATCTCCGCAGGAGGCCAGGCTTGGAACCTCACTTTTCTCCACTTCTGAGATACACTCCTGGGACAACAGACCTTCCTCGGGTCCATTTTCCCCCAATACAGCGTCTCCAGTCCCCTCTACCCCGCTTTTCTCTCTTGCTTTCTCTCCAGAGGCTGCACACTGGTCAAGCCAGCCCCTTCCAGGTGTTTTGCCCAATGCAGACTCTTGCCTACACCCCTCCGAGGCTTCACAGGGGAAGGGCACTTCCTTTGGGAGAAGGGGACATCCAAGAGGAATAGATTTGGCTTCGTCCCCCATCAGGGAGAGTTCCACCTTTGAGTTGTCATCTCTACATGGCTGTGACCTTGTGTCAACATTGCTGGGGAGGTTGCCTGAGGACTCTGATCTTCGGCGAACCTGACGTATCCTTGGCAAGGCTGCGGGTTCTGGAGAAGACTTGCCTACTGCGGGCTGTTCCATTTCTGGAGGCTGTGTAACACTGGGGGGCACAGATAGGACTCTAGGACAGGTCTCCCTGGGGAGTTGGTCCTCGATGACAGAGCCAACCTTCAGTGACTCCACCTGCTTATCACTGCTGCTGAGCTGATCTTTTTTACGAGAGAAAAACCACCACCAGCCAAGGAGCGCTAGCATTCCAGGCAATGCCAAGGGGAAGAGTGAACGGAACTGGATTGCCATCTTGGAGGTGAGGTGAAGACGCTATCTGTGCCTAGGGAAAGTGAAGAGAAAGAGGTATTAAAGAAGTACAGGAAGCTGGGCACAGTGATGCTGGACCCCATTAATGCCAACACTTGAGAAAGTGGCAGTCAGATCTCTAATGGGGATGTCCTTCTGTTTCTCTTATTGGTTAATGAATAAAACACTGTTAGCCAATAAGGCAGGAAGATAGGCAGGACTAGGAGCTGAGAATTCTGGGAAAGACAGGCGGATAGAGCCTGCCAAAAAGTTGCCATGTAGTAACAGGTCGGGTATTCTCTGGTAAGCAAAGACCACATGGAAATACATAGATTAGTAGTTATGGGTTAATAACTAAGACAGAGCTAGCCAATAAGAAGCCTTAGCCACTGGCCAACAGTTTCATAATTAACATAGGTCTGTGTGTTTATTGGGGCTGAGAAGGGCAGCAGGACCAGCCGGGAAAGAACCTCCACAACAGATCTCTGTAGATTCAAGGCCTACATAGTGAGTTCCAGATCAGCCATGGCTACATAGTGAGATTCTGTTTCAAAAACAAAACTAACTGTAGGTACAGGAACTGTACACTGACACAGTACATTATACCTGCACAGTGTAAATGCCTCAGCACTCCCCCCTGGTTGGCTCCCCAGTGGTTTGGGAACACTGTTCTAGACTCTTGTTTCTTCAAGTGTGGTCCATAGGCCAAAGTTGCTATCCCCACCCCAGAACCTGCTGAAAGTGCAGCCCTGAATCACATTTGTACTTTAACAAGATCCCCAGGAAAGCTTGAAGCACACTACAAGAGGAATGCTTGAGACTAGGAGGCCTATCTAGGAATGCAGGGGAAGAGGTCATCCCAGAAAGCCCTTCCAGCTGTAAAGACGGACCTCCAAAGGCAAAGCAAGGGGACTGCCAAGTGCAGAGCAGGGCCGAGCAGTGGCCAGGGCACAGGTGACTTGCAAATACACCTCTGGGTGGAAACAACTTCCATGATGCTACCTTGTAGCTTCAGATGCGAATAGCTCCATCCTGTATCTTTTCATCCTCAATCTACCCATCCATCCTTGTTTAGAACCTATCACTACGTGGGTGGCAGCTGAGGAATGGGAACCTAGGTCTTACTTGCCAGTTGATCCACGAGGGAAGATGCAAGTAGGAGTCAAGAAAAAGGGGGAAGCTCATACTATCTTTTTTAGAGTGTTAGTAATAACCTGGGAAAGATACTAAGCATACTCTGTGGTCCACCTACGAACAAACAACATAAAACAAATATACCTGTGTATAGACAGAGAACCTTAAGAACCACCCCACCCACCAAGGTTACTGTTTGAAACAAAGTTAGAATTAGCCCTTTTCAGACCAATGACTGCCAAATACACTGTAGAATCAATCGCTCACTGGCTGTTCTGGTGTTACAGAAAACTGTGCAAGACAGAAAACCCTGTAATGAAGAAAGCCAGAGCAGAGCTGGGGTGCAGGGAGGGGAGGGGGGAGGGGTAAGAGGTTGGGGTTGGGGTAGGAAACTAACTCTGACTAAGCCTTCAGCTGGAGAAGGGCAGTTTCTGCAAACTGATTTTGCATAATGCAACTGTGAACTCATTACTAGTGTGGTCTTTTTAGCAGGTTTGTTACAACTTCTATCTACAAACAGAAAGCACTCTTGGAACCACACATTATTTAGTTTCAAACCTGTGACAAAAGGCTGAAGTGCCTATTTAACGTATCAAAGCAGACCTGGCGGCCAGGCTCTTCCAGCATCTCTTAGCCCCTACCTGTTACAGGGTATGGCTGACACACCCCACCTCTGCCTAAACTCTCCAGCCCAGAGGCTGGGGCGCCCTTTCCCCAGAGGCTCTTCCCTATATAATCCAGACATTTTGGCTACCCTCCCCTCTTATACCTTTGGCCTCCTGCTGCTGCACCTAGCTCCCCTCTCTCCCTTCCCCTTTTCCTCTCCCACATGACCCAGCTCAGCCTGGTCATGTCTACTCTGGACTCTCCCAGATGTCCCTGCTTCTATCTACACGCCCCTTTTATCTATAATAAGCTAGCCCCTCCACTATACCTAGGGGCAGACATCAACGCTTCTTTCTTTCTTTCTTTTCTTTCTTTCTTTCTTTTTTGTTTTGTTTTGTTTTTCTGAGACAGGGTTTCTCTGTATTGTTGTGGAGGCTGTCCTGGAACTTGCTCTATAGACCAGGCTGGCCTCAAACTCCCAGAGATCTGCCAGCCTCTGCCTCCCGAGTGCTGGGATTAAAGGCGCGCACCACCAAAGCCTGGCTTTGAGGAAGCTTTTTAAGTGTTAAGTGTGTGCGTGTGCGTGCGCTAATGTCCTGGGAGGTCAGAAGAGGGAATCAGATCCCTTGGAACTGGACTCCTGGGTGGTTGAGAGCCACCTGGGTGTGTTGAGAACCAAGCTCAGGCCCCTTCAAGAGCAGCCAAGTGCTCTTAACCACTGAGCCATCTCTCCAGTCCCCTCACTGAGGAAGCTTTTACTTTGTTTTACTGGCATCCAGGCTGGCTTGGACTTTCAATTCTCCTGCTTCAGGCTCTCAACCACTGATTACCATTGGGTTACAAGTGTGAGTCACTACAACCAGATGTAAGAAAACTCCCCAGAGCCTGAGGCCAAGGTGGCACCTAAACCAATTCACAGTCTGCGGTGGAAGAATCAGATTTGTTTAGTTTTAAACCCAGGTGATGCCAGTATTCAGTCTGGCTTGAGAATCTTTGATCTGTAACATCCTACACCTACACACACACATACACACCCCAGCAGCAAAATGAGAGTCCCTGCCTGGGTCTATGCTAAGTCTCATTCATACGGAAGAAGAAAAGTGACTTCAGGAGTGAAATAGTGTACTTGGAACAAGCAGGAGCCCACAGCCTACAGTTGGGGAAAGCATTGTCCAACCTGGTCAATGGCCTCCTTCCATCACTTCACCAGCTGTCCCCAGTCTTAGCTCAGAGAAAATGCCCAGGACCAGCATCTTCCTGCTGCTCTGAGCTTATCACCACCACTGCCTACCTACGGCTCTGTCCTCGATGGACTTGTTCCCAGAGACTGAGGCTCTGAGCCTCAACCGTACCCAGTACAGACAAAGTCTGCTGTAGGAATTGAGCTGAACATACAGCCCAGAAAAATAGTTATGGTGACATTTCCCATCCAGTCTCCCTCTCTTGTGCCAGCCGGCCTCCTAGGTGGTGCTGAACACTGCTAACCTGAGACCAGTCAAGACAATAAACATAGAAGACATTCACAATGGCCACGGCTGCATGGCCCAGTATGGGCTGGGGCCACAGAGCCACTGAGGGGTGAGTGGTCAGGACAAAGCCCCCCTCTCCACAGCTGTTTCCAGGCAAAGACCAAAGATGCATGAGGGAGTTCATAGAGAGCAGGGTTTCTTTGTCCCATGCTTCCAAGACAGTGGGTGGGACAGTAGCTACTCCCTACCAAGAATGGAGTCCCTGGGATCAGCAGCTACACACCCAAAGGCCTTGAATGCAACTTACCAAACCTAGCTGTCTCTTTTAAGAGTGGCTGGTACCAGTAGGCGCCCACAGGGGGCTCTCCAAGGCAACTGATGCCCCTCCACCAACTCCACTTCCTACCAATCAAGAAACAAACAGCCCTTCTCTTCCTCATCCCAAGCCAGTCTAATGTCAAACAGCCTTCTTAGGAACTGATAAGAGGCCACTACATGGTCTGACAGGTCTGTAAGGGGTGACACATTTAAAGGGGGGGTGGGGTGTAACATAGCATATACCAATCTCCCAAAAGTTCAAGTAGGACTGCTGTGCATGAACCTGCATGAATGTACATACACACACACACACACACACACACACACACCTTCTGCCTCACAAGGCTTCCCACCACCTTCCTTCCCTAACAAAGCCTGTTAATTGTTCTTTGTCCTGGGCATCTGGGTTTTGTTTTCTTTTTTTTGTTTGTTTTGTTTTCTTTTTTTGGTTTTTGGAGACAGTTTTGCTGATTAGCCCTGGCTGTCCTGGAACACTTTGTAGACCAGGCTGGCCTGAAACTCACAGAGCTCTACCTGCATCTGCCTCCCGAGTGTTCGGATTAAGGGTGTGTGCCACCACTGCCCAGGTGGCATTTGGTTCTCAACTTCCCACGATATAAGAGGGCTGAACACAACAGGGCCCAACACACTCACAAGCCTTGGATGCTACCAGGAGGCAGGCTGTCGGCAATCAGGGAAAGCCTCCCACAAGGATGCTTCCCGGCCCTGCCCCAGGCTGGTGAGGAGGACACTCAGCTATTTTGAATCTGCTGGAATTAAACTGCTGCCTGCTTATTTTTAGCAGGTCCATTTGCCCAGGAATAGATGCTTGCTGGCCTGCGGCCAAGCAGTCACACAGCTCAAGGCAGGCACGTGCTACAGCCAGCAGGCCTTTGCATGTATCTGCTCACTCCAGGCTCTAAAAGGATCCCTTCTCTTTGCAGAAGTACCTGTGGCTTCTCAGAACAGTCTTTGGAAAGGAAGTAATGGCCTCACTCCCAAACCAGCCAACAAAACTGTAACCGCAGTCTAGAGCCTTCTAAACAAGACAATCCCTGGGAATGGCACAGAATGGTGTTGGCCCTAGTGACTAAGTCAGTTTGGCTGCAGTAACTGGGAAAGGGGGCTGCATGTGACTGACAGGAAAGTCAATCATAAAAACAACAGCGTAGGAGCCAAGAGGCCAAGTCCAGTCTGGGCGTGGCCCTGGTGGGTGGATCCACACCACTTTGTGTTCTGGACAGTGATGTCCACCAGGAAAGTGTGCGCCCTGGCTGCTCCATCTCCAGAACACAGCACAGCACAGCAAGTCTCCTTGAAGGGGCCTGGCTGGCCCAGCAGGCTCTCCTGTATTCCCCATATGGAGAGCAGCAACAGGCTGCTGGCTCTCCCAAGGAAGTTCCCTGGGGTAGGCGCTGAGAGAAGGAAGAACATGCACTCTTTCCAGGGGTTCCCTGCCTGACTGCAACAGCAAGAACCTCTCGTTTCCATCAGCACCGTTTTCTCAACTCTAGAGTCAGTTGCTCCCTCGCTTACTCACACATTCAGATCTGGGCATGATGTTAACAAGGAGCAGTTTCTGCCAGAAGCTCAGGTAGAAGTCTAGCCCAGACTCAAGGACACACCACAAAAGCTTTTTTGAAGCCCAGGAATAGGGTTTGGTTCCCAGGACACATAAGGAAGTATATAACCATCTGTTCCAGGGTTGCCGACTTTCTCTTCTGGCATCCCTAGGCACCAGGTACACATGCAATCTTCACACATGTATGCAGACAAAACACTCGTCCACATAAAATAAGTAAATTCTCTTTTTAAGGCCAGGATTTCTATAGGTTGCAATAGATACGGGGAGAGATGGCATTACATAGTTCTGATGCCTTTATGAGTAGGACAGAGGAGCAAAGTCCCTGGGCAGAGCCTGAAGATGTCCTAGCCACTGACCTAAAGAGCTGGTGAGGGGAGCTGGCAAAGTAAGTTGTGACCTTTATAGTCAAATCAGTGGCAGCCTGGTCAAAGTGGGCAGAGCACCAGAGGTAACGGCTGGGGCAATCCCCATGTGGTGATGACTGTCCAACACTGGCAGCCTGCCACCTAGCCACAGGTTACTGAGGGAAATCTGACAAAATGTGACTGAACAACTCAATTTCTCATCTTATGTACAGTTAATTTAAATATCCACGTGCTGGTGGCCGCAGCCCAGAGGCCAGCACAATACCAGAGGGTCTTCCCAGAAAACTCCAGCACATGAGAGGTCGGGACCAAAGTCGTGAGGCCAGCACCTACCTTGCTGGCAGAGTGCACTTTTGCCACTGAGGCAAGGGAGGTGATGGTGAACCGGGGTCACTCTCCCACAGCAGCATGGCTGGGGCCCAGGATCACAGTGATGGAGCCATGCCTCAGGTGTGCCGGTCTTAGCCCAGCGCCGGTGTTCCCTTCATCTCTGGGGGGCTGAGCAAGCTGTGACTCATGACAGCACCCTCAAGATTCCACGTTAGCTCATAATGGCTAGCTGGCCTACCCAGGGTTAGCCCTACACCCTCCATTGTGACAGCCTTGCAGGACAGCAGGCAGGCAGGCGGCAGGCAGGCGCACCCTAGGGTAGCTGTAACTCCGTGGGTAGGTAGGCCAGCTATCAGGACTTCAAGGAACACTTTCTCATCCTGTTTCACATTGGACAGAAGCTTAACATAACATCTAAGAGGAAGACCTGCTTGGTGAAACTTCTCTGGTCAAAAAGGAAAACTAGAATCAAGAGGCCCAGGTAAGAAGAACTGGAAGCAAACCTCCTATTCTAGACACGGTGTCTTCCTTGCCAGCCCAGCCAGTAGCTAACTAACTTCCAGCTCAGAGGATTTGGTAACAGGGCTAGAGAGATGGCTCAGCTGTTGAGAATACTGGCTGTTCCTGCAGAGGTCCTAGGTTCAATGCCCAATACCTACACACAGTGGCTCAAAACCCCTGCGGCTCTTCTGCCTCCTGAAGGCACTGTATGAACATGATGCATATTCACAGATGCAAGCTAAGCACCCACACACAGAAAATAAAAATCAAGGCTACAGAAAGAAAACTGGGTAACAGATCCCACAAGAATAGCGTCTAACCCTCTCCTCTCTTAGGTCCAGCCTCAGTCCTCTCCAGGGATCGGAAATCAGTCAGGCTCTCCCCAGTTACTTCACCTGGGGTAGGAGTGTGCTTTTGAAAACTGTAAAGACTGTCCAGTTCACCCTGGCTCTTGTCTTAGGTTCTTTATTATTACTTGGCATTACGAGTGAATTCTGTCAGGCTCTGGGGGGCTACGGCAAAGCAGATGCAGGAATGTATTCGTAGGTAGGAGGAGTTTCCACCTCACCACAGACGTCACCACATGGGCCAGCCCTGGAGGTATGAGCAGTGATGTGATGACAAGCATAGTTAAGAGGTCATAATCCCAGAACTAATCCCAGAGGCTGAAACAGAAGGATCATTTATTAGAGACCCTGTCTCAAGACCAAGGAGATAAAAACCAGAAGGTGGTGTATTGCCTTCACAAGAGACAAGAAAAAGATGTTAGCTGGGAGTTGGTGGCACACGCCTTTAATCCCAGCACTCTTAGAGGCAAAAGCAGGCGGATCTCTGTGAGTTCGAGGCCAGCCTGGTCTACAGAGTGAGTTCCAGGACAGCCTCCAAAACAATAGAGAAACCCTGTCTTGAAAAACCAAAAAAAAAAAAAAAAAAAGATGTTGATATCTGGCCAACAACTGATGCAAGGCCAGCAACCAAGAAATCACAAGGGCTTAAGAGGAAATTTTTATTCAATACTATTGGCAACGCCAAGTACCAGGCAGTGTGGGGACAGAAATGAATAAGAAACTAAACTTCCTACAGCTTTTTGGAGTTCAAAAACCATGACCTCTGCCCACTCTGCCACTGACTCGTCCAAAAGACAGGAAAAGTGTCTGGTGGTCGGAGGAACAAGAAGAAAACAGAGTGCCATTTTCCTCGGGTGGGATGTTCTAGTGTCCTTGTGTGGAGATGAGGGGACTGTTGGGTTGCACTCAATAGCCACTTTCACTGCCATCTGAGTACTCAAATCCAGATCGCCTCTCCTTCACAACTCCCAAAGGCAAAGCCTTCTGCTAGCTTGGGGGAAGGGACTGCCTGGCTTAGTTGTCCTTGCCGAGCAGTCTGTATTCAGTCACATCCTCACAATGCGCACCTTCGAAGGTGCCTGCTCTCCTGTACACATCAGCATCCTTCTTGCTAGCCATCTACCTATGCACACACACTTTCTCAGCAAGAACTAGAGGATGTGTTCCACCAAGACATGGGAGTAAATCCAGGAAGAAGCCGGGCGTTGGTGGCGCACGCCTTTAACCCCAGCACTCGGGAGGCAGAGCCAGGCGGATCTCTGTGAGTTTGAGGCCAGCCTGGTCTACAAGAGCTAGTTCCAGGACAGCCTCCAAAGCCACAGAGAAACCCTGTCTCGAAAAACCAAAAAAAAAAAAAAAAAAAAATCCAGGAAGAAACACGACAGAGAATTCCCAGGAGGAAGAGGAGACAGAACCAACAGAGAGGGATATATCCCCAGAGCAACACACTCTTAGGAGGACCTGATATACTTAATCACAAAAGCCTTCCCCCAATGGCATAAAGCCTGCCACAATGGCAGAGGCTCAGGAGAAGCAGGGAGCAGGTAAAGACACAGAAAAGTATAGAAAGCAAGTAAGGCGAGGCATGGTGGTGTGTACGTATGATCCCAGTACTTGGGGAGGGGTTGGGGGCTGAGGCAGGAGGATGGTGAATACCAGGCAAGCCTGAGCTACACAGTGAAGGGGGGGCTATGAGAAACCAAGAACTTGGTGGCTAAAGATAATGTTTATGAATAGCAACTATCAAATTATGCTACTGCTCTACTGAGAAAATGAGAAAGAAGGTAGGTGTAGGGATGAACACTCTTTCACAGTAGAAAACTAGACAGTAGTATTTAAAGAAAAGAGAGGGAGGCAGGCAGGCAGGCAGGCAGGCAGGCAGACTAGAAACAGGTAAAAGCCACAGGACAGCTAGAAAAGCTAGAGTGATGGCTCCAGCAGTTAAGAGCATGCACTGCTCTACAGAGGACCTGAGTTCAGGTCCCAGCACCCACACTAAGTGGCTCACAACCACCTCGAGTCCAGCTCCAGGGAACACCATCTCTCTGGCCTCCTTGGACACAATTAAAAATACATAGGAAAAAAAAAAAAGGAGAAAAGGCTCAAGGTAACTTTCAAAATCCTCTCATGTGACAATGATTTTTATCTGGAGATACCCGAAGTCTGTCTGGTGCATTGTGGGAAAGCCCTGTACCAGTGAGTTACAGGCCCGGCAAGGGACTGTCCTTTCAAACTGTGTACATAATCAGAAAGTCAGTGTGGCCTGCCAAGGCATTGGGTTCAATCCCCAGAACAATAATAAACAAATATCTCTCCTTCCATAAGCAATGTTGTGACAGACTTCACTGCTGATCTAGAGTCTTGGTTTGGGTTTTTGAGGCAGGTTCTCACTGTGTTGCTCATGCTGACTTTTTAAAACCATAACCTTCCTTCCTGCCCAGCCTCCATGCACTGGGACAACATGCATATGCCACCATGACCAGCTAACACTTCATGCTTAAACTAGATACAAGTGGCAGCGGATGCTGTGACCACACAGTATGTCTTGCTTGTTAACCAAGACAAATATGCAGTAGTGTCAACTCACGTACAAACTTGTAATGTTCTCCTTTCTCATAACTGATGGCATTTTTTCTTGAGATATCCCTAAACTAACACAGAAGTTAAAATCAAGAAGAGACGATGCTTACTGACAGAGCTTTTGGGAATCATGGCAATAGTCTCCCCACCCTTAGCATAGCAAGACCCATCATTTAATAAAGGTGATAACCACTGTGAGCTAGCTCCATGGAAGCTGGGGAGAGTTGTCTCAGGCAGCAAAGGTGGAAGGGATGCAGACTCAACTTTCAGATACTAAGACAGTACAATGAAGAACCAGATGCAATATGCCTGTAGTCTCCGAACTGGTTGAGAGCACAGAGCCCTGAGGCACCTCTGGCACATTCCCCATGCATGTAAAAGTAATGGGAAGGCTAAGAAATGCTTCCTTGTCTTTTCTGGGCCCTGCAGTTAAGATGAGAAAGGCTAGGGAGTCTATGGAATGGGAAGATCTATGCAGAAGGGTGAGAGAATGCCTCTTGGAAGCAGGGCCATCAGAGCGTCAGGGCTGAAATGGTGGGAGCCATGCCAGGATGAAGGTGGTTCGGAGAGGGAGAGAAAGCCCCAGGCAGAGAAAGTCCTCAGGCAGGAACAGGCTTGACTAGCTCAAGGGACAGCAAGGAGAGGCCAAGAGAGGGTCAGAGGAATGGCTGGCTCCACACCCCCCACAGAAGCTAAACTTAAGGAATCATGGGACTCACAGGAACATGCAGGAACATACTTCCAGAGAGGCAACTGCCCCCGAGAGTGCTTTGTTCTAAACCCATAAACTGCCCCCAGAAATACAACAGGTATGTTCTCTGGGTAAACCGGCTTGTTTTTACCAAAAATCCCAGCAAACGTGCTTGGTAGGAAGTCCTGCAGCCACTTACACATTAGCCATGGCTGGACCAGTGCCCTAGCACTACCTCCCAAGTGAGTCCAGCCCCTAGAGATAGATGCACCCACATATAGTACATACACACGCGCACACATGCACACTCGCGCCTGCGCGCGCACGCACACACACACACACACACACACACACACACACACACACACACCCTCACATAAGTTCCCACTAGTCCTTGAGTCAGGCCTTGCAACAACCTTGCTCTCCAGCCAACATAAACCATAGGCCACAGAGGGCCTTATATGGCTTGAAGCTTTCTTAATCAGAAACAGATAGATGGGCTGGAGTTGGCAGCTGAGCTAGAGGGAAGGAGGAAGGGGGAGAGCGGAAAGAAAAGTATGAGGAACATGGCAAACTTGTCAAACTCCTTTTTCATCCCTCTTCCGCCTCAGTGGCTTCCTCCCAGCAAAAAAATTCCTACTAGGGGTAGGGGGCGTTGGCTGCTCATGTGCCTCAGAGGTAGAGACCAGCATAGGAAAGTTCCTGGGTTTTACATACACCGCCACCTCCCGTGTTTGTATCTTGATGAAAGCCAGAAGACACCAGTAATTGGATTGCCAGTCAACAAGTAGTTTCAGACTTTTTATGCTATTTAGTGGCCAGCCCTCAGGTGTGAGCAACTTCACCTAAAGGCAGGGATGGGTGGGAAATGGGGGTTAAAAGTTTTTCCAGGAAATTCGCTACTGGGGTGTCAAGGGGGCTCATTTCCTGAGATAGTACCTGACCCATCTCCTGGCTCACTGTCGGCCTCAATCACATGCCTGTCTGGTCCTGCCCCCAAACCCAGAATAGAAAAGACCTCAGAGACTTCTTAATGGGCCAGTGCTCAGAGGCTACAGCAGTTTCTAAGGGTGGCTTTAGTCTCCTCCCCATAGGAGCTGTCCCAGACACTTACAGCCACATGCACTTGACTCTCCTGAAGGATGGCACCTGCTAAAAATAACCACAAGCTTGGTGGCATGGGTCACACCAAAGCCAAAGGACAAAGCTGGGAGGTTATTCTCAAGAGCTGGTCTCTCTCCAGGGCAGCCGGACAAGTCAGAAATCACTCGTGCTCCGCCTCTGCTGGAGTGACAGGGAAGAGATGAACAGCAGACCTCCAAACAGGGCGCCATCTCTCAACCTCACAAAGGCACAGCCAGGCCAAGGCTGGAGAGAAGGGGCTGGGGGCTGCCCTGGATGATCTTGCTGTCTCCTCCTCTCCTGGGTAACAACCCACGGAGGGCCAGGGGATGGTCTCATGACCTCCACATGAGGTCTGACAGGCAATGTTATTATTAGCCAGGGAATGAGTGACTTCAAGGTTGTCTTGCAACCTGCTCAGTTTCCCAGACCCTGGGGCTTTCTTATTCAGTAATTACTCATGTATTTCAAAGGTGCATTTCCCTAATAATGACAGGGCTTTGTAAAGAGTTAAAGGAATAAGATCTGAACTTCAGTTCCCTGTGAAATGGGACCTGAATAGCTTCATGGGATTGTAATGAGGCTTAACTGACTCAAAATAAATACTTAACAGGCTCAGTCTGTGGGATAAACTTTCCATTCTTGAAAACTCCAGTTTCACATTGTGGATGAAGAGGTGGTGTTAATGGAGCAATAAATACAGTCTCAAGGACAGACAGGTATGGGGAAGTAAAAATACATCAACTCTGATCCAAAGCCAGCCCAAAACTGACAGTGTCCTGGGGGGTCACTTACCTACCCTCTTTGGGGGATCTCAGTTTCAAACTAGAGATATTTAACCTCAGAGATGAAAGATAAAAACATCATGGTTTAAAAAAAAGAAAAGAAAAAAGTCGCCTAAGTAGTAATGGTATGTACCCGTAGTCCTAGCTATGTGGAAAGCTGAGGGGTGAATTCCTTGAGCCCAGAGCCTGGAACCAGCTATGACAACATAGTAAGACCCTATTTCAATAAATCAATAAATTAATATAGAGCATTCTAATAGGTGCTCATCAAATGCAGGCTGCACTTTGTATCGTTAAGTTCAAGGCCACTTCAGAAGGGTCCAAACACAGCAGACCCAGTACCTGATTCTTTCAAATTTCTTCCCAGATCAAAACATTCCATCCTGCAGGGGAGCCACTTAATTAAACAAAGATGCAAACTGCTAAAAATTAGCTTCAAGAACTCCCTGAAGCTGAACAGACTCACCAGGCTCCTCCCTGACAGCAAATTATAAAAGCTGAGAGTCCCTCTCAGAGGGACAAGGAAGACTGAGAAGAGCAGCAGAGAAGGCTCTGAGACCAGACGAGGAAGCAGAAAGCACCAGAGCTGCACGCAAGAGCTTCAGACCAGAGTCACTTGGAAAGGACACTCCCAACCTGTGGAGCGCTGTGTAGGGTGCTCCAGGTTTCCAGCTTCTCTGAGCTGTCACACGTGCTGGGCTGGGCCTTGGTGATGAAACTGTCTTTGAGTCGTTTCTGTTCCTGTAAGTTACCCCTCACACTATTCCTATAAGTAACCCCAATAAAACTCACTAGTTCACCAAGCTGGACTTAAGATGGTATGCACACTTTGGTCTGCCCTGTGATCTGCCCTGTGATCCCTATGTGGGGTAAGTAGACATTTGTCCACTCTCCACATCAGCATTTCAGGATCAACACCAAGGTCACTCCTTTCCCACTGTGTAAAAAGACACCTCAACATTAAGATGGGCTGGTAGGAAGTCAGACACAGTAACTCATGTCTGTAATCCCAGCACTTGGGAGGTTCTGACTGGGGCCTATACAGTACATGCCTGAGACACACAGGCAGGCCCTGTGTCAAAAAAGAAGAAAGTATTACACACACAGCATAAAAATTCAAACTGCTTTAACAGAGAGGTTTCACATAGGTCCTTTTGGAAACTATCAGGTCTGGTGGCATAACATTTGGAGGACAAGGAACACAGACAGGTCTTAGAGAACCAATAAGGCCCTTTATAGTAATGAGCAAAGCTCTCAAGTCTGACCAATCCGTTCCATGTTCACATCCACAGACCTCTCACTAAATTCATTTTTCAATCTATTTCCTAAGGAACTACACCCCAAGACCAAAACTTGTTTAACACTCCTTGAAAAACTTTGTCACCAAAGCGGTTGGATTTTTGAACTATTAATACTAAAACCCAAAAATCATGTTTTATAACAGATTTACAGATGAGACAAGTAAGATTTTGGAGCAGGACAAACAATATTGTAGACCTGCACCAACCAAAACTTTTTACAGCGATGAAATGTCCATGACTTGCATGCCCAGCATGGTAACCCAACCACATTGCTCTAGCAGCCCCCAAGCACCTTCCTTAACTCCCAGGGCACAATCCCAATACTTTAGGTATAAGCCTGAGGCTACCAGCACTTGCGCTCTCATGCTCTCATTCTCTCTCTCTCTCTCTCTCATTCTCTCTCTCTCTCTCTCTCTCATTCTCTCTCTCTCATGCTCTCTCTCATGCTCTCTCTCTCTCTCATGCTCTCTCTCATTCTCTCTCTCTCTCTCTCTCTCTCTCTCTCTCTCTCTCTCTCTCTCTCTCTCTCTCTCTCTCTCTCCTCCCTACCTCCAGCCCATAATCAGAACACCTTTTAATGCTTTTCATTCACCAAGTCTCTTTTACCAGCCAACCGGCTGTTGAGAGCTTGAAGAGCTACAGCAAGTCCTGAACTCTGCCAGCTAAGGCCAGCAGCGACAGGCCTCCTCTATCCTGAGCACTGCATGCTTTTCCTCCAGAAGTCTCCTTGTTACCTTGCTTTGCTCCTGATGCAAATGGGCCTCAATGACAAGGTTGAGTGAACCCAAGCGGCCAGTATACAGGACAGGGAACAGAGTGTTTACAGACATGAGCTGCAAGAGCATCCAAATGGCAGAGACATGCACAGAGTGGCAGGCACCATCAGGAGGAGGAAAACAAAGGTAAGGAAGAGGTGAACGGAGATGCACTTGGGAGACTGAGGCAGGAGGATTGTGGTTTTGGCTGGCCTCAGTTTACACAGCATGACCCCTGTTTCAAAAAAAAAAAAAAAAAGAAAGAAAGAAAAAGAACACTTGGGGCTAAAGCTCAATGGTACTGTACTTACCATGCATAAAGCTCCTATATTCAATCCCAAGTACTTGAGAAAGAAGGAGAGACTGGCTACACCAGGAAAGAATAAAAACTTGCCCTATGAAGCAAGATTTAGGACTTAAAACATACCCCACTAAGGAGATTAGCATCTTCCAAACATGAGATGATTTCAGTGGGGCATGGGGCCCACAGAGCCCAAGCACCTCCCTATAATAAAGTTCCTAGGATTATTCGAAGAAACAAATACCAGACACAAACTTCCCTCAAACAGGAAAAGACTGGGCTGCAGAGAGGCCCAGGCATGGCAGACTCACGAGGAAGATTAGGAAGGAGTGGCCTCAGAAAACAGGGCAGCTCTCTAGGCTCTGACGCCTTAAAATGCCAGTTTCATCGAGACATGTTGACCCAGGAGGCTAGGTGGCAAAGCATGGAGAAATCAATTTGTCTTCTCTTTCCTTCGAAGCAAGTTACTAGGTCAGAGGCTAGGGGAGGGAGTGCTTTTATATTTAAATAATCAAAAGATTGAGTCAAACAGAGATTCATTTGGGAGTGAACGATACTATACTTAAGTGTCTGCCATATGCCAGACATAGTCCTAAGTCTCAAATTTATGATCTCCATATTTAGGATGAGAAAGGGAAAATCGGAAGTTAAAACTACCTTCCTCCATAAACTATGGCTATGACCAGCCTCTGGGTCAGGTCCAAGTATAATCTGGCTTACTGGTTAGCAAGACATTGCTTTAAAGTATTGATGCTCAGCAACCTGACACATTGCTCTCAGCATCTGATCAGGGGATGTACAACAGATACCTGTATCTAGGCTGTCGTCCTGCAGGGGCCAAGTGTGAATGCAATTTCTACCAACAGCTGGGAAACGGGAAAGCCACACAGACACAAACCCACTAAACCTAGACCAGGTCTCACCCACTGGGTTGGATAGCCACCTGCACACCTACACCTCAGGCCTACTGAGTTAGCAAAATGAAGCCTTAGTGATTTGCATACCTGTAGGGTACGAGGACCTCCTCTAACCCAAGGCCACTTTCATATTTCACAAGACTACACCCAGGAATTACCTAGAACCTACAAAACAGGTTAGAGGTGAAAAGAAGGTTCAACAACAAGTCCAAAAAAACTCCCCAACCATAACCTCACTTGTTCCTTGGGCTCTGAAAAAGTCCTAAATAATCTGCAGGTGAACCACTTAAATGCCAATAACAGAAGAATTCTATATGAGAACTCCTTCACGGAGTTCTAAATGTTCTGTACCTATAAGAGAGGAATGGGTGAGACTCTTAAGTCTCACCTTCTAAAGTTAAACATTTAAAACAAAACAAAAAACCACACGGTTACTAGTTTGGCAAGGATTTTGCAGTTAAACCAGCATGTAAGGTTAATTTCCTGAAGCAACAGCTTTTGTGAACTGTGTTCCTGGATGACAATTGCAGTACTCGAGTACAGAGGGAGGTGGCAAACCAACAGAGAGATGGTTACATCAGGTCCAGCAGCCCTAATTTCACTGCAGGAGTTAAATTTAAACCCCAAGCAGCCTCAACCTCAGTAGGGGAAAGATCGGCAGTTTAACCTCACTAATTGCCCTACACATACACCCTATCCTACTGGGTTTGAGAAGCCTCCATTCGCACCTGGAGCGAAGTCCACCGGGTTTGTGTTAATCACAGCCCAAGGATAGAAAGGTACCGAACGCCGGAGGCTTTTCCCGGAAAAGAAAGGTCCCGTTATATACAGGGCTTCCCAGAGGTCTCTTCTGCATAGCCCAATACCATCAGCACCTTCCCTCCCGCGGAAAGGAAACAGGAAAAGCCATAACCTAGGACACAGGGGTAGTTGACACCGGAATGTCGGCCTCTTACGCGTCCAGGGGGTCTCCCCAAGCACATTTTATCTATGACCCCTGCAAAGTGCCTCCGTGACCCCTGCAAAGTCCCTCCAGATCACCGACCTGGGGCGGGAAGGAAGGCGGAGCATAACACGTGACACTGGACTCCACACAGGCCAGGAGTCAGCGGGCACCTCTCGAGACACGCTATGGGGCCCCAAATACTAATCCCCTTGAAGATACCCAAGACCTCGACCTCCCGATCCTAACTCGGCTCTTATGGTCCCTCCAACGCCAATAGGCTAGGGACTTGTCTCGCATCCCATCCTCCCCGCAGCGACGGCAGAGCCCGCTCCAATAGTCCGCAGCACTGAACTCCAGGAACCTTGCCTACCTGCTCGGGTTTGCCACCACCGCCGGGACAACCCACAACGAATCAACCGGACCCAGAAGTTAGACGAGGCTCTGAAAGTGACCAATTCCAACTCCGATCCCTCAGGCAGGAAAGAGATCGGTCCCCAAGGACCTCTTCTCCTGCTTTGGGCACTGGGTCCTGGACAGAGACCGCCCCGCTGCCTCCTCTCCACGCTCAAACTGGGTACACACGACCTTTGAAAAGTAAACCCGAGAGAGGCTGGGCGACCTTGGGTGGGACGCGCTCGGTTTCGCTACCCAGAAGGGTGAGCCAGCACCGGGAAAGTTGAGGCGCACCGGGGCGCCGGGGGAATTGCTCCCTCATCTCCATCCTAGAGGCCAGTGACGTGGGGGGATGGGAGGGGGAAGCAGTGGCTCAGAGCGGCGCCCCAAGCTAAGCGCACGCTATCTGTCAGCACCAGCTCGACGGGGAAAGAGGACCAGGGGGCGCGCGGGTCACTGAGTCTCAGACCCGCCCGATTCACAGCGGGCGCCGTGCACACACCGCTCCGTCCCCGGAGCACCTGGCACGGGTGTCGCACCCTGCACCTGCACCCCAGGCTCCCCATCACCCCAACTCGCTCTCCCTCCGGGCCCGGCAGGCGGGTGCCCGCGCCAGCCGCTACTTACCTGCTCCCGGGCGACCGTCTTGGTACACAGTCCTCCCGCCACCGCCCCCTGGCCCCCACCTAGCCCAGCGGCCCTGCCCTGCAGCGCTGCGCCGCGCTCCGGCCGCTCCCCCACGTGCTAGCCCAGGCCGGGCGAACACAGAGACATTAAATACTGAGGACGCGCAACGACGTGCCCGCGGCGCGACGCAAAGTCCCGCCCCTCGCCCTCGGGCCCCCACCTCCTCCCCCTCGCCCGCTCACCCTCTTGCGCGTGCGCCACACTGGCAGCGTCCTCCCCGATTTGCGCGCGCCTCTTTCCCAGCTGCGCCAAGAGGGGCGCGGTCTGGAGCGCTCCGCTGACATCCCGGCGCCGTTCGGGCCCGCCCTGCCGATGCTCTCGCGAGAGGAGTTGTAGTCAAGGGGGGGTGGGGGGCGTAGGGGGATGGCTAGGCGTCCCGCGCTCCGGCCGGGGTGGATTCTTGTGTCTTCGTGCCGGGCACAGTGAACTTGGCGCGCGTGGGGGCTCTGCTTCTTCCCATGTTCCTGCTTTCGGATGGTGTGTCCCTTGGAAAAGGCCGGAGAAGCTGGTGAGGGACAAGGCTCCCCCTTGTCTCGGAATTTAGCCTTCCCGTAACCTTGCGAGTATAATAGATGGCCATTAAAATTGCTCAGTATTATGGATACTGTGTAGCACTCGAATACCATTTGCTTTCCCATTTTCGCAAACCCAGTGATGTCGTAATGACTTCCCTCTAAATGGTTTTGGGGTCTTAGAAAGTTTGCCTTCGAAGAAGAGGGTCACTACTGCCTCCCACAACAACTTTGGAAAATAAAATGCCTTCAGACAATCGGATAGGACGGGCGTTCCGCTGGCCAGCTCCGCTCTGAACCTTCAAACCTAGGCATTTTTTGTTTCTTGCTTATTTTGATATCCTGATACTCTCGTGTAACCTACACTGGCCTCAACCCGGCAAGGTAGCTGAGGCTGACCTTGAACTCCTGATCCTCCTGCCTCCACATCCCCATGTGTTGGCATTACAGAGGCAACATGGTACTTTAGATGCACATTTTTTGAACACAATATAGAAAAGATACCATACTAATAGCTAACCATTACTTGGTCCTAGACGGGTGGTGGCCATCCCCTTTAATCCCAGTTCTTGGAAAGCAGAGGCAGGCGGATCTCTGAATTCGAGGCCAGCCTGGTCTACAGAGTGAGTTCTAAGACAGCCAAAGCTACACAGAGAAACCCTTCCTCAAAAAACAAAATAACAACAAAACCCAAACCAAAATGAACTAACCATTACTTGGAAAAATCTTCACTGGTGATCAAGTGAATTTAAATTTTAAAAAGAGACTATATGCTTACTGAGAATGGTAAATATAATTTCATGTATCTACTGTCTTAACTCATTTATTTCATGAGGTAGCACTTTGGAGGCTGAGGCAGGAGGATTGCCACAATTACAAGGCACCCTGAGCTACAGAGTTGAGTTCCTAACTATAAGTAAACCTCCCACAATTGTTTTTAAAGATTTTTTGGGGGGTGGTTTGAGACAGGGTTTCTCTGTATTGTTTTGGAGGCTGTCCTGGAACTCGCTCTGTAGACCAGGCTAGCCTCCAACTCACAGAGATCCGCCTGCCTCTGCCTCCCGAGTGTTTTTAAAGATTTTATATGTATGAGTGTTTGCCTGCATACATGTATATACATCATGTGAGTGCCTGATGCTTGTGACGGATGGAAGAAGATACTGGATCCTGTGGAACTGAAGTTACAAACCAGTTTAGAGCCTCCATGTGGAGCCTGGGAACCAAACTCCGGTCCTCTGGAAGATTTGGTAGTGCTCTTAACCACTGAGCCATCTCTCCACCCCACCCCCAAATTTAAGTCCAGCCATACCTGTTCTGTAAATACTAATAGTAGATTAGTAACTGACTACGGCAGAAGGGATGGTCAAGAAGCTGAAGTATTTGACTCATTTGAGACTAGAGGCTGGCCTACACCAAGGGCCCAGCACTCAGTGACTCTGGGGTTGTTAGAAGCAGAGGGACAAGACTCACTCGCATTGTTATGGTTAAGGTCCCTCTGGCTTGAGTTACTGTGGGAACCGAGAATGGGGAAAGTGCTGATAGACAAGCATTTGCTTTATTTGGGACCCATTAACTTTGTACTGCTTTTGCAAATAGCGGCTGAGGTGGATGTGCAAGTCTAGAGTTAAAAGGAGAATGGGTAAGAAATACAAATATGTAAAAAGGGAGCACACACACCTACACACGTATTTGAGGATGCGTTGGTTTTGCTTTGCTTTAGATAGGTTCTTACCGGGTAGCTCAGACTGGCTCAAACTTGCGGTTCTTTCATGTTAGTCTCCCTGGTGCTATGATTACAGCTGCACACCACCATACATGGCTTAAAGTGGGGACTATTCTTTAAAAGGAGAAGCAAAAAAGCAAGAAAAGAGGAAAAATTAAAACTAGGGGGCTGGAGAGATAGCTTAAAATTAAAAGTGGTGAAAGTGATTGCTATACATGCTTGAAGACCTGAGTTTGGAATGCCAGCACCTGTGTTAAAAAGCCGGGTGTGTAGTGGGGTGGTTGTGGTGTACTCCTTTAATCCCAGTACTCAGGAGGCAGACTCTGGAGGATCTTTGTGAGTTCGAAGCCAGCCTGGTCTACAGAGTGAGTTCCAGGACATCCAGGGCTATACAGAGAAACCCTGTCTCAAAAAACCAAATCAAACAAACAAAACAAAACAGGGTGTGTGGGCCTGATGGGGTAGCTTAGAGAGTAAAGACACCTGCTGCCAAGCTGGTAGATATGATTTCAATCTCCAGAACCCACTAAGTAGAAGAAAATAGCCAAATGCTAAGAGTGTCTTCCTCCTCCCTCTCACATTTCTACCTCTTGAGTGCTGATGTTACAGATGTTGGTGGCAACCCTGGCTTATGTGACCAGGACTGGGGATCAAACCCAGGGCCTCTTGCATAGGAGACCAGCACTCTGCCAACCTAGCTACATCTCTAGCTCCTTGTGACGCTCTTTTGTAAAACATCAGTCTCTTAATAGCCTCTCCAATCTCAAGGTCATGTCTTTGAGAAATGACCTACCATTTCTGTTGGAAGAGTCCACAAAGTCATTTCAATGGGTGGTAAATATGAGCTGTCTACTATGTGTATACATTAAAGGAGTCCCTCCTGCTCTCCACTCCACTTCCAGTTCCCCTACAAAGAATATGCATTTGATTATGTGCCAGGTCAATGTGACTGCAGAGGATACCCCTAGGGAAGTCAATGAGAAGAATCAGGGAGTGACTCTAACTGCACATGAGTAACTAGTACTTCCCAACACTTAAACCCCAGCATGGAGCAAAGGTCTCTGTCCTAATCCTCCACCAACCTCAAGAACTCTGATTATAATGTATTCCTGTTTCAAATCCCTTAGTCACACACAACAAAGTCAAGATTTCAACCCAAGCTTTCTGACTCAGAACCCATCAGTTAACCAGCTGGCTTTACTACAGATGGAGACTCAGTGCCTCAGGATGCAGTTCTACACAGAGGAATGGATCTGTTATGGAGGGAATTGTGTCTTCTAAAAGAAGATACATTGAAATCCTAAACCCCTTTGCCTGCAAATGCATCCTGATTTTCAGGCTGTTGCAGATGCTGAGTAGATGTCACATCTCTATCCCAACAGAGGACGGGTGCTAAGTGGGGATCACACTCTATTCCAATAGGACTGGGGTTCTTTTTTTTTTTTTTTTTTTTTTTTTTGGTTTTTTGAGACAGGGTTTCTTTGTGGCTTTGGAGACTGTCCTGGAACTAGCTCTCTGCCTCCAGGCCTGGGGTTCTTATAAGAAAAAAAACCCTAATTCAACCACTTGATGTGATTGATGGCCTTATAAGTAGAGTCACAAAGACACTGAGGCAGAAAGAACACCTTCTTCGGAACAGAATAGAGTTCCGAAGAGGGCTGGGAGTTAGCT
The DNA here is from genome assembly GCF_017639785.1 of Mesocricetus auratus. Classification (NCBI taxonomy): domain Eukaryota; kingdom Metazoa; phylum Chordata; class Mammalia; order Rodentia; family Cricetidae; genus Mesocricetus; species Mesocricetus auratus. The sequence continues at coordinate 67,016,954 of NW_024429191.1, forward strand.
TGGTGGTAGAGCACTTGCCTAAAACATAGAAGGTGCCTTTTAGAAAGAAATAAAGGGTGGGTCGGGGGATGCCAAAGATTGCCAGAAAACCACCAAAATCTGGGGAAAGACCAGGAAAGCATTCCCGTACAGCTTTCAGGACATAAACTGATTTTAGACTTGCCTCCAGAAAACCTAAACTGTGTGAGACAGTTAAGTTTCCGTTATTTTGAGCAAGTCACTTGTCATACTCAACTCAGCTACTGTAGCCTTCATGCAGTGCCCTCCTCTCCTGAGCCCCTGGAGACCAGTCCATTAGGATGAGGAAAGGGAGCCATTACCTGCCTCCCCTTTGGCCTCACAAGGCAGGGCCTTTGTTCAAGAGTCTTTGATGAAGGGACCTCAATTATCATAGCCCAAGCCAGTCACCAAAATTTCTCCCCAGTCTCAGTTCTCCATCTCCTGTTCAGTGTGTAACTGACCCAGGTATGATGGACCATTTTCCAGAGCCCCACTCCTCCCCTCTTCCCAGTTTCTCCCATCCACTGGGCATACCATCAGCTTGGAGCATGAGAAAATCATCATGCTGTCAGCAAGATGGAATCTGCCCAAAGCTAATTAATGTAAGCCTTCCATGATGGCAAAGCTCATGCAGGTGGAGCAATCACATCACAAAAGCCTGAAAGCTGAGTCCCTGGATCCCTGAGACATAACAGAGGCTACCTAAGCTTGCTGGATGCCAGTGTACAGCTGCTTGAATGCTTGGATTCAGGTAATCCAGTGTGCCGTGTTTTATCTGGGTAATTTGCATAGCTGTTCCGAACACCACTACAGCACAGCTATATAGAAATACCAAGTAACTTGGGGGAAACCTGAGCTTCCTTGTGGTGAGATGACCAAGGGGCCTGGTTCCCAGGAGAGGTGGGTGAGTACAGTATAGGAGGCAGGCACTTTGCAGCCCAATTTCCATTGTCTCAGCCTCCACACTTTTTGCTCTGCCATCTCTCTAGTTTTCTGGCTCTCCTCATCCAAAGCATGACACATCTCTGGGGCAGGGATGCGGTTCAGTTGATAGAATTCCTGCCTGCTATTCACAAAGCCCTAGATGTCATCCCCAGTGTTGCACAAACTGATCGTGGTAATACAAGCTGTAATCCTAGCACTGGTGGAGGCCAGAGGGTAAGAAGTTCAAGGTCATCCTTGATTTTGGCTTCATGGGGAGTTGGATGTCACCTTGGGCAACATAGTAAAACTCTGTCAAAGTCAAAGAAGGAAGGGAGGGAGGGAGGAAGGGAGTAAAATAGACATAAACCATCACCCCAGAAAACTGTTGCAGATCTGCCTAGACAGACAGACAGACAGACACACACACACACACACACACACACACACACACACACACACACACACACTGACTGGGTAGACCTGGGCAGCCTGGAGCTGGTCATGGATCTTCTTGTCTCTGCCTCTCTGCCTTCTAAGTGCTAGGATTACAAGTCTGTGCTGCCATACATGGCTCATTTTATTGTTTTTCTTGTTTATAGACAGGGCTTTGCTACCTTGCCAAGACTGGCTTAGAACTCACTACATAGTCCGGGTTGGCTTAAACTCACACCTTTCCTCCTGGTTTGGTCTCTCAAATGCTGGGATCATAGGTGTGAACCACAATGCCTGACTAAAATAAAAACTTGGGGTGGGGGGAAGGTGGTTTCAAAATAGGGTTTCTCTTTGTAGGCCTGCCTGTCCTGGAACTAGCCCTGTAGACCAGGCTGGATTCAAACTCACAGAGATCCGCCTGCCTCTGCCTCCCGAGTGCTGGAATTAAAGGCATACACCACCATCACTGGCAAAAATAAAAACTTGTTGAAACATAGCAACCTGCTTTTCTAATTACATACTGGTGTACCATTTGCACAGTATACAAATATCCCACAACATTTCCCCCTTTTGTCTAAATAAAAAGGAAGGGTTTTAACTCTAACATAATAAAACTACATAAAATAAGAACAGTTATCAGGTAAGAATTACATATACAATATCCAATTCATTTGTATTTGGCAAATTCAGAGAGAATACTGTCTTATCTATCCTATCGTACTGAGTCCAAAGTTTTATACCTAAACCATATTCTATCATAACATATATTACCATTCTAAAGAATATCATTTTAGACTTTATTCTACTGAGACAGAGTCTCTCACTGACCCTGGAACTAGGCTAGCATTCAGCAGCCCCAGCAATCCTCCTGTCTCTGTCCCATGTGTTTATGTGGCCATGGTGATTTTTTTTACATGGATGCTAAGAGTTGCATTCAGGTTCTCATACTTCTGCAGCAAGTGTTCTTACTCCCTGAACCCAGGTAGACTCTATCTCTTAATGGAAGTGGCTGGAGAGCACTGTGGTTATCTTCCCTCCCAAATCTATTACATTTAATTTTTAGCCAATATAGCTATGACTTTGGAAGTATCTGACTACTTCAGAAATTAGTGGTGGGAAACTCAAACCACACTTCAGTACCACCCATGTGACCCTTGAGACAGTTACTAGGGCTTTCTCCCATCCTGTTCCCACCTGTAAGGTGAGAGCCAGTAAGATCTTCTAGGTGCTGGGCGGTGATGGCGTATGCCTTTAATCCCAGCACTCGGGAGGCAGAGGTAGGTGGATCTCTGTGAGTTCAAGAGCAGCCTGGTCTGCAAGAGTGAGTTCCAGGACAGCCTCCAAAGCCACAGAGAAACCCTGTCTCAAAAAAACAAGAACAAACAAAATAGATCTTCTGGGCCAGCTAGATGGCTCAGTGGTCAAAGCACTGGCCATGCCAGCCTGACAGCCTGAGTTCAGCAACCGTAGAGCCCAGAGTGCCTCCACATGTGGGCCGTGGTGCATGTGTCATATACTTTCATCCTTACTCTTCCTTTCTCTCCCTCCCCCTCCTCATCAATAATTTTCTCAAAAGCTCTAACTTCCAGGGTTCCTTAAGAAACAGAGAGGAGCCAGGCGTTGGTGGTGCACGCCTTTAATCCCAGCACTCGGGAGGCAGAGACAGGTGGATCTCTGTGAGTTCGAGGCCAGCCCGGTCTATAGAGCTAGTTCCAGGATAGCCTCCAAAACAATACAGAGAAACCCTGTCTCGAAAAATCAAAAAAAAAAAAAAAAAAAAAGAAAAAGAAAAAAGAAACAGAGAGGATGCAAGGACAATACTGGAGACGGTCCCTGAGTCAGCCAGACAGTGCTACTATTCACTCTATTGTGATTAGGTTTCTTGACTTCCCAGTAAGTTAGTGTGTGTGACAAAATGGAGCTGCCTTCCATCAGTCATGGGGAAACAGACTAAATCTGTGAGTCCTGGCCCTCCAGGCTTGAGACCTCAGGAGTTATGCCAGGGAGCTGGTGCTCTACAAATCTGTCCAATCTTTGGGGAAGCAATTTAGTAATCATTAACAAGGGTCATAAAAAAAACGTTCATATTCTTTGACCCAATAACCAGATTCCCACAAAATTGCCCAAGGGAACGGGCTCAGAAGGAAACCCAAATCCATGCACGTTGAGCTTCTTGCTGATTTCTCTATAGCAACTAAAAATATTCAGTTTAAATGCCCACCAGTAGGTGATGGTTAGCTAATACCTGATAGAATATTATGCAGATACTGTCACTATATTGCTTCGAGAATTTTTTAAAAGGTAAAAGTGCGAAATGACAAATTTTAAAAGTCTCTACATATGATCAAGGACCAGAGCCACAGAAATAATATGTTTGTATTTGGACAATTGATTTAGAATTATTAGTTTTCCTTTTAAAAAAAGTTCCTTATTGTTACTCTTAAACCAAATTCAGAAAAGAAAAGTGGACTAGGGAATATTAGAAAATGGTTTGTTTGGACTGGGGATGTTACTCAGTGACGGAGTGGTTACCTAGCCTATACAAGACTCTGATATGATCCACACGCAGCACAAGGGCCTGGGAGAGAAGAAAAGAAAATGACTTACCAAAGGAAAAAAAATGTGGGCTATATATCAGCTGGTTGAGTGTTTACCTAGAATTCAGGGAGTACTGAGTTTGGTCTCCAGCACCCCCTACACTGCGCCAGCACTTGGGCGATAGAAGCAGGAGGTAAGGATTTCAAGGTCATTCTTAGCTACCGAGGGAAATTTTGTTCAACTGAAGTAGCATGAGACCCTGGGGAAACAGGGGCAGGGGAGGTAGAGAATCCATGTGACAGAGTCGCTTGCAGAGCTTCTCACCGCAGACTCAGAGAGTTCCGGATGGGACAAACCTGTACATATTCCAAGTTCCACACGCAAGTCAGATGCACTGCAGGGTGAGATCTACTGAGGGAAACACTCAGCTTTAATCCCTTCAGATAAGCTCCAGAGTAAATAAGCTCTGGTCAGAAATTGCAATGCTGGGGAAATGTACACACTCCACCCCTCTAGACCCTGGGCCTGCTCATGGGGCTTTTCCATTCCCCTTGTCCTATTCAGACTAATCTGTGTAATATAGAGTGCAGAAACAGAAAGGACAGCTCTCCAGACGCCCGTGTGGGTCTGCACCAGCTAAGGAAACAACCCGGCATAAGAGCTGAAGGCCTGGTGCAGTGCGAGCAGCCGAGGCTGAAGAAAATCCCATTTCCATCTTAGTCAGAAGAGACTGGTGGGATTTTGAACATGTCGTCCACTGTGACCTGCTGTGGCCCTCTCCTGAGGAACAGGAGCAGAGATCAGTGACAGGAGAGTTAAGATGCATATTTCCCCCTCTCTTTTGGAATGTAGGACTTAGCCCACAGGGAGTTACCAGGTTTTTTTGTTTGTTTGTTTGTTTGTTTGTTTTGTTTTGTTTTGTTTTTTTATGAGACAGGGTTTCTCTGTATTGTTTTGGAGGCTGTCGTCCAGCCCGGCCTCGAACTCACAGAGATCCGCCTGCCTCTGCCTCCCGAGTGCTGGGATTAAAGGCGCGCGCCACCACTGCCTGGCTGGGAGTTACCGTTTTTAAAATTTTAACTTATGCACGAATGTTGTCTATATTGGACTAGAGGTGTAGTTCAGGAAAGTACTTGCCTGGGGTGAGCAAGACTCTGAGTTAGATCTTCCACACTGGAAAAAAAAAAAAGAGAGAGAGAGAGAGAGTGGGTATTTATGGACGTCTTATGATGTTGGCAGCCATTAAGGACTAAAGAGCAGATTTCACCTGGGATATAGCTCAGTGGTAGAGTGCTCACCCCGTGTGCATGTGTCCCTGGCTCACTCTCCAGTGCTCAAAAGTACATAGAATGAAGGAAGTGGAAAAGGGAAGGAGAGAAGAGAAAGGGAAGAAGGAAAGAAAGAGAAGAGATGGGAAGAAAGGAAAGAAAGAGAAAGACTAAACGCAGAAAAAGAGGCAGGGAAAGCTACTCAAACTTGGTGGTACATGCCTGGAATCCCAGCCCAGCACTTGAGAGACGAGATAGAGGCTGAAGGGCCAGAAGTCCGTGGCTAGCCTCGGCTTACATTGGGACCTGTCTCAAAAAAACAAAACAAGCAAGAGACAGTAAAAGATAAGTAGCTCTTGGCCTCACTGCCCTTAGCTTCACAGAGTATTTTTGAAGTTAATAATAGATACTTTGAGAAAATCCTACAGTTAACTAATAAGCTTTGGGTTTGAGATTGGGTCTCATATATGCCAAAAAGGCCTCAAATTCACAATATAGCAACCAATCAGCCTCATGGTGTCTCAGAAGGCCGACAGCTGTGCTCGGCATAAAGAAGTCAGTTTAGAATGTAATGCTTACCCAAGTTTGAGGAATTTCTTTGAGGGACTTCTCAGGGCCCTTTTGAACCTCCAAGAAAAGAATGTAACATGTAATATAAAAACTCTTTCTTGAGCCGGGCGTTGGTGGTGCACGCCTTTAATCCCAGCACTTGGGAGGCAGAGGCAGGCGGATCTCTGTGAGTTCGAGGCCAGCCTGGTCTACAAGAGCTAGCTCCAGGACAGCCTCCAAAGCCACAGAGAAACCCTGTCTGGAAAAACCAAAAAAAAAAAAAACTCTTTCTTGGCTAAGGAGACAAATATTAATTGAATCTTTTGACTTGTTTTGTTTTGTTTTTCATGGCAGGGTTTCTCTGTGGCTTTGGAGGCTGTCCTGGAACTAGCTCTTGTAGACAAGGCTGGTCTCAAACTCACAGAAATCCACTTGCCTCTGCCTCTCAAGTGCTGGAATTAAAGGTGTGTGCCACCACCACCCGGCTGAATCTTTTGACTTTTAAAAATGTGAATTCAGGCCAGGCAGTTGTGGCCCATGACTTTAGTCCCAGTACTCGGGAGGCAGAGGCAGGCTGACCTCTGTGAGTTAGAGAACAGTCTGGTCTACAAGAGCTAGTTCCATCCAGGACAGCTTCCAAAGACACAGAGAAACCCTGTCTCGGACCCGCACACACACACAAAAAATGCTAATTCAGAATGCAAAAGGTGGTTAGGCTTTTATAGGTAAAATCAGCACCCAAAGCTGCTGAATTAAATCAGCCTGTGTACTTTAAGGATGTGTTGATCTCATAATGGAAACCAGGATAATGTTACATTGGGGAAGAGGTTTTTTTTTTCTTTCTACAGAAGAAAAGCTATGGATACCATCAAAATTGATAAATATTAGATTCAAACGAGAAAGACCTCTTGATTGGGAGATGCAATAGTTCATCAAACAGTATGGCCATTCATTCTAAACTAACTTCTAAGACTAACAAATGCCTTTCATTTGATCTGATATAGCCTATCAAAATGGGAACTTCCCAAAGTTAGGGTTTGTGCAGAATTTTGGTTTTGTCTTTCTGGGAGAATAAAAGCATCCAACTAAGCAATCTGAAGGCCACTGTATATTAGAAAAAGAAGGAAGAATCATCATGAGAAAATGTCCCAAGAAAAAGAATAAATTGACCTATTGATATAGCACATTTCTGGTAGGATAAAATCTCACACATCTTCCCAAATGTTGTTTTCTGGTGTTCTCTACAGATATATAAGGAAAATGGTCTTTTTGTAGTCCCAATTCAATTAAAAATTAAAGCTGACTTTGGAGTTGAAGCATGGCTTTGTCCTTCTCTAAACCCAAGCATTCTTTTTTTTTTTTTTTTTTTTTGGTTTTCTGAGACAGGGTTTCTCTGTATTGTTTTGGAGGCTGTCCTAGAACTCACTCTGGAGACCAGGCTGGCCTTGAACTCACAGAGATCTGCCTGCCTCTGCCTCCCGAGTGCTGGGATTAAAGGCGTGTGCCACCACTGCCCGGCCAACCCAAGCATTCTTGTTTAAGGAAAATCCAAAATCTCTGTCTCGTGTCAGAAGAGCCACCTGATATGGGACAAAAGGAAAACAAAAATTAAGGGATTATTCTATTATTCCTAATCTCATAATCCTTTGGTTTTGTTTTTTACTTTCTTAAGGTATAAATATTATCTCAGAATTTATAAGTTTCCTATATGTCTATACATAAACTTTCTGCATTGATGTTTTGTTTTGTTTTTTGGGACAGGATTTCTTTGTGTAGCTTTGGAGCTTGTCCTGGTACTCACTCTGTAGCCAAGGCTGGCCTTGAACTCACAGAGACCCGCCTGTCTCTGTCTCCCAAGTGCTGAGATTAAAGGCATATGCCACCATCACCCAGCTGTTTTATGGTTATTTGTTTGTGAGGTTCTTTGTTGTGTGTTTTGTTTTGTTTTTAAAGACAGGGCCTCACCATGTAGGACTGGCTGGCCTGGAACTCATCATTTAGACCAGGCTGGCCTAGAACTCAGATTCACCTGTGTCTGCCATGCACATGCTGGGGTTAAAGATGTGCACCACCATCTCTGGCATCAAATTCCTTTCTTTAAAAAATAAAATAAATTTAGCTTACAAAGTAGTGAGTTTCTCTTTTCTTTCTTGTTTTTTTGGGGGGGTAGATAGGTTGGAGACAGGGTTCCTCCCTGTAACAGCCCTAGCTATCCTGGAACTTGCTTTGTAGACCAGGCTGGCCTTGAAATAGTGAATTCCTAAGGCCTTTCCATATATTGTTTTTACCTTAACCTCTACTCCTTCCTTTTCCCACATTGCCCCCACCCCCTTTCTCCCTCAAACTTTCAACTTCTAGTATTCTCCCCACATTTTACTTTTATTATATTTATTTAATGAATGAGTGTGTGTGTGTGTGTGTGTGTGTGTGTGTGTGTGTGTGTGTGTGTGTGTGTAGATCATAAGACAACTTACAGGGTTCTCTCTTTTCATCATGTGAGTCCTGTGGCTTGAACTCAAGTTATCAGGCTTGATGGCAAATGCCCCCATTACAAAGGAAAGTATCTGCATTCCCAGCTATGAACAAAGACCCACGGTCACTCTGAGATGAAATAGTGGTCACCCACCTGCTAGTTCCAACATATTCAGGGGTTTCACGTACTTGTCTTGGCAGAATTACAGATGGCTCTAGTGTGGAGCAATCACTTAGCATGAAGCACTTCCATGACAAACAGCTACATGTCTTAGATCTTTGGCGTCATTCAGAAATACTCTGCTTGTGTAGGCAAGTGGTATGTGTACTTGGCATACTTTGGGAGTGTCTTCGTCAGTCTTTTTTTTTTTTTTTTTTTTTTTTTTTTGGTTTTTCGAGACAGGGTTTCTCTGTGGCTTTGGAGGCTGTCCTGGAACTCACTCTTGTAGACCAGGCTGGCCTCGAACTCACAGAGATCCTCCTGCCTCTGCCTCCCGAGTGCTGGGATTAAAGGCATGCGCCACCAACGCCTGGCTAGGTCTTATTATTTTTTTAAACAGGATGTTAGGTGACATTATGTTACCTTGGCTGACCCAAAACTCACTGAGATTCATCTGCCTTTGTCTCCTGAGTGATGAAACTAAAGGTGTGCAGCACCGAGCTCATCCAAAGGTGTACTGAATAGTGACTGTGCTACTCAGCTATGCCCTGGGTGATAATAGCTAATCTGCCCTACCCCCTGTCGACTCATGACACCAGATGTGTCTCGTTTCTCCTATTTACCAAACAATGAAGTAATCATCACTGAGTAATCTGCTCTTTGGGATTCTGAGCTCTGCCTGCAAAACCAGACACCCAGCAGCACCCACACTGTACGCTGTCTTCCCAGGGCACATCCCACAGCAGTGGGCATGTCACGTGCCTCCTGTTGTTACTGCTCTTGGTCAGGTTGTCTAAGATGACCGTGGCTTTCATTCCCGGTAATACTGAGGCCTGGCTATAGTAAACCATTTATAGACACCCTCAGCTTGTTCCAAGGACATATATTAAGAGATAATAAAGGTATCAGATAGCTTTGGATCATTGAACCATCTCCTGTGAGCCATGCAAAACCCTAACAAGTCAGGCAAGATTATTATTGTTCACATTTCTGGCCCTCCAATTAGGCTTTAACTCCAACATACAACCCAATGGGGCTTTTCTGTGTCCTGTGGCTCATTAGACTCCTCTCTATCATGGTTTATGGCACATTTAAGCTTATTTTATGGAAGCTGGACCAGTCTACTTTAATTGTTGTAGGTGATTGTTGATTTTAGAATCCTTTTTTATTTGAATGCAGCTTTTGCTTGTTCACTGCTCATTCTTTTGGTCAGAGACATGCTGTCTGATTTCACTAGGATGACTACAAGAGAATGCTATATAGGCTTGTTTTGGTTTATTTATTTATTATTGTTGTTAGTGTTATTAATGGCTTTCCTGCCCCCCTCCCGTGTGTGCGTGTGTGTGTGTGTGTGTGTGTGTGTGTGTGTGTGTGTGTGTGTGTGCGCGTGTGTTTGAGACAGGATCTTATGTATCCCAGGTTGGTCTCAAACTTGCCAACAATGTTCTTGAACTTCTGATCCTCCTGCCTCCACCTCCTCAGTGCTGTGATCACAGGTGTGAGCCGCCACCATTCCTGGCTTATGCAGTCCTGGGGACAGAACGCAGGACTCTGTGCATGCTAGGCGAGCACTATACTGCGTTACACTCCTAGCCACGCTTTTCCATTAAAAAAAGAATGTTATTGTGCATGCCTGATGTTAGGAGGTGGAAGTCAGAGGATAACTTTGTAGAGTGGACTTTGTAGAGTGGTTCTCTCTGCCCACCTTATACGGGTTCCGGTGATCCAATTCAGGCAGCCAAGATTGCAAGGCAAACACTTTTATCCACTGAGACATCTTGCTGGCCTTTCAGCCCTCTCTCTGTTTTGGGAAGGGGAAGTTGAAACAGTCTTCCCATTAGCCTTGGTTGCCCTGGTACTCTTAATGCATCCTGGGCTGGCCTGAAATTTGTCATAATTCTCCTGCCTTCCTCTCAATGCTAGGATTACAGGTACAAGTCATTCTGCCTGATTTATCCTCATTTCTTTATCTCATGACCATCTTAACAGTTAAATGATCCACTCTTTACTACAGATAAGCACACTGTGAGAGTTTAATCTCAGGCTGTGTGTTATGTGGTCTCATTCATGTGTAAAGTTCAGTGGGAGAGGTTTGGAATCCTGGGATGAAAATGGAGGGTTTTGGGGGGTTTGTTTGTTTTTGAAAAAAAATTCAGTCTACAGTTAAGAACTGTGACAGGCTTCCCAACAGCAGGGAACATGGAGGACAACAGCCTGATGGTTCAGGTGACTCTGACCAGGCTCCTTTCTCCCCAACCCACCCCCCATGACAGTGAATCTTAACTGTCAATTGGATTTAGAATCACCTAGATTAGTGAGGTGCACAGTGGGTGTGCGTGTGGAGGTGTTTCCAAAGAGGATTAACTAGGAAGGGAAGGTTTGCCCTGAATTTGGTGGCACTGTGCCATGGGCTGGGGACCCAGATAGACTCAAAGGAGAACAAAGAGTGAAGGCAGCGGCTTTCTCCACTTTCCGCTGGCTGTAGCATGGACTCCTCTATTCTGTCATGCCCACCCTGACGTGATAGGCTGCACCAAGAGAAGCCCGGCCCCCTTAAACTGTTCTTCTCAGGTATCTGGTCCCAGCTATAGCAAAGTAATGAATGATACAAGACATGGCATCTTCAGCTCCCTCTACTTTTCATATGGAATTAGAGCTCTTTCTTTGCTCTTATTCTTGTGGAGTGTATGTTTCTGTGCCAGACAACAGCTTCAGGTGTCTTTTTAAGAAATGCAATTTATCTCCTTTGAGACAGTGGTCTGGAGCTCACCGACTAGACTGGCCAGTGAGCCCCGGGGACCCTGCTGTCTCCCCTTTCTCAGTGCCAGGATTACAAACTTATGCTACTATCCTGGCGTTTTCCCGTGTTTTGGGGGCGGGTGTTCAGCTCTTTCCCGTGTGTTGGGGGCGGGTGTTCAGCTCAGGCCTTCACACTTGTGAAGTGAGTGCATTTGCAGCTGAGCCATCTGCCCGATTCTGTCAATGCTGATTTTGTTTTTGTTTGTTTTGTCTAGTGGTTTTTTTGAAACAGGGTTTCTCTGTGTATTCCCGGGTGTACTAGAACTCCTTCTGTAGACCAAGCTGGCCTCAAACTCACAGAGATCCTCCTGTCTCTGTCATCCTAGTGCTGGAATTAAAGACATGTGCCACCACCACTCAGCATAAGTCAATGCTGTTTTATGCTATGAACTTCTGGCTGATTTGTTACAGCAGCAATAGGAAACTAATACAGCCTTCTACTCTGCATATACTGAAAGGTAGAGATTGAGGTTATCTGGAACTGTGATGTACATGATGGTAGCCACTAGTCCTGTGTAGCTATTGGACAGCTGACACAAGATACATAGGGTTGAATGAAAAAAAAGGTAGTTCTATTTTTTTCCTTTATGGTCTTTTGAAACAGGGTCTCACTATGTAGCCTTGGCTGGCCCAGAGTTTAGTGTGTAGACCAGACCGGCCTGGAACTCACAGAGCTCTGTCTTTCTCTGCCTCCTTAGTATAAGATTACATTTTCATGTGAGGTGCACTCTCACCCTGAACTCTTGGGGAAGGGTCTAGGCCCTGCCCTATATGAAATGACAGACTATGGACACCCCCATGGAGGGCCTCACCCTCCCTGGGGAAATGAGGGGATAATGGGAGGGATTGGGGGGGAGGGCACGGGAGGAGGGGAGGGAAAGGGAGAGGGACCTGGATCTGACTTGTGAAGCAACCTTGTTTCTTATCTAAATTTAAACTGAAAAAAAAAGATTACATTTTCCCCATTTATTTTGACTTACATGAATATAGCCATTAGAAAACTTTAATTTGCCCTTGTGACCAGTGTCTGAAGTTGGCTCTGGCCTTGTGCTCATTAGTCATGGAGAGGCCTTTGGTTCCAGTTGCTGCTCCAAGGCAGAACCAGAAGGGGTCCTGCCTCAAACATACCTTAAGCCTGTTGAACTTGGTCCTAGTATCCGGCCTTATGTTTGTCAAACAAATTTTGTAAGTTGAGGAGGGCCATCTTTTTAAAAAAGAGCATGAAATGTCATATGAGTCACAGAGAAATCTCTGGAAATGAGGGATCTTGGCACTGGGCATTCATCAATCTCTGCTCTGTCCCTTCATCTCACCTGATGCCTTTTCTCAACTCCATCCTGTCAGGATCTTACTCTTCAAAGGTCTCTCACTGGCTCCCAAGAGAATTTGCTGCATGTTCTCAAAGCAGCTACGAATACAACCCACCCCAAAATTATAAACTCATCTAAAACATGATGGGATTTTTTTCTCCTTTTAACTTGACTGAGCATTTGGAACGTGAACTTTGTAGATGGTAGCATTGCATTACAGTGTCAAAGGGTTGGACGGGGTTTTTGAGATGGCTTAGCCAGTAAAAGTGCTTGCTGTAAAATCCTGCCACGCCGTCTCACTGACCTGCTAGCTATGTATTTTAGATAGCATTTGCATGTGGCACTGGCTGGCCTGGCATCGGTTATACAACACAGGCTAGCCTCTGACTCCTGACAATCTGCTTGTCTCACCTCTCCTGTATTGTGATTACGAGTGGCACTTGCACATCAAGCCACGTCAGGGTTTCTACAGCAATGGTGCCCTCTACAAGCTGTATATCACACACTTCTCCTCAAGTCTCAGACTGTTCCCATCCCAACACATTGCTTCCCTGCATTTTCTAGCCCTGCATCCTGGAGACAGAGAGAGAATGAGCCAAGTTGCTATGGAAGAGATCCACATTGTGCTGTTCCTAACACACAGCTAGACACTGCTTCAGAGCTCAGGGAAGAGGAGGTACTTAAGGGGGAGTGAGGATAGTAATTAGCTTGTCAAATCCTTCCAGCTAGCTGCAATGTGATAGACTCTTGTGTGACAAGGTGTCATCACTCTGTGGTGGTGCATGCTTCTGGAATCTGCAACTGTTGCAAAAGACAGATGAATAGTTGTAAGATTAAATGAATAATTCATAATGCTGTTAAGTTTGTGCATACACAGGTCTAGAGTCACCTTTCCATGGCATGGTTGGAATTGTCAACTAGACGGACAGGTACAATGGCAGTGAGATGCACATTTGCATTCTAGAGTTGTAATTTTCTTTATGTGGTGTGGAGACTTGAACCCAGGACCTGGAGCATCTCAGGCAAGTTCTCTACCCCTGAGAAACATCCCCAGACCAAATTACACTGCTGTAAAAATATTTTTTCACTGTATGTGTGTATGTGTGTCTACATATGTGTACGTGTGGAGGCGAGAAGTCCAAGTTAGATGTCTTTCTCTTATATGTTTGTGAGCCTCGATTTTAATGGCTGAGCTATCTCTTTAGTCTGGGTGTCTTTCCCATTGATCTTATTTTTTTTTTTTTTTTGGTTTTTCGAGACAGGGTTTCTCTGTATTGTTTTGGAGGCTGTCCTGGAACTCACTCTGTAGACCAGGCTAGCCACGAACTCACAGAGATCCACCTGCCTCTGCCTCCCGAGTGCTGGGATTAAAGGCGTGCGCCACCAATCTTATTTTTTTTTGGTACTGGGTTGCACAGTGAACCTGCAGCTCACCATTTCAGCAAGACTAACTGGCCAGCAAGCCCCTGGGCCCCTCTGTCTATCTGTCTTCTCAGTGATAGGGTAACATGTAGGCTGTCGTGCTTGGCATTTTTATGTTGGTGCTAGGTATCTGAACTTGGGACCTCATGTTTGTACAGCAACCATTTTACCCACTGGGGGTGTATTTTCTCTACACCACCATCCTGCCCGTTTGTTTTGTTTTAAAGACAGGATCTTTCTATGTAGCTTTCACTATCCTGGAATTTTATATGTAGACCAGACAGGCCTTGAACTCACAGAAATCCACCTGGCTCTGTGCCACCATGCCTGGCCCCTATTTTTATTTTCAGTTAGCATATTGTAATAGTGAATATTTGTGGGTTCAGTGTGACATGACATTTCACTGCATGTGTGTCATGTGTAGTGATCACTCGCTGTCCTGGAACTCGCTCTGTAGATCAGGTTGACCTCAAACTCACAGAGATCCACCTGCCTCTGCCTCAGAGTGCTGGGATTTAAGTGTGCGCCACCAACGCCTGGCTCTGAACTATTCTTTCTGCACCCTCCTTCCCTCAACTTCTCCCAGGCTCTTGGAACCACAATGACATTATAGATGCCAACAAAAACATTAATACGCTGGGACTGAAATTTCCCCCAAATTTAAATGTAACTTTCAGCTTTGTTTAAACACTTTTGAAGATGAGCATCAGTCAAGATCACCCTAGAGAGCGAAAACAGAAAAGGAAGGCTGGGAAAAGAAAAGGCCTGGGTAACCAGAAGCCAAAAAAGCAACTGCTTACATTTCTAGAACTTGAAAACGGTGAAAGTGAACTGATATTTGCTGAGTCCGACCTGTATCATACTCTATAACACGGCCTTCTAAATTTTTTTGTTGCTGTTGTTTTTGGCTTTTTGTTTGTTTGTTTTTGTTTTTGGAGAGAGGGTTTCTCTGTGGCTTTGGAGGCTGTCCTGGAACTAGCTCTTGTAGAACAGGCTGGTCTCAAACTCACAGAGATCCTCCTGCCTCTGCCTTCCGAGTGCTGGGATTAAAGGCATGTGCCACCACTGCCTGGCTTCTAAATTCTTTAATAAAGTTTTATTTACTGGTCCTACAAAAATTAACAAAATCTTCAAACCTGCAGTTTGAAAATATCTGATGAAATCTAAGCGGAATCCTACATGCTACACTAAATGGGAACTTAAATATTAAACAAAACAACGAGAATGATAAAAAAAGAAATATTCTCCAGGACAGCCTCCAAAGCCACAGAGAAACCCTGTCTCGAAAAACCAAAAAAAAAAAAAAGAAAGAAATATTCATAAGAAATTCATAACTCAGAAAGCCAAATGCAGCTCTGACCTGCCCATTAGCATGTGAACAAAATCACATTAATAAAAGCTGCAGTTGAATGTGAAAACTGAGTTTACAATGCTTATTAGTGAGCCTGAAAAATGGTTATCATAGCCTTCTGACAGAATAAATGCATTTCTTGAAAAATGCAATCCAATTCAAATTAACTACTGCAATTTTCCATTGCATTAACATGGCAGAAAATTTAGCATTTAATTTTACACTGAAATTGTCTTGAAAGGAGAAAGAAATAGTTTTTTTATAGCTTTTATGCTAGTATTATCCTGAGAGTAAAGTATGCATTTTGTTACTGTAATGAGAATTTTACAACCAGGCTTCGATTGGCCTTGACCAAGTGAAATGTGTGGGTCCAGAAAGGCTGAGGGCTTTTTATTTCAAAGCTTTTTAAAAATAATTAGCTATTACTAAAGGATGGTATGTACCACACCACACAAGTGGAAGTCAGAGAATACCTTGAGAGTCGGTTCTCACCTTCCACCATGGTGTCCAGTGATCCAACTCAGGTTGCCAGCTTTGCAAGGCAAGCATTCTTTCCTGTTGGCCTGACCCATATGTGTATTTTAAGTCAGACATCATTTGCATACCAATGACACTTGTGCAAACTTTTATAATTAGTATTTTTAATTGTTTTATTTGTGTGGTATACTGTGCTGGGGTGTGGGTGTGTGCATCTGTGTTCTCCTATGGAAGGCAGAGGACATTAGATGTCCTGTTTTGTGGCCCTTAGCTTTATCTCTTTGAGGCAGTGTGTCTCTCTGAACCTGGAACTAAGCTGGCAGCCATCAAGCCCCATAATCCTCCTGTCTCCACCCCTCCCCCAGTGTTGGTGCTATAGGCACTGTGGTGGCCACACCCAGCTTTTTACCTGAGTATTGATTTGACCTCAGGCCCTTATGCTTGGAAGCAAACCACTGGGCCATGTCCCCAGCTTCTGAAGTTTTTTTGTTTGTTTGTTTGTTTTTCGAGACAGGGTTTCTCTGTATTGTTTTGGAGCCTGTCCTGGAACTCACTCGGTAGACCAGGCTGGTCTCGAACTCACAGTGATCCACCTGTCTCTGCCTCCCTATTTTTTTTTTAAAGACTGAGTGTTGGTGACTTTTTAGTTCAGAATGCAGCAGGTCAGACTGAAAAAAGATGGAAAAAGCAACAAACAAAACAGAATAGTACTGAATAAAGACAATGACATTTTATTTATTTATTGTGTGTGTGTGGTTGTTTTGTTTTTTTGTTTTCTGAGAAAGGGTTTCTGTACCCTGGAGCCTGTCCTGGAACTCAATCAGTAGACCAACCAGTTTGGCCTCAAACTCACTGAAATCTGCCTGTCTCTGCCTCCTGAGTGCTGGGATTAAAGGCGTGCGCCACCAACGCCCGGCTGACAATGACATTCTTATCATGATATTCTCATAAAATAATTATTAGCAACCCATATAAGGACAGTGATGCTTTCTGTGTTAATGACAAGTCAGTATTTATAGAAAACAAAAAGGCCTATTTTTCATAGATATTATATGAGGCAAAAATGTTCAGCTCATAATACAGGTTTTTCTTCTGTTGGTTTCATTGCTTCTGAGACAGGGTTTTGTTACCAGATACTTGTCTCTGTCTTGTCCAATCCTGCTGGACTAGTTTCTCTCCTGCCCACCAGTCTCCTAAACTGCCTGTAAAATAATCACTCTGAGACTTAACATTAATTCTAATTGTCTGGCCAATGGCTCAGGCCTATTACTGACCAGCTCTCACAATTAAATTAACCCATTTCTATTACTTTATATTTTACAATGAGACTTGTGGCTTGTTACCTTACATCTTGCTTCTCTGGTGACTACATGGTGCCTCCCAGATCCACCTTGTTTCTCTTTGTTTGGATTTCCAGCCTGGCTCTATTCTGCCTGGCTATCGGTTTTATCAACCGATAAAAACAACACATATTTGAAGCATACTGAAAGACATCCCACATCAGGGTTTCACTAGGTAACATTATCTTGCCTGGAAATTGCTACCATGCTGGCCTTGAACTCAAAGAGATCCAATTGAGTGCCTATAGATGATTGTGAATAATAATCATGTGGTTGCTCAAAACAGCGCTGGGTTGGAGATGAAGCTCAGTTGGTAGAGTGCTTGCCTAACATGGGCCAAGTCCTGGCTTCCCTCTCTAGTGCCATAGAAAATCCAGTGTGCGTGGTAGGGGGAAAGCCAGGTGGTGACGACACATGCCTTCAATCCCAGTGCTTTAAAGGCAGAGGCGGGCAGATCTCTGAGTTTGAGACCGGCCTGGTCTACAAAATGAGATCCAGGACAGTCAAGGCTATACAGAGAAATCCTGCCTTGAAAACCCAAAATAAAAAAAGAAAGGAGGAGAGACAGAGACAGAGAGACAGAGAGATTCAATATGGTGTTGTTCACCTGCAATTCTAGCACTTGGGAGGTAGAAGCAACAGAAATTCCAGGTCATCTTTGTCCTGGGTTACATGTGGTTCAAGGTTAGCCTGGATTACAGGCAAAGGGGAGGTTGAGCCAGAGACGTGTGGCTCAGTGATTGAGAGCACTTAGTGCTCTTGCAGAGGACCCTGGTTTGCTTTGCAGTACCCACATGATAGCTCACAACCTCTAGAACTCCAGTTCCAAGGGGATCTAATGCATAAACATGTATACATGCAGGCAAAACACTCAAATGCATAAAATAAATTAAATAAATCTTTTTTGTGGGGGGGCTGGTTTTTTGAAACTGAGTTTCCAGCTATGGCTGTCCTGGAACTGACTTTTTAGAGCCGGCTGGTCTCAAACATGCAGAGATCCTCCTGCCTTTGCCTCCCAAGTGCTGGAATAAATTTTTTTTAAGTACTGGCTGTGAATATAAGCCCTGGGCTTAACTCCCATCATAGCTTAAATAAATAAACAGATCTTGTTATCAGGACAGTATTGAGTCTGCTCTTACGTGGAGGCCAAGAAAGTCGTATTCACAGAAGCAGGAAGTAGGAGGCTGGTTTCCAGGACTAGGATGGAAGGAATGGGGAGGCCATGGTCAAAGGGTAAACTTTCAGCTATAAAACGAGCCAGTTCTGATGACTGCAGTAAACACTGCTACATTCTTGAATTTTGTGTTGCTTTTCCTATGTAGCCTCTGGTCTCGAACTCAAGAGCGTCCTGCCTCAGCTTCCCAAGAGCTGGTATTATAGATAAGTGCCACCACACCCTGAGACTAGAGAGCTAAGGGTCTCCACCACCCACATGCACACACTCACAGAAAGGAACCCATGCATGTTGGGTGTGTTATCGATTTGACTGATGGGCCTGAGTACTAATTTGATGGTGTGGTCGATGATACAATGTACATGTGCAGAGATAAACAACTGTTGGCCACTAGGCAAGGTGATTCAGGCACGATGATTCACCCTGTAACCCAGCACTTGTGAGGTGGAGGCAGGAGGATCAGGAGTTCAAGGTGGTCTTCAGCCTGGGCTACAAGTCTCACCGCCTCCACCACCACCAGAAAAAAACCTGTACTAATTGAACGCATGCTGGTTTCATTTGCCAACTAAGTCTTTGACTACATGTTATCCACCGTGTTGTCTATGACCTTGATCGTAAGTCAGAGGACTATCTGTGGGAGTTGGTTCTCTTTCCCACTATGTGGATCCCAGGAATGAAACTTCCATTATCCTTCGATCATCATCGCGATGGGCAATGTTCCTTTATCTGCTGGGCCTTTGAGTCACTTCTCACACCATCATCCTTTTTTTCTTCACCTTTCTTTCTTACAAAACTTGACTGTGGCAAGCTCAAGAAACTAAAAGGGAAAGGGTGAATTTGGGATAATGGACTTTCCTCTGTCCTGAGGGTTCCTACAGCTTAAGTCACACACTATCTCTGCCCCAGGGATCTTCACAGGTCCTTAGCCTCCGGGGAATGGACTTGTTTGTCCTTAGATCCGACAAACCTTTCACTTTCGCATCTCCACAGGGCTGGGAACTGGGTGTGTCTTCCTAGACACTTGACAGGAAGCAGGCCCCTGGGGACTTAGCACAAAACCCTGCCTTTCTGTGGAGGGGGGAGGGCATCGAGGTTTCCAGTGGCTCAGATTCCAGCCCTGTGCAGGCAATTCCCAGCCCTTGGATCAGTTTTCATCGTCCTCGCTCCCTCAATCCTTGTATCTCCTGGGCCTCTCGGCACACCCTTTTAGGCGTCAGAACAATAAAACACAGGCCTCAGAAACGGGAATACCGGAGCTGTAACTTGCAAGCCCTCAAATAGCTAGATTAAAAGGCACTTGGGCGGCGGGAAGTAAGTGCGAGATGTTTTGCTTTTGTTTTTGTTCTAAGACAGGGCTTTTGCCTAGGCTGTTCCAAGCTCCTCCTGTGGCTGAAAATGCCCTTGAACTTCAGAGCTGGTGGTAAAGGCTTGTGTCACCATGCCTATATATGCAGTTCTGGGGATGGAACCCGGCTCTTTGTCCAGGCTAAGCAAGCACTCTACTGACTGAGCTAAGTCCCCAGCAGCTGTTTCTGGGCTTTGTTGTTGTTTCATTTGATTTATTGTTGTCACTCAGGTCTCATTCAGCCACACTGATTTTGAATTCACTATGTAGCCAATAATAGATAGCCTTGAATTCCCAGTCCGGCCCTGGTCTTTGTTATACAAGTCATATAGTGAGAATCAGCATGACTTCCCTCAGCAGTATGAATTCTAGCTGGCTTTCAAACTCAAGATGATCCTTCTGCCTCAGTCTCCTGAGAGCTGGGACTACAAGAATACTCCAAAATTCCTGGTTTCCAATATAAAATATACGAAGCCTAAAATTTGCTATCTTAGCCATTTTGTCTTTTTGCTTTGTTGTTTTCCTTTGTGTGTTGTTTTTTTATTTTATTTTCAAACAAGGTCACACTGTGTAACCCTAGCTGACCTGAAACTCGTTTATGTAGACCAGTCTGGCCTAAAATTCACAAAGATTAATGGCTGTTGTATATCATCATACTCAGCCATCTTAACCATTTGTAAGTATATAGTTTAGTGATATTAAATACACTAGTGAAGTTAAATACATCACCAGTGTGGGGACACCAGACCTTGAGCAGAGACCCACTTCCCCATCAGCCTGGGGGTAGGCAGTTGTAAGACAATGTTACTAAAAACATGTTTACTAAAAACAATACAATGCCCAGGGCAATAAGTTCCTGAAAAGGGCTGGTCCACGGGAACCGCCCTGACCTCGACCTTTCCCAAAGACTATCCGCCTGTTCAGACCACCCACCCCCACCTCTGGTGTCAGGGTATATAATAACCAGCCAGAATAGGAATAGAGGAGAGCCTTCTTGAGGAGCCTTCTAGTCTCTGTGTCAATTCCAGACACCCTCGCCACATTCTCGGACACAGGCTGCGCAGCGGACGCGGCAAATATTTCTGCAAATTCTGTGGGGTTTTTTTTTTTTTTTTTTTTTTGTTTTCGAGACAGGGTTTCTCTGTGGCTTTGGAGGCTGTCCTGGAACTAGCTCTTGTAGACCAGGCTGGCCTCGAACTCACAGAGATCCTCCTGCCTCTGCCTGCCGAGTGCTGGGATTAAAGACCTGTGCCTGGCTATGTGGGTTATCTTTTTACTCTTTGATAATCTACCTATCCTCATGTTGCTGTGAATCTGAACCCTGCCTGGACCTCATCCATACTAGAGAGGTATTCTATAACTAAGCTACACAGAAGGCTGGTAATATCTTTTGATACTCAGATTTGTGTGTGTGTGTGGCAGCTTTATAATTTTGACATGCCAGTCACTTCTCATCCACACTAACTGTAGGTTTTTTAACATGGTGGACGGAGCATAGGTTACCACAGGGAGAGCTTAATGATGCCTCATCCTCATTACATTTTTCTGGACAAACACACATAGATATGATATGGAACATTCCTTATTCCTTGACTCAAACAACGTCATTGAGTGTGACGTTGGTGAGTACATCTGGAGTCCCTATCTGCTCCATGGCAAATTCTGATTTTTCTTTGAGTGCCCAAGGGGCAGGCTTCCTGAAGCCCACAGCATGGATGTGCTTCAGAGTGTTGGTGTGTTCTCCCCACCGCACTGATGGTACACTAGTCTTCTCACCAGTTCTTTGTGGAAGCCATTCTGCTGGGCCCAGTTGGAAAGGAAGCCCCCAGGGGGTTGTGACAGGGCTCTGGGTGCACAGATTTTAAGTTTTCATGATGTCCGCTTTGTCTGGCTTCTCTTTTGCTGGCTGTGCCTTTGCTGTCACAGCACCATGAGGCTCTCACCTTCCACCCCACCTCTGCCTGCTCTTCCTCCCCAGCTTCCCCCTCTTCCCCTTCTGTTTCAACTATTCATTTGCTCATTTCTTGTTTGGAGGGGTGGGTTCGAGACAGGGTTCCTCTGTGTAGCCTTGGCTGTATACTGGAACTCACGGTGGATCAGGCTGGCCTTGAACTCACAGAGATCCGCCTGCCTCTGCCTCCTGTGTGCTGGGATTAAAGGCGTGTGCCGCCGGGTGTTGGTGACGCACACCTTTAATCCCAGCACTCGGGAGGCAGAGGCAGGCGGATCTCTGTGATTTCAAGGCCAACCTGGTCTACAGAGCTAGTTCCAGGACAGCCTCCAAAACAATACAGAGAAACCCTGTCTCAAAAAACCAAAAAATAAACAAGTAAAATAAAAGCATATGCCACTATGCCCAGCTGTTTACTCATTTCTTTAGTGTTTTTAGGTTTCCTTTTCTTTCTTTTTTCCTTGCAAATCTAACTATATAGGGATTAGTGACTAAAGGCCACAAGCCTGATGACCTCGGTTCGATGGGCAGAATCCACATGGTGGAAGGAAAAGGACTAATTCCTGAAAGTTGTCCTCTGACCTCCACACCCTCTCATGCACACAAATGCACACGAAAAATAAACAGTAAGTAAATGCAGGGAGGAAATTTAAAACCACCTAACTCGGGTCCTGGCTGGTCTGAAACTCACTATGAAGGTCAAGCTGGCCTTGAACTTGAATGATCCTTTTGTTGTAGTCTCCTAAGTGTTGGGATTTCAGACTTGGGTCACTATGTCCGACTAAGAAATTCTTCTAAAAACACAACCAGGAGCTGGAGGGATGGCTCAACCATTAAGAGCATTTGCTGCTCTTGTGAGAACCTGGCTCAATTTCTAGCACTCACATGATGGATCACAACCATCTGTAACTGTTTCCAGTGGATCCAGTGCCCTCTTCTGGCCTCCATGGTCACCAGGCATGAAATTGATACATATGCACACATGCAGGCAAAACACACATATAAAATTAAAATAAAAAAATTTTTAGTTGTTGTTGTTTTTGAGATATGGTCTTTCTCTGTAGTCCTGGTCATTCTGGAGCTAGCTATGTAGACCAAGTTGGGCTCAAATTCACAGAGATCCTCCTGCCTCTACCTCCTAAGTGCTGGATTAAAGGTGTGCACCAACATAGCTGGCAAAATTAAAATTTAAAGTAAAAATATGTCTACCTGGGACATATTTACTAGGCAATTATTCATTATATTAAATTCAAATTTAGTAGGACTGGAGGTATGTTTTAACAGCAAAATGATGCTTAGAGAAGCAAGACCCTGGGTTCAGTTACCATTACCATCAAAAGGAGAGATCACTAATCCCAGCACTCAGGAGGCAGAGGCAGGCGGATCTCTGTGAGTTCGAGGCCAGCCTGGTCTACAGAGCAAGTTCCAGGACAGCCTCCAAAGCCACAGAGACACCCTGTCTCGAAAAACCAAAAAAAAAAAAAAAAAAAAAAAAAAAAAAAGAGAGATCACACAGGAGTCCCATACCTTATTGGCCCAACTTCACCTTTCACCATTCAGCGGCACACAGCCTCAACTGGCGCCCAAGTAATCCTTGTTAAATGCAAGAGTGTGTATAAAAATGTAGCTATCCCTAAAGTAGAGACCTTAACTAGGAGGAAGGGACACAAAACATTGTCACGGGTCTGAGACATCTAGAAGGCTGGTCATTCAGCAAGCCAAACTCAGTGGAGCATGGTGGCATGTGCTGTGATCTGGGGAGATGGCTCAGTGGTTAAGAGCATTTGTCACAAAAGCCTGAGGACTGAAGTTCAGATCCCAGTACCGATGCAAAAAGCCAGACATGGTCCCATACATGTGACCCCAGCACCGAGGTGGGCAGAGGACAAGAGGATCACTGGGGATTGCTGGTTGCTGGCCTAGCCAAAAAGTATGAGCTGCAGGTCCCTGGAGGGAGGGACCTTGCTTTAAAGGAATAAGTCAGGGAGTGATAGAGAACGGCCAGTGGCCTCTATAATACACAGGAACATTGAACCATAGTGAGCTTATACCTCACAGAAAAGAAAGGAGGAGGAGGGGGCTCCCAAGAGCATTGGGGAAGTTAATGAAGAGGGTTTGAAGCTGGAGTATAATATAGAACAGCTAGGCTAACTAGACACGAGGCAAGATGGAGCCCCAGGGTGTGTGCGGTGGGCAGCAAAGCTAGTCTTGGCAGGCTGGCAGGTTCTTTCTGGCTCCTGGGAAGCACCACAAGGGACAGTTGCCCTTCCCCTAATAAAGCTCTCAACTTTATGGACCGTTACATTTTTATACACACTCGTCCATTTAAATGTAACAGACTGAATTGTGGGTAGAGAACGGCTTCTAAGAAAACTTCCCGTATTACCTATTCCAAGAAGGTTACCTTAACCTGCCCGCAGGGGTGGGCAAGGGGAGGAGACATGGTGGACCAAGACTAGGTCCGGATGCTACAGGAGCTCTGCCCCGGCTCACTCGGGAGGGTGACCATTCTGCTTTCGCTTTCTCTCCTGCTAAAAATAAACTTCGGCTTCTTGCTCTGCCTAAGTCCTACTGTGGTGAATTCTTTCCCCTCCCAAGTTCGAGAACCAAGCCTGCTGCAGCAGTTAGGATGGGAGGGGACTCGGGGAAGAGTGGGTTTACCATCTATTACATCCAGAGACAGAGGCTGAAGGGCGGCTGCAACTTCAAGGTCAGTCTTAGTTACATAATGAGTTCTAGGACAGTAAAGATTATATACAATGAGTCTTAGAAAAATAAATAAGTTCCATCTTGACCAGAGTGTGGCTGAATAGAATATCTCAACATTCTAAAAGAGCTAGAACAATGTAAGCAGCCCCCTCCTGGCCCAGTTACCCCACCTACCCTCACATAACCCCAAGGACAAAGCCTGGCTTCAAATGCCTCCCATTATCTCTAAGGTTGGTTTAAAGTCCCAAACAGAGCCCTACCTTAACTGCCTTTAAAATTTTTAATTCAGCCAGGCGTTGGTGGCGCACGCCTTTAATCCCAGCACTCGGGAGGCAGAGGCAGGCGGATCTCTGTGAGTTCGAAACCAACCTGGACTGCCAAGCGAGTTCCAGGACAGCCTCCAAAGCCACAGAGAAACCCTGTCTCGAAAAAACCAAAAAAAAAAAAAAAAAAAAAAAAAAGATGATCAAACTGTCCAACTCAGAGTCTATTTTAGCTGCAACTCACATGATGGACATGATGGGAAGCCAGACTGGGGATCCACCTGTGTGTGAGATTTGCTGGATCATGAACACTTTATAGTCGTGTTTCTCTGAAGAAGTGAGCCCTTGGGCTGGGGAGGTAACACAGATGGCAGGGGTGCTTGCCTATCAAGCATGAAGCCCGTGTTGGATGCCCAGGATCACATAACAAGGGGTGGTGGTGCACACCAGTAGACCCAGCACTGAGGAGGTGGAGTCAGGAAGGTGAGAAGATCGAGGTCACTTGGTCACTTAGTGAGCTCCAAGCCATCCTGTGGTATATAAGATCCCAATCTCTGTGGCAGGGAAGCTGGGGCTCAATAAATAATGTGCTTGCTGCAGAAGCAGGAGGACTAGACCATGAGTCTAATCCCCAACATCTGTAATCCCAGTACAAACAGAGAGACCTCTCTGTCTTTTTTTTTTTTTCTTTCTAAGACAGGGTTTCCCTGTGTAGCTTTGGAGGCTGTCCTGGAACTAGCTCTGTAGACCAGGCTGGCCTCGAATTCACAGAGATCTGCCTGCCTCTGCCTCCCGAGTGCTGGGATTAAAGGCGTGCACCACCAACGCCTGGCTGAGACCTCTCTGTCTTGCTGGCCAGGTTCAGTGAGAAACCTTGTCTCAAGAAAGGTGGTGGTGGCACACGCCTTTATTCCCATGATTCTAGCACTTGGGAGGCAGAGGCAGGTGGATCTCTATGAGTTTGAGGTCAGCCTGGTCTACAGAGTGAGTTCCAAGACAGCCAGGATTATTACACAGAGAAACCTGTCTCAGGGTTTCAGAAAACAGCAACAGTAATGTGAAAGCAACTGAGGAAGAGATCCAACTGCAACATTAGCACACACACAATGAGGGGCGGGGCTCTCCCTGCACTGGAGCAACACACACACACACACACACACACACACACACAATGAGGGGCGGGGCTCTCCCTGCACTGGAGATCCCTGACAGCTCCTCTTCAACAGAACAGTTGTTGTTGCTATTTAATTTATTGTAGGATATCTCACACTCACAGAGGGACACCTATGTAGCCACCAGGTCTAAAATAAAACCCCCCTGCTCCTCAGAATCCCAGGCACCTCCACACACCCCTCCCCACCAAGGACCACTGGATAACTGACAAAATGGTGGTCCTTTATCCTTTGTGTGACACTGAATGAGGACCTGCTTATTTATTTCCTCTTCCTTCTTTGTTTCCTTCTTTTTTGTCGTTGTGTGTGTGTGTGTATGTGTTTTCGAGATAGGGTTTCTCTGTATTGTTTTGGAGGCTTGTTGGTTTTTTTAAGATTTATTGATTTTTACATCTGCACCATGTGTGTACCTGGTGCCCTTAGAGACCAGAAGAAGGCATTGGACATCCCCTCTAAGACTAGAGTAACAGACAGTTTTGGAGTTACCATGCAGATGATAGGAGTCAAACCTGGGTCTTCTGGAAAAGCAACCAGTGTTCTTAACTGCCTAGCAGTCCCTCTAGCCTGCCTTTTATTTTTTGAGACAGGGCCTCAGCTTTCCAATAGCACAGAAATCCATTGAAATTATGACTCTCCTGCCTCTGCTTCCTAAGTAACTGAAGTGACAGGCTTGTGTCATCATGCTCAACTGAACACATTCTTTGTGACTGGTTTCTCCTCCCACTGTCCTTGGATAAGGCACTGCAGACTGCCCCTTTGGTGCCAAGAGGTATGTTCAGAGTTTGTGAGCTCAGAAAGTATGTCATCTTCTTTAAAATGATAGGCAGAGTCACATTGATGAGCTCTTGTTTCTTAGCTAAGCTACTTACTGTATGACCTTTCTTCTTCTCTCATAGAATAAGAATAAATTATATCCCTGGACACACTTGCCCCAAGAATAAGAAGTTGGTTCAATGGGTGGTGGTTGCGTATGACTTTAGTCCCAGCACTTGGGAGGCAGAGGTAGGCGGATCTCTGTGAGTTCAAGACCAGCCTTGTCTACAAGAGTTAGTTCCAGGACAGGCTCCAAAGTCACAAAGAAACCCTGTCTCTAACCACTCCCCCAAAAAAGTTGCCTCATTTGTCCTTCTGTTGGCATCTCACAGAGCACAAGCACACACACACACACACACACACACACACACGTAGTTAGAGCTTTTCTGTCCCACCCGCCATCCCCACAGCCACTTATAAAATAATCACTCAGAGGTTTAATATTAATTATAAATGCTTGACCAATAGCTTAGGATGATTACCAACTAGTTCTTTTTTTGTTTTGTTTTTTTCAAGACAGGGTTTCTCAGTGTAGTTTTGGAGGCTGTCCTGGCACTCGCTCTGTAGACCAGGCTGGCCTCGAACTCACAGAGATCCGCCTGCCTCTGCCTCCCGAGTGATGGGATTAAAGGCGTGCGCCACCAACGCCCGGCCTACCAACTAGTTCTTACACCTAAATTAACCCATAATTCTTATCTGTGTTTAGTCATGTGGTTTGGTACCTTTTTTCAGTATGACATTCTCATCTTGCTTCCTCTGCATCTGACTGGTAGCTTTCCAACTCTGCCTCCTTTCTCCCAGTGTCTCTGCTGGGATTTCCCACCTACCTACACCTATCTTCTGCTCTGCCATAGGCCAAAGCAGCTTTATTCACCAACCAATTAAAGCAACACACACGGAAAGACCACACCCACACGCACACACACACACATACACACACTCACACACGCACACACACACGCATGCACGCACACGCACGCACACACTCACACACTCACACACACACTCACACATACACATACACACACACACGCACGCACTCACACACCCACCCACACACACGCACGCGCACACACACGCACACACACACACGCACACGCACACATGCACGCACACACACGCACTCACACACACACCCACACGCGCACACGCACACACACACACTCACACACATACTCACACACACTCGCACACACCACACACACTCACACACACACTCACACATGCACACACACTCACACACACTCACACACATACATACACACACACTCACACACACACATACATACACACACATACTCACACACACGCACACACACATACACACACATACATACACACATACACACATACATACACACACTCACACTCACACACACACTCACACACGCACACACACACGCACACACACACACTCACACACTACACACACACACATCACACACACACACTCACACACACACACTCACACATACATACACACACACTCACACACACACACTCACACACACACTCACACACACACACTCACACACACACACACAATAAAAGTTAAGCTGGCCGGGCGTTGGTGGCACACACCTTTAATCCCAGCACTCGGGAGGCAGAGGCAGGCGGATCACTGTGAGTCTGAGACCAGCCTGGTCTACCGAGTGAGTTCCAGGACAGGCTCTAAAACAGTACAGAGAAACCCTGTCTTGGAAAAAAAAAAAGTTAAGCTGAAGAGCTGGAGGCCTTTCATTAACATTCCTTGTCTACTTCAGGATCTATAATCCCAATAGTTCATTACTGTTGCTTGAAACAGTCTCATGCAGCCCAGGCTGTGTAGCTGAGGCTAGCCTTGAGCTCCTGATCCTCCTGCCTCCACATCTGGGATGACAATCCTGAATCACCATATCCAGCTTAACACCAGCCATTATTCTTTATCCTGAGGAAAAGACTGTGCTGCCTTGGCTATCTCCTGCTGTGCAACAACTTGCCCCAAAAGGTGTAACTTAAAGCAACAAATGTTATCTGATGTCTTTTATAGGTCAGGAGTCCTGGTGTGGTTAGCAAGGTGCCTCTGACTTTTCATGATGTCACGGTCAATCTGTCAGCTGAGCCTTGAGTCTCACCTGAAAGCTCGGTGAGAGGAGAACCAGCCTCGAAGCTCACATCTGGTGGCCATTGGCTCTACATCCTCATCCCCTGGGCCTCTCCACGAGGTTGCCTGGTGCTATGGACTCCTCCAGAGTGAGCAGTACAAGAGCAGGCATAGAAGACCAAATCTCAGACGTGACATTCTATGCTGTGGTCTGAACATCTGGACTAGATACTTTTCCTGCCACTGAGACCAAATACCTGGCAAGAAGCAACAGCAAGGAAGGATTTATTTTGGCTCACAGTTTGAGGGTACGCTGTTTGAGGGTGCGCAGTTTGAGGGTGCGCTGTTTGAGGGTACGCTGTTTGAGGGTACGCTGTTTGAGGGTGCGCAGTTTGAGGGTGTGCTGTTTGAAGGTGCGCAGTTTGAGGGGAGTACAGTCCATCTTGGCAGGCAAAGAATGATGGCTGGAGCCTCAGGCCCAGCTCACATCTCACAGATGAGGATGCAGAGATCCCAGGCAGAAGTGGAACCGGCCTGTAACCTTTACGTGATCCTCACTCCTATGGTCTCATCAGTCATCCCTGAGGCCACTTCCCCAAGAGGTACCATAACCTCCCAGAATGTGCTCAGACTCCGAGTCTTCATCCCCTAGTCTCAGTTCTTCCTTTCAGGAGCTAGCTGCCATTGGGTGTTCTAGAACCCAGAGCAGGAAGAAGGGCACACCTTTAATCCCAGCACTCAGGAACTCAGAACTCCTGTGAGTTCGAGGCCAGCCAGGTCTACAGAGTGAGTTCCAGGACAGCCTCCAAAGCAATACAGAGAAATCCTGTCTCAAAAAATAAAAAACAGGGGCTGGAGAGATGGCTCCGTGGTTAAGAGCACTGACTGTACTTCCAAAGGTCCTGAGTTCAATTCCCAGCAAACACATGGTGGCTCATAACCACCCTCAATGAGCTCTGATGCCCTCTGCTGGCTTGCATACAGAAGATTGTATACATAAAATAAATAAAATATTAAAATAAACAAAAAAACAAACAACAACAACCAAACTCAGCCTTGGACTCAAGCAGTCCTACACTCCATGCCTGAGGCCTGAGCTAGGGCCTTCCCTTGAGGGGCCCATCAGCTTCAAGCATCTTCACCCCAAACAACCGTGGGTGTCTTCTCCTTGGGACCGCCACCCCACTGGAGTGCTCCTTCATGCTGTGTTACCCTGGGCCTCCTCTTACCCACGTGAACGGTGACAGAAGGCAGCACAGGGCTCTGACTCTTATAAATAGTGCACTCATCCATGCCACAGCAATGGGAAACAAGGAAAGCTGTGCTGAGGACTAAAGCAGAGGCGGGCAAGGGCTGGGAACAGCCACTTCAAGCGGGAATGATGCTGCAGGCCTGTGTCCCAGCACTTAAGAGGCAGAAGCATGACGGTCAGGAGTTCAAGGTCATCATTGGTTTCATAGTAGGCTCAAGGCCAGCCTGGGCTACAAGTCTCAGAAGAAAGAAAAGAAAAAGAAAGCTCAATGGTAGAGCCCTTGCCCAATGCATACCATGCCCTGGGTTTGACCCTCATCATAATAAACAACAAATGAGAAAACACTTCAATATTATGTTTGCACACTGCTTTTTAATTCACTCCCCTCCCCCTGCATTAAAAGGTTTTTTTATTTAAAGTTTGTGTATGCATACATGTTTGTGTGTGGGTACGTGCACGTGAGTGCAGGTACCCACAGAGGCCAGGAGAAGGCATTGGATTCTCCAGAACTGGAATTACAGGCATTTGTGTGGGTAGTAGGAACATAACTCGGGTGCCCTAGAAGTGCATGGTCTTAATTGCTGAGCTAGCTCTCCTGCCCGCCATCCCTGTTTGTTAGCCACCCTCCCCTCTTGGTCTTTTCCCTTTCCTGTGTGTGTGTGTGTGTGTGTGTGTGTGCATGTGTGTGTGTGTGCATGTGTGTGTATGTGCATGTGTGTGTATGTGTGTGTGTCTGTATGTCCACATGTGTGTGGGTACCTGTGGATACCAGAAGGCCTCTGATCCCCTTGAGCTGGAGTTACAGGCACTCGGAGCCACTGGGAGCTGAACTCCTGTCCTCTGAAAGAGCAGTAAGTGTTCTCAACTCTGGAGTAGTCTGTCCCAAACCTTGTTTTCTGACATGGGGTTTCTCACTGGTCTAGAGGACACCAAGTAGGCTAGGCTGGCTGGCCACAAAGTCCCTGAGAGCTGCTGCTGTTACTCCTAGAGTTGGGATTATAACCGTGTGCCACCAGGTCTGGGTTTGGTTTTTTGTTGTTTTTGCTTTTTGGGTTTTTTGTTGCTGTTGCTTTTTTTGTTTGTTTTGTTTTTTTTTTGTTTGTTTGTTTTTGTTTTTTTGAGATAGGGTTTCTCTGTGTATCCCTGGCTGTCCTGCAACTTGCTCTGTAGGACAGGCTGGCCTCAAGCTCAGAAATCCACCTGCCTCTGTCTCCTGAGTGCTGGGATTAAGCCATGCACCACTACCTCCCAGCTTTTTCTTAAATTTTATTTTATGGTTCTGGGTTGAACTCAGGTCCTCATGCTTTTACTGACTACGCTGTCTCCCCATATCCTTCTTAGCCCACCCCACATCTGTGTGGAGGGAGTGGCTCAGACATGACTTCTGTCTCCTTGTTCTTACCCCCCCACACCTCCTCCTATGGATACCTTAGCCTGCTAGTGGACATCTTTCCTCATCCAGTACTTCCCTGGTTTTCCCAAGAAGCCCAGGTGGGCTTTTTTGTTTTATTTGTTTTTTTTTTTTCCCAGACAGGGTTTCCCCATGTAGCCCTGGCTGTCCTAGAACTGTCTCTATAGACAAGGCCAGGATCAAACTCAGAGAGATTCATTTGTCTCTGCCTCCCTAGTTCTGGGACTAAAGGTATATGCTACTACCACCCGGCCACAGTAGGGATTTTAGTCCATGCATTTCCTCCTCAGAAATGTTCATTGCTGCCAGGCGTTGGTGGTGCACGCCTTTAATCCCAGCACTCGGGAGGCAGAGGCAGGCGGATCTCTGTGAGTTCGAGGCCAGCCTGGTCTACAGAGCGAGTGCCAGGACAGCCTCCAAAACTACACAGAGAAACCCTGTCTCGAAAAAACAAAAAACAAAAAAAAAACAAAACAAAACAAAAAAAACAAAGAAATGTTCATTGCTTGCTACAATATCCTTCCTCAGGACCGTCGTGGTGATGGGACTAGGATAGCCTAGTGGTGCTGAGGAGGGAAACAGTGGTTCAGCTGCCTTTGTCACACTTGTCTTTCCTCCACATCCTCTCCAGAGGTCACTAGTTCCAAAGGTCTCATCCCTGAGCTGTGCTTGCCCATCTGTGGGTTTCTCCCCTTCAGCTGCAAGAAGGATTTGTCCCAGAAGACTGCAGAAGGCAGCAGCGGCAGGAGCTCTGAGAGAGCGATTACCTTGAAGAGCCTTCACTGGCAAACATTCCTTCTCTCCCAAGCTGGAAAATCCTCCCCTTGTGCCAATTAGTCCAGAGGGCACTTGAGTCTCAGCCAGCTGAAACGCTCCAACCCTTAAAGGAAAAGTGAGCGAGGAGTAAGGGCGGTTCCCAGGGGCTGGAGCAACAGCCAGGTGGCTTTTAAAGAGCAAGCCCAAGGTGACAAAGAGCCATTAGCCTGGCAGAACAAAGAGGAGATAATGTTGCATGGGCTTTAGAAAGAGCTACCTGATTAAAGTGACATTTATGACTTCTGCCCTCAGAGTGTGGATTTCACTGCCATGGTCTCTAACCATGGCCCTAGAAGGGAACTCGCTAACCCGAAAAGGTATTAGAACATCAGACATCTCCTTAGCCTACACACAAGTGAATGCGGTGACCATCCAAGGGTTCTTACTTATGACAATAGCAGAATGGCTGGCGTGCTTCCTTCCAGGCACGCTGACTTTGGGAAGAATTGTGCAATCCCTCCCCCGTGGTTATGTGTGTCTGTATGTGTGGGTGTGGTTGCACCTTCACCTGTGTGCCTGTGGGGACTACAGGCTGACACTGGGTGTGTCCCTTGATTGTTCTATCTCACTTAAGAATGCTTTCCTGGTCTCCTTGTCTGAGAGGGAAGTGAGCACACACGTGAAGGACATCGGGCAACGGGCAGGAGGCAGCTCTTTATCTCCACCATGCAGGTTCTGGGGATTGAACTTGGGTCATCAGTCTTGGTGGCGTGGCAGATGCCTTTACCCACTCAGCCATGGCACTGACTCTTTACCTACCTCATGCTTGTGAGCAGGGTCTCTCACTGGACCTAGAGCTCACAGATTCAGCTAGAGTGGCTGTGGTATCAAGTCTCAGGAATCTTCCTGTCTCCGCCACTCTAGTCATGGAATTACAGACTCATGCTGTCTGTTTAATTTACATCATCGTCATTGTGTGTGTGTGTGTGTATGGGCACATGCGCCACAGTGCACATGTGGAGGTTATAGGACAAGTCTGTGGTACCATGTCCTACACAGCTTGGTACTGCTAACCTACCTAGGCCAATGAATGGAGAGGACTGATACACAGGCATGTAGCATGTACAGAAAGGCTGGAATCAGGTGGGCCCTGCTTCCTCTACCAGAGCAGCACCAACTTGGTGACAACCTGAACCGTCAGTACAGTTATTACATACAGCCAGAGGAGGTGTTCGCTCTTCTCAGTAGGCAGGCTCTATAGGGCAGCAGTCTCAGGTTGCGGTCACCTGGGACAAGGAAGCTGCTGTTGCTTGTTTTTGCATGCATCTCTAACACTCAAGCTCAGATACACCTCTAACAGACAAACTTGCCTCTCTGAGCCTCACCTCAAAAACATTTTGTCACCCCATGGGTCTGAGGCACTGGGGCCCTCGGCATGGCTGTGCCTATGTCAGCAATACACACTCACTCAGGACTTCAGCTGCTCCTTCTACATTCAGCTCAAGGATTCCTCAGCTCCTCTCACTGGAGTCAGTTTGCTCCTCCCACCTTTATGTGAGTCCCAGTAATTGAACTGTCAGGCTTAGGTGTCAAGGGCCTTTACCCACTGAGCCCTATTGCTGGCCCATGTTGCCCAACTTTGGTTTCTGGGGATCCAAGCTCAGCTCCTGATGCCTTCAAGGTGAGTTTGGGATGCATGAGGCATGGTCTTAAAAATAAAACCAAATGCTAGGCATGGTGGTTCATGCCTTTAATCACAGTACTCTGGAGGCAGAGGCAGGCAGATCTCTGTGTGAGTTCAAGGCCAACCTGGTCTATAAAGTAAGTTCCAGGACAGCTAGGGCTACACAGAGAAATCCTGTCTCAAAAAACCAAATCAGTCAGGTCATGGTGGCAAACACCTTTGATCCCAGCACTCGGGAGGCAGAGACAAGGAGTTCTCTGTGAGTTCAAGACCAGCCTGGTCTACAGAGTTAGTTCCGGGACATAATTTTTTTTTGAGACAGGGTTTCTCTGTGTTGCTTTGGAGGTTGTCCTGAAACTCACTCTATAGAACAGGCTGGCCTCGAACTTACAGATATCTGCCTGCCTCTGCCTCCCGAGTGCTGGGATTAAAGGTGTACACCACCAATGCCCACTCAGTATATAAATTTATTGTTTTCAAATTTGATGCCAACATAGATACCAATAACAAGTGAGATGTGGACTGCGGGATGCAGTTCAGAGATAAGAGTGTTTGTCACCCAAGATGTACCCACAAATGCCCCCAAAAGAAGAGGAAGAAGCCCCTATATCTAATCAAGTTGTTGCTTAAAACATCAAATATTCCTATCCCAATTATAAGGGATTTGGGACACATTAAAATAATTAAGTTTAGCCAGGCGTTGGTGGCACACGCCTTTAATCCCAGCACTCAGGAGGCAGAGGCAGGCAGATCTCTGTGAATTGGAGGCTAGCCTGGTCTACAGAGCTAGTTCCAGGACAGCCTCCAAAACAATACAGAGAGAGACCCTGTCTCGAAAAACCAAAAAAAAAAAAATTAAGTTTAAATAAATACATAGGACTGGAGAGATGGCTCAGCGGTTAAGAGCACTGCCTGCTCTTCCAGAGGACCTGAGTTCAATTCCCAGCAACCACTTGATGGCTCACAACCATCTGTAATCTGGTGCCCTCTTCTGGTGTCCAAGCATAGAACACTATATGCATACATAATAAAAATTTAAAAAAATAAATACATAATCACAATTGAAACAGAGAAGTGTAACTGTGTGTGTGTGTGTGTGTGTGCTCATGTGACCACTACAGGACTTGACGTGGGCAGTATGGGAGATGGCCAGTCAATCTTAATAAGGGCACTCACTGTCTCAGACCCAGTCCTGGAGACTGCAGTACGCACAGAGTGAGCTATCAGGAAAGAACAATGGATGAAAAGAAGGAAAAGCAGGAGAATGTGAATCCAAGCATGAAGTAGAATCCATGAGTTCTATGCACGGATAGAAGCCACAGACCACATGAGAACACACACACATCACATACATGCACATACCTTATTGACCTTAGCCAGACTATATGGTCCAAAGGCTTTCCTGCGTTCTCCCCCTCTACCTGTATTGCATAATAGTATATTATTATATACTATATTATAAATTGTATAATGGTATCCCAATTCACCCATGATGGTCAGGACAGTCAGATCAGGCACTTCAGCCAGTACTTTGCCCGCCAGTGCAGAGTCCAAAGAGGCCAGATGGCAGCTTCAAGTACCATTTAACGGTGAACATATTTCTCTCACGGTAACCAAGAGCTCCGGGCCGAGCCGGGCGTTGGTGGCACACACCTTTAATCCCAGCACTTGGGAGGCAGAGGCAGGTGGATCTCTGTGAGTTCAAGGCCAGCCTGGTCTACATAGCCAGTTCCAGGACAGCCTCCAAAGCCACAGAGAAACCCTGTCTTGAAAAAAAAAAAAAAAAAAAGAGCTCCCGACCAGTACAGCTTCAGCTGCAGGGACGGGAAGTGAGCAGCTCACTACTAACTAGAGCTCATAATGGGAGGAGACATTCTTGTTTTGGTCCTTTGATGTATCTTGGCTGTGAGAGAACTATGGATGCTCACTCACAGGAGCACATACAGCGCATTGGAGGATAACACCCCAACTCTACCAACTATCCCCACCCAGCTGGTGCTGGGACCAAATGTTCAAAGACCCATTTAGCCATCTGCCAAGGCAGTCCCTTCTGGATGATAAGGAACATGGTGAGGATGAGGTCCATATGAATAAGCCAGTGGTTAATCATGATCGACAGGATTAGGAGTCACCATGGAAACACACTCTGGGTATGTGTATGAGGGTATTTCCAGAGAGGTTCAGGCAAGGAGGTAAGACCCACTCTGAATGTGAGTGCCACCTTCTACAGGCTGAGGTCCTGGGAGTGAGTAAAAGGAAGTAAGCCAGATGAACACTCACATCTGCTTCCCAAGCACAGGTGCAGTGTGACCAGGTGCTGTATGCTCCTACCACCCACCATTCTTCCGTGCCATGATAGACTGTGTGCTGGTTTGAAAGAAAATGGCCCCCAAAGGGAGTGACGCTATTAGGGGGTGTGGCCTTGCTGGAGGAAGTGTATCACTGTGGGGTTTGAGGTCTCTTTTGCTCAACTTCCCTCCATGTGGCAGTCAGTCAACTTCCTGTTGCCTGCAAGATGCAGCCCTCTCAGCTCCAGCACCACATCTGCCGGCACACTGCCATGCTCCCCATCATAATGATAATGGACTGAACCTCTGAAGCTGTAAGCAAGCCGCCTCAGTTAAATTTATAAACTTGCCATGGTCATGGTGTCTCTTCACAGCAATGGAAACCCTAACTTAAGGCAGACTGTACTCTGAAGCTGTCACAGCAATGGAAAATAACTAATACTGTTAGAATACACTACCGCATTTCTTCTGCTGTGCATGGCAGGGCTGTGGATGAGCATTCACTAAGTTCACAGATGGTAGTTCTGGCAGAAGTGGTGTGAGCAGGGATGGCAAATGTACATCCAGAGCAGGTGTTAACTCCAGAGAGAATAAAGCATCGCCTCTTCCATAACGAAAGTGGGCCAAGGTAATCAACCTCGCACTAGGTAGCTGGCTGAACCCCAGGTAATGGTAGAGAGACTTCTGCTGGCAGATGAGGCCCCCAGCAGTGGCTGTAGTCAGGTCGGTCAGCCTTGCTGAGTGGCAAGTCTATGACTAACCTCCACTGTCACCATAGCCACTTTGTTCGTGAGCTACCTGCCTGCAGGAATGCTGACAAGAGGCTGTCTGTTGTACACGGCATGGGTATGTACAGATCAGAGGTAATCTTACATACTACACAATATTACATCCTATACACTTGATTATTACAATCTTATTTTATCCTTGGGTAGGAATGCACAGGACATTTACACTCATGCTAGCTTCCTACATTTTCCTCAGATTTTGTCACTAGTGTTTCGGTTATGTTTCTTCAAGGGCCTGGGCTATCTAGTCAAATGAGGATTTGATAATAATCCATTTTTCTATCCATCTCCTTTCAAGTGAGGTGAAGCTGGTGCATGGAACCAGGTTCTACCCCCTGGGAGAATGGCCATCTTTCAGGGCTATCACAGAGGAAGCCTATGGCTGTTCAGCTTCAGGTGATGGAGGCCTGCCCAGGGTCAGGAATGCATAAATCAAGCCTGAGAGTTGCTTTCTCCAGTCAATGGATCTCAGGGAATTCCCTATGAAGGCATGCTTTGAAGTAGAGCCAATATAATAGACAGTGTTGTGTCTTACACAGTAATAAAATACCGCAGATTGGGGAATTTATAATCAAGTTTCTTCTTGTATTCACTGTTGCAGAGTATTAGTTTACAGTGTGAAGATGTGTCTTTGCCAAAGTGCCCTCTGATTGGTTTAATAAAGAGCTGAATGGCCAAAAGCTAGGCAGGAAGAAGTTAGGCAGGACTTCCAGGGACAGAGAGGCCTTGGGGAAGAAGAAAGGTGGGGTTGTCAGCCAGACACAGGGGAAGCAGGATGGGCAGCACAGAGTAAAGGTAACCGACCCATGGAAAAGAATGCAGATTAAAGGCTAAGGGTTAATTGAAGTTATAAGAGCTACTTAGGAGCAAGTTTAAGTTAAGCTTGAGCCTTCATAATTAATAAGTCTCCATGTCATTATTTGTAAGTTGGAGGCCAAAAGAAAAATTCTCCTACAATTCATCACAAAGACAGAACTAAGCTATGTATAGCATTGGCACATTCATGGTGGGAGCGTTCTCACACCCCACTAAAGGCTCCTCTTTCCAAGGCTGTCACAGAGGGAGCACTTGGCAACAAGAGCTTTAAAGAGGACATTCAAACCACAACAAGCAGGAATTGGGCCATGAGCAACTCTAGGAATTCAGTATAGGACCTCAAAGAGACTCACCTCCTTCAGCAAGGAAGGGCCAAAAAGGTTTGAAGTCACCAACTTCCTTAGACTTTACCTATATGACTGTTCTCATTATTTCTATTCTATTTGACTTTCTTTTGGGTACAGGAATTGAGCGCAGGGTCTCACCTGTGTTAAACACACACTTGAGTACATCTGCAGGAAACACTAACTTCCAACAGAAAAGACCCCTCCAAGCTGGCAATCCAGCGTTTTCAGTGATTTACCAGAGACTAACACTCAAGAGAGGGTTTCATGGCTGGGCGGTGGTGGTGCACGCCTTTAATCCCAGCACTCGGGAGGCAGAGGCAGGCGGATCTCTGTGAGTTCGAGGCCGGGCTGGACCGACAGCCTCCAAAACAATACAGAGAAATCCTGTCTCGTAAAAACCAAAAACAACAACAACAAAAAAGAGGGTTTCATGCTTACCTCTTTGGTTGTGGTTGGTTTTCTAAGACAGGGTTCCTTTGTGTAGCCCTCACTGTCCTAGAACTAGCACCATAGATCAGACTGGACTTGAACTCAGAGAGGTCTGCCTGCCTCTGCCTCTGGAGTGCTGGGACTAAAGGTGTGCACCACTATGGTTCACTGACTTATTTTAATCATGTGTCTATGTGTGTGTGTGTCACATATATGTAGGTACCCACAGAGGCCAGAGGTGGTGGATCCCCTGGAGTTACCGGCGGTTGTGAGCAGTCCTGACACAGATGCTGGGAATTGAACTCTGGTGTAGAGCAAATTCTAACTGGCCTTAATAATAAAAACCTGGAGTCAGATATTGGGGAAACTGCTGAACAATCAAAGTAAAGGAGCCAGCCACTAAGGTTCTTACCTCCATGAAATCCTCAGACTGAAAATGGGCGAACTCCTGTCTCCGTCTGCCTTACATCCCTCACTCTGCTCAGCCATGTCACTTCCCGAACTCCTGTCTCCGTCTGCCTTACATTCCTCACTCTGCTCAGCCATGTCACTTCCTGTTTCCTCCTCCTTAGTGCTGGGACCAAAGGCATGAGATCCCAAGTACTGGGATTAAAGGTGTGTGCCCCTGTCTGGCCTCTGTGCCTAACCAGTGGGTAGTTCTGCACTCTGATCTCCAGGCAAGCTTGGATAGAGCTCAAACAAAATCTCACCACTCTGGTCCTTCTGGAAGAGCAATACATGCTCTTAATTGCTGAGCCATCTCTCCAGCCTATGGGGATTTTGTTTTTGTTTTTGGTTTTTTTTTTTTCGAGACAGGGTTTCTCTGTAGCTTTGGGCCTATGGGGACTTTTAAGGGATCCTCAGGAGTTGCTTCTTTCCTGTAACAACAAATACAAAGTGAAGGCAGCAGGAGAAAGGGGATGAGTGTGCAGGCTGGATCCAGCATAGCCTTCTAATGGTCTCTCCAAGGGGCGCGAGAGACTCCAGAACAGTGAGCCCCAGGGAGAGGAGTCTGGCCACGGCCCTCTGAAAACACTGCTGAGATCTGTGAGGAAGCCCCCATGTTCTCCAGGCAGAGCTGGGTTTGCTGTCCAAGACTGTCGTGGAAGCTACTTGATCACTTATTCAGAACTCAAGTTGTGAGCTTCTCATCTTCATTTGAAAGGAAAGTGGAAACCATTTGACCAAACATTTATCCTTCCGCAAGTTTACCAGAGGGAAATGAAGTGTGCATAAAACTATTAGCTATTAGGGTGACTCAGCAGAGTGCCATCCACAATAGGGACAAACTAGACACACTCTAGGGAAACAATTAGGAAGGTGTGATCACAAAATAGAATTTTCGGCAGTCATTAAAAATATCACAGCACTTTATTGACAGGAAAGAAGTGCAGGTTGTGTTGATTCTGTGAACAAAATAGAAAGCAAAATAGCATAGGGTACGGATTCCATTTTTGTAAAAATATATAGGTATATGTAGCAAATAAAAGACCTACAGGTGTAGACACTGAGTTGGCAGTTCAGTGGGTGCTTATGATTTCTTTGTGTCTCTCGAGTGCAGGCTGGCTTCGAACTTGCAGTGCAGCGGAGGATGAGCTAGAACTTCTGATCTTTTTGCTTCTACCTCTCAAGTGCTGGAATTCACATATGTTATCGTTTGCTTTTGTAATAAGAGGCCGATCCATTACAGTCCTTCATTTTTGATGAAATGAGTCTGGTTTTGAATATTCTTTACAAAGTAGAGCTGACTTCTAAGCTGACATAGAAGCTACAGTCTTCCAATGTATAGGAGATGGCAGGAGCCCTCATAGTCACAACCCGCGGGAGAGTCAAGGAAGAGCCTGTGACATTAGCACCAACATCCTAGGCTCTGATCCAGGGTTTCCAGGCCCAGCCAGCTCAGCTCAGTTCAGCTCAGGTGTCCTACTCCTGCTGAGTCACCAGCCTCATCATCTTCAGAGCCATTTCCCCTTGGTCAGCAGGAACCTAGAACCAAGAAGCATCTAAATTAGTGTCCCTGACATAACTACTGGGTCAAGGACAAGGGTGACTGACACCCTCCTTTCTAGGGGAGGCCTAGAAAGATCTGTGACAGTTGCCTGTAAAGAAAGGTTCTCCTTGCTGGACCAAAGTTCTTCTGGGCTCCCCAAGTGTTGGGGACTGAAAAAGCTGGCATTTAAGGAAGAGACTTCCATTCCACTTAGAGATGATTTGTTTATTTTTCCCTCCCCTCTCTCCATGTCCCCTCCCATTCCCTTCTTCCTTCCTCTCACTCTTTTTAGCAGAGCGGGAAATCAAATCTAGGGCCTCACACATGTTAGGCAAGTGTGATTACCACTGAGTCACATACCCCTAGCCCTTGGTGACTTCCTTTCGGTGGCTGTGTTTATAGTACCGGGACTCGGTCTATTTAAGAAAGAAGGAAGATAATGCGGAAAGAAGGACTGAGGATGTAGCTCAGCCCGTAATGTCATTGTAAGGCATGCATAAAGTCCAGCGTTCCATCCCCAGTAACATGTAAAACACGCTGAGAGAGTACATGCCTATAAAGACCAGCACTTGAGAGTGGAGGCAGGAGGATCATGAATTCAAAACCAGACTTAGCATTACAGAAAGTCAGAAGATATCTTAGGCTAAATTATTAGACCCTACCTCAAAAAAGAAAAGCAAAACAACAACAAAAATCAATGTTTAAAAAATGTTGGGGTGACTGGAGAGATGGTTCATCAATTATGAGCACTGGCTGCTCTTCCAGAAAGACGAACTGGGTTCAATTCCCAGCAACCACATGGTGGCTCACCACTGTCTGTAACTCCAGTTCTAGTGGTTCCAACACCCTCACACAGACACACATGCAGGCAAAAGACGGATGCACAGAGAATAAAAATTGATTAATTAAAAAATGTTCTTTTAACTTCAAAGTCCAGATGTGGTGGTGTGCATCTGTAACCCCAGCACTCCTATGGTGAGACAAAAGGTAGACACAGGAGAATCACCCAGAAATCTGTGGGCTGGCACAGCAGGCATGGAGAGACCTTGCCTCAACAGGTGGAAAGAGAGAACCAACTGAGAGACTTTCTCTGATGTCTTTATATACTTCAAGGCATGTGTGACCCCACTCACTCACACTAACAAATACAGAGAAGATGCTAAACATTTTTTTGTTTTTGTTTTTTTGAGACAGGGTTTCTCTGTGACTTTGGAGTCTGTCCAGGAACTAGCTCTTGTAGGCCAGGCTGGCCTTGAACTCACAGAGATCCACCTGCCTCTGCCTCCCGAGTGCTGCCACCACCACCCGGGTGATGTTAAACATTTGAAAGCATTTCTTTTGTAGGATGGGATAGAGAGGAGGTGGAGACGCAATCTAACTGAAGACCTAAAACCCAATAGAAATGAACCCTTGCAGCCGGGTGTTGGTGGCGCACGCCTTTAATCCCAGCACTCGGGAGGCAGAGGCAGGCGGATCTCTGTGAGTTCGAGGCCAGCCTGGTCTACAGAGTGAGTTCCAGGACAGCCTCCAAAGCTACAGAGAAACCCTGTCTCGAAAAAACCAAAAAAAAAAAAAAAAAAAAAGAAATGAACCCTTGCTTGGCTTGCATCCTAAAGCTTACACTGTTTCTTTTTTTTTTTCTTTTTTTTTTTTTTTCTTTTTGGTTTTTTCGAGACAGGGTTTCTCTGTAGCTTTGGAGGCTGTCCTGGAACTCACTTTGTAGACCAGGCTGGCCTCGAACTCACAGAGATCCGCCTGCCTCTGCCTCCCGAGTGCTGGGATTAAAGGCGCGTGCCACCAACGCCCGGCTACACTGTTTCTTGATATCAGAATTTTAGAATAAATTTTTTTAAATCTACATATGGAAGTTTTGAAGAAATTTGACTCTTTGGAAAAGGAACTGTTATAAGAGTTGGAAAATGCACCTATATGTATATATTTTTAGCAATAAACACATGCTGAGAAACTCTTCCATACATCATTAAGGAAGGGAAGGTTGAAGGCCTTGGTTTCTCTCCTTCATTGGAAAAGCTTCACAGTGGTCTCTAGGAGTGGTGGTATGAATAGGAGCGGCCCCTGTAGACTCATGTGTTTGAATGTTTGGTCCATAGGGATGTGAGTGGCACATTAGGAGGTGTGGCCTTGTTGGAGTAGGTGTGGCTTTGGTGGAGGAAGTGTGTGTCACTATGGGGGCAGGCTTTGAGGTCTTAGAAGGTCAAGCTCAGTTCACTTCCTTTTGCCTGCAGATCAAGTTGTAGAGCTCTTAACTCCTTCAGCACCCGTCTGCCTGCATGCTGCCTGTTACCCACCGTGATGTTAATGGACTAAACCTCTGAAACTACAAGTCAGCTCCCATTAAATGTTTTCCTTTATAAGAGCTGCCGTGGTCATGGTGTCTCTTGACAGCCATAGAAAGCCTATCCCCACCCTCTGATCTTTTCTGATTCACCATCCTGGACTCTCCTAACCATGGGTTCCTAAAATGACACTTAGCCAACTGAAGCGAATGACTTAACAACAGTTTCCAAGGACTACTTCACCTTGAAAACGCTGTTCTGGTCTGCAAGTGACAAACCAAGATTACATAAATTCCACACTAGAGCAGGAGGGTTACATACAGTAACGGTGTGTCCGTTTCAGGATCTCTAACAGCTTAGCCCAGGTCAGCAGAGAAAGCAAGGTACCCACATTCACATAACTGTAACTAAAGCCACCTTAAACCTGCCCCACTGCTTCGTGTGTCAATCTGCCCTTAAAAGGGTGGGGCGCTCCTCCCCTTTTCTGAGAGGCTCCTTCCTGAATGTCAGGCTGGCCTTAAATTCACTCTGTAGCTTCGGACTCTCTACTATAGTGGTCTCAACCTTCCTAATGCTGGGTCCTTTATGTTCCTCATGTTGTAGTGACCCCCCAATCATAAAGTTATTTTTGATACTTCATAACTGTTATAAATCATAATGTAAATATCTGTGCTTTCCGAGGGTCTTAGGTGACCCCTGTGAAAAGGTCATTTGACTCCCAAAGGGGCCGAGACCCAGAGATTGAGAACCACTGCTCTAGCAGGGAGTGACAGTGCTGCCTGCCATCATAGCATTTAGGAGGTGGAGGCATGAGAACCAGGAGGTCAAGACCATTCTTACTACATTATACATTTCAGACTAGCCTAAGCTAAACCAGATTTTGTCTCAAAAAAAAAATCTATTCCAGTTGTTGACTTTGGTTTAGTGAAAAATTGTCATATAATGCTGGGGAAATATCCTATCACTAAAAGCTTTCCTTAAGCCATGCAGTGGTGGTGGACACCTTTAATCCTAGCACTTAGGAGGCAGAGGCAGATGGATTTCTGAGTTTGAGGCCAGTATGGTCTATAGAGTGAGTTCCAGGACAGCCAGTGCTACACAGAGAAACCCTGTCTTAAATTAAAAAATGCTGGGTAAGATGGCATGGGCTTTAATTCCTAGCACTTGGGAGGCAAAGACTGGAGTATCCCTGAGGCATGCTGGCCCACTAGCTTTGCCTAACTGATAAATCTAGGACCAGTGAGAGACTGTCTCAAAGGAGATAGACAGCATTCCTAGGGATCATGTTACAGGTCATCCTCTGGCCTCTACAAACAGGTACTTACATACACACATATACACACACATACAAACAGGTACACATATACACACATGTGTACCCCTCCTGAATATGTGCACCTACACAGACACATGTATCTATACACGCGCGCACGCACGCACGCACGCACACCCCAAAAGGCAGTGGCTCACACCTTTAATTCCAGGACCCAGACAGCAGAAGCAGGCAGATCTCCAAGTCTGAGGCCAGCCTAGTATACATAGTGGGTTTCAGGCCAGCCAGGGCTACACAGTGCGACACTATCTCAAGAAAAAAAAAAAGAACCCCATGAATATAGGACATAATTTCCAATAATTTTTAAAATGACCCTAATTCTGTCTATACTTTTTTTTTTACTTATTTCTAGGAAACAGCATTCTTGATAGTGACCATTATGAAATCAAATTATTGGGCTGGCAAGATGGCTGCTAAGCCAGACAGCCTTGAGTTTGATCCTCCGGATCCACAAGGCTGAAGGAGAGAAGGGACAGCTCTGTGTTGTCTTTTCACCTCACCTCTCCATGTCCATCATCCCCAACCCTCTGCAAAAAATAATGTAACTGAAAGTATTTTAAAGTCAAAATAGCAGGGCCAGAGAAGCAGACAGCGGTGAAGTACGCTTGCTGCTCTTCCAGAGAACCCGAGCTCAGTTCCCAGGATCCGTGTTGGGTGGATCGCCTGTAACTCCAGCTTGACACCCTCTTTTGGTATCCATGGGCACCCACAGACATGTGGCATGTATTCACATGGACACATACATCTGAATATAAAACAAGGGG
The DNA here is from genome assembly GCF_017639785.1 of Mesocricetus auratus. Lineage (NCBI taxonomy): Eukaryota > Metazoa > Chordata > Mammalia > Rodentia > Cricetidae > Mesocricetus > Mesocricetus auratus. The sequence goes on from NW_024429191.1 coordinate 67,061,661, forward strand.
CTGGAGAGATGGTTCAATGGTTAAAAGCACTTGGCTGCTCTTCCAGAGGACCCAGGTTCGTTCCCAGAACCCACATGGCAGCTCACAGGGGATCTGACACCCTCAAACAGATATACATGTAGGCCAAACACCAATGCACATAAAATAAAAATAACTCATTTAAAAGAAAGAAAGATCAAATAAACCTTACAAAAATAAAACAGAGGTAAACTCTGAAAAACACTGAAGATCCTCTTTGTCTGGAGTGTCAAATATTCAGCCAAGATGTATTTCTTTATATAAAAATAAACAGGCATATGAATCTCACTACTATGAAAATTTACTCTAGTCTCTAATAAACAGTAAAATTAAATGTATACCAAAGAATTGTCTTTAAATAAATTTATAACTCCCTATTAGTAAATGCTTGATTTATAATCCTATCAATCTCTGTAAACCTAGGCCCCGCTGAGACCTGTAGCTCCATGAGGTCAGGATCTAGTGCCATTCGCCCAGCCCTGTGCTCCAGGCACCCGCACAGTAACATTCATGGCTAGTACTTAGGAGACACATTCGTGTTTGATTGATGAGATTCTGGGGGCCCTTCTGCCTTTTGCTATTCCCAATCCCTTCACCAATATGTGTGTTGTGGGACTGAGGCGCACTTGGGATCAAGGCCCCTGTAATCTCTCAGCTCAAAGAAAGCTACGTAATCAACACATAACCCTAAAAGGAAATAGTCCATTCCCTCCATGGGCATGGAAGTGCCCACAGCCCTCTCTTTATACCCAAAGCCTCTTTCAAATATGTCCCTGGGCCACCACTGCTTAAGAAGACACTCCTCACCTTGTGTCATGCATACTGTGACTAGTCTTCACAAAGCAGCCAACATTTTTGTTTTGTTTCGAGACAGGATCTTATATAGTCCAGGCTCTGGAATTTACCATGTAGCCAAGGCCAGGCTTGAAGTCCTGATCCTCCTGCCTGTCTCCTGAGTGCTGGGGTTATAGAAGGGTGTCACTGTGCTCAGTCACAGGAAGGCAATCCTCCTTTCTCCACCCCCCAGGGCAAACTGTTAAGAGCTAAGCATCAATTTAAAATAAAGAATGGAGAACAAGAGCTCAGCATACCTCTCTCAGGGAGATTAAACTTTAGATTGAGTTTATGTTCAGCCTGAAAGAAACACTAACAGAGACTGAGCAACCCTTAGATGAAGTGCACAAACCAGAGTGCCTGAGATTTTTTTTCCAGATTCTGAAATACTTTCGTATACACAGCAAGAAATCTTGAGGCTGGGACCCGAGATGATAATCACTCAACCTTACAGGATGAAGGTAATTTCATGCAATGTTGTTAGCACATTGTGTCTGGGCTAGGTCAGATGACTCGAGATTGGGCAATGATCTTTCTTCTTTCTCCTTGTAAAGTCATGTTAATGTTAAAAAAAGTTTCCCAGTTTAGATTTTTGGATCAGCAATGATCAACCTAGTAAAATTTCATTTAAAAAAACAAACCTCAAAACACAGATTAGGCCGGGCGTTGGTGGCGCACGCCTTTAATCCCAGCACTCGGGAGGCAGAGGCAGGCGGATCTCTGTGAGTTCGAGGCCAGCCTGGTCTACAAAGTGAGTTCCAGGACAGCTACCAAAGCCACAGAGAAACCCTGTCTCGAAAAACCAAAACAAAACAAAACAAAAAACAAAAAAAAAAACCACAGATTAGGGAGATAAGTCAGTTGGTAAAGTTACCTCGAAAGCCTGAGGACCTGAGTTCAGATCCTGTGAAAAGCCAGTCATGGCAATCCACACCTGTAATCTCAGCACTGGGGAGGCAGAGATAGGCAGACCACAAGCTCACTGGCCCGCCAGCCCAGCTCAATTGGTGAGCTCCAAATGCAGTGAGACCCTGTCTCAAAACATAAGGTGAGCCAGGTGTGGTAACATGTGCCTTTAATCCCAGAAGAGGCAGGGGGGAATCTTTGTGAGTTCAAGGTCAACCTACAGTGAATCCCAGGCTAGCCAAGGCTACATGGTGAAACACCGCCTACAACTGCCTACAAACATACAAGGTGATCGAAGAAGATAATAACCTAGTATAACTCTGGCCTCCACATGAATGCAAGACACACACACACACACACACACACACACACACACACACACACACACACACACACACACACACGATGTGGGGGAGTGTGTGGTTGGGGCCCAGTATGGCGTGGATGGGCACCAAATATTCCCAAGATCAATTGAAGCAGTGGACATATGCATGGAACATTGTGGCTTCCCATACAGCACTATCCTTAAATTTAGAACAAAAGGGAGATCACTCACCATGTGACCCGCCCTTAGGATCCAGTAGAAGGCTAGGTTCTTGTAAGACTTAACGAAAGCAGACGTTTCCAAAGACTTAGGGTCGCTGTACAGGGCCTTCCATTTCAGCTGGTTGAATTTGGACAGATATGACCACTTCAGCTTCCGCAGCCAGGCCTCCTGACCTAGTGAGAGGGGCCAGGAATGGGTTCAGAACGGAGAGTTTGGTGGGGTCAGGGACAGAGGAAAGAAATCTAGGTCCTATAACTTAGTGTTGCCCAGTTGTAATGCGCATTGAGGTCATTGGGATATTATTAAAAACAGTTCTTGGTGGGGCCTGTGAACCCCTTTTCTAGAAGTTCCCATCTACACTTGGGCTGAGAAATCTAACAGCTATGAAGCTGCCTTTTTTTTTTTTAACTTTTGAATATTTCACAGTTTTGTTTGTTAGAGAATGTCTTGTTAAATTTCAAGTGTTCCAGGCTGCAGGCTGGCCTTGAATTCACACTATTGCTCCTCTAGATCTTTTTTTTTTTTTTTTTTTTTTTTTTTGGTTTTTACGAGACAGGGTTTCTCTGTATTGTTTTGGAGGCTGTCGGTCCAGCCCGGCCTCGAACTCACAGAGATCCGCCTGCCTCTGCCTCCCGAGTGCACTCATCTAGATCTTAAGATTTTAATCATCCTGTGTCAGCTTCAGTAGTATAATCACTGAAGGGACAAAGGACACTAGTCCACTAGAGCATGTGACTCTGGCAGGCCTTGCCCTTCTCCCCAGTTCCCTCTGCATTGCTAAAAATTTAGATTAGATTCCTAAAGCTAGCCCCTAAGGTCTATTCCCTTATTTGGCCACTTCCTCCTGAGGCTGACTACCAAGGAAGGTCCAGCTATCAAAGTATTGAAATCCAGCAATCAAAAGCCCCCTTTGGTTCACCTACTTAACATGCCCAATTAAAATTAAGCACCTCATCCTAAGATGGGGTTCCCCCTTTACCTTTATAAGCCCCCATTTGTCTGTGAGCCACATCCGGCTTCTCTCTATCCAAAGGCACTCTTTTGATCTCTGGGAAGAATACCCCTGCCTCCTTTCCCTGGTTCCCTTCTCCCTCATCCTCTGTCTCCTGTGGGTTTTTTTTTTTTTTTTTTTTTTGGTTTTTTTACGAGACAGGGTTTCTCTGTTTTGGAGGCTGTCGGTCTAGCCTGGCCTCGAACTCACAGAGATCCGCCTGCCTCTGCCTCCCGAGTGCTGGGATTAAAGGCGTGCGCCACCAACGCCTGGCTTTGTCTCCTGTGTTTTATCACTTATTCCCTGTCCATCCTCTGTCCCTCTGGGGCAAATAAATCTCCTTTGTGCTGAGACCTGGGGGCCCTGAGTCGGTACTTTTCCTTCTAATCACAGGCCTGGGTCACTAGAAACAGCTTTACCTGTGGGTTCTAAGATCTGGTGTTTAAACATCCACATGCAGGACTCTACTGCCATCAGAGAGAGCATGTGGCTTTCAGACAAGGCAATGGGACCCTGCCTGAGATCCTACAGAGACCAGTTCTCCTGGTGCCTTGGAAATACAGTTGTTAGTGTTTAACACCTTCTATAACACACCACAAAAATTAAGCTTTCCCTCAATTAAGCAGCATATTCAAGAGCCAAGAAGACTTTGGCAGGAGGGGGGCAGATATTATTCTTTTCTTTAATCACACCAAGGCACCCCAGAATTAGAAAGACCCAGAATTATCTCATGTGTCACAGCTCAAGAGTCAAAGTCAGGGGTTGATGGATATAGCAGGAAATGGTATTCCTCCTGGCATTAATGCCACCAACCCCAAGGCTAACGCATCCAAGGCCATTTCTTTCTAGCTTGACTCATGATTTCTTCCATGTGTCCCTTGGAGTTGGTTCCTACCCATGGTGTCCACAATGAGATCCAGCTGTCCATTATACACAGTCACATTGACCCCAGCTTCCAGCAACTCATCCACAATGTGGATGACAGGCTTCATGAAGTCACCCTCCATGCTTATGAAGACGTAAGGTGACTGGGCTACAAAAGGAGACGGAGAGAGGTAGCAGGGTTAGAATGGCCAGATTAAGAAGTATCTTTCAACCCAAGCATCCTAAGATATGGTACCTAAAAGTCCCTAGGCAGCAAAGGGTGCATGACAGGTGCTCCACAGAAGGACCAACGGGCCAGCAATAGATGGGTGGAAAGGAGATAGAAACAGTGCATAAGGCCCCTTTGCTTGGGAGCTTGATCAGTGCAACAAGGAGCTGAAATCTGCAGAAGCAAACAGAGAGGCAGGGGCCCACACACCCTTTTAGCTGGTCCACTTGGGAATATATTGCTCTGTGGGCCAAAGTTAGTTTGCTGATAAGTAGTCTCAGGGCCATGTTACAAGTAACAAATCTGAACCGGGGATGGGTGGGTGGGTGCAGGGGTGTTTATCTTACCACAAACCAAACCAGATCTAAGTTACTTCAAAGCAGGCCTCCAGGAAAGACAAATGGCTAAGACAAGCCAGTCAAACAATAGAAAGCAGATTCCTGATGCCCTAACACCTGCCCCACCATCATAGCTGATGACAACATATCAGCCACTGACATCGATCTGACAGGTATGGGCTACGTAAATATTATAGAAGCAATTTTCCCTTCTTCATCACTATGCTGGAAGATAACTAGCCTGGACAAAGTTCAAGTCAATGAGGCTCAGAGAGGATGAGGTACACGGCCAGGCTGAAGCCACTGATGAGCTAAGACTTGAATTCGGGCCTGAATGACCAACTGCAACTCAGAGTCAAGGATGGCTTGTCCTCTTTATTTACTTGGATTTTTTAAATGATTTCTTTTCTATTTATATGTGTGTGTGTGTGTGTGTGTGTGTGTCTGTGTCTGTGTTAGGTACACCACATGCATGTAGTGCCCGTAGAGGCCAGAAGAGGGCATTGGATTCCCCTGAAACCGGAGTTACAGGTTGTAAGCGACCCAATGTGGGTGCTAGGAACCAAACTCAGGTCCTCTACAAGAACAGCCAGGGCATTAACCACTGAGTCATCTCCCTAATCCTTACTGGTTTTTTTGAGACAAGGTCTCACTATAGCTCAGGCTGACCTAGAACTCATTGTGATACTCCTACCTCTGCATCCTAAGTGCTGGGTTCACACATGTGAGACACTATACCTGTCTATTGTAAAGACAGGATCTTACTATGTAGCCCATGCAGGCCTTGAACTCTCAATGCTCCTGCCTCAGCCTGCTGAGTACTGGGACTGCAGGTCTCTGCCATCATACCAAGCCCCCTGCAGTGTCTAACACCACAGCTGGCTTTTTATTTAATGTAGAGACATGAAGATATTAAATCAGGAATGAGCTCGAGTGATATAGATTGTGACAGAATGATCCATGAACCCTAACAAAGTCAGGACTAGGGTCAGAACACAGTTCTCACCAGGCAGTGGTGGTACACAACTTTAATCCCAGCACTCAGGAGACAGAGGCAAGTGGATCTCTTTGAGTTTGAGGCCAGCCTGATTTACAAAGTGAGTTCCAGGACAGCTAGGGCTGTTACATAGAGAATCCCTGTCTGAAAAACCAAAAGCCATAGGGGCTGGAGAGATGGGTCAGAGGTTAAGAGCACTGACTGCTCTTCCAGCGGTCATGAGTTCAATTCCCAGCAACCACATGGTGGCTCACAACCATCTACAATTTAATCTGGTGCTCTCTTCTGGCATGTAGGCAGAACACTGTGTATGTAATAAATAAATAAATCTTTAAAAAAAAAAGCCAAAAACAGAAAAAACAAAACAAAGAACCCCAACCCACAGCTCTCAGCAGCTATGGTGGAGGTAACCTTAGAAAGGAGCCCCGCCTCGTAGTCTTAGGGTATCTTGGATGCAAACCAAACAAATGCCATTTGCTCGTCCAATGGGACTAAATAGGAATTTACCCAAGATTTCTATCTGGCTTTGGTCTCTAAAGACTCCAGACCAGAACACAGACATGGCAGACTGTGTTTGAAAGGCCAGCATGGGAACTGGACAAACTCGCCCATACACATGGACCATCTGAGGACCTTCAAAGGACCTTTGGCTAGAAATCTCACGTGACCAACTGTGGAAGTTTTTTTATAAAAATGTAGCATTTTTAGCCAGGCAGTGGTAGTGCATGCCTTTGATCCCGCACTTGGGGAGGCAGAGGCAGGTGGGTCTCTGTGAGTTCGAGGCCAGGCTGGTCTACAGAGGGAGTTCCAAGACAGGCTCCAAAGCTACAGAGAAACCCTGCCTTGAAAAACCAAAATCCAAAACAAAAGAAACAAAAAAGTAGCATTTTTATTATAATTTTTTAAATTCTATTTTTCACTGACGGGTGTGGGGGTGGGGGTGGGGATGGACACATATATATACCATGAGGCACATGTAGAGACCAAAGGATAACTTCTGGGAGTTAGTTCTCTCCTTCAAGCACGTGGGTCCCAGAGACTGAAGTCAGGTCAACAGGTTTGATGGCAAGTGCCTTTAACCACTGAACCATCACCCTGGCCCTTTATTTGTTTAAAGACAGTGTTCTGCTAAATTGCCCAGGTTGGCCTCTAACTTGTGGTCCTATGTCAGCCTCTTTTTTTTGGTTTTTACGAGACAGGGTTTCTCTGTATTGTTTTGGAGGCTGTTGGTCCAGCCCGGCCTCGAACTCACAGAGATCGCCTGTCTCTGCCTCCCGAGTGCTGGGATTAAAGGCGTGCGCCACCACCGCCCGGCTCCTATGTCAGCCTCTTAAGAACTGGGAATTCCAGGTGTGTATTACCATACCCTGCTTCTATTTTTTCACTCCTATTTTACAGAGGAAAAGGGTGCAGTAGTCCCCGAGCGCCCATACTAGGCCTCAACAGTAATCGACTCATAATCAACCACACACCACTCCCCACCCATTTCTCTGCCAGCTCCTTACTGTGATTCATTTTTGTCATGTCGCTGACTGATTCTGCATCTGCTGCAGACAGTAAAATTACTTTACTTACAACAGACCGCCATCACCAGGGAAACCCAGTCTACATTAAGGGCTCTGAATCTGCGCGCATCCCCCGCTACGAGCAGCACCAGATTAGGCCATTGAGTTACCTCCCCAGGAGCAGTCCTCAGGGATAATTTTGAGCTTCTTTCTGATGGGGCCATTCATGAGTTGACTTAAGGTGTCTCCTTGTAGATTTCTCACGTGACGCTGACAAAGACGAACTAAAAGCAAACTGGTACACAGTGAGTCAAAGGCCTGGGATCGGGACCCCAGGGGCATCTTTCCCAAGCTACTGGGGGAGTCGGCACAGCAGTGGGGAGGCTTTTTCCTGGTAAAGGAAAAAGTGTCACTTTGGTCTACCTGGACGGGAGAAAGGAGGCCTGAAGCAGGTTGAAATCAGATAGGTTAGTATTGATAACTACAGTCTCTGCACTATGGGGTCCACTGGGATTACCCTAAACAGACAAAGGAAGTCAGCTGAGGAATCAAGGAGTGGCCAGCTTACGGGGGGAGGGTTACAGGCACTCTGCAATCAGAGCCAAGCTGGGCCAGCTCAGAGACCACTGACGTCAGGCCTGCAGGGACCTGACACTGCACTTCAGTGAGCGGAAACTGCTTCCCCTGTGGTGCAGCTCAGTGGCAGAGCGTGCACTAGGTCCTGGGTACCGTTCCTAAGGCTTTGGTTCCTATTGCTCACAGCCCTTTGGCTAAGATCAAGTTGCTTCCCAAATACATTATGCTAAGGAACCAAAAGAAAAAAAAAAAAAAGCAGATGCAAAAGCTGCTGCATGATTCCATTTATATCGAATGTTGAGAAAAGTCAAAACCCAGAGAAAAAGGAAGTGGCTCAGGGATGCTGGGAGTGGGAAGAAGTGGCTGCAGACAGATGTGAGGGATCTTTCGGGGGTGATGGGAATATTCTGAAACTAGATTGAGGTGATGACTCTGCAGCTCTGGGAGTATACTAAAAACCACTGAGAGCGACTTCTCTGTTACATAAATTGCATGTTAGTAACAGGACAGGCCTTCCTGTGCAGAGGCTGGGGGAGGTGCGCTCACCTAAGGGGCTCCGCAGGAACTCAAGGCTCGATTCCATAGAGGTCTCGGGAGTGCTTTTTGTTAAGATGTTATAGAAGTTTACCCCGTCTGTGTTCTGAAATAAAGAGCACATTCGGATAGTTCCTTTCTCTGTCCAGTTGCGAAACAGAAAAGTGCCTGGCTTTCCAAGGATGACCTTACGCTTCTAAATGTACTGGACTAGCAAGAAAGCCTCTCTGAAGGTGTAGGTGGCAGCTGTGTCTGCCTACATGCCTGCAGCACATAGCTCACGGAGCCCAGACACTGCGTGTCAGTGCACAGGGAAGCAGGCGGCAGGTGTCCTCTTGGCCACCATATTCTTTCCTTTGATCTCACTCAAGGCAGAATACTATTTGACAAGGATCCAAATAAGAAAATATATTGTCTTTAAAATATACATCCCCCAGGGTTGGAGAGATAGCTCAGAGGTTAAGAGCACCTCTGCTCCTCCAGAGGTCTTGAGTTCAAGTCCCAGCAACCACATGGTGGCTCACAACCATCTGTAATGAGATCTGGTGCAGGCATACATGAAGGCAGAACACTGTATCTATACTAATAAATAAATCTTTAAAAAACATGGTAGCTCACAACCATCTGTAATGAGATCTGGTGCAGGCATACATGAAGGCAGAATACTGTATCTATACTAATAAATAAATCTTTAAAAAACATGGTAGCTCACAACCATCTGTAATGAGATCTGGTGCCCTCTTCTGGTGCAGGCATACATGAAGGCAGAACACTGTATCCATACTAATAAATAAATCTTAAAAACAAACAAACAAAAAACCACCACCACCAACAACAAAAACCCACATTCCCCTGAACACAGCAGTCTCTTTTCTCATGACGTACGCTATCTCAAGTTGTACGGGTTGGCCTCAAACTTGCTATGTAGCTAGGGATGACCTGGAACCCCCAATCCTCCCTTCTACCTCACAAGTGCTGGATTACAGATATGTGCACCACCAACTGTGGTGGTTTGAAATAGAATGACCCCCCAAAGGGAGTGACACTTATTGGAGTAGGTGTGGCTTTGTTGGAAGAAGTATGTCATTGTGGAGGTGACATACTTCAATAAATGCTCAAGCTATGCCTAGCAAGACAGACCACTTCCTGTTGCCTGCACAAGATGTACAACTCTCAGCTACCCCTCCAGCAACATGTCTGCCTGCAAGATACCATGTCCCACCATGATGATAATAGACTAAACCTCTGAAACTGCTAAGTCACCTCATTAAATGTTTTCCTTTATAAGAGTAGCTGTGGTCATGGTGTTCTTTTTTTTGGGGGGGGGTTTCGAGACAGGGTTTCTCTGTATTGTTTTGGAGGCTGTCCTGGAACTAGCTCTGTAGACCAGGCTGGCCTCAAACTCACAGAGATCCACCTGCCTCTGCCTCCCAAGTGCTGGGATTAAAGGTGTATGCCACCAACGCCCGGCTGAGATAGTCTTTCTTATAGAACTCAAAAATTCAGTCAGGGACAAGGCGGTGGTCTTTCAGGCTGAGGAGGCTTTCTGATCCTACAAAGAGTCACCGTGTCAGGCTGGAGAGATGGCTCATAGGTTAAGAACACTGGTTGCTGTTCCAGAGGTCCTGAGTTCAATTCCCAGCAACTACATGGTGGCTCACAACCATCTGTAATGAGATCTGCTGCCCTCTTCTGGCATGTAGGCATACATACAGACAGAACACTATGTATATAATAAATAAATAAATCTTAAAAAAAAAAGAGTCACCGTGTCATTGCTAAGACATCTAGATGATCACTCAGAAAGCAAGCAGTTCTAAATTTGTGGGAGGCCCAGGATAGGACTGATCTTGATGACACCAACCATGGGTCCCATCCCCCAGGCAAAAAGTCATGTCATGCTCGGCTCTTTACCTTTTCAATGACGGTTTCTGCTTTCCCCCACAGCTGAGTAGCCTCCTTGTAGAAGCCCTTGTTTACAGCATCGAGGACTTGCTCTGCAATGTTGGACACCTCGGCCAAGCCTTTGTCATCAAGGAGAGACTGGAAGATAAATGGAGAACAAGAAGCCCACTGGATCAGGGAGTGTGAATCTGGTACCTCGGCAGCTGGTGATGAGCAAGAGAGAGAAGATTTGAAAATGGGAGCTTACCTAAAGAGGACACAGTCAAAAGCTTCAGAGAGGTGCCGGGGATCAACCCCAGGACCTTGTGCACCCTAGGCCAGTGCTCTACCACGGAGTTACATCCCTAGCCCCAAGTCACATACTTATTGATGGAAGACACAGAGTAGGCTGTTAAATGAGTCACGATAGTAGACCCTTGAGGGTTTAGGTTTACTGTGACCTTTCAATAGTGGGGGAGGGATGTCTGAAGAACAAGAGAATTCAAGACTGTGTTGGGCTGGGCTGGGCAGTGGTGGCGCATGCCTTTAATCCCAGCACTCGGGAGGCAGAGGCAGGTGGATCTCTGTGGTTCGAGACCAAGCCTGGTCTACCGATCGAGTTCCAGGACAGGCTCCAAAACAATACAGAGAAACCCTGTCTTGAAAAACAAAAAAACAAACAAAAAAAGACCGTTGGGCTGGAATGGAGACAGAGGCAGAGCGACCTCTGTGAGTTTTAGATCATCCTGGTCTACATGGGTTTGGGGGTTGCAGCTCAAACTGGTCAACTAGGCAAGAAGCTATAGGACACATGAGACCCTACCTCAGGAATAATAACTAATATACTCTCTCTGGAGACCAAAGGAGGTCGGAGCCCAAAGAAGTCAGTGGTGCTGTTTCCCAGGGAGTGCGCAGAGCGGAGGACCCACCTACTTACCATGCTGTACAGGTAAGGTCCCCAGGACAGCACTGAGTCTGAAGAAAACCAAGTGAATACAGATTAGCTATGTCTTTCCGAAAGACCACCTCACTGGCTTCCCTTCAAAGTGCCAAGAGACAGGAGCAAGAAACCAGGAGTTCAAGGCCGGCATCAGCAATAAAGCAAGTTTGAGCCAGGGTAGACTACACGAGAGCCTGTCTTGACCAACCAGAAAACAAACAATGTTAGATCAGTGGTTCCCAACTTAGGAGCCATTTAGTCCCCAGAGGAATATCTGAAGATATTTCTGGTTGTCACACTGATCCTACTGTCTGTCATCTCATGACCGGAGAATGAGGATGCTACAGACAAATGTCCAAAAATGGGGTTCGGAGAGATGGGTCAGCAGGTAAGAGTGCTTGCTGCACAAGCATGAAGACCTGAGTTCAAATCCCAGAACCCACATACAAAGCCAGGTTTGGCTGCATGTGCCTTTTGTCCCAGCACTCTGTGGGGCAGAGACAGGAAGATTGCTGAAGCTTACTGGCTACCAGTCTAGTTCTAGGTTTAGGGAGCTGCCCTATCTCAAGAAATGAGGTGGAGAACTGGAGAGATAGCTCAGTAGCTAAGAGCACTTGCTGTTCTTCCAGACAAGTTGATTTGATCAGGTGGTTCACAACCACCTGTAACTCCTGTCCCAGAGGATCTGATGCCCTCTTCTGACCCCTGAGGGCACTACATGCACAGAGTGCATCGACATACATGTAGGGAAACACCCACACAGGACATAAAAAAAATGTAAAATCTCAAAAACATTGTTTAAAAATATAAGGTAGCATGATAGAGAGATTTGATGTCCTTTTCTGGCTTATGTATGCATTCATGCATGGACACACACATTTGCACACATGAATTAATATACCACATGCATACATCTCACACATACCCCCCAACACACAACAATAAAAAAATACCCTTAACACACAGAACCATTCCCCATAACAACACCACACTATTCCAAATGTCAGTGGTGCTGAGGTTAAGGGAATCCAAGAGAGTTAACCTGCCTGAGATGACCACTTCAGACACCTGAAGCCACACCCTGATTGTGTCTGAGATAGACTGTTCCAGTCCCTGCTCCCAAAGGATTACAAAAGTGCAGACCTCAGCGTTGCAAGACCTGACACCAACCTTGCCTCACCACCATCACGAGTCACACATGGAATCCACTTGCATATGCTCAGGATGCTAGATGGGACAAGCTAGTGACACAGATTCACCCTGTGCTGAGTCACACAGAACTGGGTCTCCTCTTTTCCAAGCCACTCACAATGTCTGAGGGATTATTTCAATATCCCCGAGTGTTTACAGCCATCTCCTACTGTAAACTCTGATTCCTTCACTGGGAAAACCACATCAGAGAACTCAGCTTGGTCGCAGAGGCTATGCCAACGACGACTCATGCCCACATATATCTTGGATGGATGAATGCTTTCTGTGATGACTTCTCCCAAGAATCCAGACACCTCTGCTGTCCTCTTATTTCACCTGGATGGCACAGTCCTGCGGGGATGGCTGTTTCTACTAGGCTTGACACAGTCACAACCACACAGCAGAGTGACTGTGGTGACTTATCAGAGACCTTGAACTGTAGTCTAGGCAACAAAATAAACAGAACTATACAACAGAGAGTGAGGTCCATCCATGATAATAGAACAATCAGGGGAGGAAAGGAGATCACAAGACGTGCACAAGTCCCTTCCCTTTGGATTCCAAGCTCACCACTGCCTGCCTGCCCCACTATACAACTATACGTATGTTAGACACACTAAAATATATGAGGTTAAAATTGCTTGGGGGGAGGGCCAGCAGGATGACTTAGAGAGTAAAGGCATTTACTGTACAAGCCTAGTGACTTGAGTTAAATTCCCAAATCCCACATGAATACAGAAGTAAAGAATTAACTCCACAAAGTTGTCCTCTGACCTCTACATGTTCACAGTGGCACCCCTGTTGTAAGTTTTAAAAAGTGGCTCAAGAGAGAAACACACCATACAACAGAGTTCAAGCAGATGGGTTTTTTTAATTAGGGGAAAGGATCTTAAAAGGGGGGAAAGGAGGGGGAGACTGGTCTCTGGGGACAGGAGCAGTGGAAGAGACGAAAGCGGGGGAAGACAGAGGGAAAGAGAGAGAGAGGGGAGGTGGACAGGGCTCTTTTAAAAGGAACATAGTAAATATGCCCAGGTGGTGCTCTGAGTGGCAGCAGCTGAGGGCATGTCCTGTCAGAACCCCAAAGGCAGGTCAGTACAAATGCCTAAATACTAACAACCCCCTCACTATCACACACACATACATACACACACACACACACACACACCATTACCACCATCATTATCATCAACACTCATTTTTAAATATTGTTTAGGCCAGGCATGGTGGCACACTCCTTTAATCCCAGCATTTCTGAGGTAGAGGCAGGCAGATCTCTGAGTTTGAGGCCTGCCTGGTCTACACAGTGAGTTTCAGGACATCCAGGGCTATGTAGAGAGTCCCTGTCTCAAAAAAAATTTTTTTAATTTCCTAAGGACAGGGCCTTGCAGTACACAGTCATACAAGAGTCACCCAGGCTCCTGTTAAGTAACACTCAAAGATTCCCTGGCCGACCAAGCAGGACGTGGGTGGGATCCTTCAGTCTGTTGGTGCTGGAGGCCAACAGACCTTTCATTATGTTTCTTCAGAAAACTGGCACAATAAATACAAAGTTGCAGAAGGAGACAGGGACAGGAGAAAAGAGAGATGCCTAAAAATGGCACACTTACCCACAGGGGAGATCCAGGAGTCACCCAAGGCCACGCCGGAAAAGTTGCACTTGATGGTCCCTTGCTGAACAGCCTGAAAGAACAGCCAAGAAATGCTCTGACCAAGGCCACCAAGGCCTCCATCCCTCCTCAGCACAGAGGCATACTCATGGTGTCCCCTAACCCACATCGTTCAATTTCCCCAGGCATCAGAAGACCACACATGTGACAGCAGCAGCCCCTGCCCACCGCCACTGGGAAACACAGGAGGGGCTGCTGAGTTTCTCTCTGTCTTATCCACTAGAGTCCCCAGGACAGGTATGGGATTTGTCCCTAGTTATCTTTGGAAAGCTGGGGATATCCATGTCCTGATGTTACTCAGGGGTCCCTTGGGTATAGGTACCACTGCCAAGCAGCGGTCACTGAGGCTGGGGCTCTCCAGGACATCCTTGAGGGTGGGGGCCATGCACAGGACAGGCCATCCTACTCTCCACCAGTCCCAAACACAATGCTGGACACAGCCTAAACATGCGCCAGAGAGATGGGCCACATCAGCTGTCATACAGGATAAAACTCAAGACAAAGCAGAAGGCTCCTTAGAAACCAAAGTGAAAATATCCCCACAGCATATTATTGAACACTCAAAAAGGAATATGAGCTGGCGTATCATATATGCTATCACGTGTATGGGTTACACAGCTATGTGTATCTGGTAAAAATATAGAGACTAGGAGGCTGCCAAGGGGAGCAGGGCGCAAGCTAATCGATGAGAGTAAATGAGCTATTCAGAGGCTTAAAACAAGAGAACAAGACTGAGCCAGGTGGTGGTGGTGCACGCCTTTAATCCCAGCACTCGGGAGGCAGAAGCAGGCGGATCTCTGTGAGCTCGAGACCAGCCTGGTCTACAGAGCGAGTTCCAGGACAGCCTCCAAAGCCACAGAGAAACCCTGTCTCAAAAAACTAAAAAAAAAAGGTCACAGAAAGGAGACTGTGCTTGGGGACAGCAAAGCCAGATGTCATTCACATTGGGGCCACTGAAAGAAGCCTGAACACTGAAATGTGCTGCAGGACAAAGGAGACCCATTGACGGACACAGGTCACAGTGTGACTGCTCTTTCGTTGGGACTTTATGGATGTGAGCAGAAAGTGTTACAAAGTGCTAAACCGTGGTGAGCGCCACCTGGTAGGTGAGTTTTTTTCTGTCTTTGAGATAGGGTATAGCCCAGGCTGGCTTCAAACTCACAACCTCCCTCCTCAGCCTCCTAGTGTTTAGGCTACAGGTACGCCACCACACCTAGCTAGTTTATATCCTGACAGAAACAAAAAAGGATGTAGGGGCTGGAGAGATGGCTCAGTGGTTAAGGATGACAGCTGCTCTTTCAGAGAACCTAGGACCCGGCTACATTTCCAGTTCCAGGGATCCACTGCCTCTTTCTGACTTCTGCAAATAGCAGGCAAGCATTACATACACATGCAAATACACGTCAGTGGAACACAGACATACATGCAGGCAAAGCACTCATACACACAGAATTTTTAAAAAAGGAAAAGAAAAAGAAATCTTTTAAAAATGCATTTTTATTTTCTATGTACGAGTGTTTACCTGCAGGTACGTATCTACACAAGACTCCATTCCTGACAACCAATTTGACTCTCAGAACCCACAGTAGAAGGAGAGAGCTCCTGAGAGTTGTCCTCTGGCCTCCACCCCACACACATCATGGCATGTGCATGAACACACAATAATTAAAAAAAAAGAGCTGTTCAATATCAGGTAGGCACATGAAAGCAACACCCCATTTTTTTTTTTTGTTCAACACCATCACATCACCCTTCATTTACCTTGTGAAGTTCTAGACTGATGCCAGCAGCCATTTTCCCTCCATAGGATTCTGAGAAAATGTAGAAAGGAACCGTCTAGCAAGGAAAAGAATTTACAAAGACTTAAAACACCGTGATTGCCTTTCAACTCACACAAACCGTCTTCAGATCTCTATAGTGTACAAGAGTAGATAAATAAAACCAATCTGCTTGTCTTTGCCCTCTGATTACTGACGTCTGGTTAGGTGACAGAAAGTCAGAGCCCACAACCTAGAACAGAGCAAGTGTCTGAAAAGACAGCTGCCATTGAACTCTTTGTTTTCAAGACAGTCTCCACACAGTCCTGGCTGTCCCATGGCTCTGAACTTTTGGGAGAGCTTAGTACTCTGAAGAATTCCCTGTCCCTCCTGCTCATCTCCCACATCCAAGCTGAAGAATTACCTGGAATTCTTTATGGCAATCAAAGAAGGATTTCAGGAGAACCATCATGTCCGAAGCTACTGTGTCCAGATCCTTTGCATAGGCATCAGTTGTGTTCACGTAACTGAAGCCAGTGCCCACGGGGTTATCCACAAACAGGAGACTGGCTGACTGTAGCTGCAGACACCCAGAAAAAGCAAACATTGCAACAGTGGTTAGTCACTAGTTATCTTCCTAAGAATCTGGCAAAACCACATCTATGATAACATCGGTGTGGTTACTTAAATCCTTAAAGTGATTTTAGGGGGCTACGGAAATGGCCCAGTTAGTAAAGTCCTCGCCTTACAAGCATGACACCCTGAGTTGGATCCCCAGAACCCATGTTACAAAAAAAAAAAAGTTGGGCAAGGTAGTACACTCTTGTAACCCCAGTGCTGAGGAGATGGAGACAGATGATGGACATATTCTAAGTGTCACTCAACAGTGTAGCCTAAATAGTGAGTTTCAGGCCAATAAGAGACTCTGTCTCAAAACAATAGCAACCCGAGGTCGGATGAACAGACACGCAGACACACACACACTCACACTACACAAAATAAATGTAACAGATTTCTTTAAGGGGAAAGAAAGGAGATGAGATGAAGCTACACAGGAACAAAGACTTTAAGCCACCACATCTCATACTCAGAAGCACACTGTAGGCAACAGAGCAGGAAGCACCAGGCTGTATTAGTCTGAGCAATAATCTGAAGGAATGAACATCACCCGGACATCAAGGGCTGAGGATGTAGCTCAGTTGTTAGAATGTCTGCCTAGCATTTCTGAAGGGGGTTCAATCCCCAGAACTGCATAAACCGGGGTGATGGGTCACGCCTATGACCCTAGCACACAGACAGTGGAGGCTAGAGGATCAGAAGTTCAAGGACATCGTGGCTACACAGTGAACTGGAGACTGGCTTGGGCTTCATTGCTGTCTCAAAAAATATTTTAAAAAGAAATATGGATATCACATTATCAGTTTTCTTCCAGATAAATCTAATTTCCAAATGGGCCCATCATCCCGTTTTGACTGCAAGAACAGACTGTGTTCTCCTATGTTTTCCAAAGAGGCTGAGAATTCTAATTGTGCCTCTGGAAGGACCGTCAAGGAGGAGTAGCCATGCTCCTCATTGATCAGACGTAGAAACCCTGAAAGGACTCAGGACTTGGCAAGGTCACAAATCACACAGGACGGGCAGCAGCATTAAGTCTGGGACCCAGGCCCCTCACTCCTCATTCAGGCTCTCGGTTCCTGTCTTACTGCCTTTGGGTCCAGGTGTGGGAACAAGGCCAGGGAGGGCAGTGATGACGCTCTCGGGCCACGACAGCGAGGTCAGAACTATTTCAGGCCAAGAGAAAACGCTGCAGGAGGACAAGATGGGTTAGCTCCAGATGGGAGACCGGAAGAGCCCGAGGACACTGGGAAACATTCTCAACACTGAGTGCTCCCACAGGGCGGGGAGAAAGGTGCAGTGTGTGGGGGCAGGAGAGCCCAGGCCCAGCTCGTCAGCCGGATGCACTCAGCCAGGCTGTGAACTGAGAATGAGGTTGCTTATGGAAGGAAGTGATGGGTTGTGGGGACACAAAAGAACTAGGAAGATACCGAAGGCGGTGGTGAGGCAGGGGAGAGACAAGGGGCTTGCAAACTTGATGAAGTCCAGATGTGAGAAGAAAGAGAAAGACAAGAATTGAAAGTTGTAGCAGATGGTGGGAGTCAAGGCCTGAGGCTGCAGAGGGCCGCCATGTGGTTAAGCAATGTCAGCCGCAGGGAATCTCAGTTTTGTGTTTGTTGTTGTTGTTTTGGGTTTTTGAGACAAGAGTTTCTTTGCGTAGCCCTGGCTGTCCTGGAACTCACTCTGTAGACCAGTTTGTGATCCAACTCAGAGATCCCCCTGCTTCTGCCTCTGCTTCCTGAGTGTTGGGATTAAAGGCATGCACCACCACCCAGCCCAGTTTTGTTTGTTTTGAGTCAGGGTTTCATGTAGCCTAGGCTGGCTCTGAACTTGCTACATAGCCAAGGACTATCTTGAACTTCTCATCCTTTAGCCTCTATGTCCTGTAAACTGAGATTATAGGTTATAGGTGTTCATCCTTAAGTCTGTTTTTTTGTTTGTTTTGCTTTTGTTTTTGTTTTTCGAGACAGGGTTTCTCTGTAGCTTTGGAGGCTGTCCTAGAACTAGCTCTTGTTGACCAGGCTGGTCTCGAACTCACAGAGATCCACCTGCCTCTGCCTCCGGAGTGCTGGGATTAAAGGTGTACGCACCACCATCACCCCGCTGTTAAGTCTGGTTTTTACAGTGCTGAGTTTTGAACCCAAGGCTCCGTGCATTTGGGACAAGCACAATACCCACTGAGCTGTCCCCCAGCCCTCAGCTGTGGCAGAAGTTTCTGAAGGTAATTGGAGAAAGGTCACCAAGCTGGAAAAGGCAAGGGACATGGAAGTAGCAGGGCTGGGAGAAGGCTGTAGGCAGGTGTTCAAGGTCTGCTAATTCTGTGGCCCCGCCCTTCGTGGGTGGAGCTATGGGGGCCAGTCTCTGAGAGGATGCAGGGTAGGGATGGTTGAGAGCTGTTCTCATTGTACCCAGGTGGTATTCCGTGGCTTGAGATGGGTGTCAAGAGGCCCGATTTCCTCAAAGTTTCCAAATCCAGTGCTGGAACCGCCTGGACCACCCTATGGAAGAGAAAGAAACAAACATTAAATCTGAGAAAATGCAGTCAAGCCCTGCTTATTAAACAGTGTGCACACCCAGGAAAACAACTTAGGACCTAGTAACGGCTGCATCACCCTGTACAAAGGACACGTTTTCAACTGGATGAGAAGGTGTACATCCATAATCCCAGCACTTAAGGGGATGAGGCAGGGGGATCAGGAGCTCATCTTGGTTCTTTGGACTTAAACTTAGGCCCGTCCTGGGGCTCATTGGTTCTAGCACTTAAGAAACCTTCAAAACGCATCTCTAAACACATTTCAAAGAGCCTAAAGGCACAAAGAGGGATAGACCAAGCTAGCCCTGGGCCCCTAAGCAACTGCAGGCTCCACTGGAACTATAACTTGGGATTTTTGACTCTTTCCTTCCCCTCAACCCAAAGCTGAGAGACTCTCCTTTGGAACCCAGTGGACAGCCAAGTACCAAGACTGAGGGGCACTTTGGATAAGCCTTGTCTCTGTGTACACCACAGTCAACCGGGGTGGGAGCATGTGACATCAAGGGCTTTACCCAGGCAGCAGAGAGGCAGGATTCTGAACTGAAGATTGGTACCAGTGCCCCCAAACTGCAAAAGACAAGGTCTGTGCACTCTGAAGGGCTCACAGTGGGAGGGGTGGGCAGAAGCAAGCAGGCAAAATGGCCCTGAGGATGGAGAGAGGTCTTCTGGGAGATGGTCAAGAAAAAGGAAGGAGTTTTTCCTAGCTGGATCTAGGAGGCCCCGATGAGCTGGAGGCAGGGATGAGGAAACGTCAGAAGAGTCAGAGACAAGGTCAGGGTATACAGTCCCTCGGTGCATGGAAGGAGAGTTCAGAAGGGAGGGGCAAAGGGAAGAGTAAGATGGCAGGGCAGAAGCCAGGGCAATTTGCCCAGGGAAATCCAAAGAAAAGAAACTGACTGAGGCATGACAGACACCTGTAATCCCTGCATTACATGCAAAGGCAGGAGGATTATTGAGTTCAAGGCTAGCCTGGGCAGGATCCTGCCTCTCCCCTAAAGAAGGGGCGGGACAAAGGGGAAGCAGGGCTGGCAGGACCAGGTAACAGGCCCTCTCTGCAAAGCGTCTCCCATACCAATGTTTTGAACTGTCACTAACCTCCTTGCTAAAATTCAGGGGCTCAATTGCCCTGTGATTATAAGCACTTTACATGTTAAGATTTCTTAATACAGTGATAAAAAGTTTGCAAACCAGCTGGAGATATTCATCGCAGTGTCACTAATAGCACTGAGTCAGGGTGCAACTCAAATGTCCTACCAAAGGGAAGAGGGCGGGGAACCACACCTGCGGGAGGAATCACGTGGCCACTTGGAATCAGACTCCAGAAGTGGCGTGACTCCTAAATAAACACACAGTCCACTAATGAAGTGTGTACCCTCGAAAGAAGGGGAGTCCTTTACCAAGGAGATTCGTCAGGATAAAACAAACAAACAAACAAAAAAAAGGTTAGCAGGAACATGACTGAGAATCCAGGGGCCTGGGCCACTGTAGGAGAATTTCCATTTTCTATTTCTTCTCCCTTTCCCAGTGGGTAGGAGAAACTAACTGGATGGTGATTCCAGTGTGTGTGTGTGTGTGTGTGTGTGTGTGTGTGTGTGTGTGTGTGTGTGTACGTACACGTGGAAGTCAAAGGCCCCCACTGAGTGTCTGCCTCAATCGCTCTCCACCTTATATTTTTAAGTCAGGGTCTCTCACTGAATCTAGAGTTCATGAGTTCTGCTAGCCTGGGTAGCCAGTGAACTCCAAGGATCCTCCTGTCTCCACATCCACGGCACTAGGGTTACAAACTAGTACCGCTGACTCGGGTTTTTATATGAGGGATGGGTATCTAAACTCAAACCCTCACGAACACAGAGCAAGCACTTTACAGACTGAGCCATACCCGAAGCCCCTGCTATTTGAATAGTAACAATGATGATGATGATGATAAATGATCACAAAATCTCATCCAGAAACTCTGGAAACAGCTGGTACTCAGGGTTACATGGTTCCTCTGAAATATGATAAATGTGTTGGTGAATGAACTGAAATGCTTAAACAACTTGAAAAATAGCTTACTGTCCCTGAAATAGCAGCTTACTCTTCCATTCATGATACGACCTCAATTTTTCAAAGAACGCCACCACCCCCTCCCCAAAGAAGTTATTGCACGAGTTCTTGGAAGGCTGCTAGCTAGATCTTTTCATCTAAATGAATTGTTTCCTCCTCAATCATATTTTATTCTTCTTCCTTAGAGCTCTTGGGAAGCAGAGAAGAGCAGACTGGTGTCTCCATACAGAATCTCAGCTGGAGGGTAACCTAACCAAAGTCCCACACCAGACAGCCTCCAGAGCCAGGCAGACACGAAGGGCAGGCAGGACAAGGAAAAAGGCTGGCTTGCAACCTTGGTTTTTGTTTCATTTTGTGTTTTGTAGTGCTGGGGACTACAGGGCCTTCTTCAGGGTAGGAACTTCTCAACAGGCGAGCTAAATCCACCTATGAAATTCAATGTTTTTCAAACTGGTTTTTAGAAAAACGGAGAGTGCCCCAGGGGCAGCTGGGGACAAAGAGGCAGCCACAAAGCTAGCACTCAGCAGTCACCCTAGCCTTAGCACTTCTGCTTTCCCCAGACACCACTTCTGAGCCAAAAAGCTCTGCTGATTCACAGAGTCTCAAAACCACCGAAATCTCCCCACTAAGGAAACTAAAGTTCAGAGAAGGGAAGTGTCTTGCTAAGGCTAAAAGTGGAAGGAAGGTGCTGAAAACCAGGTGTCCCACCAGCAGGCCCAGGCTTTTCCACACTCGGCTCTTCCGGGAAACCATGCCACAGACCTGGGATGACCACAGGGATTCCACTCCCGATCGTTTTCCAGCTATGCTGTCCGGCTAAGCCGTATTTCCCATCCTCAACAGAGGTGGCTGTGAAGATCCTACAACAGGCTCCTCCTCAAAACTGCTGTAAGATCCTACAACAGGCTCCCCTTCACACTGCTGTAAAGATCCTACAGCAGGCTCCCCTCAAAACTGCGTAAATATCCTACAGCAGCCCCCACCCCAACTGCTTATCTTCACCTCATCACAACATGAAGTCTTCAGTGACAGGCCTTGCAGCAAGGCCTCAGCTCCCACAAGCATTTAAGATGGGAGCCTCACCCTTTTCCCACAGAGGTGAGTACCAGGGTGCCCTAATTACTGGTGAGACATGCAGAACCTCCAGGGAACCTCAGCCCCTCCCTAGAGATTAGTCTTCCGGGTGGGCGAGGCCACCATAGGGCCATTAGAAGAATGTAGTAGGATCTCTGCCTATCCCTAAACAATTCACAAGGGTTTTTTTGCCTTCAACCTTAGAGGCAGAATTCAGGGTTAAAATTCAAACACACTAGGGAAACGGGTACTATCTCATGTTCATGTTAAGGTACAAAAGACTGGAATGTGATATTTAGGAACATATATGTACATACATATGCATGCAGTAACAATGAAAAGAGAAGTCACAAATTTGCAAGAGGGCAAGGAGGGGGTACATGGTAGGTCTGAAGGGAGGAAAGGGAAGGGAGAAATGTTGTAATTATATTATAATCTCAAAAGTTAAGAAAAAAAAAGGTGGTTTCTCTGGGTATAAGAAGCTGGGCCTAGGACTGTCTGGAGAGGGAGAAGGGAGTAGGATTAGGTTACATCAACCTTTGGTTCAGAACTTTTCAAATACTTGCTGTCTAATGCCAACTGTAGACAGTTTTCAGTAATGGTTCTTGAAACTCTGGACTCAATATAAAATGACCCTGGAAAGTAAGGGATAGACGTGCACACCTATAACTTCAACACTAAGGAGGCAGAGGCAGGAGGACTACCAAGAGTTCCAGGCCATACTGGCCTACATGGCAAGATCCTGCTTCCAAAATGAATGAATGAATGAATGAATTAATGAATTAATGAAATTAAGACCAAGTAAATAGTGCTTGCTTCAATACACACTTGCTTCAGGTTGTCTCAGAAGCTTGAGAGGACCTCCCAGGACTGGCCGGACCAAAATGACATCATTGCTAAGCTGGACGCTCTTAAGAACTGCAGAGAGGTACAAGGAGGCCTGACACAAAGAAGTTATTTTACCTGAAGCCACATGACCAGGGGCAGTTCTGAAAAGTTCTTGCAAGGGTTGGTGGCATAATAGAGCCACCAGAACATGTGGGCATCTTTTCGGACGGTCACATAATCCCATGCTTCCTTGCCTTCTTGTGCGGGCCAGTCGATGGCAGCTCCTGAAACGGAAGCTCAGGATCATTTCCTGAGGAATAGCCAACACCCAGTGAATTCCAAGCCTGGTGGAGATGGTCATTCAGGCTAGAGATGCTGCTGCATGAGTTAGGTAATTCACCTTCCTCAGTATACATGCCGATAAGGAAAAACAAAGGGAGGGAGGCAGGCAGGCAGGCAGGCAGGCAGGCAGGCAGGCAGGCATGTATATGTACTCCTTTAATCCCGGCATTTGAGAGGCAGAAACAGGTAGATCTCTGTACACTCAATGCCAATTTTGTCTGTGAAGTGAGTTCCAGGGCAGGGGGGAGACTATGGAGGGAAGAAGCCCGGGTGGCTTCTGCTTTTTGCTGCCTTCTCCTTCCTGCTTTCAAGCCTCTTTGGCGGGTAAAAGAACAAAAGCCCATCGGGGAAGAGTTAGAAGTGGATGAAAAGATGATGTCTTGTGGTCAGGTCTGTAATCTTATCACCAGGAGGTGGGAGACAGGAGGATCAGGAGTCCACGTCCAGCCTAAACACATGCTGAATTCGAGGCCACAAGAAACCCTAACTGTACGTATGTATGTATGTAAAGAATAAAATAAAATAGGGGAGGAGGAAGAAGATTAAGAAAACCAAATGGTGAAGCTGAGGAAATTGGTCAGTTAGCACAAAGACCAGAGTTCAGTCTCACTGAATGTGGCTTAACTTGTAATTCCAGGACTGGAGCTGGAGACAAGTGAAACTTGGAGCCTGCTGGCCAGCCAGCCTAGCCTATCTGGAGAGTTTCGGACCAGTGTGAGTCCTGATCTTCAAAAAAAAAAAAAAAAAAAAAAGGTGGACAGTCACCGAGGAACAACATGCTTAGTTTTCTTCTAACCTCCATAAACACTTGTACACATGCACTCAAACACACACACACACACACACACACACACACACACATATCCCTCCCACATTCACAAAACAAATTTTTAAAAATGCAAAAAAAAAAAAAGAAATAAATAAAAAAGGCTGCCAATACGGCTCAGTTGGTAAAAGCACCATCTGCTTTTCCAGAGGACGTGGGTTCGATTCTCAGCATCCACACGGCAGTTCACAACCTTCTGTAACTCCAGATCCAGGGAACCCAATGCTTCTTCTAACCCACAAGGGTATGAGGCAAATACAAAATACACAAACATACATGCAGGCAAAATAAATAAAAAATTTCTTTGCAGGGTGGTGGTAATGCTCACCTTAAATCCCAGCACTTGGGAGGCAGAAACAAGTGGGTCTCTGTGAGTTCAAAGCCAGTCTGGTCTACAGAACTAGTTCTAGGACAGCCAGGGCTACAAAGAGAAACCCTGTCTCAGAAAAAAAAAATTCCAAATCATTCCACAAAACACAAATTTGCTTTTGCCCCAAAACAGGCCATCTGAGTCAGCTGATATTTTGTCTGTTCCAACCCAGCAGAGGGGACAGGCATTGTTTCAGAGCAACACCCCATGCGTGGTAGGATTTGCATGGGTCTCTTTGGCCTCTGATCACAGCTCAATCAAATGACCCTATAACGTCACTAGGCAGTCAACCGAGCAGAAAGGGGAGGTGGCCTTTAGACCTTAAAGTCTCACTCATGGCAGTTTCCTGAAACGATCCGTTTCTGTACAACCACCTCTACCTCCGCGTAGAGAATCAACCAGAAACAGAAAAGAGCAGAAAAGGAACTCTGAACTAAAACATAAATACAAATTAATAGGTTCAAGAGCGATATAAATTATGCAAGGGAAAACCCTTAGGGTTAGGGGAAAATGTGATAAAAAAAAAAACACGAATCCACTAACAAATTCAAGAAGGAAGTACCCATCGCTGGTACGCCTTTCTCGGGCACCTACCTGCACTGAGGCCCAGGAGGAGCGACTGCAACAGCAGACACAGTGGGATCGGACACACTCGCCACGCGAGCTCCATGGTGAATACAGCGCCGCAGCATCAGCAACAGGCTGGACCCAGACGGCCAGCGCGTGACGGCGGCGGGAGGGGACGAGGCGGGGCCTGGGCGGAGTCAGGGCGGGGCCTACGTGGTCCCTGAGGCGCCTGGTGTTCGGCGCGCCCTCTGTCGGTCGGACTCACCCAGGACCTCCGACCAGGGCTCTCCGGATGGTTGGGTAACTCTCCACCGTTTAGGGAGGTATTGCCAGAAGGAGGCAATTAATGTATCCTTTGATTTTGGTTACAAAACAGAGAAGGATTGAGAAACTGCAGCGGAAAAACCACCATACTCCCTAACCTACCCGTGCGTGTCTTCTCCAACAAAAGGTCTAGTATTTTATTTTGTTTTGTAAGACTTTGTGTGTGTGTGTGTGTGTGTGTGTGTGTGTGTGTGTGTGTGTGTGTGTGTGTGTGTAGAGAGGGGGGTGGTTGGTCAAAAGAAGGTGTGGGGTTCCCTGGAACTGGAATACCAGGCGGCTGTGAGTGGCTCGGTATGGATGCTGGGAACTGAATTTGGATCTTCTGGAAAAGCAACAGTGTCCAGTCAGGTTAAGGCAGATGAAGCACGAACCAGCAGGTCATTTAAAACTAGATTCCATTTACAGAAATATGTTCTGGAGTGATGGCTCAGAGATAAAGAGCATTTGCTGCTCTTTTGGAGGACCTGAGTTTGGTTCCCAGCAACCACATGGTAGCTCACAACCACATGTCATATTTCAAGGGATCTGGCACCTTCTTCCTCAGTCACACATCTGACGCACATACAAGCATGCAGGCGAGACTCTCATATAGATAAAACAAAACTAAAAATTATTCTTAAATTACATGTATCATGAATGCATTAAAAATTCACAAAAATAGATCATATACAACCATTTGCCCATAAGTTTTGGTTGTATCTTCTTAAACACAGAAAAAAAATGTAATTTTTTTCTCTCTTGGTAATATGTAATCAACATCTTACATATTAAAAAAATTAAGCCTGCAGTCAAGGCAGAGGCAAATTGTAAATATGATTGACAAAGGTCACAGCAGGGACATATCAGAGATGAAATATTCTAGAGATCATTGTTGGCAAGAAAACCCACAAAGACTAGGGTATCTGGGGCTCCTGTCTTCCCTGCAGCTTTCCAGATGGCTAGCTTAATGAACCTTTCCAGATGACATGCTTTTTACTGGTTGCGTTACTCCAAGTGGCACTTCAAGCTGTCATGCATATGTCACAGGTAACCCAAAAGGTGTGTGATGATAGGCTGCTAGACAAGGAGGTGGTTTGGATCCCTGGTTTCGACTTGAGCATCTAAATTTACATTGCTGTAGGAGTGGTAACAGGAATAGTAAATTTACCTCTAGATGCTAGTACAACCAAATAAAGTTTAATTGTTGCATTTCCAACTCAGAAGAGAGTAAACCAGGCCCCGGAGACGGATGACTTCACTGCAGCCCATTTGCATACAGCATTTGGAATGAAACCCAGAGCAAGGCACTTCTGACAGCAGCCAGCAGTGTGTGGATGTACACTCATCCTGTCTGTCCAGTCCTGGTTCATGAGCATTTACTTTGTCTTTAGCTACTTCTCACAAAGTTGCCAGGATGAGCCTGGTCTACAGAGTGAGTTCCAGGACAGGTACCAAAACCACAGGGAAACACTGTCGAAACAAAACAAACAAACAAACAAAACAAAACAAAATTGCCAGACCCCATGGGGGATGTTTCTCGGTGGTAGAGTATTTACAAGGTCCCGTGTTCAGTCTCTAGCACTGCAAAATAAGCAAATGGTGTTGCCAAAATCATTGCACATAGCTTAACATCTGTAACTCGAGGTAGGATAGACGCCTAGGAGAACAGCTAGGTCAAAGAGCACACGAGCTGATAGTTTAGACAGATGTTACCAAGTATGGCATGACAGGTATGTGCCGGGGCATTTGAAAAACAGGTAGACGCAAATGGAGGCAGGAGGATCAGGAATTCAGGCTCATTCTAAGATACATAACAGGTCCAAAGCCAGTTCAGGCTACATAACACCATGTCTCAAAGCAAGGTTTGGGTTTTTTTGGTGTGTGTGGGGGGCTTGGGGCTGGGAAAAATGTGTGCTAGAGAGATGACTCAGCAGTTAAGAGCTCTTACTGGTCTGGTTAGAGCCAGGTTTGGTTTCCAGCACCCACACAGTGGCTTACAATCATTTTGTATTTTTAACTCCAGTTCCAGGGGACCTGATGCCCTTCTTCTGGCCTCCACAGGTTCCAGGCAGGCACCAGGCATATATGTGACACATCACACACACACTCACACACACACACACACACACTCACACTCACAAATGAATACACATAACATATAAAAAATAGTTCTTTGGGGGCCTAGGAATGAAAATGTATGCTTTTAATCCCAGCATTAGAAAGGCAGAGGCAAGTGGATGTTCGTGAGTTCAAGGCCATCCAGGGCTACATAGTGAAACACGGCTTCAAAAAGAAAGACAGAGGCAGGCAGATCTCTGTGAGGTGGAGGCCAGCCTGGCTTACAGAGGGAGTTCCAGGACAGCCAGAGCTACATAGAGAAACCCTGTCTCGGAAAATAACAAAATTAGAAAAAATTAATTGCATTTAATTTTTGTGTGGGGATGTGCATGCCATGACACATGTGGGGGTCAGAGGACAGCTTGCAGGAGCTGGTCCCCTTCTACCATGAGTCCCAGGGACCTACTGGAGGCTGTCAAGTTTGGCAGCAAACATCCTTAACCTTGGAGCCATCTTCCCAGGCCCCAAGGTCTTTGTTTTCAACATGAGGTAAGACTTGGCACCTGGCACCAGGGTTTGCATTGAGGCCAGGAGGTGAGGATGAAAGTCAAGCTCTAAGAGGGGAGGCCTCATCCACAGGAAAGGGTGGGGGAATGGTGTCACAAAAGCCACAAGAGCCTACAGGAGCTGTGGGTTTATGGGCAAATCCAGAGGGAAGACAGGAGAAGAGGGCAGGAAGGGGCACAACAGCCCGGTTGGGCCTAAGAAATGTGGACGGGTACCTCTACCTCTAAGAGTACCAGAGGTTGCTGGACTGTCACTTCCTCAGACTCAGGGAAACACTTACTCTGACCAAAGGAGAAACCTACCCAGTTGCCACTGGTAGAGGGGGTGCTGAGCGATTGGTGAGCTGGACAGTGAGTCTGTTGTGGATGCACTGGAGATGAGGGATAGGACCCCAGTACATCTCAGATCACCAGGGGGAGCACAGGCACCAGAAGAGCCTATCCGAGTCATGACACCAAATGTTAGCATTGCAGCTCTGACGGGGAAGTATCCATCAGATACAGTTGGGAGCCAAGGAATGCCACAAAGTCACTGTAATTGTTGCCGCCTACAGCTCTGTTGCTGGGAACGGTTTCCCTGGTGTCCCCAGTGCAAATGTAATAAGTCTGTTTCCCCAGCAGAAGTGTCACAGCTGGGCTCTGCTCCAGTGAAAGTGTCACACCACACAACAAACCTCACTCAAAAGACTTATTGGGAAGGAAACATCCAGGAGAGCAGGTGCCTTTTGGATGAGGAACAGCCACAAGCTCAATAGAATGCAGAGCCTACTAGGGTTTCTTGGGGAGGGGGTGACAAAGCCTTCAGGGTGGCTTGGGATCCGTGGGGTTTTGTGGCCTGATTCTGGGGCAAGCTCAGGGATCGGTGAGATTTTAAGTTCTTGGCCCTGATCTTGGAGTCAAGTCAGGGTCGGGGTGTTTTTCCTTGGCTCCTTTTGCCCTATACCTTTTCCTTGTCCCCTTCCCAATCGCCTCCTCTGTCACCACATCCTAGCCCATTCTAACACAGACCCCACTTTTTTTCCCCTCTTAAAGCTTACACCTGCAAGGTCATTTGCTGCTGTTTTTCTGCCTGATTCAGAGAGCAGTTGTTTTAACTTTTCTTTCCCACTTAATAAAGAATCTCTCTGTGAAAACAGGTGTTGTGTGTGGTTTGTGCCCAATCTGAGGTCCAGGAGGGAGCCCCATTGTGTCCATTTCACTTTCTGTTTCATTATTGTGTCACTAATCTATGCTGTTTTTTGTTTTAATAGTTTTTCAGAGACAGGGTTTCTCTGTGTAGCTCTGGCTGATCTGGAACTCACTTTGTAGACAAGTCTGACCTTGAACTCACAAATATCTGCCTGCCTCTGCCTCCCCAATGCACGGGATTAAAGGCGTGGCTACCATGCCCCACTTTGTTTTATGTTATTGTGATTAGCTGTGCACCACTAATAACTGTACTGGTAATGTAGAGCTGGGCCGTAGCTGCGGGATAAGACATTTCCCTAGCATGTATAATACAACTCTTCAGCTTTGACCCCAACATCAAAAGAAAGTAATGGAAGACCTACAGGTTTAGAATCATAAGAATTTTTTTTTCAGTGTGCCTACTAACTGCCAAGTCCCATCCATTCACAGGTTAGTTAACTTCTCTGAACATTAAAAATGTTTTAAATTTCCAAATAAGAATAAGAGTCATAACTTAGAACTTTGCACCTTATTCCACATGCACGCTAGGAAATCACTCTATCAACTGTGCTATATTCCCTTTGTTTGTTTGCTTTTAGAGAACAAGCCTTGTTTTAATTATTTTACAAAGCTTCATATTTATTTAACTTTCTGATTCTCCACTTGTGCCTTAACACTTTCACGATTTTTCTGCCTCAAGTTAAGGAGAGCACGCTTGATCTGGTCATGGCCACACAGAACCCCTGAGGCCCCAAGGACGTGTGCTTTTGTATGTTTTAGACATAAAACCCCTCTGATTCTGCCTGGACAAACAACACATGTGGATTTTGGGCATTCCTGACTCTTGTGTCGTAAAGGTAAAAATCCTATTACAGGGTCAGGCTGCTTATTATTTTTACAGGCCTTATTTTTTTATTTTTATTTTTATTTTTTTAGTTTTTCAAGACAGGGTTTCTCTGTGGCTTTGGAGGCTGTCTTGAAACTCACTTTGTAGACCAGGCTGGCCTCGAATTCACAGAGATCTGCCTGCCTCTGCCTCCCGAGTGATGGGATTAAAGGCGTGCGTCACCAACGCCCGGCTCAGGCTGCTTACTATTTTTGCAGGCCTTATTTTTTTCCCATACACGAACCTATATCTTAGGAGACATCGTGGCAGATGCTTGTATATATTCAGACCTCAGAAAGAATGGAGTAGCTGGAGCTCACGACGGGAGCCTGCAGCACGTACTTGCGCCTCTAGGCGGCGCGCGCCAGCGGCCTGCCGGGAGCGGCGAGCCGCCAGAGCACGCCTCTCCGTAGCCCCGTGGAACCTCTCGGCTTCCGTTGAGCATGAGCAAGATGGCAGCCTCC
The DNA here is from genome assembly GCF_017639785.1 of Mesocricetus auratus. NCBI lineage: Eukaryota > Metazoa > Chordata > Mammalia > Rodentia > Cricetidae > Mesocricetus > Mesocricetus auratus. The sequence continues at coordinate 67,092,084 of NW_024429191.1, forward strand.
GAGACGGTTAGGCTACGGCTTCAATTTGAGTATCCGCCTCCGGCCACGCCGCACTGCACGGTCTTCTGGCTTCTGGTAGACCTGAATAGATGCCGAGTTGTCACGGATCTCATCAGTCTCATCCGCCAGCGCTTCGGCTTCAGTTCCGGGGCGCTCCTGGGCCTCTACCTGGAAGGGGGCCTATTACCCCCCGCCGAGAGCGCGCGCCTGGTGAGAGACAACGACTGCCTCAGGTGTGCCGGAGCGCGCGGCGCGGGGGCGGCTGGGCTGTGCGGGCGGGGGCGCGCCTGCTGCACCGCGCGACCACGGTCCCGGGTGACGAGCTAACTGCAGAGAGGCACACGCCAGAGATCCTGAGTGGTCCAGCCAGGGCCGGAGCATCCTTCCCTGGGATGCTTCTCATCCCGGGGGGCCTAGACTTGGAGCGGCTCTGAAGCTCAAGGGCAGGGCCCGTGGTCGCTCTGTGTGCTGTACGCGTGGCGCAGATGTGCCACAAACCCGCCTTCTGGGGGCTGCGCTTGGTGCAGGAGACCAAAGCGGAAGAAAGGATAGTAATGTCTTCTTTTTTCTTTTGGTTTTTCGAGACAGGGTTTCTCTTTTGTTTTGGAGACTGTCCTGGATCTCGATCTGTAGACCAGGCTGGTCTCAAACTCACAGAGATCCGCCTGTCTCTGCCTCCCGAGAGTTGGGATTAAAGGAGTGCGCCACCAACTCCCGGCATTTATTTAATTTAATTTATTTATTTATTGTATGTCTGGGATGTCAGAAGGTATTAGGCAGGGCGGTGGTGGCGCACGCCTTTAGTCCCAGCACTTGGGAGGCAGAAGCAGGTGGATTCATGCTGAGTTCCCTACCAGCCTGGTGTACATGTACAGGAGCTAGTTCCGGGACAGGCTCCAAAGCTATCCAGAAAAACCTTGCCTCGAAAAACCGACCCCCCCCAAAAAAAACAAACAACAAAAAAGAAGCCATCAGATTCCATTATAGATGGTTGTGAGCCACTATGTGGCTTTTGGGAATTGAACTCAGGACCTCTGGAAAATCAGGTGGTGATCTTAACTGCTCCAGCCCAAATTACGTTCTTTTTTTTTTTTTTTTTTTTTTTTTTGGTTTTTTTGGAGACAGGGTTTCTCTGTATTGTTTTGGCCAAATTAAGTTCTTATAACTATGTTAAAAACAACAACGAAAACTGTTGCAAGGAAATTGCTCCTAAATGCCTCAAATCAACAGTTACGTTGGGAAAATGTTACCTCTGTGGGCCGGAGAATGTAGCTCTGTAGCTGAATAAGTGCTTGCCTAACTAGTATTCCTGAGGCCCTAGGGTCCAGGGAGCTAGAGAGGTGGATTGAAGCGAACCTTGCTGGCAAATGATGTAGATCACAGACACAGACAAACAAACCTACGTGTAAGGGCTAGTAGATGACTCAGTAGTTAAGAGCACTGTTTGCTCTCTTGAGCACCCAGGTTCAGGGTTCAGGTCCCAGTGCCTACATGATAACCCACCAAAGTCCCAGCAGTCTCTGACACCCTCTTTTGGCCTTCATGGATACTGCACACACAAACGTCAAAACACCCAGACAAAAAAGTAATAAAGAAAATCTCAAAATGTTTTAATTAGTGAAAAGCAACTAAATGTGAAAATTTGGGGTTTTACTTACTCCTTTTTTTTTTTTTTTTTTTTTGGTTTTTACGAGACAGGGTTTCTCTGTATCGTTTTGGAGGCTGTCGGTTCAGCTCGGCCTCAACTCACAGAGATCCGCCTGCCTCTGCCTCCCGAGTGCTGGGATTAAAGGGGTGTGCCACCACCGCCCAGCTACTTACTCCTTATAATTGTCTTCCCTGACAGATTCACTATGTGTATATATGTCTGTGTCTTGTTTGTGTATGTGCACATATGCACCAGATGTGCATGCATTTATGTAAATTTATGTAGAGGTTGATGCCTTTTTCAATTACGTTTTTCTGAGACAGGGTCTCTCACTGAACCTGGAGCCAGGTTAGGCTGACCTGGCCAGTGAGCTCTAGGGCTCTGCCTGTCTCTGTCCGTCTCCGTTTCCCCAATGCTACGATCAATCAGATACAGATATCTAGGTTCTCATGCTTTGCACAGCAGGCACTCTATTGATTGAGGCACTGGGGAGACAATTTACTTAGTCCTGTTTGTTTTGAATAGTCTGTTCCTCAGGGAGGGCTGGGGTCGCATTGACGCACCTCACATCCAGATGAGATGGTGAGAGGCCCAGTCCTGTACAGCTCTTGACACATAACCTACTACAGTGAGTCCATGAGTGCAGTGCTGTGTCATGTCGGAAGACATCCTTTTGCTGCACATCTCCCCTTGGCCTTGTGTTATTTCTCCACTTCTCCTCTTTGATGTCTCCTGAGTCTTGGAGGGGGTGATATGAAAAGTATGGAGTGCTGCACACATTTGTCTGTCATTCTTGTATGGGGGCCATGTGAGTCTTCTCTGTGTCACTGTAGTTTTAGTAGACGTACTACCAAAGTGAGCATATTAGCCATTTACTGGGTCAGAGCTAAGTTCACCAGCTCCCATTGCAAAGAATGATGAGTGAGGACAGTGAGGAAAGGCAAGAGAAATGGACCGAGAAGTAGAGGGGCTGGGGGGACGGCTCAGCAGTTCAGAGCTCTGGCTGCTCTGTAGATTTGAGTTTGGTTCCTAGCAGCCATGCACAGTGATTGACAACCTCTTGTATGTCCAGTTGTAGGTGATCCAGCAGTCTCCTCTGGTCCTGGAGTGCGTGAACACACACTCAGACAACTCTTTAGAGTTGAGAGAGAAGTACAGTCACCAGATAGTGGTGGCGCACGCCTTTCATCCCAGCACTTGGGATCTCTGAGTTGGAGGTTAGCCTGTTCTGCAGAGTTCCAGGACAGCCAAAAGAGAAACCCTGTCTTGAAAACAATAACAAGAAAGGAAGGAAGGAAGGAAGGAAGGAAGGAAGGAAGGAAGGAGGAGAAAGAGAGTCTTAGGTACCTGCAGCAGAGAGAGCAGAGAGGGGTCTTGAAACAAGCAGCCCTTCATTCAGTCTTGAGGTTTTGGTGGGACTCTCTCCCAGAAACTCCTTCAGAAAAGCCATAGACACAGGGTCTGAGCTGAGCACCCCATAGCCTTGCCAGGTGGACATAAAATTAACGATTACAAACTGTCATGGATCAGACAGGTAGCTGTAACTATTCACAATCTAAGCAGAAATAGGAAACAATTTTTATTTTAAATGTTTTATTACCATATAGTTATTTTATTTATTTGTAGGGTACAATGTGTCATTTCAAGGTATGCATATATATAATATGTAATGATCAGATCAAAATCGATTATCGTATCTTTTTTCTTTTTTTTTTTAATATTGGTAACATTAAAAGTTCTCTCTAGATAAGTCTTTAGTCCCAACACTAAGGTAGCAGAGAGAGGTAAATCTCTGAGTTCAGCCTGGTCTACACATGGAGTTAAAGCCACCCAAAGCTACCAGTGTTCTTAAGAAAGAAAGAAAGGCCGGGCGTTGGTGGCGCAAGCCTTTAATCCCAGCACTCGGGAGGCAGAGGCGGGCGGATCTCTGTGAGTTCGAGGCCAGCCTGGTCTACAAAGTGAGTTCCAGGACAGCCTCCAAAGCCACAGAGAAACCCTGTCTCGTAAAAACCAAAAAAAAAAAAAAGAAAGAAAGGAAAAAAGAAAATCCTCTCTTGTAGCTCTTTGGTGATAGTTAATTGTTGTCCACCTTTGTTGTCTATACTATGGAGGAACATTAGAATTCCGTCTTTTCTATCAGTGTACATGTTTCTCTTACCTGTCCCTACAACCTCCTTGGGTTCCTATTCTGTTTTCTACCTCTTTGAGCTCTTTTATTTTAAAGTCTTCATATAAATGAATATGTATGACATTTGTCTTTTGTAGTTGATTTAATTTAGCAAACTCCCTTCTAATTCCATCCATATTGATGCAAATGATGTACCTTTTTTACAACTGAGTAATATTCCATTATCCATATGTGCACCACATTTTCCTTATTTACTTAACTGTTAGTACACTCAAGTTCAGTTTATGTTTTACTCATTCTAAAGCAAAACTGGATGGTTAATATGTTCACCTTTTAGAATGGCTAACACACACAGTACAAAGATTGTGAATTAAGAAAAAGGGGGCATGAAGTTGGGGTTATCTGAGAGAAGTTGGAAGCTAGTGTTTGTGTGTCAATGTGATTGGAATAAACTGTATCTATGAATGAAATTGTCAATAAGTAAATGTTATATTGTATTAAAAATTTTTTTTGAAGATAGGCAAGCCAAGGTTGGAATAGCCTCCTACTACTTACCAGCTGTGGATCTTGGGCAGGTACCTGTTTGAGTTGTAGTTTTGGGACCTCTGAAATGAAAGATAGCCTAGTTTGTTGGTGATTTAAGTTAGAAAAAACATGTGTGGGACGCAGTAGCTATTAAGTTACTAAAACTATCCACGATGAGCCAGGCATGACCATACTGCCTTTAATCCCAGCACTCAGGAAGAAGAGACAGTGGAGCTCTGTGAGTTGGAGGCCAGCCTGTTGTGCCTAGCAAGTTCCAGGCCAGCTAATGAAAGAGTTGTGGTCATTTTGTGTCGTCTTCATCCCTAAGTTACACAGTCTGCAGTCTTGGCTGTATGTAACTGCTTGCTGTCTTCTCTTGACAGGGTTAAGTTAGAAGAGGGAGAGCTCCCTGAGAATTTCGTAGTAAGCAATGGCGGTGACTCGAATTTTCTACCCAGAAAAGCAAAGAAGCGGGCTTTTAAGTTGGTGGACAGTGAAGAAGTGGACCTGGGTTACAAGTGCTCCAAGAAGCACTGGCGGAAGCTAGAGGACAGCAGCTATAAAGAGAAGGCCTTGGACCTGGAAACAAAGCCTGTTCCAGATGAGGTGGGGGTGGGGAGGACGAAAAGCAAGAGGAAAAACAAAGTGACAAGGAGCCCAGCAGAGGAGGAGGAAGAGGCCAGGAAGAAGTCGCCCAAGAGAAAGGAGAAATGTGAACATAAGAAGCAGACCAAGGCCCCCAAGTCTCCCAAAACACAGGCGCCCAAGGAGTGGAGCCCACACAACTGCAACTCGCCCAAGGGCTCCCCCAAAGTCTCCCCCAGAAGCAGCCTCACCAAAGCCCGGAGGAAAAGCAGCACGGGGCCAAAAGGGGGCTCAGGCTACCTGTCAGAGTCTGATTCTTGTCCAGAATCGGTCAGCGATGGCCACTGCAGTGTCACAGTGCCTGGGGTCACCTTTTCAGAGACACTCTCAGCTGAGCTGTTGAAAGATGGGCCTGCTGTAAAAACTGCCGCTGCCAACAGACAGCCCTCGAAGCCCGCCTTTCCCTGCAGCTCCGGCAAGGGCAAGGCCATCAGAAGCTCGTCGTCCAGTTCAGACTCCAGTTCCGAGTCGGAAGACCAGTTCGTGATGTCCAAGAACATCCCTGAGGGCGCCTCGGACTTCTTAAAGACAGCCGGTCTCTTTGCAGGGCAAGGGTGTCCAGGGCTGACATTGCAGACTCCCGGGGTTATGGGCTGGAAGCCTTCTGAGTCGAGCAGAGGCAGGCAAGCTCCTGGTCCTCCTCCCAGTGTGCCTGTCCCCACCAGCCTGGGAAGAGGATGGGGTCGAGGAGAGGACTTCTTGTTGGGGAAGGGGCTGAGGGGCCGGGGTGTACGGGGCCGAGGTCGAGGCCGAGGGCCTGCTGTCTCCTGTATCTTCAATAGAAACTCTGAGAGTCAGAAGCAGAAACAGTTAAATGACATCCTAACGAACTCGTCCACTGTGATCCAGGTAACTATTCATTGTTTGAGTTGCCCCCCCCTCCCCGTGGAGTGTGTCTCAGCTCCATGGTATGCCATGGGTTCCTCTTTTCTCACCAGCTAACAAAGTCATGTGACTGTTTTCCAGAATCCTGTAGAAACACACAAGAAGGACTATAGTCTATTGCCACTGTTGGCAGCTGCCCCTCAAGTCGGTGAAAAGATTGCATTTAAGGTATATGTTAAAACAGCACCAACTACAACAAAGGCAAGATTCCCATCCCCCCACAAACACACAAAACTTACTTTGTGAATCTTACTAAGTAATGTCCACAAAAACCGTCTGCCCTTGTCAGAAGTCATGGTGGGGCGCCAGGTGGGTGGGAGTGTGCAGCTCTGCATGGCACCCGTTCCTGGGGTAGGAGGGGGGCAGGCCCAGGAGAGTGAGGGTCTGGAGGGGTTGTGGACTCGCAGGATTTGTCTTCTTTTTTAGCTTTTGGAACTCACGTCGGACTACTCTCCTGATGTCTCTGACTACAAGGTAAGACTGTTTGTATGGGCACAATGAAGTTAACTGTGTGGTGAGGTGTTCCTGTTGTCTACCTTACTCAGGAGGCTGAGGCAGGATGTCCTCTTGAGCCTAGGAGTTCGCAGCTAGTTCATTAAAAAGAGAAAAAAAATGAAAAGATTAAATTGTCAGTATGTCAGAAACTTGTTCGGTGTAGCAGTATCCCTTTAACCCTGGCACTCAGGAGGCTGAGGCAGGAGAATTTTGAATCTGAAGCAAACTGGGCTGACACAGGGAGATCTTGTTTCCAAATATTTTAAATAGATGGGGCATGGGGCCAGATGGCTCAGTGGTTAAGAGCACTGGCTGCTCTTGCAGAGGTCCTGAGTTCAATTCCCGGCACCCATGTGGTGGCTCAGTGGTTAAGAGCACTGGCTGCTCTTGCAGAGGTTCTGAGTTCAATTCCCGGCACCCATGTGGTGGATTACAACCATTCATAATGGGATCTGATGCCCTCTTCTGGCAAGCAGGTATACATGCAGATACAGCACTCCTACATAAAAAATATTTTAAAAATGTGCTGAGCCGGGCGTTGGTGGCACACGCCTTTAATCCCAGCACTTGGGAGGCAGAGGCAGGCGGATCTCTGTGAGTTCCAGGCCAGCCTGGTCTACAAGAGCTAGTTCCAGGACAGCCTCCAAAGCCACAGAGAAACCCTGTCTCGAAAAACCAAAAAAAAAAAAAAAAAAAAAAAATGAAGTACTGATATATTTGAATAGCCCTTGCATGGATAATAATAGACATTTTTGGTAAGTAATGTCATAAAGGGAGTGAAAGTCCTGTGGACGTTTTACAAGTGTCACTGTGAAGTCTCCCAGTCTTCTGTTGCTGACACTTGAGAAGAACAGGATGAGAAGGGTGAGCTCGTTGTGGAGTACAGGGACTGTTGTGCTTCCCAGGTTCGAACTCAGGGCCTGTCTCAAGAGTAAATAAATAGTTACATAAAGACAAGATGAGTAAGTAAATAAAAAGCATCTCTTGTCTGTGCCCAGAGAGAAAGGGTGGGTACTGAGTGGTGGCGCTGGAGGAACTGCTCAGCAGTAAGGAGCTAGCTGGGCGTTGGTGGTGCACGCCTTTATAATCCCAACACTCGCAGAGGCAGGAGGATCTCTGTGAGTCTGACACCAGCCTGGTCTACAAATCAAGTTCCAGATCAGCCAGGGTTTTTACACAAAGAAACCTTATCTTACAAACAACAACAAAAAAGAGCTCATTGGTTGGCCTTAGTGTGAGGCTCCACAGCTGCCCATTTGTCTCACCGTTTTCACCTATATGGGCAGAGCAGTGGGTCCTCTTTTTACGTTTTTGTTTGTTTTTCGAAACAGGATTTCTTTGTGCAGCACTGACTGTCTTGGAACTCACTCCATAGACAAGGCTGGCTTTGAACTCAGAGACACCCCCTGCCTCTGTCTCCCAAGTGCTAGGATTAAAGGGCACACCACTATGCCTGGTTTAAGTTTTTTTATGATTTATTTATTTTTATTTTATGTATTTTGGTATTTGGTATGTTTCTGCTGATGCAAAAGTCAGACCAGACCAGATTTAAAGCAGATAAATACAGGTTTATTGGGTGCTGCTTTCAGGTAGGCTCATGGGTCCCAGCAAACAGGGCCAGAGAAGTCATGTGCCTGAGCTAAGGTGGGGGGATTTCTATAGGTGGGGGTTGATGACATGCCAGCCATGTGCTGGAATTGTGCCCAAGTATGGTCAGAAACTAAATCCCTGGGCAGGCATTTGGGTGGGCTGGTCATGTCAGAAAGGTGGGTTGCATCAGCTACCAGAGATGGGTCACTGGGCTTTTGGTGCCATTCCTTGGTTCAGAATATTCTCGGTGCCTGGGGATAGGGTAGGGTGGGGTGCTGGGGAAGTGGGGCAGACTAGGTTTCCTGGCCTGTGCAGGGGTAAGCAGGGATTTCAGCCAGTGTTTTGCCTGCATTCATGTCTATGAGACTGTCGAAGCCCTTGAAACTGGAGTTACAGACAGTTGTGAGCTACCATATGGATGTTGGGAATTGAACCCAGGTCATCTGGAAGAGCAGACAGTACTCTTAACCACTGAGTTATCTCTCCAGCCCCCACCTTTTAAATTTTTGAGGGGCAGAGTCTTAGCCTCAAATCATAGCCCTTATGTTGTCTGCCTCTGATGTGCTTGGATTACAAGCATGCACCATCACACCCAACTTCAGTACATCTGGGAACCAGCTTTTAAACCTGGAGACCTGGGAAGTAGCAGGTATGACCTTTTCAATGACAGAGTGGCTTCCTGTCCCTGTGCATGCTTTAGAGTGGCCCCAACAATGCCAGGCCCCGAAGCGCCACTGTTTATGTGTAGCTCGCGATGGAAGCTATGATGCTAGTCCTCTCTTGAACACATTGCTTTAGTCTACTTTCTCCCCTCAGTCCATCAGTTTGGGGCCTGCTATAATTGTTTCTTTTGCCAAGTGCTGTAGGTATCCGTCAGTCATAACTAATGTGTCTCTATTTTACCTCCAACAATATTTCTTTATATTCAGGTAGAGTGTTTATCACGCCATTGTTTGTTTTTATTTCCCTACATGTTAATTTGTTGAGACAAATTTATATTACATGTAAGTAGCCATTTCCCAGTCTACTTACTTACTGACCTTTAGTACGTTACAATGCTTTGACCTGGTCTTTTATTTTTGGAAGGAAGGAAAAATATTAAGCCATGACCCAGAGACCCAGCAAGTGGATATAGAAGTCCTCTCATCCTTACCAGGTGAGTCCTTAGAAACAAACGTGGGGCCTTAGATTCCATATCGCTGCACTCTAAGCATTCTCACAGCTAGAACTGTGCTCTCCCTTGGCCTCCACTCGCCTGGCCTCAGGATTAGGTGCCATACACTGCTCTCCACTATCTGTCAGCACACTGTAGCCCTGGGGGCCTGTGCACCTTCTCCTTGGATGGAGACATTGGGCTGGTTCTTAAAACTGTCATTATACACTCTGGCAGATTATAAGTACTAGTGAACATGAACTGTAAAAATGGTTACTTCTAGGAAACCTAAACTGAATGCTGACTCGGGGAGGTTACATAAAAACTTCCACTCAACTGTTTGCGTGGATCAGCTATAAAAGGTTGAAAGGAAGCTGGGTGGTGGCGTACCCCTTTAATGCCAGCATTTGGGAAGCAGAGGCAGGTGGGTCTCTATGAATTTGAGGCCGTCTACAGAATGAGTTCCTGGACAGCCAGAGCTACACAGAGAAACCCTGTCTCAAAAACAACAAAACAAACAAACGAGACAAAAAAAACTTGTCAGAACTGAGCTGCCAAATGGTATCAGAAGATCCGAGCTTTGAAGGACGCATGCCCGCCCACAAGGCACGGAAGGCTGTGAGAAAGCTGTAGGAGGCAGCATCTGTCCACTCAGAGAAGCAAACACTTTAGTTTTCAGTGTCTACTCTTCTTTATTTATTTTTTTTTAAGATTTTATTTATTAATTACATATACACCAGATTGAATTGTAGATGGTTGTCAGCTACCATGTGGTTGCTGGGAATTGAACTCAAGACCTCTGGAAGAGCAGTCAGTGCTCTTAACCTCTGAGCCATCTCTCCAGCCCCCTTCTTTATTTTTTACTTTTTATGTGCATTGGTATTTTGCCACAGAACTGGAACTACAGACAGTTGTGAGCTGCCGTGTGGGTGCCGGGAGTCAAACCTGGGAGAGCAGTCAGTGTTCTTAACCCCTGAGCCATCTCTCCAGCCCTAGTGTCTACTCTTCTAGATCCAAGCGCACAATGTGCGTTTGCTAGTTTTAATTTCTTTATATATTAAGGATTTTAAAGTTTGGGGGTTTTGAGCCGGGCGTTGGTGGCGCACGCCTTTAATCCCAGCACTCGGGAGGCAGAGGCAGGCGGATCTCTGTGAGTTCGAGGCCAGCCTGGTCTACAGAGTTCCAGGACAGCCTCCTAAGCTACAGAGAAACCCTGTCTCGAAAAACCAAAAAAAAAAAAAAAAAGGTTTGGGTTTTGTTGGTATGTTTGTTTTAGTTGCAGGGTTTTTTGTTTGTTTTGGAGAATTTCATATGTGAGACTGTATTCACATTATTTTTACACCTCTCCCACTCCCTCTAATATCTCCTGTGTCCCCCCTCTCCCATTTTTTTTAAAACATGTTTGCTGTGAGGGGGGCTGAGGCAGTCAGGGAAACTTGTAAGAGTTTTTCTTTCCTTCTACCATGTGGGTCTGGGGGACCAAACCCAGGTTTCCAGGCTGGTGCAGTGAGCACTGTTTGCTGAACCCTTCACTGCTCCTCCTCCCCTTTTGACTGGAGTCTTGGAGATCCCTGTATGGAACTTGCTATGTAGCCAATGATGAACTCTGATTCTTCCGAGTGCTAGGGTTACAGATGGCCACAACCATGCCTAGTGTTATGGGGTGCCGGGAATTGAACAATTGAACCCCAGGCTTTGTGATACTAGACCAACATTCTACCAACTGAGCTGCATCCCTGGTGAGATTTTCACTGTTTTGATCAATTTTTTTTTTTTAAAGTTTTTTTGAGACAGGTTCTCTGTAGCTTTAGAGCCTATCCTGGAACTCACTCTGTGGATCAGGCTGGCCTCAAATCACAGACATCTGACTGCCTCTGCCTCCCAACTGCTGGGATTAAAGATATACACCATCACCTCCCGGCTTGATGACTATTTTAAAAAGATTTTTCAGAGGATCACAGTTTTGCCCGTCAATTACTGATGGCTTCATTGCATCGTATGAACATTTTTCTGATCCCACATTACTGTGCCAGGCTGAAGCCTGATCATGTTTCTGAGTTCAGGCATACATGAGTTTTTGAAAACCTCAACATTCCATACCGTCACTTGTGAAACAAAGATTATCTTTTGGGATTATCTTGTGGTTGCATATTCTATACTGGGTGTACTTGGTGGGTTTTTCAAGCCAGCCAGTGCCATTCTGACGAAGGGAAGCTCATGTCTGATAAATGATAAGAAAACCCTGTTGCTGGCACAGGGTCGCGTCTTCTGTAGCGGTACACCACACTTTCCTGTTTGTCCCCAGCTTTCACACCAGTGTCCCAGTGTTGAAATCCCTATGAGGGTTTCAGCACTTAACCACAGAGAAATGACTTAACTGTTTTTCTACCCTCTGCTTTCAGCTTTGAAAGAACCTGGGAAGTTTGATTTGGTCTATCACAATGAAAACGGGACTGAGGTGGTGGAGTACGCTGTGACACAAGAGAGGAGGGTAAGCCAGCCTTCAGGCTTCCTGTGGGGTAACCAGAGAGGAGGGTAAGCGAGCCTTCAGTCTTCCTGTGGAGGAGCCAGAGAGGAGGGTAAGCGAGCCTTCAGTCTTCCTGTGGAGTAGCTAGAGAGAAGGGTAAGCCAGCCTTCAGTCTTCCTGTGGAGGAGCCAGAGAGGAGGGTAAGCCAGCCTTCAGTCTTTCTGTGGAGTAGCAGGCAAGTGCCAAGTTCCAAAGCAGAGAGCTACCACGAGCCTCCTAGAGCCCACATGACAAGTCACACAAATACCGCCCTTGTATAAAAGCATAGCATTAGATGAAAATTCTAGTTGTGTAGGTTCCCATAGGAGAGGGCCATATGTTAGACTTCATATTACCAAATACCCTGAGAGTCATTGCTATAGCTTGAGCTTAGCCACGTGACCAGACTCAGATCAAGAAGAAACACGAGCTCAGAAGCCTCTGTCATTACCAATTGTTACTGTCCCTCAGATTCCCCAGTCCTGACCTAAGGGGCATAGATGGCATAAAGAATGACATAACATGGTGATTCTGTCCTCTAATAACATATTTTAATGTTTAAGTTACATTTATTTAGTTTGCGTGTGCGCGTGTGTGTGCACTTTCACGCGTGCGTCACCCCATGCATGTGGATGTCAGAAGCCAACTTTCAGTTGTCTGTTCTCTCCTTCCACCACGTGGATTCTGGGGATTGAACTCAGGCTGCCAGGCTTGGCCCCAGGCACCCTTACCTGTTGAGCCATCTTGCCAGCCCTAACATACAAGAGTGCATGGCCTGTGTGTTTCCCTCTGTTCAGAGCCAGAAGTCAGTTGCTGGCAGTAACTTCTTAGTCTGATTATAGTTAAGACAATGTTCCCTCTTTGTGCTCATATTTGAGACATTTTGCTTGTTTTGCTCTTATATTTCAGTGCTGAAAATTCTTGTTTTATCTGTCCTCTGAGTATTTAGAGGCCCAACCAGACTGTGTGCTGCCTGTGTCTTTTAAAGTAGAAGGGCTTGTTGGTTTTTTTTGGTTGTTTGTTTGTTTTGTTTTGTTTTGTTTTTTGAGACAGGGTTTCTCTGTAGGTTTGGAGACTGTCCTGGAACTCTCTTTGAAGACCAGACTGGCCTCAAACTCACAGAGATCCACCTGCCTCTGCCTCCAAAGTGCTGGGATTAAAGGTGTGCGCCACCACCATCTGGCCTGTTTGAAATATTTAAACTGTATGATTTTTTGTTGTTGTTGAAATAATGTTCCTGGAAAAACTGCACGCAGAAAACCTGTAGTTTCCCTTTTTTGACACTAGATGGCTCTCATCACTCACTCGCCAAGTGCTTGGGCATCTCTATTGGCAAATTGAGTGATAGTTCCTGTCTTAGGCAGATTAGGGTAAGAACTACAGAGTGGCACAGAAGGGAGATCAGCCACCTAATACTGACTTCTAGGTCCCATTAGCTCTCAGAGCTGCCTGTCTATAAGGCAGATTCTTCTGATACCTCGTAGCCTCCTTCTCATCACCCGTTCCCTGCTCTAAACCAAGGCTGATAGATGTTTACTGTAAAACTTAGCTGCATTCTGTGTAATTAAAATCAGTGTGCTGATATTAAAGTTATTCTTGTGTTTGTTTTTGTTTTTCGAGACAGACAGGGTTTCTCTGTGGCTTCGGAGGCTGTCCTGGAAATAGCTCTTGTAGACCAGACTGGTCTCAAACTCACAGAGATTCACCTGCTTCTGTCTCCCAAGTGCTGGGATTAAAGGCGTGCACCACTACTGCCGGGCTGAAGTTATTATTATTCAGCCATTCTGCACAGAAATTTACTAACTAACCTCCAATTTCTAGCTTAAAAATTTATGTGACGTCAAAGTGAATTGATTAAATTGGATGTTTTGTGTTTTCTCTCAGATCACTGTGCTTTGGAAAGAGTTGATTGATCCAAGACTGATTATTGACTCCTCCGGTAACATCTCAAGTAAATAGCGTGTCTGCCCATAACCTCTGACCTCGTCGCCTCGCAGTCTCTTAAGTATTGTTTGTGACCGTGATCATAGCCTGAAGTTTTAAAAAGAAGATCGAATGTTATTTGGACTTTCTGTTGTCTTCACTTTACCGTATTAGAAAAGAAAATCTACCTCATCGTTTAGAGTAACGTGGGTGTTAGTTTGTGGATCTTTATTTCTCTCAGACTAAACTCAGTAGCCCGGTAGAAAGCGCGGTGTTCCCTGCGGGCAGACCAGAGTGGCAGTGCTCTCTCTCCTCCACGTCCTGGCCCGCCGGTAGCTACCGTCAGTAGGGTTACCCTGCCACACGCAAGATCGTGCTGTGCATCTTGCTTTTGTTTTTTTAAAAGTCACATTTAAAATACTAAGGCATGTTTCTTGACTTAATTTTTTGACACGTGAGATGTTCTGTTAAGCCTAGAGCATCTCACGCATTCGGAGCATTTTATACTTGTCATCCTCAAGACTTAGTACACCTGGATTTGTTGCAGGTGATAAGTTAAGGATCCTTTCACCTTTTCCAGCTGTAAAACACAGGGTTCTCAGGGCCCTGGTAGAGGCCGTGAGTGGGAAGATGACTTGTCATATTGCCTGGAGGACAGCTGGCCTCCCACTGCCAGAGGGCTGGCCATGAACTTCGGACCAGGGGGCAAATGACCTTGCCACAGGATTCCAGGAGCCTGGTTCAGCATGCTGAATTGAGGATCTTGAACAGAAATTTCCTTTTCTGTTATTATTCAGCAAAGCTAAAAGCTGAATATAAACTGTGAAATTGCTTTCTTTTAACGAAAATGTAGATCCCTCCTTCAGCTTTGCAAATTTTTAAATAAAATCATATTGAAATGGATTCCATGCTGAGTTATCTTGTTTGAGTCCTACAAATAATCATCTTGGTATATAATCATTTTCATAACCTGGGAAGCCAAAGATAGGAAGTTTATAAACTCAGGGACAGCCTGGGCTACACAGTGAGATAGTGTCTCACAAAAAGTTACTATTATTAGTTTGCTTTGACCTAAATCTGTTGTCGAAAGTCTGTTGTTCAGCTGAGTTCCATATGATCTGGGAGCTGTTGGATTAATGGCGATGCTGTTTAGTTAATCTGTATATAGGAAAGTATGTCAAAGTGTGTGCGTGCTGATTTGTAGTTGTAAGTTTTACTCTAGGAGGGCAGCTTTTAAGTGGTGGGACTTAGACAGTGGGGCTCTGTGTACCACTCTGTCTTTCCAAGGCTTGGAAAGCAGTGAGATAAGTAATCAGTATTGACTGGGCTTGGGAGTGATGACCTCAGGGTGTATTTTCAGATGTAATCCGAGTATGAATTGCCCTTCTCTCTATACTGGTAAATAGAGTGCACAGAAAGATGATAAAATCAGTTTAGGGTTCATAAGCTGCTTTCTGAAAAGTATAAGAGCTTAGAAAATAAGTATATCATGTTTTATGAAACTTTTGCCCTATGTGTATATGCACAGCCATGTGTGGACTGGGTCCCCTGTAAAGTATTTGTGTTTATAACGGGCTAGAAAAATGGCTCAGTGCTCAAGAACACATACTTCTTTTACGGAAGACCTGAGCTAATTCCCAGTACTGTCTGATGCCTTGAGCACCCCTCATGAGTACATGCCCATACAAGCATACATACATACAATTTAAAATAAATCTTTAAAAAAATTTTTTGACACAGGGTTTAGCTATGTAGCCCCAGCTGGCCTGGAACTCTTACTTTGTAGACCAAACTGGCCTCAAATTCACAGAGATCTGCTCACCTCTGCCTCGTAAACACTAGGGTTAAAGATGTGAACCATCATGCCTGGCTGAAAATAAATATCAAAATAAAGTGGAGATGAATAGGATACTGGAGACCTTTTTACACACACACACACACACACACACACACACACACACACACGTTCATGCATACACAAAGAATGACTTCTATGATAAATGAATTATTTCTCAGTTTAAAAAGAGAAAAATACCGGCCGGGCGTTGGTATTTTAATCTCAGCACTCGGGAGGCAGAGGCAGGCAGATCTCTGTGAGTTCGAGACCAGCCTGGACTACTAAGCGAGTTCCAGGACAGCCTCCAAAGCCACAGAGAAACCCTGTCTCGAAAAACCAAAAAAAAAAAAAAAAAAAATACCAACATGGCAAGATTGCAGCTGCATGGCAATATGTGTATTAAATAAGGGAAATTAACAAATTCCTCAAAAAACACAAGAAAGAACAAATTAAAATCTAAATTTTTTTATAATTTATTTTATTTTATGTGCATTGATGTGTTTGCCTACATTCATGTATGTGTGAGGGTCCCCTGGGACTGGAGTTACAGACAGTTGTAAGCTGCCGTTAGGGTGCTGGGAATTGAACCTAGGTCCTCTGGAAGAGCAGCCAGTGCTCTTAACCACTGAGCCATCTCTCCAGCTCCTGATTTTTTTAAAAATGTGTATGGATGTTTTGTTTACATGTACATCTGTGCAGCGTGTATACATGTTGTGCCCAGAGGCCAGAAGAGGGCACTGTATCTCTTGGGACTGCAAACAGCTGTGAGCTGCCATGTGGGTGCTGAGAATTGAACTCCAGGTTCTCTGCAAAAGCAACAGCACTCTTTTTTTGTTTGTTTGTTGTTGTTTGTTTTTCGAGACAGGGTTTCTCTGTGGCTTTGGGGAATGTTCTGGAACTAGCTCTTGTAGACTAGGCTGGCCTTGAACTCATAGAGATCCTCCAGCCAGCACTCTTAACCGATGACCTAACTCTCCAGCACCGCCCCATCTCCACCCCAGAGTTTCTCTATGTAGCTTTGGAACTTGTTCTGCAACTCGCTTTGTAGATCAGGCTGGCCTCGAACTCACAGAGTTGCCTCCCAAGAGCTGAAGAGTGCTGTGATTAAAGGCATGGCCATCAAGGCCCAGTTTCCAGCTCTAAATTCTGAGTATTGTTACAGCAGCTTCAGAGATTGAATTCTCACATTGCTGGGGGAATGGATGGCTCAGCTGTTAAGAGCATCTGTAACTCCAGTTCCAGGGGATCCAATGCCCTCTTCTGACCTCCGTGGACACAGGGTGTACATGTACACATACACGCAGGCAGAACAATCATATGCCTAAAGTAAATTGAATTCACAATTCAGAACAAAGGGCATTCTCAACTCACCTTAATGAAGGTGACATGACCCAGATAGCACCACCTGACATAGACATTTTAAATGAGTTTATAGACCACCATCCCTCACGATTGCAGTAAGCAGCGTGCCCTTTGACGCTTAGCTAGTGTTCAGCACCCATGTGTCCACAAGGTGGTGCTGTTGAGAGGCAGGAACCTTTGAAGGCCTAGGGCCACCGAGGAGGGAGGGTGCTCTATCCAGCCAGGCCCTGCCAGGCATCCCTGCCACTAGGTACTTCTACACCACAGGTTCAAAGCAAAGGGACCTATTGATCGCAAAGCAGAACCCCGAGAAACAGAGTCAAGGTTCACCCTTTCCTGTTATTGTGCCATCTCTGGTATTTCATCACCACGATGAGATGCTGACTAACACAGCATCTGTAAGAAATATTAGCAAATCCTGGCTGGCTGTGGTTGCCTAAAACAAAGCCCTAGATTACATCCTCAACCTTCACAGACTGAATGTGGTGACACGTCTATCATTAGTATACTGGAGGTGGAGACCGGAGTGTCAGATGTTCAAGGGGAGAGGAAGAAGGAAGAAGAAGAGAAGAAGAAGGAAAAAGAGATGGTTCATCAGGTAAAAGCGATTGCAGCCGAGTCTGACAACTTGAGTTCTATACATGGAATCCACATTGTCAAAGAAAAGAACCTTCTCCCTCACGTTGTTCTCTGGCCTTTGCATGCATGCTGTGGCCTGCTTGTGCTGTAACAAGCACACACTCCTTCCTGTGAGCACAAACACACATACACACAATTTAAAAATGTTTGTTTGTTTTGTTTTTGGAGACAGGGTTTCTCTGTTTAACAACCCTGGCTGTCCTGGAACTCACAGAGATCTGCCCGCCTCTGCCTCCCAAGTGCTGGGATTATAGGTGTGTGCCACCACTGCCCGGCCTCACAATTGAAAAATTTAAGGACAAAAATTATCAAGTCAAGTTCAACAATATATGAAATGATAATACTTTGTGCCTTTTGGTTGTTCCAAGAATGTGTGTTTCCATTCTATCTGTGCAGCTTGGACGACTAACCACATAAGGTTAAAAAGCACTGATAAGTGTTGACAAAGAGAGTTCCTCTATCAAAACACGATCACAGTTTGGGAATAAAACAAGAACTTGGTTAGAACTCTTTACATTTATGGTTAGGAGTAACTTTGGTGGAAGCAGGAGGAAATTTGAGACCTGCCTGGGCTACACAGTTTCTTTTTCAAAATCTGGGGGTGGGAGTTTGTTTTTAAATGTTTGGGTGGCATGGACATGACAGCACATAAAAAACCCAACCAACCGGGCGTTGGTGGCGCATGCCTTTAATCCCAGCACTTAGGAGGCAGAGGCAGGAGGATCTCTGTGAGTTCGAGGCCAGCCTGGTCTGCAGAGCGAGTTCCAGGACAGCCTCCAAAACAATACAGAGAAACACTGTCTTGAAAAACAAAACAAAACAAAAAAACCCAACCAAACAAAAAAACAAAAATAAGCTAAGAGACCTAAGATTCTGGGACCTCCCTCTCACCATTCAGAGTCCAGTCTGTTATATGCCTATATCACAATAGGTCTTTGTCATTTAGACATCTCTGGCTCTTTTTTTTCCCCCCCCTCTCTCTTAACCTTTGATCATGTTAGCTACACATTCTAGCACTAAGTTACATCCCCAGCCTCTCTGGCTATCTTAAGTGAGACTCAATGTCCTTAACATGGGTTTGAGGATTCAAAGGTGTGTGTTCAAAACACAGCTGAAATTTCAAGAGGACTGCACTAGGTGGGAATAATGATGTCATATTTGCAAAAGACTGAGGCCTCTTCACCGACTCCTCCCAACCTCCAGATACAGAGCAGGGATTCTATCCTGGTTGCTAGGCATCCTTGGATGGGGCCATTTAGTTCCCTCTTGACCAACTGGGTCCCATTTGACTTTGGAACATTGCCGGACTGAAGATACCAGTTACGGTGATAAACAAACACACCCTGCCAGCCACGAGCGGTCCCTGGCCTCCCATCAGCCCACTGTAAAGGTTAACGATTCATGGTGCTCATTACTGCCTACATCTTATGTGTTTACATCTGCACTAAAAGGCTCGGAGATATTTGGGTCTCCCAGCTTCACAGATGAGAAATCCATGCCCTCAAGAAGAGCTGGGCTCTAGGGACACTCCCCTTCACTGTATTAGAAGGCAGAACTGAAACAAGGTCTCTTGAGTAAATCGGGAGTGCAGGGAGCTTGGGGCAGTATGGAAGGGGAGACGGGAAGAGAGAAGGGAAGTGGGAAAATGTATAGCTCAATAAAAACAAGGTAAAAAATTAAAAGTTACTAATTTTTAAAAATGGCAGAACTCTTTGGCTGGTACCCCTCCAGCTCTTGCTCTGTGACCTGCCTGTTATGTAGTAGGTCTTCATGACTCTCTCTCTCTCTTGAAGTTTGATAAACATGGAGTATGACTCTCCTGATGATCTTCATTGTCCAATCAGCCTTTCTCAACCACTCAACCTAAAAAGAGAATTCCACATTCTGCCATGAATCACCAGACTCCACCCACGATAATTAGGTTAGAGGTGGATTTTATAGTGTTTGTTTCCTGGAAACTGCTTTGCACCTCCCTTGGGAGTCAGCCTTTTGTAGTAGGAAATACTTGCCTTCTGGAACCAGATAGGCCCGGTGCCAGTGTCCATTGTCTTAGCTGGATTGCTGTTTCTCTGAGCCTGTGTTTTCTCTGTAACATGGGACGGTTTTATCTCCTTCAGAGGTTATTGTAAGGAGGGTCTCAGCATCTCACCCAGCATCCTTTTGTCTTATTTTTCCATGAAGACAGCTACCACCAGAATACAAATGAGAATAGACAGGATGATAGGTCCTGGGGAAATAGAAACCTATGGGTGTAAATTACTGGAACCAACACTTAGAACATTGAGTTCAGCAGTCCCAAGCTCGAATTCCAGCTCTGTTTGTGACAGTGTCTCAACCTTCACTGTAGGACACCAGTCCTAGGACTTTGTAAGGATTTTTCCCATAATATACTCTTTATTTGTCTGGTACAAAGTAGGGACCTCATAAGCAGTGGCTATTAGAGACCATGGGATATTTACCTTGTCCTCACGGCTGCCGAACCTTGTCATCCAAGGTAAACTCCCATAATTACTCCAAAAACTTCTTCCTGTTTGCCACCATCGAATTTCCCAATGAACACTCAGTAGCTTCCTGTCCACCCATGTGTTCTGCACTCAGCCCACAATGGGGGACCCACAAAACTAAAAACAAAGTAAACCTAAATGAATGATTTTGAGAAAAGTTTGAAGCTCCAATATTGTGTATGCACACATAAGAGAGAAATCATTTGTTAGATTTAGGACTTCCAAAATCCCAGGTAAGTATAAATTGTTATTTTTCTCAGTACTGAAAATCTCTACCACAGACTCTACCACTAAGCTGTAACTTAGTACTTAACAAAAAAAAAGGGGGAGGTCTTGCTATGTAACCCAAGCTGGCCTTGAACTTGCGATCTTGCTGCTTCAGTCTCCCTAGAGAGATTTCTGGGATTATAGGTGTGCTACACCTCACCCAGTCTGGCCTAAGTGAAGAGACTTAAAGAGACATGGTGTTTCTCAATATATCAAATTATTGAAACAATGGACCCCAAAGAAATGGATTTTTCTCCCGAATCTCGTTTTGGGAGAAGCCCAAGGGAAGGCTTGTCTCCTGGAAAGAGATTTCACACAGAAAATTCCAACAGTTTGTCAGGCCAGTTTACAGACAGTGAACCCCAGTGGTGGGCTGGACGGCATGTGGATTGCTTAGATATGTGTGCTTTTGCCTTCTCTTTAAGCTTTGATCTCACTTCAGAATCTGGAAGGTGGGCTTGAGGAGTTTACTGGGTCTCTTTGTGGCCACAGTGAATAAATCTTTGCCTGCTGTCCTCTCTTAATTGTCTTGAGGACTGGTAGCTGGGGCTGATTGAGGCACAGGGTGTGACACCCAGCTTTTGTGATAACAGTCATGTACCATCAATGAACGAAATTGACAGATCTCAGTAGTGACTATGGACCCTGCCTTTAGGGCTTGCCTGGTGATAAGTCAGAGCCCAGGACCAGGGAAGAAATGGGAACTGAACAGAAAGGAAAGGAATACAGGAATGTGTCTGGAGGGAAGGAGAAAAGGAAGGGCAGTCACTTATTGTCCACATAATTGTCTTTTGTTGTTTTTGCTTTCCTTAAATTATTTATTATGTGTTTGGTGTGTGTGTGGTGGTGGGGGTCAGTGGACAACTTCGTGGAGTCTTTTTTTTTTTTTTTTTTTTTAAAGACAGGGTTTCTCTGTGTAGCTCTGTAGACCAGGCTGGCTTTGAACTCACAGAGATCCACCTGCCTCTGCTTCCTGCGTGCTGGGATTAAAGGCTTTGATTTTAATGAGGATAATAAGACCCTTCTTGTTCTGGAGGGGCGGTTGGGACACCTAGGGCATGGATGAATCGTCTCCAAAGCAGTGCTGCTACAAGGTAGGATGGAGGTCCCCAACTATGGGAATAGGAGTTCCCCAACTCCTGTGACAGTTCATCTGCGGGGTGGCCCTGAAACGGTGGTCGTGCTGAGGTCGCTCGGGCCCGCGGGGGGCCATCGGGACTCTGCTTGTCGCTGCACCTTCAGCTTCCAGCACAAGCTCAGAGCCTCCCGCCCGCCACCCCCTCCCGGGACCCACGTGACTTCCTGAAACCCCAGGGCACCGCCCCTCCCGTCCAGTTTCGATTCCTTCACTGCTTCACCGAGCACTGCGCGGTGGTGTCTGCTGCTGTCCCTGCGCGTCCCGTCGGGTGCCCCCAGGAACGCGATGGCCGAGCTGTTTCCTCTGGCCGAGGAGCTGTCGTGCTCCATTTGCTTGGAGCCCTTCAAGGAGCCCGTCACCACTCCGTGCGGCCACAATTTCTGCAGATTGTGCCTGGATGAGACGTGGATCGTCCAGGGCCCGCCGTACAGGTGCCCTCAGTGCCGCACAGTGTACCAGGCGCGTCCGCAGTTGCACAAGAACACGGTGCTTTGCGCGGTAGTGGAGCAGTTCCTGCAAGCGGAGCAGGCACGGATGCTGGCGGACGACTGGATCCCCCCCTGCCCGCTCCGCTGCTTCCAGCTCAGCCACCGAGGTAGCCTGTGACCACTGCCTGAAGGAGGTCGCGGTGAAGACGTGCCTCGTGTGTATGGCCTCTTTCTGCCAGGAGCACTTGAGACCGCACTTCGACAGTCCCGCCTTCCAAGACCACCCCCTGCAGCCACCCGTCCGCGACCTGCGGCGCCGCAAATGTCCCCAGCACAACCGCCTTCGGGAGTTATTTTGCCCCGAGCATAGCGAGTGCATCTGCCATGTCTGCCTGGTAGAGCACAAGACCTGCTCCCCTACACCCCTAAGCCAGGCCAGCGCCGACCTGGAGGTAGGGAATGGCCGCTGAGGGTATAGAGGATATCCCGGGCCAGCTGAATTGTGGAGAGGGCCCACACTGGGTGGCAGTGGCTTGCTGGAGGAGATAGGCTTTACTGGGCCAGAGATCCACCCCTTAACAGGACCTCATGGCTCTAGGCTCCATAGGTCACTGTCTGTGAGTTGGACAGTGCGGGGGGGGAGGTGCAGGGGAGGATGGAGGGGAATCCCCACTGACCAAGCAGAGAACAGGGAGATTATATAGCGCCCCCGCTTACCCATTGCCTTCTTTCCCCAAACCTCTCGTGTCTAGTTTTAGTAGCAGACAGCTGAAGGCACGGGCTAAGGGTGCCTGCCCCCAAGCCTGCGTTTGTCTGATGGTGTTTAGTAGTTTTGAATATTGACTATGAACCCTGGGGGTTACCTCTCCCCCTCCCCCAGATCCTGGCAGCAGGTAAGAACTGTGCGTTCTTAGTTCCTTACACACTTCGGGAAAAGAGGTCCAGAGACTTTAGCTTAGCAATGCTAATGCAGTCTTTGCCCAAATCGTCACAGCTGGGAACCATGCAGCTTTGACTCACAGTTCTGGTTTCTTGTTCTCCAGTAGACCATGTCTGCTGAGTCCAGAGCAGGAAGCGTTCTTAGAGGCTTTTAAGCAGAAGCCTGTGTTGATCCAGAGAGTTCTAATGGACAGGGAGGGTGGGCAGAGCCCCAGGAATCCCTGCATATAACCTTCAGGGAAAGCCAATACTGTCTTTCCATGGTGTGGTCCATCCTTTCCTTCCTTCCTTCCTTCCTTCCTTCCTTCCTTCCTTCCTTCCTTCCTTCCTTCCTTCCTTTTTGAGACAAGGTCTCACTGTGAAGTTAGTTCTGGACCTGGAACTTACAATGTAGACCAGGTGGGCTTCGAACTCACAGAAATCCCACCTACCTCTGCTTCCCAAATGCTGGGACTAAAGGCGTCTTCCACCATGCCTGGCTGGTGTAGTCATTCTTGCTGTGTGAAATTGAGTAAGGATTTAGCCTCTGTACCTAGGTCCACCTTGATAAAGACAGGAGGGGAGGGAGATCAGAGTTCCTGAGGGCCTTCCAGTGTTACGATGATTTTAGGAGCTTTAGGTTTGGAGGCTCCTATCTCCCCCCAGTGGACTCGGTAGAAGCTGCCCCTCTGCCACATTTATTGAAGTGTGGTCTTAACTCATTTCACTGTCAAATGTCTGGGAAGTTGAGACCTGTCTCAGTGTTGTGAAAGGAAACATAAGCCTGGGTGAGGTTGGCAGGCTTTGCAATCGATGCCAGAATCGGGATTCCAGCTCTGCTCCCTCTTACCACAGCCCTTCCCTGACCTTGCCTGGGTCTTAGCCAGGTTCCTCAGGATGCCCGCCCCCAATCTTGGCAGTTGAACTCAAAGGTATATCTTTTGAGTTCACCTCCTCCGTAGCCCCATGTGGGGTATGGACACCTCCCGTGGTATCTGTTCTAGAAGACAGTCTGGCCAGCCTTTGGAGCCTGAGGTGCTGCTTTGCCCCACAGAGCTGTTTGGCTTTAGGCAAGTCACTGCAGATCTCTGGGTAGGTTGGGCCTCCTGGGAAGTGCTTTGGGGGCAGGATCTCGTGACAGAAGGCCTGGAGCTTATGAGGCTCCTACTAGATTCAGTGCCAAGATCTGGGTTTAAATCCTGGCTCCACTTGTAGCTTCTAGATGCAAAATGATAAAATGGGGGACACGGTGGTGCTGGTCTCAGGTTATAGTGAACAGGAATGGAAGCTGGTGTGGTAGCTCAAGCCTGCAGTTCTAGCACTTGGGAAGCTCAGACAGGGAGATCATGAGTTTGAGGCCAGCCTGGAGCTACACAGTTTCAGGTCAGCTCCAGGGTGAGACTCTGTCTCAAGACAACAACAATTGGCTATTGAGATGGCTCAGCTGGTAAAGGCACTTGTTACCAAGGCTACCTGAGTTCGATCCCTGAGACCTGTATGATAGAAAGAGAACCAACTCCAGCAAGTTGTCCTTTGACTTGATATCCATTTGCATGTATGTGATCATGCATGTGTGTGGACGGACACACACACAAATAAATAAATGTAATAAAAATTAAGAAAAAAGCAATAAAAATAAGAAAGTAGACAAGGCAGTCTATAAAAAACAAGTTTCTGCCGGGTGGTGGCGCACGCCTTTAATCCCAGCACTCGGGAGGCAGAGGCAGGAGGATCTTTGTGAGTTCGAGACCAGCCTGATCTACAAGAACTAGTTCCAGGACAGCCTCCAAAGCTACACAGAGAAACCCTGTCTTGAAAAAAAAACAAGAAAACAAAAAACAAAACAAAAAGATTTTCTGCAAAAATCTCCATATAGGTTACTACCATTTTCCTTATTGGGCCTGAGTGGATGAGGCACCCTATGCTCTGGGGCAGCCCAGACAGAACACGTTATCCTGATGGTCTCTGTCATCTTAGTCAAGATGACTCGCCAGTGATCCTGGCGGTAACCTGGCTTCCAAGGAGGGCACTTTTCGAAGTACCTGTTCACCAAGGCAGAAGGCCTGCCTAGCCTGGCCTGAGCCTCTTCTCTCTTGCAGCCTTTTTGCGTAGAGTGGGAGTGAGTGGTCAGCCCCGCTATCCTTTTTAATCCCGATAGCAGGATTCCCCTACCAACCCCTTGCCCGTGTCTTTTTCAACCCGGCTGCTGCTCTTGGTGTTTCAATGCCAGTCCCCGGCAAGCATTGCTCAGTCTTGGCTGCTAGTTTGGGGTGCAGACTCAGGATTCCATTCTCTCCAGTGAGGAGGACCCAGGTCCTTCCTCTGCCAGAAGCGCTCCCAAACTTCAAAAGGGTCTTTATTCTTGATCAGTGGACTGTATCACCACCTAAGTCCTTGAGCTACTTCTCTTTGGTTTGAAGTAGGGTGGAGTGGACCGACCCCCTTGCACAATGAGGGGGCACTGTTATCTGGTTTGATTAATAGTGGATGAATCTCCCAGTGCAGTGCAGTTCTGGAAGTGAGCCAGTTACTAGCTAGCACCCATGTGCTCTCAAGTCTCTTCCAGCTAGGGATGCAGGATCTGCTCAGGTTTGCCCTTTGGCCCAAATCTGTTTCAGTCACTGTTGGAGGCCTGGGGGAAGGGCTGCGTCACAGAGGTTGAATTACTGACCTGGGCTTTCTGGCTAGAGTTTGTGCAGCCTTGATCTCTGTATCCAGCCCTCACATGTGACAGTGGATGCTTGAAATCAGCCTCCAGGTCGGGTCCAGCTCCAGGAGACTCTGATGGAGTAGAGGAAGCAGGAAAGAAGAGAGGGCAGCAGGGTGTTGAGCTAGTAGGCTAGGGGAAGAAAATGTTTGGTTTTTCCCTAGAAATTCCTAGCGTACATAGTTTGGTCACTTGTGTATAAGGTTACTACTAGAACCTGAGCTGTGCCAGTTACTAACAATGTGGTTTTGGATGAGTCACCGGAGTCCTCGGTACCTGGATGTCCCTTCTAGGCATTGCTTTTCACTTTAAAAAGTTGATAGGCGTCAGGTGCTGAAGAGTGCCTGGTGTGTGTAAGCCTTCATAACAGCCCTCATTATGGCAGTTGAGGGTTCCTTCTTGTCTCAGTAGGCCACCATCCCATCTGAGCAGGGACACAGGAGACCATGCTTGTGGAGTTGGCTAAGAGCCAGGTGGTTTTGAATCAGCTTAGCTGTTTCAAGCCTGGATGAGACCAGCTTATCCTGATTCCCAGCCTTTGGTGGTCCCAGCCTGGGGTGGCCAAGAACAGTCAGATATCTGTCCCCGCTTTGCTGACAATTCCCTTCTGCAGTTCGAAGGCGCCTCTGGGGATGGCAGCCTTGAGTGCTGGGCTCTTTTGCTGGGTCCCCTTCACCTGGAAACCCCACTGCTTTGTTAGTTCTCCGGCGTCTTGTAGCGTATCTTAGATATTTTGTCTGCTTTTCATGTGTGTTTGCTGTGGTAGGGTGAGGACCCGCCATTACAGAAACAGCTGTCCCAGATCATTATGTCTCTGTGAGCGTGGCCACTCACTATCCCCCTTGCTTGGCTTTCATGAGCCGTGAAAGGAGCAGCAGGAAAGAAATGTGTTGAATAGAAAGAAGCTGACATTGAGTATGGCCTTGGGCAGATCCAGACTGTGCCCTGAGCATGGGTCTTGCATTGGTTAGTCTTCCTGCTAGCCCCTGTAGGCAGACACAGCGGTTTCTGTTCATGGCCAAGGAAATAGGCCAACGACACATAGCTGGGAACAGGATTTCCAACAGTCCTTTTGGTCCCAAAGCTTAATGCTTCTGTATTGTCTGCCTAAAGGGGTAAAGGTGGGCATCAAATGCAAGAATCCCAGGGTAGGCAGAAGTACCAGTGGGATGGATGGTGAGGATGGTCCCCAGTGTGGGGAGATGGGAGGCTACGCTAACGAGGGGATCTCTCACCCTGTGTTTCCTCTACAGAATAGGCTGAGGCATAAACTCACCATCATGTACAGTCACATCAGTGGGGCAACCCGAGCACTGGAGGATGTGAGAGCCAAGCAGCAGGGTGTGCAGGTGAGTGTCACCCCTACCCCAGCCTGGAAACGCCACACCATCCATCCTTCCTGGAGGGCAGACACAGTTACGACCTGGATGTGACGAGGAGTGTAGCTCTGTCAGTAGAGTGCTTGTGTAGCTCCCTTGAAGCCTCGGGTTACATCCTAGCACCACAGAAACTGTGGTGTGGTGAAATGCGGTGAGATCGGAAGCTCAAGGTCATCTTTGGTTACATAGTGAGTTCCAGACCAGCCTGGGTCCATGAGACCTTGTCTTTTGTTTTGTTTTTGTATTTGAGACAGGGTCTCACTATGTAGCTCTGGCTGTCCTGGAACTCACTCACTATGTGGACTAGTCTGGCACTGAACTCACAGAGACCTGCCTATCTCTGCCTCCTGAGTGCTGGAATTAGAGGCGTGTACCCCCATGCCCGGCATGAAACTCTTGTCTTTAAAAAAAAAAAAAGCACTAGAAGGTGGTGGTGCTTGCGTTTAATGCCAGCAATCCCAGTTCTTGTGGGAGGCAGAAGCCAGCGGATCTCTGTGAGTTTGAGGCCAGACTGATCTACAAGGTGAGTTTCAAGACAGCCAAGGCTACACAGAGAAACTCTGTCTTGAAAAAAAAAAAGTCTTCCATTCAAAAAGCTACATGTCCAAGAAATAGCCTTTATAAATACAAATTGAAAGCCACCTGTAAGTTCAGCCTTAGGAGAACCATTACAAACTAAGGGTAAGGGGACTAGAAAGATGGCTTAGTTTGTAAAAGTCATTGTTGTGTAAGCCTGACACCCTGAATTAAATCCCTGGAATCCAAGCCAAAGTGAAGGAGAGAACCGACTCCATAGAGTTGGCCTCTGACTTCCAAATTCATGCTGTGGCACACCCCTCCACCCCAATAGTAAATAAAAACTAAGGATAAATAAATAGGCCAGGCATGGTGGTGCACACCTTTAATTCCAGCACTCAGGAACTAGAGACAGATAGATCTCTCTCTGTGAGTTCTAGGCTAGCCAGGTCTACATGGTGAGACCTGATCTTAGCAGGGGTTGGTGCTAGAGAGATGGCTCAGTGGTTAAGAGCACTGACTGCCCTTTTGGAGGTACTGAGTTCAATTCCCACAACCACCTGTAATGAGATCTGGTGCCCCCTTCTGGCATTTAAATATTAAATATTTAAATATTAAGTAAATAAAATTCTTCTAAAAGAGGAGGAGGAAGCAGAAAGAAGAGGAGGAGGAAGAAGAGTAAGAAAAAGAAAGAAATGTGTCCCGGGGAGAATTCTTCCTGCCTCTTCCAGCTTCTAGAAGCTTCCTTGTCTTGTGGCTGCCTCCATTTTTCCCTCCTGTGCCTTTTCTTCGATCTATAAGAAGACCCCTGCCATTTGACTCAGTACCCATCTGGCTAACACAAGACGATCTCACTCTTAAGTACATTTGCTGTTCTAACAGAGGCGATATTCACAGGCTGACATTAACTAATAGGATATACAGGAAGAAACACTATGAAGGAAGTATCACAGGCTAGCAGTGGGCATGTTGCCGTGTTAAATCAATGGCAGATTTATTATCCATTTTCCATTTAAATCAGCCAGGCGTGGTGGCACATGTCTTTAATCACAGCACTCAGGAGGCAGAGGCAGGTAGATCTCTGTGAGTTCAAGGTCAGCCTGGTCTGCAAAGCAAGTTTCTGGACAGCCAGGGCTGATACACAGAAAAATCCTGTCTTGAACCTGCTCCCCGGCCCCCCAAAATTTTAAATTACTTTTAATTTTTCTAAAAATGTAATTTTGTGTCTGTGGGTATTTTGCCTGTTTGTATGCATGTACCACATCCATGCCTGGTGCCTGTGTAGATCAGAAGAGTGTGTCAGGTCCCCTAGGACTGGAGTTACATATAGATGGTCATGAGCCTCCATCTGAGTGCTAAGAATCAAAACTGTCCTCTGGAAGAGCAGGCAGTGTTCTTAACCACTGAACTGTCTCTACAGTGCCATATTACCTTTATGTCGAAAGAAAGGAGCTGGAATTTAAAGAATACCATTGCTGAGCTGCAGCAGCTGTGCTTTTGTTGAGGGTCTGGCTTGTGTGGCTTCAGCTGTGTTGGTGGAGATGAAACTTTCAACTCCCCCCCCACCCCACGCAATGCAACCACGGCTCCTCTGAGGAGATAAGTGAGAGCTACAGGGTGAAGATAGAATTATGAATACTGGTTGGAGGGCAGGCTAACCTAGCACGAGGATCTGTTCAAATGTAGAGACTTCAGTAAGGTGGTTCACAGCCTAAGCCCACACAAGAGCAACTCTTGACCCTTCTCGGCTTTACTCCATGTGAACGTTCCTACTGCCCTACTATCCGCAGTGTGATGCTCTCCTGTCTTTGATTGAAGCTGGATTTTTTTTTAAAGCCAAAGGCTGTTACAGAAAGTGGCTGTCAAGGCAGACGGCGCTGAAGAACAAAGATGCTGGCAGACCCAGGATTGCACAGGCCGTAATATAGTAATTGGCAGGAGGATATAAGTAGTGACAAAACAAGAGGGTCCTTGTGTCACAAGGTGGGAGGAAATGGGTTATGTGCTGAGGTAGGTAAAGGTGGCCCATGGCCAACTGGAATGTACCTAGCTCTTCTAAAATAATAATAATAATAACAACCATTAACCGCCCTGTAGAGTTTGGGATTTGTGTTAGGGTCATCTGGCAGTTACTCGACCAAGATGGCAAAATTCAGGCAGAGCTGGGTCCTTACTCTGGGTCACCTTTACCTGCTTGCTCTAGCCTGGGAAAAGGGGAACAAGATGGAAGACACCAGCAACAAACAATTTCCTCTTAAGCAATCAATGTGGTGTTGCACAAACCACTTCTAGCCTTGCCTCACGGGAGGCAATTTAGCCACTTAGCCACCTTGACTAAGCCCAGTTGCAGGGTAGTCTGGGAAATGTAGTCTGAGAAGCTGTATACCCACTTGACACTCCTGGAGTGTTCCCTTATTAAAGAGCAAAAGAGGAAATGAATACCGAAGGATACTGGTGTTCACAGAGGAGGTAGAAGAAAGGGCTGGAATGAGACTTGAGGGTCAGTGAAATAGCTCAGTGGGTAAAGGGGCTTGCTGTACAAGCCTGACAACCTGAGTTTGACCCCCAAGTCCAGTGGAAGAGAACCAACTCCTGAAAGTTGTCCTCTGACCTCTTGGGGTATGTGTATACAACAACAAAATAATAATGACCAATAATAAATTTAACAATTTTTTAAAAGTTGAATTCCACTCCTTTGGTGTACAGTATTTTTGTTTGTCAGGTTTGATTCTGAACTATTGAGGTTACCCAAGAAGTTTGTTCAAAATTACAACTGTTGAAGCAATATTGTCTACCAGAAACATTCCAGACATCTCTGATTTTCTTGTTTTGTTTTTCCAAGATAGGGTTTCTCTGTTTAACAGCCTTGGATCTAGTTTTGTAGACCAGGCTGATCTCGAACTCACAGGGATCTGCCTGCCTCTACCTCCTGAGTGCTGGGATTAAAGGTGATACCACTGCTGGGTGGTATCAAGTCTTTGACATCCAGTGTCGACTCAAGGTCATGATAGATCTCTTCTTGAACTTGGCACATTTCAAATGCTCAGCAGCCATGTGTAACACTCAAAAGAGGAGTTCTAGGGAATAATTGTCTTCTGGAAGATTTTGAAATTGTTTCATGCCTTCTTTTAAACATTTTCTAGGGGCCAGGTAGTAGTGGCACACACCTTTAATCTCAGCACTCAGGAAGCAGAGGCAGGTGGATCTCTGTGAGTTCGAGGCCAGCCTGGTCTACAGAGCGAGTGTCAGGCCAGCCAGGGCTATGCAGAGAAACCCTGTCTTGGAAAACAAACGATGATGTCTGCAGTGCATCCCTGTGTTTTCCCTTGTCAGACGGATCCACGTGTGCCTCCAGTTTATTGTTTGACGTCCCATCCTAGGATCGGTTCCCAGACTTTGCATCAAGTCTCTCCTGTACTCAGCTTCCCCACCCCTAGACAGCCACAAACACTTGGGCTCAAGTGACCCTCCTGCCTCAGTCTTCAGAGGAACTGGAATAACAAACATGTGCCACTGTGACCAGCTCACTTTTTGCTGTTTCAAACAATGTTGCTTGTGAACAATTGTCTCCCCTCCGCCCCCACCCCAGTTTGGAGACGAGGGTCACACATAACCCAAGCTGGCCTCGAGTATGTTATGTAGCCAAGGATGACCTTGAACTCCTGGTCCTCCTGTCTTAGCCTCCCAAGTGTTGGGATTGCAGTTGTGAGTCACCATACCTGACTGTGCTTGCTAATATTCCTTTTGTTGTTTTGTTTGTTTTTTGAGACTGGGTTTCTCTATGTAGCCCTGGCCATCCTGGAACTCAGTCTGTAGACCAGGCTGGCCTTGAACTCAGAGATCTACCTGCCTCTGCCTCCAGAGTGCTGGGATTAAAGGTGTGTGCCAATAGCATCTAGTGCTGTATGTGCTTTTTGGGGCAGGTGCTTAGGGGTATTTTCCTAGGAGTTGGGGTTGCTGGGTCTTGAGGGTGTGATCACCTCCAGATAGACGGGGACATTGCCAAGTGGCTGCCCAGAGTGGTGCCATGAAGTGTCATACAGGTCCTGGTGCTCCCCTCTCTCCGATACACAGGAGTGCGGCCTTAGCATTTTCACCCGCCTGACAGGAGCCCCTTCATCTTGGCCTTGTAGGACTCCATGAAAAGGAAGATGGAACAATTGAGGCAGGAATACATGGAAATGAGGGCTGTCATTGATTCGGCGGAGACCAGCTCCATGCGCAAGCTGAAGGAGGAGGAGAAGCGGGTCTACGGAAAGCTGGACTCCATCTACCAGGTTCTTGTCAAGAAGAAGAATGAGATGCAGAACCTGAAGGGGGAGGTCGAACTTGCCCTGGCCAAAGGGGACGAGTTTGAGTTTCTGGAGGTGAGTCATGACGAGGGTGTTGCTGTGTGTGTGACGGTCCCAGAGTCGATAGTAGTCGAACTCACGGAGTTGGGGCTGGAAGTGTCCCGGAGACACGCTCTGTTTCTATGCTCTGCAATAGCTTGCCTGATTATTGTTCCACTGTTCCCTTAGCTCAGTATCTGGGCGTGGCTCCCTGTTGTTGACAAGGTATCAGCGGTCTAGCTGCAGACTGGGCTGTTTTCCAAGGGCACCCGACTACAGGCAGAGTTTAAGTTTCTCGGGGCTATAGATCACGTGTACACTTTCTTGCTGGCTGGCTGCTGAGGCCTTCTTTCAACTTGGCAGCACGTGCTTCCTAAAGCCAGCAGGAACATTCCTTCCTCTAGGAAGCCCGCTTTCCTCTATTAAGGTCTTTTACCCAGTTAAGCATCCAGCCCGCCCCTCCTCCCCAGGATAATCACCCTCTTGATTAATTCTTTTATCTGGTTTGATGTCTTCCTATTTTCCTTGTGAGCTTGTTGGGCAGTAACAGCCTATCCCATCTGCCCTGTGCTCAAGGAGACGGTTATGGAGGTTGTGGATAAGAGGAGAATCGTGGGACCATCTCAGTATGTCACTCACTATACAGGTGTGACATACTGTCTCATCCTGTCTTTTCTCACACGGTCCCTGAAAATGTCTTTCTGAAGCACGGCTGTCCTGCTCTGTCTGGCCCCGTGTTTCTTAGCATGGTCCACGAATGAGGTCCTTGCTGTCCAGAGTTGGTCTTTGCTGTCCAGCCCGTCTCTTGCCCGTACCCTTTGTCTATGCCTGTGTTCTGACCACAGCAGGCTCTGCACTCTTCATTCCCACGGAGTGGAAACACAGTGTTGATCTCTTCTGCCCAGTGGACTATGTCGTTTTTCCAGGGCCACCCCTTGAGCCCCGCTGTTACACATTATTAGTGTGGCAGAGTATGCCCCACCCCACCATCACCACAGCACTAAAGATGCCATTTCAGAGGGGCTTGTTTTTGTATATCCTGTGGCAGTAAGCCACATCTTGTCACTGCCCCCAGCTCCCTCGCCTGTCACGTGTGGGGCCCAGATCTCTGTGATCTACCTGCTTTGGTTCCCCAAGGACCTAGATTCCCTGCTCAGGACAGAGAAGTACAGGAGTGACAGAACTTGCTGTGTGTGTGATGCCTGCTGGTGCCCTGGTGGAGGTTTTATGCTGCCCCTGGGACTCATGCCTGTGCCTAAAAACTGCTGAGAAAGGATTCAAAGTCCTTGTCTGAGTCCCCCTCATTCTGGAGGACTCAAGTAAGTGGAATAACTTTGCAACTTCAATGGCACCCCCATCCTGACCCCCATCCCATAGAAGATGTCTTAGATCAACCTTGTATGCCATCAGACATTCCTGCCCATTATCAGGCCTTCGGTTAGGGCTTCATTGGGTTGGAGGGTTCTGCATTTCTTGAGAGGAGAGGAGGAGCTCCAGAGACTCAGGCCATCATGTTTGTGCCTCTCGTTGGCACAGTTTCTGGCAAGCCACTTGCCATGTCTAGACCTCTTTCCCGATTTGCAGGATAAATGACCTCTGAGGTCCTTCCAGGTTTTTATTTTTTATTTTTATTTTTTATTTTAATGTGTGATGTCCAGAAGAGGACATCGGATCCCATCATAGATGGTTGTGAGCCACCATGTTGGTTACTGGGAATCGAACTCAGGACCTCTGGAAGAGCAGCCAGTGCTCTTTACCGATAAGCTGTCTCTCCAACCCCCAGCTCCAGTTCTTAAAGGAGCACTTCAGTTGCTGGTGACCTTGGGTTTGTGATTGAAGCAGGCAGTTGGACTCATTGTTGACATAGGAAACACCTTGTGGGGTTGGTGAGGATGGAGTCCAGGTCCTGGCTTCCTGCGAATTGTCTGTACTTAACGCCTCGGCTTGTTACAGAAAGCGGCAAAATTGCAAGGGATGTCAACGAAACCAGTCTACATCCCCAAGGTAGACCCAGACTACGAGTTGATAAAGGGGATCTACCAGGGTGCATTGGACCTCAAGAATGAGCTGAAGCGCTCTCTTAAGCAACTACAGGAAAAGAAGGTTGAGGAGCCCCCTAGTCCAGGTAACTACAGTGACCCGAAACTGATGGTTCCCTTGGCGCCTTAGGGTGTGATCCAGAACATCAGGACTTGAATTTCAGGGGTCCTAAAACTGCCTTCTCCCTTGAATGTGTCTCTCTTTGTCTTGACATCACAACTATCCTTCCAAAAAGAGGTTTGGGACGTGGTGTTCTGATGGACTCTGGAGACTAGCTTGGATGGGTTTTGGGTGACCCTGGACTACCAGCATGTTTGGTGGACAGGGACATGGCTAGTTCCAGGATTAGAGAAACCTGGAATTCCTCCTTGGCACACTTTTCCTTTCTTTCCTTGACATCTTAGCCATCTTTTCACTGCTTCACACACGCACGCACACACACACACACACACACACACACACACACACACACACACACACACGCCATTTATTTCTGGGTACTGATCCCAATGTATGCTAGGCAAGCACTCCACCACAGACCCATAACCCCAACCCTTGTTTGTTTGAAACAAGATCTCTTCATGTGGCCCAGGCCATCTGCCACCTCCCAAGTACTGGGATTACAGGTGTGTACCATCACACCTAGCCGTCAAGTTTTTTTTCTCTTCTGCCTCTGGGGCTGTTGTCTGTTGTCAAAAGCTGTCCCAGAGCGCTGAAGATAGAGCCTGACACATTTGTAAAATCCCTGTTGAGTAACACAGGTGATAGCCTTAAACTTCAGTGTGGCCAACCCAGTGTCCTTGCTGAAGGGATTCTGAAACAGGTGAAGATGAGGCACCTTGTGGAAGGTTCTGGAAGTACTTCACATGGGGTAAATCTGTGAGCAGCTAGCCTGCCAAAAGAACTAGTGGACAAGAAACTGACATTGGCCTAGTCAGTAGACACCTTGACCTCATTTCGGGGTCCCATCAACCATCATCAGGTTAGGGTTCTCCTTGATGGATAGCCAAAGAAACCAGATCTCAGAGAAGTGTCAGAATTGTGGTGCTGAGGAGGAGATTTCACCCCCAGTTGCCTTTTAAGAAGAGAAGAGAAGGAAGGAGCAAATTGGTCCCGCTAGCATTTTATTTCTGTCTCTTGTAAATGGCTGGATGGTCAGTGGGAGGGCTGTCTGTGTGGATGTTCTGCCCACAGCCTTGACAAACCTACCTCTTGGAGTTGGTGGGGAGGAGCCGCCCACAGCCAGCCCCTTTTCTCTGGCACAGGTGACATGGGAGATCATAGTACAGAGTCCACAACCAAACATCGCCCCAAGAAGACCCAACGTAAGTAGCCCCCTCTCATCTCTCTGGTGTCACTGTGGCTGTGACTGACAGGTGCTTGGCTGAAATCATCGTAGGCCACTGCAGCTTCCAGACAGTCACAGCTCATCCCAAGTTTCACCAGGGTCTCAACTGGAGAAGTGTTCTAAAACAGGCCCCGTATAACAGGTGGTACAGGACCAAGCAGACACTCCTGGGGCAGGAAAGGTGACTTTTTGCCATCCACACTGGCTGTATGGGATAGCAAAGTCACCAAATCTGTCATATGTTTGAGAAACATTTGGTACTCCAAACCCAGTCAATAAGTGTGCTCTCTGCCCAACTGACTTTATTTATTTTTTTTAAAGATTTATTTATTTATTATGAATACAACAGCCTGCTTCCATGTCTGTCTGCAAGCCAGAAGAGGACACCAGATCTCATTATGGATAGTTGTGAGCCACCATGTGGTTGCTGGGAATTGAACTCAGGACCTCTGGAAGAGCAGCCAGTGCTCTTAACCTCTGAGCCATCTCTCCAGCCCCTACCCAACTGACTTTAATGCCCACTGTTGTTGCAGTATTTCTCCCTCTTTTTTTTTTAATAGTTCCTGTCTTTAATGCGCTCACGCTTGCGTGTATGTGTGTGTGTGTGTGTGTGTGTGTTTATGCTTGTGTGTGGGAGTGTGTGAAAGTCAGAACTCAACCTTGTTTGGGACAGGGTCTTTTGTTTGCCATGGCATAAGGCAGACTCACTGGTCTGAATGCTTCTGGGATTCTCCTATGTGCATATGCCGTCTCACTATGAGAGTTCTGGGACAGATGCATGCTACCCCATCTAGCACTGTCTGGGGTCTGAAGGTTTGAACTCACGTCCTCATGCTAGCATAGGAAGTGCCCTTTGCCCAGTGAGCTGTCTCCCCAGCCTCGAGCTTCTCACTACTTTCCTCTATGGCCCCTCCCACTGAGCCATAGGAAAATGTTTCCCTAATTGTCTCCACCGGTGAAAATCTGATTCTACATGTGGACAGTATATTGGTTTTTTATAAAAAAGAGTAAGCAGGGCCAGGCGTTGATGGCACACGCCTTTAATCCCAGCACTCGGGAAGCAGAGGCAGGCGGATCTCTGTGAGTTCCAGGCCAGCCTCTTCTATAAGAGCTGGTTGCAGGACAGCCTCCAAAGCCACAGAGAAACCCTGTCTCAAATAAACCAAAATAAATAAAATAAATAAAATAATAAAATAATAAAGTAAAAAGAGCAAGCAGCGCATGGTGGTTACATGCCTTTAATTCTAGCACCTGTGAGTTTGAGGCCAGCCTGATCTACATAGTGAGTTCCAGGACAGCCAGGGCTATGTAGAGAGACCCTGTCTCAAAAAAGGAAAAAAAAATAAAGAAGGAAAGGAAAGAAAGAGAACTTTTTTGTTTTTGTTTTTTTTCGAGATAGAGTCTCTGTGTAACAGCCCTAGCTGTCCTGGAACTTGCTTTGTAGACCAGACTGGTCTTGAACTCACAGAGATCCACCTGCCTCTGCCTCCCAAATGCTAGGATTAAAGGCATGTGCCTGTTCTCCTCCTCCATCAGGGATGGTGTCACTGTCGTTGAGAATGTGAATATTGGGCTGGAGAAGGATAATATGAGTCTCCTTGCTCTTCATATTTGGAAAGTAATGACAGTTGAGCCCAAGGGATGAAGGCACTTGAAGTTCCCATGGGACACACTGATTGTGAGAATTCTTTGTAACCCCTTTAAACAAGCAAGCTAACTATTTCCCCGAGGTCAGTATGGGAAGGCACCAGGCTACCCGCTGCTAGTGGTGTCAGGGTTGTAAGAGGACTCTGGGTGAACCTTACTGCTTGTTGCTTATAATGTGTGAGTTGTCTTTAACAAACCGCTGTTGGGCATTGGTCTCTCTGTGGACTAGGACACCGAGAGACAGGGTGTGCTTGGAAGAACCTTGGGGAAGACAGGATGTTTTTAAAGCACTAGTGTGATACTTAACCAAGACTGTTTTTTTCCTGACCTCCTCTTTTTTGCTTGCTTTTTTTTTCTTTTGCAGAGTTCTAATCTGCCTGTAGCAAAATGCACAGACACTAAATGCACAGTTAAATACATCTTTCACAAATGGGTCCCATTTTATCATTACCCAAAACCAATGCAAACACTTCCTAGAAAATTCCTTCCTATTTCCTAATAGTCAGCCTGTTCTTGTAGATATGTGCTTGCCAGCCACCCCCTTATATTTCAAGTTAGGCTAGCCTCCCTTAGTTTTTAAGTGTCAAACACATGCTGATAAGTGTTACTATGTGTATAGCAATGTGCTTTATAATTCCTTAATCCTAAAATCTTTCTTTTTTAGAGGAAAAGAAGACCAAGAAAGCACGTAAGTTGTGCATTTGTGTATCTCTTGCTTCTCATGACTTGTTTGAGCCTAGAGCTAAGGTTGAGAGCAACAGTTGAGCTTTTTTAACAAGGGCTCTGCCATGGTCTGGTTCTTACAGGCCTGAGCAGGGACGGGAGGCCACCGTAGATGAGTAAGACAGATAAAGAGCCTTCTCTGGACTCACTTGTGTGGACCTGGCTGGTCAGATGTGTTTGTGGGAGTTGACACCCATCTTAGAAGGGAGGAGAGGTCATCCTGTCCTCTGTGTCATATTGCTGTTTCGTGTTTGTCTTCCCTCATCTCTCAGCTGCCGCCGCCAGCTCCACTCCCAGCTCTTCCTCATCCAACAAGTTTCCCACCTTTGTAGCTCCTGGACAGTCAATGGAGTTTAAAACAACTGTCCCCGATGGTGAGTTGTGACCGAGTGCCAGGGAAATATCTACCGTTTGTCCCGAGTTTGCCTTGAATACCTCTCTGTTTCCTCTTCTAGCTACACCCAAAGACAACACCTCACAGCCAAATTCTACTGCACTCAAAGCTAAGATACTAGAAAACTTCTTAGCCAAGTCTAGAGCCGAGCTTCTGGAGTGTGAGTAGTTTGACTATGTGGATGGAAGAGTGGGTGGGCAAATACATGCATAAATGTAGATGGATGGGTGGGCGGGTGGACAGTTAGGTCGGTGGATGAATAGACAGATGAATGGGTGGTCAATATACCAGCGAGTGGGTAATTGAATGGGTTGATAGGTGGTGCCTGTATCTGAGTGGGTGTTTGGAGAGATAAATGGCTAGTTGGATGGGTGGGCGGGTGGGTGGGGAGGTAGATGGATAGGTGATGTGAATGGGTAATTGGATGAATGGGTAGGTGTGTGTATGATTAGGTAGATAGATAGATGGTTAGATGAGTGGGTGGGTGAGTGAGTGAATGGATGGATGAACGGATGTAGTGTGAGTAGATACATAAATGGGTATGTGGATGTGTGGATGGATAAGTGAAAAGCTGGGTGGATAAAATAAATGTATAGATGGGGAAGGCTTTAAAAGTGAAAGTACCTTGGGCCTCTTGTCGTTGATTCTCCGGGGGATGTTTTCTCAGATTCCGTTAAAGTCATCTTCGACTACAATACTGCCCACAACAAGGTGGCTCTGTCAGACAACTACACCACCGCCTTTGTGGCTGATGGACTTCAGCAGTACCGGTCCCATCCCCAGAGGTTCACCTACTGCTCTCAGGTTCTGGGGCTGCACTGCTATAAGAAAGGCATTCACTACTGGGAGGTTGAGCTGCAGAAGAACAACTTCTGTGGTGTAGGCATCTGCTACGGCAGCATGGAGCGGCAGGGCCCCGAGAGCCGGCTGGGCCGTAACGCCAACTCGTGGTGTGTGGAATGGTTCAATAACAAGATCTCTGCCTGGCACAACAACGTGGAGAAAACCCTGCCCTCCACCAAAGCCACTCGAGTTGGGGTACTTCTGAGCTGTGACCATGGCTTTGTCATTTTCTTTGCTGTCACTGAAAAGGTCTATGTGATGTATAAGTACAAGGTGGACTTTACTGAAGCCCTGTACCCCGCCTTCTGGGTGTTCTCCTCGGGTACCACACTTTCCATCTGCTCCTCCTCCAAGTAGGCAGGTCACTAGGCCAGCCTCAGACAGTTGGATTTGCTGGGGAACAT
Source organism: Mesocricetus auratus (assembly GCF_017639785.1). Taxonomy (NCBI): domain Eukaryota; kingdom Metazoa; phylum Chordata; class Mammalia; order Rodentia; family Cricetidae; genus Mesocricetus; species Mesocricetus auratus. The sequence continues at coordinate 67,131,007 of NW_024429191.1, forward strand.
CCAAGACTGCTGAAAAAAATGCTGTAGGATTCTCTTTGGCAAACTTCTGAGTTGTCAACAGATAGGAGATTGGGAAGAGAGTTGGGGGAGAGGCCGAGAGAAAAAAAAGGGGAGATTTGGCTCAGAAAGGGGTGGGGTGATTGTCTTGTGGGTGGGGAAGCATTATCTACCTCCTGGCACCCTGAGGGCAGGGTGACCTCCTCCCAGTGCTCTGGGAAATCTCAGGCTGTTAGCTACTTGGGCAGAACTTCAGAGAGGAAAATCATTAGTGCTTCCTGTTGGCTTACAGAAAATCTGTAACTATGTTTTTTCTCAGGTGATGGATGTCCACTCTCTGGGGTAGCCTTCAGAACTTCATGTTTTGATTATGCTCTAGATTAAAAAAAAAAGCCAGGTGTGGTGGCACACACCTTTAATCCCAGCACTTGGGAGGCAGAGGCAGGTGGATATCTATGAGTTCCAGGCCAGCCTGGTCTACAGAGTGAATTTCAGGATAGTCAAAGCTACATAGTACGACTCTGTCTCAAAAAAACAAACAACAAACAAAAATCCAGTCTGAGTTCAGTGTATATATTATCTCTTTGGAGCTAGGTATTGAATCTAGAGTCTTTATATGCACTACTACTGAGATCCATGCTACTCTGAACCCATATTACCCTTCCTCCAAGGAAACTTTTGTAGATAAGACTTCAAACTCTCATCTGAATCAAGGCAACCCCGATCCAGTTGAGACAGAATTTCTTCCTCTCCAAGGGGCATCTCACCAGGGCCATGTTGATTGTGGCCATAGAGCTAGAGAGGCCTTTCTTCCCATAGCCTATGCTGGGAGTGGAGACAGGGGAGCAGGATCCTGACTGGATTAATGTTAGCCTGATGGCTTTGCTCTTACCAGTGTCTTGCCTTGACAGCTGTCTTCATCAGTAATGTCCCCCTTCTCTGGATTGTAGATACTGGGCTATGACTATAAAGGTCACCTTTTGCCTTCTGTGGCTACCATGGTTAAGTGGCCAGCCACACCACATCCCCGTACCCTACCGTCATGCAGATTCATGGTTGCTTCAGGAGCCATGCTAGATCACCCACTGAGGTGACTACCTATGGTCTGAGGGACCTGTGGGAGACAGCCATATTCCTGTTTTTCCCTAGTCACAGACTACAGGCCCACTGATGCGTCTAAGACCCATCACCTAACCTGTCCTGTTCATCTGTCTTCCTCATTTGAGCCAATTCCAGGTGCTCATATAGACCGAACTGTAGGTTAGGAAGACCTTTAAGGATGAGAAAGAAGCCAAGGAGGTCTGGCCAGTGGCTGTTTTTTTCTGTGGTCTTTGATGCAGTGAAAATGGCCCAGACCACTAAAGGACAGGGATGGACCACTGTAATCTACCCACCCTCCTTCTGTACTGATGTCAAATCCAGAACATGTGAGGATTTGGCCTCTGTGACAGGAGTCCAGCTCCCTTTCCTAAGTGGGGAGCTCCCTCTTGTAAGCCTTCCTATGAAGAGAGGTCACCATAGGGGAGGTAGGGACCCTAGACCTTTCATATGGATGGACATCTGAGAACATAACACATTTCAGATCTTGTAATGGAATCCCAGGGCTATTACCTAGCATTGGCATTCCTGACAGATGTGTGATCTGTGTCCTCTCCCAGAGGAATGTTCTGTTTCCTGGGAGCATCTTTGCAGGGCACATGTCCTGTAGATGATGTGTGGCCTTTGAAAGCTTTTTTTTCCTTTGATATACAAGTTCTTTGGTGATTCTTCTCTGAATTTGAAGATGCCAATCTTCTGAAACAAAGCTTTGTTTGAAACCAAGACAGACTTGGGAAATATCTAGGTTTAGAGAAGCAGAATGCCAAGGGTTAACTGAGGGGTCCTCCTTGGACTCTTCTACAGAAATGGAACAGACAGTCAAGACTCTTCCCAGGCTCTGTACAGCTCAGGTTAGGACGTATCTCTTTGTGAGAGAGCCAAGCAGGCGACCAAAGCCCAGAGCTGCTCGAGGTGCTTTGGAGCTGTAAGCGGAGGAGTGTACCCTTGCTGTCTGGTACCTTTCTGTTTGCAATGGCAAGACCTCTTCTTGACCATACCCATAAACGTGTCTGGAAGCCTGTACCATAGGGTCCTGGAATGGACAGAGTCGGTGTATCCATCTCACCTCTCCTTTCGAGAGCCAGGCAGGTGGGAAGGTGGAGGATGGCTCTGTTCACCATTCTTGTCATTCCAACATGGAAGAGACACCTAACACGGGTGACAGGAAAACCCTGGGGCCCTGTGGACATGTAGAAATTGCCAGTAACGTTGATGTAAAATCCTATCCTAGACCCAGGTGCTGGGTACTGTCTCAGTCACTCTGGGGTGATAAGCTAAAGGTCAAGTCTTTGTATTATCCAGGACTGGCTAGCTAGTCTTTTTAATTACTTGGAGATTGATTTTCGATCTATTACTAATATCGATATGTTATCTTTTACACCATTTACCTCCCTCTATTGATTTTAGTTAATTATTAATGTTTTTGCCAATGGCTTATTGAACTAAGTGTTTTAGAAGTGATTCACAATCAAGACAATCATCATAAGCAGGGCGAGGATGGCTGCTGTACCATACTTTGAATGCAGTGAAGCAGAACTCGGTATCCCCATGGATTCAAGTGTGGGTAGAAGATGTTGTAACTCAAGCTGAAATCCACTGATGAGGTACCTGCCCCTTGCAAGCTACTGCCCAGGGTTCCTGGGTGCTCAGGCCTACAATCCCTTGAACCCCACCACAGTGTAGTCACCATTGCAGGGTGCACCGAGAGAGAGGGTGTGTAGGCCTAACTTCAAGACAGTGCCAGAGTGGAACACTGGTGGAAACTAAACCCCACTTAAGTAACCAGCAAGGAGAGGTGGGACCGGGGCTTGTTTTCTTATTCTTCCTACGGTTGCATAGGCTTCAACATTTCCATCATAAAAAGTTAAATAGTGAAATGGAAAATGGCCCAGACCAGAGATGGAGGGTGTTCATGATCTTTTCTACAGAGGAACAGGTGTCTTGGGAAGTGTAGATACTTTGTTGACTGTTAGAGGATTTGGCTGGCCTTTGTTCCTGGATTGGGAGTGTGTGTGTATGTGGGGGGGTGTTAAGTCCTTGGAATTTCCTGAGAGGGTGCAGTGTCGTTATTTGTCTGCCTTGTGGGTCACAGTGGAATTTTTGTCAAGAGAGGGGATGACCCAGGATGGCAGCTGGCCAATGTAAAGACCAGCTTGGTGATTGGTTAGAAGGCTGAGGCACTGAACCCGAAGGACGCCTGTAGGGAGAAGAGAACTGGGGACTGGGGTCAGCGGGAGACCTCTGTGAATCCTGCCTGTAAACGATGGTTCAAATCCAGACCTAGTGCAACTTCTCTGCAGATGAACACACACTTGGCTGCATGGCCACACTCGTGTCCTGTGACGGCAGGACAAGGAGGATCTGTGCTCCAGACCTTGCCCTGTTTGTGCTTCTATGGGATTGCTTCTGATTATTTTCATTTTAATAAAGTTCAAATCATAAAGACAATACTGTCCTGCGTTCTGTGAATTCTAGCAAATGACCAAACCTTAGGCAGGTCACAGCCACTCCCAGGATTTGCCGTTAGTCAGCCGTGTGTGGCGCCTAAGGTCACCAAAGTGATGCTGGTGTCTGAGGCCAGGCAAGGAGGGGTGGGGGAACTGTGTCCCTTGACTTGGGGCGCCACATGTAGCTCTTGGTGGCTGGCACGGCCCCTGATGCAGTACAGCATTGCTGTTGGAACAGAGGTGATGAACCTGCAGGCTTTGATTAAGTCCCACTGGGGAGCTGTCTCATCAAAGCACACATTCTTTTGACAAACTATGTCATTTTGGATTTCTTTCATCACTTACCCTGGGAATACCCACAATGTCAGTCAGAGGCTCTTCGGAGATGCCACTTTGTCCCCAAACGCTGCCGTTCAGCTAAAAGTCAGAATGGCAGTTCAGTTCAGGCGAGCCATGCATGGGAGTGTGGGGATGTGTTGTGTGAGGACAGGTGCCCCTTGCAGTCCAGAAGAGGGCTGAAGTGATTATGAGTCCCACTACCCAGGTGCTGGGAAGAGGAGATGAAGTTTAACCACTGAGCTAGCTCTCCAGCCCCAAAGTCAAAGTGGTTTCTGTTGGCAACAGAATTTCATTTAACTCAGGCTTGATTGACGTGAAGCAGAGTGAGTGAGTGACCTTCAATTCCCGATCCTCCTGCCTCCACCCCCCCAACCACTGGGAACAATTTTGAAGCGGCCTGGGATCTAGTGGAGTGACCCCTGGCCGAAACTGTGTAATGGTGGAAATAAGCCTATGTTAACATGAATGTTGAAGCTAGCCTTACTCCACCTGGGAACACAGAGGAAGGAGAAGGAGAAGGCTTGCAGCTGGGCATGGGACAGCCAAGCTGATCTGATGATAAGAGAAAGAACAGGGAAAACAGTCAGGCTGGGCTTGGCAGACTCCCAACTGCCTGCGGAAGCCCCACAAGCAGCAAGGCACTTTTGCCCTTATTCTCCTAAGACGCGGAATTGCGACAGACAACTGTGTGTGAGAACATCTTCTGAGAAAACCCCCACCTATCCCAGGAAGACCATTCTAGAGAGGAGATTAGAGAAAACGAAGGAATACTACAGCCACTTCTTGAGACCTGTATCCCCTGATGGTCAGAATGGCCCTTGGTGGTTAAATATCCCTGCAGTCATAGATAGGGGTTCAGCACTGTTACATCATTTACATTGGGGTTTTGATACCCATCCCCTTCTGTAGAGATAGATCATGGGGAGAAATTCCCTCGAAAGGGAGATCTGGTTCACCATAATTTCAGACAGGAAAGAGGCTACCATGAGTATGCTACCCACCTCATGAATATTCAGAAACAAACAGCTTCTTTTTTTTTTCTTTTTTCTTTTTCTTTTTTGGTTTTATGAGACAGGCTTTCTCTGTATTGTTTTGGAGGCTGTTGGTCCAGCCCAGCCTCGAACTCACAGAGATCCGCCTGCCTCTGCCTCCCGAGTGCTGGGATTAAAGGCGTGCGCCACCAACGCCCGGCAACAAACAGCTTCTTTAAAGGGCTGGCAAGATGGCTCAGAGGGTGAATAAAGGTACTTGCTTTCAAGCCTAAATCACCTGAGTCTAATCCCTGGGACCCATGGGGCGGAAGGAGAGAACTGCTTCCTGCAAGTTTGTCCTCTGACCTCCACATGTGAACTCATGCACAAACTGAATGAATAAATGTCAAAAATTCTTCTTTAAAACCCTCAACACTGAACAGACTAAGCTGCTTCCACGTCACCCCCCCCCTACACACACACAGGATTTCTCTGTGTGGTTTTGTAGATCAGATGGCCTTGAACTCACAGACTCCACCTGCTGAGTGATGGGATTAAAGGAATGCTCCACCACTGCCCTGCTTCTGAGTCTTTGGGCAGCTCACTCCAGGCTGTCCTTGGAGTATTTGCTTAGCTTAGCTTTGTTTTCACTATGTCGTTCACAGGTTGAAAGAGCTTGCAGAAAACCAGAGTTCAATTCTAGCACCCACAGGGGTCACAACCAATATCTTCAGTTCCAGGGACCCAAGTGTCTACTGTATAAATACATGATGCACATAAAACACCAGGTATCCTCACATACACATAAAACAATAAGTCAAGGCATGTGCCACCACAATCCAGTCACAAAGCCCATCTTTTAAAAAAATGTTTCTACTGTAAAATTAGATATACCTTGGCTGGGCATTGGTGGCACACGCCTTTGATTCCAGCACTTGGCAGGCAGAGGCAGGCAGATCTATGTGAGTTCGAGGCTAGCCTGGTGTACAGGGGAAGTGCCAGGAGAGGCTCCAAAGCTATACATAGAGCCTGGTCTAGAAAAAAATTTAAATATACCTTTCACAGGCTACATGAATCACTCCTATAGCAGAGGCTTTTCGTTAATCCTTAATATTTTGTGTGTGCCTGTGGGTTGTGAGTGTGTGTTAATGTATGGGGGATGGAGAGATGGCTCAGTGGTTAAGAGCACTTGACTGCTCTTCCAGAGGTCCTGAGTTCAGTTCGTAGCAACCACATTGGGGACCCACAAACACCTGTAATGGGATCAGATTCCTTCTGGTGTTCATGAAGACATGAAGGCAGGTGATAATGAATTCACCAGACCCGAGGCAAATGATAAATGGATATTTATTGGGGACACTTACACAGATAATAATAAAGAACCACCACAGCGTTTCTCTGTCCTGATCTGATTGGAGACCCAAGAGAGAGACACTTTTCCTCTTTCTGCTTCTGCCTGCACCTGAAGTCATGCGCAAGTGGGTGTGGCTGCTGTTACAGGTTCACAGGCAAGATGCCACTACAATTCTCCTTATAGTCTAAAGATGAAGGTTTTAAGCCTGATGCAAAAACTATATACAATGAGAACAAATGTCGAGTATATTCTAGGAAAAGGAAAGGTAAACACACACAAATTAAAACCTGTTCCCAGTGAGAACAACATTGAGCGATAGACACATACTACAAAGACATATCACTCCTATACATAAAGTACATGAATAAATAAATCTTTAAAAAAACGTAAGAAAAAAAAGCTTTTAAGCACAGGCATCAGTAGAGAGAGGGTGCCCTGAAAAGAACAGTACACACCTGGGTATGAGCATCTCCAGAGAGACCTGTGCCTCCGTGTCAACAGTAGCCAGGTGTATGTTTTTGGTGGTTTCAGCAGTTAGATTGTTCGAAGTGTCTCTAAGGAACCTGTTAAATTTAGTAGGTCAGAGCCTAGGGAAATCCTGAAGTACACTGGGCAGGATTACAAGGAATAAGGCAAAGCAGTAAGTCAGTCACAGCAAGGGACTTGCTGTGGGTATCGCCAGGCATTGGAAACAAAGCTTATGAGAATCTAAGGAAGTTAAGTGATAACTTTACAGATCAAAACTTGCTGGGATCTGGTGGGGGCGGCGCTCGACTTTAATCCTAACACAAGGGAGGCCAACTCTGTGAGTTCGATGCCAGCCTCGTTTAAAGAGTGGGTTCTAGGAGAGTCAGGGCTACACAGAGAAACCCTGTTTCAAAAACAGAAAAATGCCAGGAGGGCCAGTGAGATGGATCAGTGGGTTACAGTGCTGGCTGCCAAGCTTGCCCCCCTCTTTAGGTCCCTGGGACCCACCTGGCTAGAGAGGATTGACTTCTGCAGGTCGTCTTCTGACTCCCATGCATGTGCCGTGACTCACATGCATCCACACTCATGTATACACACGCACGCACGCAGCCTTGACTGCTTAGCAAGAGCTGCCGAAAAGAAGACAGGTTGGGGGTGGGCGTGGGAGAGTGAGGAAGGGAGAGAGAGCGGGAGGAAGGGAGAGAGAGAAAAAGAGAGGGAGAGAGAGCTCACATGCAGGCAGACAAGAAAAACATGGGTGGGTGTAGTTCATTTAGCAGAGTGCCTGCCCAGCTAGAAAGAGGACTTGGATTCAGTCACCAGAAGATACAATATCATCCTTGGCTACATAATGAGTTAGAGGTTAGAGGCCAGCCTGGGCAACTTAAACCCTGTCTCAAAAAAAAAAATCTCAAACTTAATTTAAAGAAATCTGGTTTGTAAACAGGGTGGGAAGTAGAGGCAGGTGAATCTCTGTGAGTTCGAGACCAGCCTGGTCTACAAGGGCAAGGTCCAGGACAGCCTCCAAAGCCACAGAGAAACCCTGTCTTGAAAAACCAAAAAAATATGATTTGTAGCTAGACATCAGACCTCTCTTACCAGAACAAAGCATGTAGATAGACCCTATACGGGCATGCACACAAATAATGCACAGGCACACACACAATATTAGGGGTTAACGAAAAGCTTCTGCTATAGGAATCAATGGTGATATTTATGCGACCCATGAAAGATATGTTTAAGTTTACAATAGAAGCTTTTTTTTTTTTTGAAGATGGGCTTACGACTGGATGGTGGTGGCACATGACTCATGACTTTAATCCCAGCACCCGGGAGGCAGAGGCAGGTGAATCTCAGTCTTACTGAGTGAGTTCCAGAACAGCCAGGGCTACACAGAGAAACCCTGTCTTGAAAAAAAATAAACCAACGAGCATGGGCTTGCTGTGCACTTGTTATACCCTCAAACTCACTTATCTTCCTGCTTCAACTTCTCAAGTGCTGGGACAGTAGGTTCATGTCGTTTATAGTGGTTTGGATAAGAATGGCCCCCATAGGCTCATATATTTGAATAAACGTTTAGTCACTATTTGAAAGAGTAGGAAGATTAGGAGGTGTGGCCTTGTTGGAGGAAGTGTGTCACTGGGGGTGGGCTTTGAGGTTTCAAAAGTCCCCACCAGGCCCCAAGGCCATGCTCCCTATGCTTCCTTCCATGATGATAATGGAAACCTCTGAAACTATAAGCAAAGCCCCGTTCCCCCTATTAAATGCTTTCTGCTGTGAGAGTTGCCATGGCGACGGTGCCTCTTCACAGCAACAGAACTCTGACTAAGACACCATTCCAGTAGGCTAGCATAACTTTACTGGCAAAGTTCCAAGACAACTCAGGGCACACACCTTTAATCCTAGCACTCAGGAGACAGAAACAGGTGAATCTCTGTGATTTCAAGGCCAGCCTGGTCTACACAGTGATTCCCAGGACAGCCAGGACTCACAGTTAAAACCCTGTCTTGAAAAACAACAACAACAACAACAAAAAAGCACAGAAACTAAATTCATAAAGTACAAATATTAATCAGTGATGCTTTAACAGAAAAAAAAGTCTGATCTTTTTGTGCAGCTCACAAAAACCTGTGACCCCAGTTCCAAGGAATCTGAAACCCTCATCTGGCTTCCCAGGGCGACTGCATGGCCCCTCACACAGCTGTGTATACACAGATGTACAAACATATGCACATGCATAAAAAATCCCTCTAATTTTTTTAATATAAGGTTGACAGCAATTTCTGCTGTGGTTTTTCTCTTGGGATATAAACGCACACACATAAATTTACTAAAGAAGTAGGAAGTGTCAACTGTGCAGTCTTGCATTGAGTAACACTCCAAGAAACGTAAGCAGAAAGGGTAGCCTGGTGTTGGATGGTTGTGACTGCTGAGGAACTTTGAACTTTGCCCTTTGAACCCAATGGCACCTGCTGGGTGGGCCAGTTTCTAGTTCCCGATTTCTTCCCCCTTCCTAGTGACTCATAATGAGTCTGTTTAATAGATCTCAAGACAGATTTCTTTAAGGCACACTCTAGCAGTGCAGGGTGGTGACCTCTCATCTGTCACTTGTCCGGAAGGCAGTGACAATCAGTAGGTCTGATGGTCAGGGTTAGGAGCCAGCAGTCTATGCTGGGTTGGGGGTGGGATTAGAAGTGAGAGCTCCCAGCCTCTGGAGGCTAAAAGTAGGTCTGAAGTCACTGCTAGCATTCATTTCACAGCTGTTTCCTCCTGTTTTTCCCATCTCCCTTGGCCATATTGGTGTTTGAAACTAGGGACTTGGACGTGTTAGACAAGCCTGCTGTCCTATTGAGTGACATCCCCAGGGATGTTTTATTTTTGAGACAGACTCACTAGTTTTTTGTTGTTGTTGTTGTTGTTGTCTCTTCTTCTTCTTCTTCTTCTTCTTCTTCTTCTTCTTCTTCTTCTTCTTCTTCTTCTTCTTCTTCTTCTTCTTCTTTTGTTTTTTTTGAGACAGGGTTTCTCTGCATTGTTTTGGAGGCTGTCCTAGACTCACTCTGTAGATCAGGCTGGCCTCAAAATCACAGAGATCTGCCTGCCTCTGCCTCCCAAGTGTTGGGATTAAAGGCGTGAGCCACCAACGCCTGGCTTCACTAGTTTTTTTAGGCGGGACTTGAACTCACTCTGTAGTTCAGGCAGGTCTTGGACTTGTGAACTTCCTGCCTCTGCTTCCAGAATAGCAGGCATGGCAGGCCTACACCTCCAGACCTGATTCTCCCTTTTATATTTCTCACTTCTCCCTTCCCATCAGGTAACTCCTTCTCCCTGATGCTAATGATGGCTGTGGCATAGAGGAAGTGTGTCACTGGGGTGAGACTTGGAGGTTTCAAAAAGGACCACACTACGGTTGTCCCCCACCCCGCCCCATGTAGTTCCTCAGTCACTGTTCCAGAGCCGTACTGAGTACCAAGATGATAAAGGACTGAGCCCCTGAAGCTGACCCAATGAAATGCCTTCTCTTATAAGAGTTGCCATGGTCATGATGTCTCTTCACAGCAAGAGAATAGTGACTGTGACAATGACCCTCTATTCCTTCTTAAAACAACAGGGCTCAGAGGATATCCCACAGCTCACTGTCAGCTGCTCTGTTTAGAACAGCTGCTTCTCCATGTCACACTTGTCCTGCCTGCCTGGCCAGCCCTTGTGAGTCCCTGCTGGGAACTCTGTCTGCCTCTCTCCTCATACAATGCCACAGCATCAGAAGAGTGATTTTTCTAATCCAGTAAATTTGTCTGACCGGGTGGTTGGTGGCTCACGCTTTTAATCCCAGCGTTTGAGGAGCAAAGGCAGGCAGATCTCTGAGAGTTTGATCAAGGCCAGCTTGGTCTACAGAGCGAGTTCCAGGACAGGCTCCAAAGATACAGAGAAATCCCTGTCTCGAAAAACAGGCAAACAAAAGTTTGTTTGGAGGACTGCCATATGCTAGGCATTGTAACTGTGCTAGGGATACTGTAGTGGAGAAACACCCCAAATCCATGCCTAGGGGTGGGATGGGGTTCTGTAAGTAGGGAAAAGGGGCTGTAAAGAAAGCAGGCAAGACTGTGGCATAATACATAGATGTTGTGTGTTGCTCTAACTAGGGCACTGGGTGACCCCTCTGCTGGGGTGAGCTCTTTAGTCTCCAGGAGGCAAAGCTGGGGGGAGAACATGAAGGCTTGGAAGCAAGGTAGGTGTGTGTGTGTGTGTGTGTGTGTGTGTGTGTGTGTGTGTGTGTGTGTGTGTGTGAAACCTGAGCTTCGGGCTGGAGAAACGGTTTATCTGTTAAGAGTGTTTCCTGTTCTTGGAGAGGACTGGATGTTTAGTTCTCAGTGTCCACACCCTGAAGCTCACAACTGCCTGTGCCTCCAGTTCCAGGGGCTCCACCCACACTCTTGGCCTTCAGGGATGACTGTACTCACATGGACATACTCCCTCACTGCCCTCCTCCCCAAACAAAGAATCATCCTCATCTTTAAAACTTGAGCTGAGGGAGACAGTCCATACCTGAAATCACAGCACTCCCCAGGCTGAGACAGGGGGTTCTTGAGTCAAGGCCCACCTAAGTTCCTGAGTTACATAGTGAGATCCTGTTTCAGACACTAATGACATCCTGATGCTTACTATGACTCTACCCAGAGTCCTAAGCAAAAGGGAAGGTTCTCCCTGAAGTCTCCAGCCCGCAGCCCGGGCTCTCTGTCCTGCATCCACTCTCCAGTGACACTGCTGGGGAGGGGGTTGCCTTCAGTTTCCTGTGGAGGATCTCCCCTCTCCAGGTGTCACACTGCTTTACCAACAGGGATCATTCTTGCTGAGGATTTATTGTCCTCGGTGCCATCAAGGCCTTTCCCAAGGCCTCTCAGAGCCCCTGGGAGTAAATCTCCCACTGTTTAGAGTTTTAGACTGAACCACCCCAGGGGTTACAGCAATGGCTCCCTCTCTACCCACAGCACCCCCTGATGTCCCAGTGTCTGAGAATTGCATTATGTGGCAGAGGACATCAGATTTCGTAGTGTCACCCATGGCTCCCTTGAGGACACTTTGAGATGAGAGAAGAGTCTTCTGGTGGCCTTTGTCCTAACGATGACTCCTTACTAGCTGATGTTCACAACTTCTTGGTGTGCATCCCACTTGATTTTGCTTTCCTTATTGGTTGTCATTTTGCCTTCTGGCCACCTGAGCTGTTACCTCCATGGTGTAGGGGGAAATCTTCTCTGATGGGGAATGGCCTTCTGTATATATGTTTCTCTTATTGGTTGATGAATAAAATGCTGTTTGGCCAATAGAGGCAGGAAGATAGGTGTGACTAGGAGACAAGGGGAATTCTGGGAAAGGTAGGCAGAGAGAAGCCGCCACATAGCTGCCAAAAGGATTAACAGGTCCGGGCATTCTCCGGTAAGCCAAGACCGTGTGGAAATACATAGATTAATAGAAATGGGTTAATAATTAAGACAGAGATAGACAATAAGAAGCTCTAGATATCAGCCAACAGTTTTATAATTAATGTAAGCCTTTGTGGTTTTTTTTTTTTTTTTTTTGGTTTTATGAGACAGGGTTTCTCTGTATTGTTTTGGAGGCTGTCGGGATTAAAGGCGTGCGCCACCACCGCCCGGCGTCTTTGTGTTTTTCTTTGGGGCTGAAGCGGCTGTGGGACCTGGAGGGAAAGACGCTCCAGCAACACTTCTCACTGCTGTTCTCACTGAACCACTGTGGTTCCCACTGTGTACAATGGCAGTACCTGGGAATGCCTCTCCTCCTGCTCTCTGTGTATAATGGCAGTACCTGGGAATGCCTCTCCTCCTTCTGTCTCTGTGTATAATGGCAGTACCTGGGAATGCCCTCCTCTCTGTCTCTGGAATGCCTCTCCTCCTTCTGTCTCTGTGTATAATGGCAGTACCTGGGAATGCCTCTCCTCCTTCTGTCTCTGTGTATAATGGCAGTACCTGGGAATGCCTCTCCTCCTGCTCTCTGTGTATAATGGCAGTACCTGGGAATGCCTCTCCTCCTTCTGTCTCTGTGTATAATGGCAGTACCTGGGAATGCCTCTCCTCCTTCTGTCTCTGTGTATAATGGCAGTACCTGGGAATGCCTCTCCTCCTGCTCTCTGTGTATAGCAGTACCTGGGAATGCCTCTCTTCCTTCTGTCTCTGTGTATAATGGCAGTACCTGGGAATGCCTCTCCTCTTTCTGTCTCTGTGTATAATGGCAGTACCTGGGAATGCCTCTCCTCCTCCTGCTCTCTGTGTATAATGGCAGTACCTGGGAATGCCTCTCCTCTTTCTGTCTCTGTGTATAATGGCAGTACCTGGGAATGCCTCTCCTCCTTCTGTCTCTGTGTATAATGGCAGTACCTGGGAATGCCTCTCCTCCTCCTGCTCTCTGTGTTCTGGTCACCACCCAGCACTCTGCATAAGTGGATCCATGTTTTAACTGCATGTGTGTCTGTGTACCACATGCACTTCTGTTACCTGAAGAGGCCAGAAAAGGGTTTTGGATGCCCTGAGACTGGAGTTATGGATGGTTGTGAGCCACTGTGTAGGTGTTGGAGACCAAATCCAGGTCCTCTGCAAGAGCAGCCGGTGCTTTCGACTGTCATGCCAGCTCTCCAGTCTCCCCCTCCTTAAAAATTTTAAAAAGGTTTTAACATTTCTTTTGTGTGGTGTATGTATGCTTACGTGGCACTGAGTACGTTTAACTCGTCATATATTTTCTTTAATTACATCGATTTGTGTTGGAGGGGCATGATGCCAGGGCACACTTGTGGTCAGAGGACAGCTTACAGGAAGCAATTCTTTCCTTCCACTCGATTGGTCATCAGGGTTAGTATCATGTGCCCTTACCTACCACGCCAGTTTTGCCAGCCTGGTTTTTGTTGTTGTTGTTTGTTTTTGTTTTTCAAGACAAGGTTTCTCTGTGTAGTCCTGGCTATCCTTGAACTCACTCTGTAGACCAGGCTGGCCTCTAACTCACAGAGATCCTCCTGCCTCTGCCTCCCCAGTGCTGGGGTTAAAAGCATTTGCCACCACCTCCCTTGAGATGGTGTCTTACCTGGTAGCCCTAGCTGGCTTTGAACTGTAATTTCCTTCCTTAGCCTCCTGACTGCTGGGATTATAGTCATGAGCCACCATGCCCTGCTTACAAACCCAACTGTTAAAAATGAGGAAATGTTTCCTCTCAAGAACTCTCCGTCTTGAGGCAGGGAGTTTCTGGGTTGTTCCAGCCTGCGTCAAGTCTATGGAACGAACACAGCAAACTTGGAGAAGAAAACACATGTGGTCTCTTCCTGAACCTTCTATGTGTGCACAGTTTGGGAGGGACAGCTCATTCCTGTTCCACTTCACATCTGTTGGGGTGTCTTGAATACTGGAGGCTGGAGCTGGCCTTAACCACTCCCTTGCATCAGCCATTGACATGAACTGGATCTGTTTGCTCTCCTTGCAGCTGGTAGATTTTGCTTGTATGAGGCTGAAGAAAGGGCTGGAATCCAAGGGGAGTGTTTCAGCAGTCCAGCAAAAGCTGGACCACCTTTTATGACAGAACCTCAGGAGACCCAGTGCCACATTGGCTGCATTCTCCTCATTAGAAGCAGCCAAGTAGGGCTGGGGGTGTGACTCAGTCAGTAGAGTGTTTGCTTAACAAGTGTGAAGTTCTGCGTTCTATCCCCAGCACAGCATAACCTGGGCAAGGTGGTACAAACCTGTAATCCCAGTAATCCGGAGGTAGAAGCAGGAGGATTGGAAGTTCAAGGTCATCCTCAGCTATGTAGCTAGTTTGAAGTCAGCTTGGGCTGTGTGAGACCCAGTTGAGCTCATTCCTGCAGCTGGGTCTGAAAAGCCCCATTCCTATTTCTCCAAACCCTGCCCTCTCAGAGGTTTCCACAAAGGGAAAGAATCAAAAGCCCAGGTCCACGTCCTTGGTTGCCGGCAGCCCAAGTCTCTGCCTTAAGTCTTCAGCTTTTGACCATACTTGGGCCCAAACCCAGCTTGTTTGTCGTCATTCCTTGCCTACAGGCTATATAAGCTCCCTGCTTTGGTTTGGGTGGGTGGTTTCTCTTGCCTCTGGGACTGGAGAACCCCCCTCCCCAAATTGTTTTGCTCAAATAAACCAGTTCTACCTTTTCAATTTGGCTTAATCTGGTTTACAGTGTCTGAAGAGAAACCTATTATCAGGGTACAGAAAACCTATTAAAAAGGGAAGGAACAGAAAGGAAAGAAAGGTCAATGTATATATTCATAGAGAGGGGAATTAGATTCACTTCTGATGGGAGTTGCGTCAACACCATGTGAGGTAGGCTCTGTGACGCCACTTTGCATAACCAAACGGGCTCAAGAGGTCTTTTTTGAACATTGAAAACATTATGCCAGATGTGAAAGGACAGATACTGTCTGGTCTCTGTATTTATTATTTTTCTAGTTGCTGTGACAAAATAGCAGACCAACGAAACTTCCAAGAAAAGGGGCTTATTTAGGCACACAGTTCCAGAAGTTTACTCATCATAGTGATGAGGCTCAGCAGCTGCTCCAACACAGCAGGAGAGCATCACTGTAGCTTGGTAGACTCTGGGAGCTCAGGTGTGAGGCAGGCCTGGGGTACAATGCTGGAAGTCCTCACCCACAGTGACACGTAGCACCAGCTATGCCACCTTCCCCAAAGGTGTTATAATCTCCAAGAACAGCGGGAAGCTGGGGACATGTTCAGACACATGGGCCTATGGGGGACATTTCAAACCTTGACAGTCCCCTTTAGATGAAGTACCTGGAATAGCAACTTTATATGGCTGGAAAGTAGATTCAGGAAGGAGTGGGGATAGGAAGCCATTGTTGGATGGGTACAGAGTCCTGACTGGGATGTTGGGGAAGTTCTGGAAATGGATGGTGGTGATATTTGCCAAATGTTGTAGACTTGTTGCAAGCAATTGTTTTATACATTTTGAAATAATGAAAACAGGGCCAGCGAGAGGTAAAGGCCCTTGCTGCCCATCCCGATGACCTGAATTCGATCCCTGGAACCTACAAGGCTGAAGGGGAGAACTGACTCCTGCATGCTGTCTTCCCACCCCACACATGCAGGCACTAACTGAATACTACACGTAAAACCAGTCTATTGAAATATCACTAAAACGGTGTGTTTCCTTATGTATATTTTGCTGCAACAAAAAGAATGATAGATAATGTCAATAATGTTACATACACATTTTTCAAAACTGGCCAGTGCCTCTCTCTGGTGCTATGAACTTCTCACCCTTCCACATCTCCATGAAGAGGCTGAGGTTACCTCCTCTCTGGGGAGTCTGGCTGGGCCTCTTGTAGGAATGCCACTATAACTTCTGAGACTGTCACCTGAAAAGACAGGATTTCTCTCCACCACTTGCTTCTCCAAGTGTTTTCCTTGGTATTGGGATCCCATGCTGTGAGGAAGCCAAGGCATTGTACTGGGATAATTCCCTCTCACCTGCTAGTTCCCAAGTAACCACTCAGGGGGACTTCTATTAATTGTAAATGCTCAGCCAATAGCTCAGGCTTATTACTAACTAGCTGTTACATTTTAAGTTAACACATATTTCTTATTTACACTTTGCCATGTGGCAGTACCTATTATTAGCACAGCACATTCATCTCCTGCTCCCTCTGGGTATGTTGGTGACTCCTCACTTCACCCTTCTTTTTCCCATCATCCTTAGTTTGGTCACTCTGCCTATACTTCCTGTCTGGCTACTGGCCGATCAGCATTTATTAAACCAATTCGAGTGAGAAATCTTTACAGTGAGGTGGTTTGAACTCAACCAGTGTTACCTACTGAACCCCAGCCTTTGGGGGAGCTAGGGGAAGAAGTGGTGTCTGAAAAGTACCTTGCCCCTGCCAAGAACATAGCTACTAAGTTTTCAGGTAATTAATAACACAACTGTTGTATCTGTTACTTTCGTGTCACTGTGACAAAATACCTGTCATTAACAATTTCCGGGAAGGTTTCCCTTGGCTTAGAGTTTCAGAGTGGCTCAGTTCAGGAAGGCCAGGAAGGCATGGCAGAATTCACCATAGATGGAGCCTGGTGGAGACGCCTCACATCATGGCCGAGTAGGAAGCAGAGTGAGCTGGACTTCAAAGGCTCGCCTCTAGTGACTTCCTCTAACCAGTCAGGTCCCTTGTCCTAATGGTTTCACAGTGTCCCAAAATAGTGACATCAGCTAGAGAGCAAACATTCAACACATAACCATGTGGGGGGACATCTCAGAAGGAAACCACAGCAGGTGTCATAGAGGCAAGCCCTCAGGACTAGAGATGGCTCTCAAACAGCCAGTCAGCACTACCAGCCGAGCACAGGACACACAGGCCTACACTTTCAGTTCTGCCCAGCACCAAGCACTTCCCCATTATCTGTGCAGTCTATCTAAAACCAAGCTTATCTGCAGTTTTGGAAAGCCCAGCTCCCATGTGTGGGGAGGGCTGCCCCATGGCATTATGGTGACCTTGCACCTACTCAAGTGAACTTGAAAGGCAGTGTATCCAAGTCTTGGCAGAACATCCTGTGCTCTTCCTGGATGTGGGAGGCTGGGGGGCCTTCAAGGAACTGTCAGAAGTCCTTTGGCTAACTGTTGTTTCTGTCTGGAGAAGCTATCAGAGACAGGTTCTCATTTCTCAGAGTTCTCAGGAGGTGTGAGGAAGTGGGGATGTTTCCTGCCCAGCCCCCTCACAGCAAAGCCCAGAAGCAGCTTCTTAACCCACGGCTCAACCACCTACATTGTGGTCTTCAGGCCCCTTGAATTTCAGTGCTGCGCTTTTTGGTGTGTGAGACAAAAATCAAGGTAATCTGGAACCTTCTGTTTAGTTTTGTGTAGGCAGGGTTTCTCACGAAGCCCAGTCTGACCTTAAACGCTAAGTAGCTGAGGGTGACCTTGAACTTCTCCTGCCTCCGGGTTATAGGTATGTCCACCACATCTGGCATACTCATCAACTAAGCTACGGCGCAGCCTTCGATTATTCTTTTTGCTATCTACATGAGTAATAGTAAATATTTATCATTACACTTCTTTTTATTGCATCGATTGACCTATTGTGTATGCATGGGCCTATGCATTCATGTGGGAGTCAGAGGACAAGTTTTGGGAGCTGGCTCTTGCCTTCGTTTGGTTTTGATTTTAGAGACAGGGTTTCTGTGTGTAGCACCTCTGACCATCCTGGAACTTGGACCAGACTGGCCTCAAACTCAGATCTGCCTGCCTTTGCCTCTCAAGTGCTGGGATTACAGGCTTGTACCATTACATCCCAGCTTAGTTCTCACCTTTGTAATAGAGTTTTTTTTCTTGGTTTTTCAAGACAGGGTTTCTCTGTATTGCTTTGGAGGTTGTCCTGGAACTCGCTCTGTAGACCAGGCTGACCTCCAACTCACAGAGATCTGAGATCCGCCTGCCTCTGCCTCCCGAGTGCTGAGATTAAAGGCGTGAGCCACCAGCGCCCGGCTTGCAATGGAGTTTTACTCTATTACTTTATGTGGGTCCTTGGGATCGAATTCAGGTCATTAGTCTTGGTGGCAAGCACTTTTACTTGCTGAGCTACGCACTTGTCACCAGTCCATAAGTGACGGTTTAAAATTCAGAGTGACTCCTTTTAAGCCTACTGATTCAATCAAGCCAGGAGTTGGCCTTGGCTGTGTTTGTATGAGCTGGCATTCTGTGCTTCTGTTTCTACCATCCACATAAGACTGTACACAAAGTCATGAATAGATTCATTCTTCCAAGGCTCAAACTACCCTCCCTCCACCAGCCTTGCCAACAAGGTCTCATGTAGCCAAAGCTGTCTTCAAACTTACTGTGTAGATGAGGGTGAACCTGAACTTCTGATCTTTTTGTCTCTATCTCCCCAGTGCTGAGATTACAGACACTGTAGCATACATGTCCTCCTCAATGAATAAATGAATGAATAATAAATGAAAGAATGAATGTGTCAGGGGCCATGTGAGGGAACCAACAGGCAGAATTGGAACTTGTAGAACATGGACAGCAAATCTTCATCAAGGAAACCTTGGAGAGGCAGAGCCCGGAGGACATGAGTCCTAAGGTCCTCATGCTGTCATTGAGCATAGCTCTGCTTATTGCCCTCTCAGTCACCATGTTGTTCCTCATAATTTATGGGTTGTATGAAAACTTTCAGGAGATTTCTAGCCCCTCACTGGGCAGTGTCACTGATACAGTAATAGTGACTGACTTTTTCCAAACATTGCTGCTGGAACAGATTAATGGTTCAACCACCACCCTTAGAAAGAATTCAGACATGCATAATGTTAGAAGGTTAGGTTAAGGTGTTTTTGTTAATGGACCCCAGGTGGAGAATCTTGAGGAACAATTTAGAGTCTAGAAAGGTACAGTTTTGATAGTTGAACTATGAGCTTGGTGAGGTCAAGGAACAAGAACAAAGGCAGCCTGGTTATTATTAGCTGATGTGCTTTTCTTGTTAACGCTGGGTTGGTGACCAAAGGTGACAATTAATTCCTTGTACCCATTTTTACCTTCAACTTCCCGATATGATTTAATAAAAAACTGTTGATGAGTGGGTATACACCCTGAGGATTTAAAGTAGAGATGATTGTTTTTCATATTTGTCTTTTGTTTGTTTTGTTTTTCGAGACAGGCTTCCTCTGTATTGCTTTGGAAGTTGTCCTGGAACTCACTCTGTAGACCAGATTGGCCTCAAACTCACAGAGATCCGCCTGCCTCTGCCTCCTGAGTGCTGGGATTAAAGGCATGAGCCATCAACGCCTGGCTAGATTTATTTATTTTTTTAAGATTTTTTAAAAAAAGGTTACCTTTTGGGATAAACGAAATGATTCTTTCCTTGTAACCTCAAAATTCAGCCTGCCAGTAAAAGAACTGGCTGAGAAAAATACCTTGCTTGCTTATGCTTCGTTTATCTATAGTACGTTGCTTAGACATGAATGTATGTGGGTCCTTGTTTTTCACCTGTAATACATAAAATGTCTAAACATGTCCGGGAAATGAGAAACATGATATTCTTTACTTGTATTCATTATAATTATTCACTTGAAAAATAGAATGTAACCACTTGAAAGAGTCTTATGGGGTATATAAGCTATAAGGGAAAAAATATAGACGATGATAGACTCTGGAGGTGTATGTGTATGTATGTGTATGTGCTTCCCTTTTTTGCCAGCCCCAGGGAATTAAGTTCTACTCCCTCAGATAAAAAAGTCAGTTGAGTGATTAGTCAGCCGATTCTGTATCTCCCCTTCGGTTCTTGAGCTGCTGAGAGCTGGTCTTTACAGCAGCGTGCATATGAAAACGTTTTCTTCCCTAGTCATGCTTGCTACCTCCCCAAATTCATCTCCCACTGATGTTCTGCTGGTGCCCTTTTCTTCCTGTTGTCTTGTCCAGTATGACGTCTTTGGATTTGAATTTATGATGCTGTTACCTCCTTCTGGGCTCAGGCTGAGTATCACTTTCCTTTTCCTGCTTTTGAACCTGTAGGTTCACACGTCATCTCTCTGTGGGCCTGTAGATGAGTCAGAGCACAAAATGACTGGACATAGCAAAAGCTGATCAGTCAAAACAAGTCCACTACACTGCCATATATTGACCTGTGTGGCACCCCAGTTGCAACTGCTGAGGCTTTATTTGTTTGTGTTTGTTTTTGTAGTCCTGTTTCGTGCCTGGAACTTGTTATATAGACCAGGCTGACCTCAAATTCACAGAAATTCATTTGCCTCTGGTTGAGGTGGGATAAAATGTGTGCACTATAATGCCGGGCTATGAAAATCTGAAAATCTGTATTTTTCACATTTATTGTGTGTGTGTGTGTGTGTGTGTGTGTGTGTGTGTGTGTGAACCACAGAACACATGTGGAGATCAGAGGGCCACTTATGCAGGCTGCTTTCTTCTCCCATCTTGTGGGCCCTGGGGATCAAACTCAGGCTATCAAGCTTGGCAACAAGTGTCTTTCCCCTGCTGAGTCATCTTACCAGGTCAGTTCCTACAAGACTTTGCTTTCTGGTCTGGGTTGATATGCCAGTTGGTAAAGTACTTGCCATGTGAATCTGAAGATATGAATCCCATCCCATCCCCAACACCCATGTAAAATAGTTGACTATGGTGGCATACAGTTAACCCAGCACAGGAAAGTGGAGACAACAGAGCACTGAGATTTGCTGGCTAGCCAGTCTAGCCTATCTGGTGAGCCCCTGGTTAGTGAGAGAGCCTATCTCAAAAGACAAGTGGGCTGTGTCTGAGAAAGGATACCTGAGACTGAGGTTACCTCTTGGTCTACACACACACACACACACACACACACACACACACACACACACACACACATACACACACACACCAGCATATAAGATGCACATGCACACACGTGAATGTACACACATACATACAAACACAAATTTCTGCTTTGTGGCATAGCTGTGAGACAGTGGAAGGAGGATAAAGGAGTTTATTACTGTCTTAGTTAACTTTAAAAAACTGTATGTGCATGTGTTTGTACACATGAGGGCAGAGCCTTTGGAGGCCAGAAGAGGCATTGGATCTGGTGCTGGAGTTACAGGCAGTTTTGTGCTACCTAATCTGAGAGCTGGGAACCAAACTTTGGTCCTCAGCAAGTTCCTGTTCTTAATGGCTGAGCCATCTCTCAAACCCTGTCTTAGTTTGTTTCAATTGTTGATGGGGGAAGTCCTTCTGTATATATGTTCGTCTAATAGTTGATAAATAAAGCACTGTTGGCCAATAGGGAAGCAAGACAGGTGGGACTAGGAGAGTTGAGGAGGATTCTGGGAAATGTAGTCAAGAGTAAGGTTGCCAGGTGATTCCGTGAAGATAGGATGCATGAGGCTGGCATCCTCGGTAAGATAAGACCTTATAGAAATATATATTAGTAGTTATGGATAATACTTAAGACAGAACTAACCAAAGCCCCAGACATTGGCCAACAGCATTGTAACTAAGAGTCTCTGTGTGCTATTTGGGGTTGACGCAGCTCTGGGACAAGGCTGTTGGGAAGAATGCTCGTTACAAACTGTTAACTTGACAACCTGGAGGCATCTGAGAAGTGTCCTATTTGAGGGAGTGTCCAGGTGGGGTTGGTCTAGGAGCAACCTCACCTGGACAATATGGTCAATTAATAAGATACCGCCCAGCTGGGGGGCAGTATCTTATTGATGTAGGAGGGCTCAGCGATACCACCTCCAGGCAGGTGATCCTGACCTGTATAAGAAAGCTATCTGAGTCTAAAATGACCTGTGGGTAATCTAGCAAGTACCTCTTCCTGGTTCCATGATCTCTGCTGTATTTGTTTGGCTGTTAAGTGAGTTCCTTGACTGGAAGTGATGCTGTGTGGGACAGTGAGCAGGCCTATCTCCGAGTTTTTGCTTAAGTTCTCTTTTTTAAAAAATGATTTGAAGCTGGGTGATGGTGGTGGTGGTGGTGGTGGACAGCGGCAGTGGCAGCAGCACACGCCTTTAATCCCAGTACTCAGGAGGCAGAGGCAGGAGGATCTCTGTGAGTTTTAGACCAGCCTGGTCTACAAGGGCTAGTTCCAGGACAGCCTCCAAAGCCACAGAGAAACCCTGTCTCAAAAAACAAAAAACAAACAAAAAGATTTGTTTTTATTGTATGTGCATTTTGGTGTTTTGCCTGAATGTATGTCTGTGTGAGGGTGTCGGAGCCCCTGGGACTGGAGTTACAGACACTTGTGTGCCATGTGGGTGGTGCTGGGGATTGAACCTGAGCCCTCTGGAAGAGCAGCCAGTGCTCTTAAGCACTGAACCATTTCTCCAGCCCCCTTTCTAAGTTCCTGCCCCAAATTCTACCAATGAATTCTATTTGCAGGATGCGGAAATAAACTCTGTCCTTGCTTCTGGTCATAACAAACAGAATGAAACCGTCACAGTTACAATAGCCAACTGTATAGGGAAGTCTGCCTATGACCCAATGAGAGCTAGAAACCCCTCACCGACCAGAGGACGGTTAACTTAGTTGGGGAAAGAAAGGCCCAAACCCACTGGATTTCAGAGTTACAAGACTGTGGGTTGGGGTCCTCAATCTGTGAGACACTGGCATTGAGATAAATCCACATGAGAAAGATATGAACCATCCCTCCAACTGAGCCAATAATCTCAAGATTGAATCCTTTAAATTTTTGGCCTGTGATCAAGAGCAAGACAATACTGCAGGGTCTCTTGGTGTTGAAGCTTCAGGGCAGTGTTTTTAAAAGTAAAATAGTACAATTATGTCAATTTTAGATGAGGGTCAGAGTAACTCTGAAACATTTGTTTTGATAGAACCTAATTATTTCAGACACAACATGACAATTAATTTTGATTTATACCTTTTTCTGTTATTTTAGTTTGTTTTGCTTGTATAATCATTACTTATTTTGGTTACTACATCTGGGCCATGGTCAGAGTCATGAAAATCCCAAATGTGTTGTCAATGCAGACCTGGCTGTCAGGGGGCAGGGAGCAGACTGCTGACAATGTCTACACAGACTCAAAAATGGAGTCAGGGCAACTTAGCATGCCATTAACCTTTCTGAGTGTCATGATTTGGGAAACAGAAATTATATCTGCTCTGTAGATTCAATTGAATTTTTTGAAAGGAACAAAATACTCCATTGAAATTGCTTTATGAATGACAGATGCTCTACAGATGTTACTGTGCCACTTAACTGGGACACACAGTGCGTTTCATATGTTCCAGTTCATATAAGTACCCTCTTATCTGGGTATAACAATTTTTCTTTTTGAGATCGGGTAGCACTCTGTAGCACTGGGTGGGCTGGAACTCATTACATAGACCAGGCTGGCCTTGAACTCATAGAGACTGTAGGGTAAAAGAGTCAGCTATAAAGATACCCACCCTGGCCCTGAAACCAGAGCCAGTGAAAGAAACACTTTGACCCTGAACCCAGAACCCAGAACCAAAGAGACATACCCTTGACCCTGTAACCAGAGCCAAAGAAACACACTTTGGCCTTGGAACCAGAGCAAGTAAAAGAAATACACCCTGGCTCTGAAACTAGAGCCAGAAGGCCAAAAAGGGCCCTAAAAACCAAAGTCTAACCTGCCCAAATAACTGAAAATGAAACCAACCAATCCCTGAGAATGAGATACAGCCAATCTGAGTTTGTCCAAGCTCAAGGGGACCAAAATCTGACCAATTCCCTCCCTGAAAATTTTCTCCCTGGTAAAACTCCACCCCTAAGAAGCCCTATATATGTCCCTCTGCCTGTTCAGTTGGCAACTGTCCTAATCCATCCCGGCAGAGGCAGCTACTCTCCTGGACTCCTCCTTCCCAAATAAATCTCCCTTGAAAGAGTTTTGAGTGAAGACCCTTTGCCAGCCGGGAGAACCTCTACTGGGAAACTCCTTTAGCAGGGCAGAGCTGAAGAAACCAATACCTCTGCTGGGAAACTCCCTTGGGAGGTGAGCAGAAGTAACAACTTTTTGCAGGAGCTGGAGCAGATTCTGCTGAGAAGTCCCCTTAGGCAGGCAGAGCAGACCTCACCTGCACTGGGATCAGAGAGGAGCAGGATGGCCGCATCCTGCCAGGAGTCCATCCCTCACCGGACCCAGCTACAGGTATGCTTCAGGTTCCTCACAGCTGTAGGTATCCAGAAAACCTTCCCTTCACAGCTGTAGGTATAGCCTGACTTCCTGAAAGTCAGGGTACCTTTCCCTCCAGAGCACTTGCAGAGACCCCTGCTTCTGCTTCCTAAATGCTAGGATTAAAGGTGTGTGTGCCTTTCATGTGTGGCCTTGTTTTGTCTTCCCTAGGTTGGTAGTTAACTCCAGGACTGTCTCCTGAACGCTGAGGTTTACAGGAATTTGAGAGACCAAAAGGTAGGTGCCAGGATTCCAACTCAGCTTCTCATGGTTGTGTAGCAAGTGCTCTTAACCAAGAGCCATCTCTTCAATGCCACTTCATTGCAAGTCTAATGGAAGAGGCATGGCAGCAGGAACAACCGAGAGCTCACATCTCAAACCCTAAACAGGAGGCAGAGAGCACACTGAGGATGCAGGGAGGCCTTTGAAATCACAGAGCCCTCTCCTGTGGCACCCCACCACCCCCAAGGCCACACCTCCTAGTTCTTCCCCAGTTTCCACCAAGTATTAAAACATGAGTCTATGGAGGCCATTCTCATTCAGACACACAAGGAGTGTGTCACCATGACCACAGGCATTATAAACTTTTTTCTTTGCATTCAAAGATATGGCTTAGAACTTACTACAAATTATGTTTGCCCGCTGAAGACCAATGGCTATTTGCTAGAGACTCACAGCTTCTCTCATGTCACTGTTTGACAATCATACACCCACCACGAGATCAATTTTTCAAGTGCCGGGCTTTTAATTTTATTTTAAAACAAGCAAACATATTTTCAACATATCATATGCTTTCGTTTATATTTCTGTTTGTAGGCACTGACCATAGGATGCAGACCTAACTCAACAGAAGCAATTAACAGAGTAATTAACAGTGGTAGACGTCAGTACTGTAGTCAGAGTGGGGACAAGGGGAGCTGGCCAGCTGCTCCAGTGGTCACTGCATCTTCAATGCTGAGGACTCAGGGGTACGAGTTCCCTTGTGAGAGCACTGAGGACCGAGCAAGGCTGCTCTAAACTTGCACAGAACACAATCACAGAGCAGAGGGCCAACCTATTAATAGGGACCATTCAAGTGGATCAAGTTGTAAGTACTAGCAGAACTCTGAGTTTTAAGGAAAAGATTTATGGGGCAGTTGCCATCCAAGAGCATGCCTTGTCGTATCTAGCCCTATCAAATCTGTCCATCCAATCAGGGTGCTATCTTGCTTGGACAATGCCAGATGAAACTAGGAAAACAATCTAACTTCCCAACTCTCCCTGTTTTCAACATTCTATGTCGGTCATCAAAGAGACGGGTGTGTGTGTGTGTGTGTTCCTTTCCTGTTCAGAGCATTCTATGCTGGATCTCCTCTAATGTGGGTGCCCTTAATATCCAAGTTACCTTTATGGAGACTGAGGAAATGCCCTGGGTCTAGTGTCTGCATCATGATGACATACTTTCTGGGTAGATTATATTCAACAGGTATTGTATTTGCAGAGTACTAAATCTTGCCAATGTCTGTATTAAAACCTTGGAATCTTAGATATAACCTTTTGAGAACAGTAAGCTTCATACTCACTACACAGCCAGGGGCATCAGAGTAAACACACGTGTGTGTATTTACATAGAGTAACTGAATACAGACAATTTCCACACTATGGTCAGGACACAAGGAATAGAGGCTAAGTTTGGTATTATACTATGCAACAAAAATGCCACTGAAAGGTGGGAGACAGCCAAGGGACTATGTTCCAAGTGGCAACTGAGTCCCCCCAAAAGAGTATTTTCAGAAAACTATGAGGGTTTGAGTACACAAAAAACATTAGAGAATCAACCATGTGACGAAGTCTTCAAAGAAAGTACTTTTCAAATCCTTGAACAACAAAAACAGAACAAAAAACCCTTGATGCCAGGCAGTGATGGTGCACACCTTTAATTCCAGCACTCGGGAGGCAGAGAGAAGCAGGGGGATCTCTGTGAGTTCGAGGCCAGCCTGGTCACAGAGTGAGCTCTAGGACAGCCTCCAAAACAATACAGAGAAATCCTGCCTTGAAAAACCAAACCAAAATAAACCACCAACAAACAAACAAAAAACCCTTTGAGCGGGCGAGATGGCTCGCTCAGCAGTGACGAGCACTGGCTGTTCTTCCCAAAATGACACTGCTGCTCATCACACACCCTCTTCTGGCCTACCCGGCACCATCATGGTATAGACATACATGCAGACAAACCATCCATATACATAAAACTAATCTTTTTCTTTAAAGAAAACACCTTGTTTTTTGAAGCAGGGTTTATGTAACGTCTGTTTGTCTGGCCTTGAACCCAGAGATCTTCCTGCCTCTGTCTCTGAGATGACAGACACTGCTGCCATGCCCAACTGAGAGCTGTTTTGTAAACAGTGTAAATACGTTACATCCTGTAGTCCTAAGACTCACTCATCACCGCTCAGTGCAGCGTAGGTCAGTACAGTCTCATACTCTGCACTGACTGAGGGAGAAGGCAGGCACTTCACCTGGTCTGCTCACTGCTCCACCAGCTCTCCCTACACTGCAGCCTAAAGACTACATTCACAACAGGAACTATCGATTTTTATGTTAATAGCTAGGCCACCAACTGGGTTAAAATGCAAACTTCTTTTTGAGACTGGGTTCTCACACTAGCCTGGCTGGCCTCAGGCGTTGGGATTGTCACAGCATACACTGCCAACCTAGTACAAACAAGTGTGCTGTTAGTAAGGTAGTTCCTCTGTCCCATGAGACCACAAGTGGGCTGCGAACTCACCCCTCAACCACACTCCTGGCTGAGAGGATCCCTGAGATGCAGCAGCTAGGTCTGAGGCTTCTAGAACACAGGGCATGCTCTGCAAAGGTGAGGCTAAGCAAGAGCTGCTGAGCACGTGACTTCCTGAGGGCTGGAACGAAACTAAGGCCGGGCAGTGGCCCACGCCTTTAGTTCCAGCACTTGGGAGGCAAAAAGGGAGGGTATCTGTGAGTTCGAGGCCAGCCTGGTCTACAGAGTGAGTTCCAGGATAAGCTCCAAGCTACAGAGAAACCCTGTCTCGAAAAACAAATTCCTAGACTGTAAAAGCAAAACAAAATAAGAAACACAAATGAAAACAAGTTAACCCAAACCAAGAAAAAAATTCTAATAATAATAATAATAATAAAATCTATTTAATATTCCTTGTCCTAAACTGTACAGAAGTTTTAAAAAGTCACAAAAACCAAATTAACTTCCACCCCCCCCCCCAAAATACCCCTTATAGGATTTCTGAATATAAAGTGCTAGTTTCTTGCTTCAGTTTTGAACAAAAGTAGCACAAAACCATCATCTATTCTACTGACCTTTCTGGTCAGATTATGTATTTGGGTCCACACTGATGTGCAAATTAACATAACCTTTCAAGTTTTCTAGCTAGTGCAAATTAAAAATCCCACAGTGTACATTAGAAATATTTGACTTTATATTACTCTTTCTGACATGCTGCTGGTAGAGAAGTACTCAGCTTACAGCACAAATAAGAACTTTTCTGAATCAGTCTACATTACAACCAGGTACACAAATGTTCAAAAGGCAACTACTACAGATTTTCATACTCTAAAAAAAATAAAATAAATAGTTTCACTATAAAATTTTTATAAATATCAGCTTACATTACAGGTTCACAGCTAAGAATTACAGAAAATCTAAAACATTTAGATTCAGTGACCTTACTGGACAACTTCTATTCTAGACAGAAGTGCCTCTGACTACAAAATACGTAACCAAGTGCCAGAAACTGCCTAAGGACCTAGAGGAGCTGCTGGGTATTTGGTGTTTAAGCCACATGAGGCATTAGGAATGTATCAGGGCAGAAAAAGACAAGAGATGTGAAAACAGACGGTTCACAGTTTTTCCTGAGAACATGTAAGTTATGTTGCTGTTGAGACAACTTTAAACGGAACAGACAATCTCGTGGTGAACCAGACCCCTGGTAATGTAAGCTACTACTCCCTAATATATAACTTGCAAACGCCAAGTCTTACAAATTGTATTTAAACAAGGCACATGCCTATACATTTATCTGGAATGCAGGGTGAACTAGTGCCTAAAAGTGAGCTGTAGTAAAACAATACTGCTATGCTTTGTGATGCGGTATTGTGAAAGCTACAGAATAAAAATCTGAGTGAGCAAGGCATCAGAAAAACATGGTGTGTTGGGGGAGGGGACACAGCCTGCTCTAACTAGAGTATCTCTAGAATTACCCCAAATATTTCCATTGATAGTCCCAAATTAATGATTTGTTTCCACTATAAATGAGCACTGTGAGCTATAGGTAAATTTAAGAGTGTGCCTCAGGGGGTGACATCTTAACAACCCTGACCATGAATCCAAGGATGAATTTCATTACATTCCAAACAGGATCCGTTCCCAAGGGAAACCCTTGGCTGCAGTTATCCAGTGTGAAGGCCTATGAGTAGGCTGGGACAGACCTGTTGGATATCTGTCAATGGTACAATTTGGCCTCACCTAGGAACAGGTAGAAGAGGTTAACTTAGCAGTGAAAAATTAGTTTGCTAAGTTGTCCTTTCAAAAACATGGTCTAGCCTGAGGTGACTCAGACTAAAGTTTATGGCAATTCACTGACTACAGACCCATAATAAAGCATTAAAAGAGATAAATGGTGGTTTTGGATTAGATTGTAGTCTTTTAGAAGTTAATTCATGCAAGACTACCAAGTGCAAATATGCCATTTGTCAGAAACACACGGGGCTAGATGCCCACTGGGTGTGGCTAACTGCAGAGGCAGGCCACTGACAACAGCGGCAGGGCACCCTCTAATGGAGAGCCGTGGAACCGCCTTTCAATAAGCAGAGGGTGGAGGTGTAGTGAAGCAAAGCTTTGGGACCCCAAGTTCATCGTGTGCCTTAGAGTCTGAGGAATGAGCAGTGAGTGTATATGCTGTGGGAACCAAGGGAGAGTTCTATGTGACTGTGACCACAGATTTGTGTGACCAGTTTACTATATAAAACTGTACACTACAGTGTAAACACTAAACACAAGGATCATGCCACAAGGTTAATAATAAGTTAAAAATAGATATCTTTCCCATTTGAAATAAATATGATATAAACATCTCAGTGGCCTTGCCTCTCCGAGGGTGATGCTGTCAAAATGAAAGCTTCCCTTATGTCTATTTTTTTCTCACTGTCAACACTATCTTTTTTTTTTTTTTTTTG
Source organism: Mesocricetus auratus (assembly GCF_017639785.1). Lineage (NCBI taxonomy): Eukaryota > Metazoa > Chordata > Mammalia > Rodentia > Cricetidae > Mesocricetus > Mesocricetus auratus. Next base: position 67,160,529 of record NW_024429191.1, read on the forward strand.
GTTTTTCGAGACAGGGTTTCTCTGTGGCTTTGGAGGCTGTCCTGGCACTCGCTCTGTAGGCCAGGCTGGCCTCGAACTCACAGAGATCCGCCTGCCTCTGCCTCCCGAGTGCTGGAATTAAAGGCGTGCGCCACCATCGCCGGGCCTCAACACTATCTTTTAAGCAATAGAGAAGCTGGTGAATTATAGAGTTTCCAACTTAAAGTACTCTTAATCTTACTTTAGACCCATCCACTTAATATATATCTATTATATATATATTGTGCTGGGAGTATAGTTTAATATAGAGCATTCATCGTCTAGGTTCAATCCCTAGTACTGCCCAAACAAAAACAATTAAAATAAAAAGATTTTTGCATTTCAGCTCAATATGGTCATTAAAATGATGACAGAAAATATACTACTGTGAAAATTTCAAGTACCATTTCTCTTTCCCTTCTTTCTCAGGAGCTCCTAGAAATCAGGATGTTGGGTCCATTTGGTTTGGGGTGTGGGAAATCTCAGGAAGCACACTGCAGGAATAAGCCCAGTGTTAACCACAGCAGTTCAAAAGGCAAGTTAATTTTTAACATGTTATGTTGTCTCTGTATCAAAAAGTAAGAGAGAAATGATTTTTTTCATCCACACCCTATCAAATATGATACTTAATACAGTGCATACTGCAGAGTGAGCCCCAGTCTTGAAACATTCAGTCAGGAGAAACATTTCATCTTCGTGCAACTTTGTGTTTTTTTTTTTTCAAGATCAGAGGATCTTGCTGATAAGAGTATGTATTTGTGAGACTGAAGTCTAGCTGTGGAAACGCTGTTTGCATAAGCTCACACCATTATACGAGGAATGAAATGAAGACTGGCGTGCTAACAGTACTTCCTGTGGGTGACCATGTGTCTACTGGTGTGGGCAGATGCTGTCGCAGCTCATCCCTCTCTCTACTCAGCATCCTTTAGATCCTCTTGATCCGAAGCACTTGAGATGTCATCATCCGACTGTTCTCCAGAGAAGTAGAGCATCAAAGCGTGTGTCTTGTGTGTTATGGTGACAGTACAGGGTCCCTGGGCCCATGGCTCCCCATCCACTTGCATCGGCATCATCGAGCACTTCAAAATCAGCTGAATCAGGAAATAATTACAAGTGTCAGTTCTAGAAACTACAGGCAGGTCTTCCCGTCTCCCACTATCTCCTACGGGCCCTTAACCTTTGACATTAAACAAAAACTCATGCAAATGTACCAAAAGACTGTTTAGGGATTCTCTGCAGTGGGTATTTTATTTCTTTAACTGGCTAGCTTCCTGCAAGCTCCTGCTACGGTCTACAGAGACGAGAAGAAGTGACAGATGCATGCTGTCTTCTCCATATCCATGGCTTGGGAACAGTTACTCACCCGCACTGTGTGTGCTTGTCCTATTCGAAAAGGATTTGCCAGTTTCACTTGGATTTGAGCACAGTGGAAAGACCCATACACTCCAACAACTTCCAGTAAACCATCATCATGCCTAACATCAGAACAAGAAAATATGGCTTATAGAGTGCATAAACTCAAATTATCCATGGAAAGCAAAGCAGTTACTCTTTTAAGTGGGCCACCCATTATTTATTTACTTATTGTGTCTGTCTGTCTGTTTGTTTGTTTATGTGATCAAAGGCATGCAGCTCTGCCACACCCTATTTCATCAATTTATTAATGTCCATGTTAACATATATAGAAGTGAAAACTGGAGGGAAACATGAAAGTTTACTAAAAACAACAACAACAAAAAAAAAAAACAAAAAATCCAAACAAAACAAAACAACAACAACAAAAAACCAGAAGGCTAGGTGTGGTGACCCACACCTCTAATCCCAGCAGTTGGGAAGCAGAAGCTATGAGTTCAAGGCCAGCCTGGTCTACTAGGTGAATACCAGGTCACCAGAGCAACATAGTGAGAACCTGTCTAGCAGCAAAACAAAACAGAGGCCAAACCCAGACTGCAGCTGACTGTGGTGACTAGCAACTGTAATGCAGCTCTAGGAGGCTACAGTGAGAAGACGGAGTTCAAGATTAACATGGTTTACACAGTGACCTTGCATCAAAACCAAACACTCCCAAACCCATCAATCAACTACACTGCAAAAGTACATACCTGGCTAGAGGGTAAGTCTCGTCTCCCATTCCTTCCCACAGCCTGCAGCCTCCGCCCCAGTATCCAATGTTCAGAACAATGATACCTTCCAAATTTGGCAGTTCAACTCGCTCACCATCCAGTTCTAGCTTTAAAGAAATGTAAGTAGTTAGTTACTACAGGGCGCCCTATTTCCACACCTATCTACTTAGAACTCAGACTTCAATATGCATTCTCACAGATGTGAGACATGTCCGAGGGGAAGACAACTCCTTAGACTCAAGGCAACCTGGCCATTCCTGCTCTTCATACAATGGATTCAATTCTTCTTTAAAGATTTATTTATTCACATTATTTTATGTATTTCACTGCTCTCTTCACATACACCAGAAGAGGAAATCAGATCCCATTACAGATGGTTGTGATCCACCATGTGGTTGCTGGGACCTCTACAAGAGCACTTAACTGCTCTTAACTGCTGAGCTCTCTCTCCAGCCCATGGAATCAATTCTTAATTAGTTTATTCCTGGTGTGTGTGCACCCACACATGTGCTGAGGTCCACCTCAGGTATTACTGCCCGGGTGCTATCCACCTTGGTTTTTCAAATGGGTTCAGGAGATTGCATTATGGTCTTAACGCACTATAAGTCCTTTACCAACTGAGTTATCTTCTCAGTCCCAAGTGGAACAGTTCTTAATCAAGTTATCAACAACATCCCTTTGTCCCAATCCTCACTATTCTGCCATTTTCTTTTAACATTTATATATTTTAAAAAGTTTATATGTAGCTGGGTGGTAGCGCACACCTTGATCCCAGTACTCAGGAGGCAGTGGCAGGCAGATCTCTGTTAGTTTGAGGCCAACCTGGTCTACAGAGCAAATTCCAGGACAGTCTCCAGACCTTGTTCTGAAAGACCAAAAACCAAAACAAAACAGTACTTCATGTGTAGTGTGAATTCCTACATACAAGTCTGTTCCACCTGCATGCCTGGTGCCCAGGGAGGTCAGAAGAGGGCTTCAGATACCCCTGAACTAGTTACTTGGGCACCTTACTCTGTAAAAAATAGTCAGAGAAAGCACAAGGCACCTTACATTCCCAGACCAGGAGGCCTGCACTATCTGCACTGTGTTTCCACTGCCAATTCAGAGGAAACCAGATAACAGCCCATCTTAAATTCCTGACAGTATTTTGTGTAATCCACCATCTTCCCTGCAAATGTTTCTAACAGGCTGTGCACTTGGCCTCATTCTTGTCTCATGTACCCTAGTATCAACGGGCACCACCAACGTGTCACTCCCTCATTACAGCCTACACTGGCTTGCTTACCCTGGCACCTGAGGCAAAATTCAAGCTCCAAACAGGCTGCCTCTTTAGCCTTGGCTCTCACCCTCTTCCTCCCTGCAAACTATGTTCTGCATTGAAGCTCTCTTACAAGCATGTGTGCTCTATAGGCTCTGGGTCTGATCTACAGCACCACACTTAATAAAACTTTCATGGACAGTCTTGCAATTCCTTCCCTGCTGGGTGGCTTGGGGGTGTGCAGCTAAGGGTTTGCTAGATGGCAGCTTTCTGGGCTGGTGTATCAGGCTCCTTACTGCATGCTCATGCTATCCATTCTTTCTCCAACATGTTTATCATTCCTCCCATTATTTTACAATAGTTTTGGGTTTCTCTAATTAATGTCTCTGTTGTTGTTATTAACTATTACAGACTCTTTCTAGAAGCAAGCAAAATACACAAGACTGTGAGGTCAGGAGTCTGTAGCAGCACACAATTAACAGTGTCTTTTCTTTTTTCTTTTTTGACTTTTTGAGGCAGGGTTTCTTTGTGTAGCTTTGAAGCCTATCCTGGCACTTACTTTTAGACCAGGCTGGCCTCGAACTCACAGAGATCTGCCTGCCTCTGCCTCCCAAGTACTGGGATTAAAGGTGTGCACAACCACCACCGCCCGACAACAATGTTCTATTTTTACTGTTAATACATTTGTACTTGATATGTAAGTAGTACCATTCAAAACATGAATGAATCTTTTAAACTTTCACAAGCATTCAGATGAGCCAGCACTGTGTTAGGAACTTTGAATTTGCTATCAGTCAGCTTACCAGTTGAACAGATTTTGGAAACAAACCAGGGTCCAAGTTGTGACTACTAGTTCCAGTGGCCATGAACTATCTAACTTAGGAAAATCACTTAATTTTAAATGGTTTTGCTGTCTCTGAGAATATAGGAATGTTTGACATATATGTTTGCATTGAAAATTTAGAGGAGTAATGAATATAATGAATTTAGTCAAGTGGAGGTCATCATGAAATGGCTCACTGGTTAAGAACACCTACTACTCTCACAAAAAACCCAGGTTAAGTTCCCAGGCACCCACATGGCAGCTTACAACTGTCCTGAACTCTAGTTCAGGGGATATGGTGCCCTCTTTGAGTCACTAAAGTTACCAGGCACACAAGTGGTACACTTACTTACATATATGCAGGCAAAACACTCATATATATATATAAAACAAATAACAAGCAGCTTAGGCAAGTGTCTGGCAAAGGAACAGACACTTTACATCCATGATCGAAGTATGTTTACAGAAAACACAGCATTTGCTAAAGAGCTTCAGAATTCAGACAAGACACACGCCTTTAGAAAAGATATTAGTAGCTTACCTCAATTTTTTTATTCAAATCTTTACACTCTTGCACTAAACAATCTTTAGTTCCATAGAATAAATAAACAGCCTAGAAAATAGACAAAACACAACATTAAAATATCAAGAAGACACTGTAAACATGGTATTAAAGTATCAAGAAGACACTGTAAATATGGCAGTAAGCACAAGAAGACACTATAGCAAAGCTCCTGCTACGCTGTAAGCCATTTCTTCCCATGTGACATGGATACTGAAGAGAAATGGAGATGCCTATGGCATACAACCCCATTTCACACCCTTTGAACACCCACTCAGCATATCACTTTATCGTGCAACTATGGTAGGAGAATTCTAGGTGAACTGTGGCCATGACACATGTACTGTTAACTGCCTCTCTCTTTGGAGATAGGGTCTCATGTAGGCCAGGTTGGCCTAGAATTTGATGCTTAGCTTGAACTCCTAATCCTCCTGCCTCTGCCTCTTGGGTACGGAGATTACAGCTGGTTGGCTGTCACCACACCTGATTTCCTGGGGTCCTGGGGATTAAACCCAGTGCTACGTACACATCAGATAAGGACTCTACCAAGAAAGCAGCACTTCTGGACCCTCTCTTTTTTTCTCTGATAGGGTCTTGCTATGTAATCCAGACTGGCCTTGAATTTGTGGTGATTCTCCTGCCTCAGGCTTCCCATTCTTATAGAATGATCCTTCTTTTTAGAAGGTGACAATAAAATCCATTATTTTTTGGTCTAACTAGTCTGTTTTTCAGAGGTAATTTGGGATATGGGTGGAATGGTTTATGTTTAAACAGCATTGCCTCCTGATTTATCTAAAAAGTATATTTTATAAGACTATGTTGAAGTAAGAAAACGTTTTTTTCCCAGTACTCCAAATTATTAAAGGAAAAATGCATATAAATTTAGCAACCATTGTATAGACACTTTTGAGTATAGAAGGGTTGACAGAAGAACTGAAGTTGCCAACTATATAAATAGCAGTCTTTACTGTCTTAGTAACATCATTTCAAAAAAGATTTTATTTTATGTGCTTGGGTGTTTTGCCTGAACACATATCTACGTACCACACATGGGCTGCAGAAATCAAACAGGGCATCTGATGCCCTGGAACTGGAGTTAGAGAGGGTCGTGAGCTGTCATGTGGGTGCTGTGAATCAAAACTTGGTCCTTTGCAAGAGTATCCAGTGACCTTAACCACTGAGTCAACTCTACTGCCCTCTCCTGTCTCAGTAATATTATTAATAAAAAGGGAACTAGTATCTGTGAAAGAAAGCTCTCCCTGAAAATTGTGATGATTTTTTGCAGCTGTTGGATCCTGTAATGGTTGCTGCTACAATGTCTTTTTTTTTTCCTTTTTTATTACCAGTCCCAGAAGTGATTCCTGGAATATAAAGAGATATATCAAAAATGGCCTGTATGATTAGTAAAACTACTAATACAACAGCAAAAATAACAGCAGAAGTTAATCAAGCAATGGGCAAATCGAGAACCACAGTTTCACAAAATAGTATAGATTATTTTTGCCCAAGCATAATCTTGGTGCCAATAATTTCCTGGCGTGTGCTGCTTTAATGTGTCAGATTTCTCTCATACTATCAATGGCTGAATTGATGATCTGCATAAAGTGTGACAGGCAATTGGGGTCCATGCCTTTAATCAGGAGGCAGAGGCAGGCAGATCTCTCTGAGTTTGAGACTGGCCTGGTCTACAGAGTAAGTTCCAGAACAGCCAAGACTACACAAAGAAACCCTGTCTTGGAAAAACAAAAATCCAAAAAAGAGACAAACAAAATCTCCCAAGTGACCTCAGAATGACTATCATGGTTAAGATGACTTTCTTCTTTCCCTGGCCCTTTGCTAGCTATTCTTACAATTCTGTTATGTTTGCCCATAATGGCTAGAGTAGCAATGTGGGTATTGCATTCAGCCTTAACTCTTATTATTATTATTATTATTTTGGTTTTTTGAGACAGGGTTTCTCTGTATTGTTTTAGAGGCTGTCCTGGAACTTGCTCTGTAGAGCAGGCTGGCCTCGAACTCATATCCGCCTGCCTTTGCCTCCCGAGTGCTGCGATTAAAGACATGCACCACCAACGCCCGGCTTTAACTCTTATTATTATAGCCACAATTTTCGCTAAAAATAAAGAGGGGGTCTCTAGGGGACACGGAGGTTTCTGTGCTCACAGACATGCACACAGGTTTGTTCCTTCAGGGGAAGGAATGCAAAACCTTTTCTTTGTCCAGAAGGCTGAAGCTTTCTAGCCTGGTGACCTTTGCTCTCCCTGTGTGGCCAGAGATTATTTTTCCAGCATCAGATCCTCCCCCAGACCCTATCATAAGCTTGTTTTTCTCAGGCAATCTACAGAACCCATCTTTATGAACTTTACAGAGAGTTTCCATGGAAACACGTCTAATGTGTGTTTAGCTTACTTTGTTCCTCAAGGAGATGCATGGATACTTTGTTGTGCAGAGGGATTGAGTTAATTATCACCAGAATAGTTCTCACCAAACTATGCCTAAAAGAAACCACTTGAGGCCAGACTCCTGAAGTTTGAACTAACATGGGCTACTGAGTCGTGCTGAGCAGTACTGCCTTCTTGCCTCCCAAAGCTCATCTCTCCGCTGTAAAGAAGGCTACAAAGACACCCCACCCCCTGAATCCTAGTATGAAATTTCAACTATTTGTAAAGCAGAAATAAGGATACACATAATTTGTATTTATTTTTTTCACAGTCAAGTCACTTTAAAAAATTCCTAAACAGAGCCAAATATGGTGGAGCACACCTTTAATCCCAGCAAAGGCAGGTGGATCCTGCAAGTTCCAGGCCAGCTCAGTCTACATAGTGAGTTCCAGAGCTACACAAAGAGAGACTCTGTCTCAAAAAAAAAAAAAAATCCAGAATAATAACAAACCAAACAAAAACAGCCAGACAAGAGTGGTAATGCCTTTAATCCCAGCACTTGGGAAGATACAGGCAGTGGATCTCTGGGACTTCAAGGCTAGCCTGGTCTACAAAGTGAGTTCCGGGACAATCAGAGCTGTTATACAGAGAAATTCTATTCCCCAAAACAATCAAACCAAATCAAAACCACACCAAATAATACTTCTGTCAAAGGGATCAGCTATGCTAGGAACTGGAGTGATAACTTTTGCTAAGAGCCAAGTGAACAAATGCCCCTTTCCTTACCTCATTTGCTTTGTGTGGTTTTCTTAAGCCAACAGGATATATTTCTCTATTAGTCACTTAACCAAAAATTTATTTTCCATAGAATTTCTTTCAGCTATTTAAGACATACCTTAACATATTTCAATTAACTTCCACCTAGGTAAAATATCCCAACCTCTACTTTTAAAACTCTTGTCATAGTTAACAAAATATATTTACGGATTTTAATTTGAAATCCTATACAAAACAGGGCATATAAATGTTCTCATAAGTCTGTCCAATCTGAATCTAAGAGTGCTGAATAGAATTGAACTATTGATTTTTACTGTACCTTCGTGATAAGCAGGAAATGTTATTTTATCCCACACACCTTGTTAAGAATTCTGCTGGAAAACAGAGATGGTGCCTTCTCACGATGAGCATGAAAATTGAGAGCCATGAGGGCATCAGGTCCAATAGAGAAGTAGTTGTTCATTGTGAACTCCTGCGAGAGAGGAACCAACAATGACTGCCAGTTGCGCCACCCTGGTCAATCTCAGTCCACAATCTTGTTGACAACAGATCTGTATTTACTTTTCACAGACGATCATAAACCGCCAGCGAAGTTGTGGGCTAATAACTACAGACGCGACTCCCACCGCTTTCCATTTCCACTCATCACGCCACATCTCAGACCTTCAATCTGGGATGGCTCTGCTTTTTCTTCCTCCCTTCCTTTCCTTCTTTCATTTTTTGAGACAGGGTTTCTATGTGTAACAGCCCTGGCTGTCCTGGATCTCACTCTGTAGACCAGGCTGGCCTTGAACTCAGAAATCCTCCTGAGTGCTGGGATTAAAGGCTTGCGCTACCACTGAGGCCCTGCATTTTCTATGCAGGCTTTTTTCTCTCCTGTGTTCTCTTGGTACTTGTTCTGCACCTTCTTTGTAACTTTCAGATTCTGTTGGTCTTAAGTTTGTATTCCCATAGTTTATATTTTGCCAATTCAGTCTAAATTCTTCAGTCTTCATGTCTATCACTGATTTCACTCTGAGCAAACAACTCCAGCCTCTTACTCAATACCCCACCCTGCAGTCATTTGAGTGGACATGTCAAGTATTCATTTTACTCCAAGCCCAAATTCCTTAATTTTATTTCCTTGGTTAATACCATTTACATATATCTAATCATTAAAATTAGAAATCTAAGCTGGGCGTTGGTGGAACACACCTTTAATCCCAGCAATCGGGAGGCAGAGGCAGGCAGATCTCTGTTTGAGGCCAGCCCAGTCTACAGAGAGAGTTCCAGGACAGCCTCCAAAACAATACAGAGAAACCCTGTTTCAAAAAACAAAACAAAACAAAACAAAAAATGTACTTGCTTTCTTCTTTTTGTGGCCATCAATTCATCAGTTGCCAAGTCTTGATCAGTCTAACTTTAAAATGTCTTTAAACTGAAAATAAAGTCCTATGCTCCCCTTGTGTCTGTGTGTTATGGTCACACCATCTCAGAATATTTTCTTAAAAAAACAAAAACAAAACAAAACAAAAAACAGATTGGGATTGTGGGTACCTCAGTGGCAGAATATTTGGGGAGCATGTGTGATCCTGTCTTTGATGCTCAGTAAACAAAAAGTATTCTCCATTATCTCTGTATTGCTTGTTATTTGCTGACATGCTTCACCTGTGTATGGGAAATCCTGTGTTCCTTTGCTGATTCAAATTAACCTGATCTGCCAGGGTGGAACTAAGTGTACTTGGGCAATGTTCTTTTCCAAGCATGTTTATAGTCTAGCTTGGGGGCTGGGGATGTGGTTCACTGGCAGAGTATTCATCTAGCCCACCCCCCAATAAAAGCCAACAGAAACAAAACAAAGAAAAAACCCAGACAACCAAAACCAGCAATTCAGTGAGTAAGACAGGCACTTGGGTACTCTGCTTTCTACCCAGCTCCCTTGAGATACCAGACTCTCCGTCCTACCCGACCTGAATCGCAGACCATAGACACTCTGTGCATTTGTTAAATTGCTTACAACTGAAGCACTGAAAACGTACCTTGGGTTTTCTTAAATTGTAGTATCCTTTATTTGTTACCTGCACTTTCCATCTAAAAAAGGAAGTTAAAAAAAGAGTACTTTTTAACCACAAAACCTATTTTCTAGATGACCTGACATGAAAATTCCAATGCTATTTTAAAGTATTTGAGACAGTACCCATATCTAATTAAGTGTGCAAATACTGGCATAATTTATAACTGAACTATTTACAATACCAAGAACAACACACGAGAATCTGTTATAAATGCAACTAATATAGTTCTTTTCATTTAAATTACATTCACTTGTTTTTGGTTTCTTGAGACAGGGTCTTAACTCAATGGGCCAGGTTGGCCTCAAATTCATGGCAATTCTCTGTTTCAGTCTCCCAAGTGCTGGGATTACAGGTATGAGTTACCATGCCCGACCAACTTCACTGAATTTTATAGCTACACAAGTCTTTGTTTATACAAATAATATATCCTTAAGCTCAAATAACAGACTTGCTAGCACAGTGTAGCTTACCGGTCTAGCTTGATTCCATCTGCTTCCATTACATTTCTTAAGACCTGGGCAACTGGGATTTCTCCAGCATAGCCTGTACCCCAACCCAGGGTATTGGACAGATCATTGCCTGTTCCCAGAGGTAAGACCGCAACCTGTGGAATGTACTTTTCTTGTCCCTAGAATATAGAAGATGTACTGCAGATTTTTCTCTTTAGATTATCTGTAGCATAATAGTATTTTGTAAAATTTAAAGACTAAAGCAACAAAGACAAAAATGTAACTGTTTTTCATTCCTAATTATCCAAACGGGCTTCATCTTCGGCTACTTTCATTCTTTTGGGTGTGGTGCTAGGGACTGAGCTACACATGCTAGGCAAGTGCTCTACTACTGAGCCATATCATCAACCCCATTACAGCAGTTCTTAAAGACAGATACCTTAATCTTCATTTCATCAACTGCATCGAGGACCCAGCCCACAGTCCCATCCCCTCCACAAACAAGGACTCGAACTGAGTGGTTAGGAAGAAGAGTGCACAACTGCAGGGCTTTGACTGGGGGTGTTTTCGTTACATCAAACACCTAGAAATAAAAGAACAGAAAGAGATTATGTTTACCCCACACTGGCCTTCACCTGCCTTCAAGGCCTTCAAGATGAAGAGAGGCATAGTCGAGCAGCAGTACTGGCTAGTATGCATGTTCCTCTGACAGTTCCCAGAGACAGGGCCAGAACTCACTGTGGCTCACCCAGCACTCTGACCTACAAAGGAGGAACTGGCCTCATTCTGAAGAGGCCCAGGAGGTCAGACCAGCTACCTGCCATTCCGTAGAGAGCCTAAGTTTACAACGCCATTTGACTCTCTTCCATTCTCGTCAAACTACAGTGTGTAAGCTCACCTTTAGCTAGTGGTCCGTACTTTATGCTTTAAAACAGAACTAGTGCAAATTTCTAGAAAATAACTTTGAAAATTACACAATGATCTAAAATATAAAGACTCAAAATATCTATAAATATTTACTGATACAGGAAAATACTTATGCCTTCTGTGTAGGTGATTTCTATGGTATAGTGCAGGGACAATCTCAACTGGATAAATCACCACATATCTGTTAAGTTACTTTAGTCACCAACGCCGACCCAGTGATTTTTTTTTTTTTTTTTTTGGTTTTTCGAGACAGGGTTTCTCTGTATTGTTTTGGAGACTGTCCTGGAACTAGCTCTGTAGACCAGGCTGGCCTCGAACTCACAGAGATCCGCCTGCCTCTGCCTCCCAAGTGCTGGGATTAAAGGCGTGCGCCACCACCGCCCGGTGAAAGGTGCAAGTCTTTTATAGTTATTATTCTTTCCTATGACTAGGTAGTGATTTAAGGCATCAGTAACCATTGTATTTCAGGGAAAATAAAAGTTAGAAATCTTAGAGAGCAAGGTTCTCTCTTTAGTTACCTGGACTGGATTTAACAGGATCCTAAACTCTCCCAAGAGTCCTTCTCCCATGTTAGTTCCACTACGAGAGTTGGCCAGGATTATTAATGGGGTCCACTGCTTTCCAAACTTGGAAGCTAGCTATAAAAAAAAAAACACGAGCAAAAGGGGATTAGTGTCTGAGAGATGGCAACTATAACCCTTAGTGGTAATGGTGCTATAATTTACTGAAATAACAATTACACCAGCACTATGAACAGGATAATGAAAAACAAGCCCAAAAATGGCAGAGGACCTTATAGCTTGGCCTTTCACTCAATGTAGACCTCTTATGTGCGTATGTCTCCATGTAAAGGTGAGAGACGACCCCCTCCTTCCCTTCCTCATTTTTGAGATAGTCTGACATACAGCCTTGATGGGCCTGGAACTCATCGACATCAACCTGCCCCTGCCTCCCACGTGCTGAGGTGAGAGGTGTTGGCCATATCCCCACCAAGAGAGGCTATCTTCCTTGAAATAAGGTCTCCCGATGGGTCATGGAACTTGCCAGTTATGGCAGGCTGGCTAGCCACCAAGCCCCAGAATACTGCTTTCCTAAGGCAGGGATTACGCAGAGATGCCACCATGCTCTCATTTTTTTTTACACAGATGCTGAGGACTGAGTTAGGTCCTCATCCTTGCATGCCAAGGACTTATTGACCAAGCCACTTTCCCAGTCTCTACAGTATTCTTCCCATGTCATCCTTTATTTACTTTTTTTTACATTAATTTCTATTTAAATTAAAAACCAATCTTATTTTACATACCAATCCCAGTTCCCTCTCCATCCTACCCTTCCATTCCTCCCAACAACCCCCTCACCCCTCCCCCCATCCATTCCTCAGGGAGGGTGAGAACTCCCATGGGGGAATCATCAAAGTCTGTCACATCATTTGGGACAGGCCACGCGATCCTTTTTAAGAAATTAAGTTTAATCAATTTTAATGTATCTTAAATGTATTTTTATGTGTGTTTTGTCTACATGTATATACATGCATCATGTGCTGCATGTAGTGTCCTCAGAAATCAGAGGGTGTCAGATAATCCGGAGCTGGAGAATGAGCTGCTATATGGAAGCTGGGTATTGAACCTAGGTCCTCTGGAGGAGCAGCCAGTGCTCTTACTGCTGAGCCATCTTTCCAGCTCCTTTATCATTCTTTAAATAATATTTTCATAAGGCTCTTGAAGAGAGAACCTACTTCAGGTGGCTCACAACAGCCTAGCAGAAGTCCTTTTGTATATGAATATCCAAGCATATCCTAAATGACTTGCAACTAATACTTGTGGTGTTATGATGGCACCTAAAATTCTGGAATTTCTATGTTGAATCAGGGATGTTCAACATTAGCATTTATGAGTCTGTCTCCAGTTAATACAGTTCACGTTCTTTTAGCCATTAATAGAGTGGATTTTGATCTTCTCTGATCTCATTCGTTTGTCTGGATGTATTTCAGAATACATTAGCTTGAAAGGTTTTGTTGTTTGTGATTCCTAGTTTTTTTTAGGCAAGGCCTCACGGAGAGCTCTCTGCCTCCTGTCTCTATATATTAAGTACCGTGATTAAAGGCTCTTTTATTATTTTATATGTAGGGGTATTTTGGCTGCATTTATGCCTGTGTATCATATGAAAGTAATGCCCAGAGGCCAGAAGAGGGTGTTGGATCCCTTGATACTGGAGCTATAGCTGGTTCTGAGTCTCTATGTGGGTGCTGATCCTCTGAAAGACCAGCCAGAGCTCTTAACTGCTGAACCATCTCTCTAGCCCCTGGTCCTTAGCTTTGCTATGCATTCTAGAACTTGCTATATAGACTGAGCTGATCTTAAACTTTTGGTCCTTCTGCCTTACATCCAGAGTGCTACTATTAAAGTTATTTGCCATCATGATGGGCCGTGGGTAAAGTTTTATAGCTTACCATAATGAAATTTTAAACCCTGTAACCTCTTATTTACTTAATTCCCATTTTTTTCTCAAATACACAGTTTAAGTGAATAAATTCATAAGAAAATAAATTATTACCGCTTCATAATCTGTCTTTTTGTTTTTACGCATCTGGTTAATGGAAGTTAAATAACCTGGTGGGATGATAAGATTTTTGAATTCTCCAAAATCACACTTTTCATTCTTTAAGCTACTTTTCATGCACTCATCATGGACTGTTTTCTGGCACCAAATGCACCTGAGGAAAGAAGAAACAGCCGTCAATTAATTTTCAACCAGTGTTCCTAATCCACAAACCACATTTCTGTGTAAAGTTTATGTTGGGGGAAGTCCTGTGCATTTGTCAATAAAGACTGTCTGGCCAATAGGAATCTAGATAGGTGGGACTAGGAGTCCAGGAGGACTCTGGGAAGGAGAAACACAGAGAGAGTCAACATGTAACGCCATAGGGTCGGAAGCCCGGAACTATTCTCCGGTAAGAAAAATACTTAGATTAACAATTATGGGGTAATTACTTAAGTCAGAGCTAGCCAGTAAGAAACAAGCAAGGCCAACAGCTTCATAATTAATATAGCCTCCTGTGTGTTTATTTGGGACTGATGCGGATCTGGAACCAGGTGGGCGGGAAGGCTCCTCTCAAGGAAAGCTTCTCTTAACAAAATGGTGATCAGGAGTGGGATCATGAATTTCCACGCAAAATAACAAAAGCTTTAAAGGAATTTTAGAAACAGAAGAACAGAGAGAAGCACAGATTTTGGTAGCAGCATTTTTCTCAGGTGTGCTCTGTTTCGCTAGCAACAAGCCGATATTCACATGGCTCGCTTACCGGAGTCTTCTTGACTGGTCATAAAAAGAAAAAAAAAATCAGCCAGCAAGATTGTTTTAAGAGACTCTGCTAACGATTAAAAGGTGTGTACGTACAGCTGGAAGTGGCAGCTTTTGCTGGATGTCAGCATGGACTGAGGCAGTAAGCTAGAGTCATCTTGAAGAAAAAAAAAAAGTCAGTTTAAAACAGCCACGGGTTTAACAGATAAGACATGTGGCCAGAAAAACGTAAAGATTTACAGTAAAGTCAGACTTGGATGAACAAACCTCTAAAGGTTTACAGTGTGTTTAAAAATATATGTGAGATTGAGAGAGAAAATGAAACGGCAAAGTGGTAAATAAATACAAAAGCCGGCTGTGGTGGCACACGCCAGTAGGATTTACTTCAGAGGCAGAGGCAGGCAGATTTCCAAAGAGAAACCCTGTCTCAGAGAAAAAGAAATAAAAGTAAAAGAAATAAAGTAATAATAGATAAATAAATAAGCCACGCAAAGATGGAAAATACACAGAGAGTCTGGATACTGTATACTATTGTGTTTTTCAGTTTTTTGATTACTCAGGAAGGAACTGCTAAAGTACACTGGATTATAAATGCTGCTAAATTAATCCAACTTCTATATTTTAAAAATGCCTTGACTTCAAAATTTAAGTATAAGGATATGTTACTTGGAAAAGGAGTTTTTGCTTATGTTTCTACAGAAAATGAAAAGCTGAGGATTCCTTCCAGGCTTCTGTGATTTGATGAACCAAGACCCCCGGAAGCAGTGGACCAGGCGTTCCAACTATTGAGACAGCTAAGATGATGCAGCTTTACACACCCCGAAAATACAGACTTATACAGGTTTCTGAGTTTTGTCATGATCCCCATGGTATGAGCAGCGCCCCCTTCCAGCATGAAGCAGTTTGGAATGAGTGACGTCCCAATTCCCATCTTGTTTATAAATCTTTGTTTTCATTTAAATGGGATTATTTATAATTGGTTAATGATCACAACCAATCTCCTTTTAATGGTAAAAAGGGGAATTATGGTATGGGTATTGTTTTTCATTTATTCAAGGTCAATTTTGTGATATGTATATTTCTCCTCTTGATTAAGTATTGTGCTTATACTGATCTTTTAAAAAGTAATGTGTAATTAAATACAGATCATAGATAGGTACTTATAATAGTCAGAATTTATAGTTAGGTAAGTTAGGTTTTCTAGATATACAGAAATATATTTCACATAAACAGTCTTCAAACCTTTCAAAGACCTTCAGAAAATGGCATTTAAAATGGTTTAGGGTTTTTCTTGACAATGAGAAATGTCTGCTCCTGGCAGCACCAATTACGTCTGAGACGGACATCGAAGAAACTCATTATGGAGTTTATTTTCAACATGGCAAGATTAGCCATTTGGGAAAGAAACTGCTCTTGCCTAGACTGCTTGACTGTTGTTGTATAATCTGGACATGCAGGACCCACAGAAAAGTGACTGCTGAACTCAGTCTTACAGGGTTCCTGCTTCATGGAAGAGTCTACCAGACTTTCTGCAAGACACAGAAAAATGACTGACAGACTGCTGATGCAGATGGACAGTTCGAAATTTCCTGCTTTGCTGAGAAATCTTCTGGACACATTGTGGCCTATGGGCTAAAGATGGATGCTCTGACAATACAGAGGAACTTCGGGTGACTGTCCAGGCAGTAAGATGTCTCTGTCAATCCTAGTGTTTATATATTATCTTTCTGTGGTCTTTGATGGAGTTGAAGATAGATATTTATAATTATAGTTTTCCTTAGTTATGATAAAAGATAAGCTACATATAGAACTTTGGACTCACAAGGATGGGATGGATGATATTTTCTTTAAATCTTGCTAAAATATTGTAACTATGTTCTTACTTGATAACTGTTCTGTTATATACAATTTGACTATGTTAAAGTTAAGACTTTCCTTTTTGTTTAAACAGAAAAGAGGAGATGTTGGGGGAAGTCCTGTGCATTTGTCAATAAAGACTGTCTGGCCAATAGGAATCTAGATAGGAGGGACTAGGAGTCCAGGAGGACTCTGGGAAGGAGAAACACAGAGAGAGTCAACATGTAACGCCATAGGGTCGGAAGCCCGGAACTATTCTCCGGTAAGAAAAATACTTAGATTAACAATTATGGGGTAATTACTTAAGTCAGAGCTAGCCAGTAAGAAACAAGCAAGGCCAACAGCTTCATAATTAATACAGCGTCTTGTGTGTTTATTTGGGGACTACAAAGCGGCAGAGCCCAGGCAACTGGCAGGAGATAAACCAAAGCGGCTAGCAAAGAAGAAGCTTTTCTTAACAAGTTTAAACAGTGTATCCACACAGAAATGTAATAAAAAAAACAAGAATATACTGCCTATGATCATACTTTTAAAAATACATAAATAGGACGCTTGTGGTCATGCATGCCTTTAATTCCAGCACTTGGGAGGCAGAGGCAGGCGGGATCTCTGTGAGTTCAAGGTCAGCCTGGCCTACAGAGCTAGTTCTAGGACAGCCAGAGCTTTTAAACAGAGAAACCCTGTCTCAAAAACAAAAGCAAGCAAGCAAACAAACAAAAAGCATAAATACTTTCTTAGGGCGATTTTGTAGTAGACACCTCCCTAACAAGGTCGCTTTAGAACAACAGCTGCATGCATTAGAAATGTGTATACTTTAGTTTAAACCTGTTTATGACATCTGTAGTTCCTCAGGTCTGATTTAGAAAATTTTCAACTTGATGTAAAAGGTAAAGCAAACCATTCCTTTCAGGAGCTGATACACAGTTCCATGTCTGCTTCTGAGACGAAGACAGAATATGTGTATTCAGATTTGCCTCTGTATTGGGGATCAGGGCCAAAGACAGGCTGGGAACAGTGCTGGCAAGACGTGGGCTTTCTATTGTTAACCTGCTAAGCTATTTAATCCACTCACAGATAAGACAGATCTGACTGAGCAAAAGCAGGCCACCAGAGAAGGACAGAATTAACTGATTTAAAAAGGAGGGAATAAACACTTTCCTGCCAGATGTTAACTCTTGGCCTTCTATTTTAAAGGTGTTTTTTTTTCCTTTTGGATGTTGAGATTTGTCAAGAAATTACTGTTTACTCAAGAGTTCTATTGATGGCTAAAAATAGGTACCTGTACAATGTGTTAAAGACAATTATAACACAACTTGCTCATGCCATTTATGAATACTAGCTTTTAACATCAGAAACTGTAATAGATGGTTGCACAGTTGAAGTGAATAAATCCATCTACCAGAGGCCTACAGATAATAACTATTGTATATATTATTGTTTTTTAGATACATGCTGCTATTTGACCCTCTCTGACCTATAACTCTCAATCTTAATGCCTCAGGTTCCAACAAGCCTGGCTTGGGTAATTTTTTTTCCTCTAAGACTGGGGATGGAACCCAGGACTTGTTCACAATATTCACAAGTTCTATTACCTACTTACCTACATCTCCAGCTCAGCTAACTCTAACCTAGTATATTAGATTTATTTTGCCTCATATCACACCACATTTATTTGTGGGGAAAAGGGTCAAATTTCTCCACCAGTTTTTAAGCTAGGTAAGAATATGAGATACTGATCTACTTGACTTCCTGATTTCACACCTGCATAGTTAATCAGATCTTTTGAGACAAAGTCTTACCATTTAGCTTCGGCCATAGGCACCTTTCATTAGTTTTTAAAAACTTTCATTATGTATCTACCCACCCACCTATCTTCTACTGTATCACTTATATGTTAGAGGGACATTCCACAGCACATGTGGAGGTCAGAGAACACTTCTGGGAGTTTTCTCCTTCTATCATGAGGGCCCTGGAGACTGAACTCAGTTTGTAAGACGTGGTATCAAGAGTCTACCCACTGAGCCATCCTGATGACCTTTTCATTAGGGTTTTTTGTTTGTTTGTTTTTTTGAGATAGGGTTTCTCTGTATTGCTGTCCTGGAACTCACTTTGTAGACCAGACTGGCCTCAAACTCAGAGATCCACCTGTCTCTGCCTCCTGAGTGCTCGGACTAAAGGTGTGTGCCTCTTCTGGCCTCTGCATACTAAGCACATGTGACACATAAGCATACCCACAGGCAAAAGACCCACACATGCACAATTAAAATAAAATCTTAAAAAAATTAAGTCAGGTTTAGGAATATGGTGAGCACATGTCTTTGCTAGGTTGTAAATATCTCCATTTAAGTTTATTTTCTGGCATAATTATTAATATTGCTCTCAGCCGGGCATTGGTGGCGCACACCTTTAATCCCAGCACTCGGGAGGCAGAGACAGGCAGATCTCTGTGAGTTCGAGACCAGCCTGGTCTACAAGAGCTAGTTTCAGGACAACCTTCAAAGCCACAGAGAAACCCTGTCTCGAAAAACCAAAAATAAAAAATTGCTCTCTTCTGCTCTCAATGTGTTCCAGTGTGGACAATAAATTCATACATAGTAAGAATTTTACACAGGCAGTGGTGCACGCCTTTAATGCAGCTCTTAGAAGGCAGAGGCAGGTGGATCTCTGTGAGTTTGAGGCCAGCCTGGTCTACAGAGCAAGTTCCAGGATAGCTAAGGCTACACAGAAAAACCCTGTCTCAGAAAACAAAGAAAGAAGTAAGTTCTTTGGTTTTTTTTTGTTTGTTTGTTTGTTTTTTTAAAGAGAAGATAGAGAGAGGGGCCAACAGTTAAGAGTGTGTACTGCTTTTGAAAAGCTGGGGCCCCAGCAGCCACGTCGGGAAGCTTACAACCACCTACACCTTCAGCTAAGGTGTGTGCTCGTGTGTCACTCTCTTGTGGCCCCTGTGGGTACTCATGTGTACACCCTGCCCCACACACACTCACACACACACTCACACACACACACACACTCACTGACTCACACACACACACACTGACTCACACATACACACTGACTCACACACTCACACACACACACTGACTCACACACACACTCTCTCACACACACTCACACACACACTCTCACACGCACATACTCTCTCACACGCACACACTCACACACACACACACACGCTCCACAGCTAGAACCACCTTTCTGCTTCAGCTCTTGGAAGTGTGTTACATAGTGAAAGCCAGACAAGGCTCTGACTAGGCTAGGTGTTAGAAATCTTGGGAACCAGTCCTATTTTATCCTCAATTTTTCTCAACTGTTAAAACAAGGGAGAGTAAATGATCTACAAAGCTTCCCACCAACCCCCAACACAGAAGCCTATTTCAGACAGCATCCTACAGGCAAAATTCACTCTTCAGTGTAGATGCTGAAGCCACAAAAATAGCCTCATGTGAGACACTAGTCCTGAAAGATCTGACTAAAGAGATATTCCTTTCTGGGCTGGTGAGGCCCAATAGCCCGACGAGTTGTTAGAGTCACAGGATTCCATGCCGTGGAAGGGAACTCACTTCACAGAGTTCTGTCTTTTGCCCTCCACACACATAATACAACTCTCACAATGTGCACCCCTCTCATAAACAAGCCTTGCGTGTCAAACACTTGACTGTGACACCAAGAGCTGTCTGTGTTGGTGAAAGAAACCAAAAGCGCTGCTTTCACAGTGCCACACCAAGAACCAGCTGGTTTGTGACTGCCATAAAGTCACTTTGTGTGCCCTTCATTTCCCTTCACATAACAGGGGTGCTACAGAGTAGCCACAAGAAAGGCAGGGGGTGGGGATGGTGCTGGAGTTCGGTTGGCAGAGGGCTTGAGTAATAGGGCCTCTGAGTCTGATCCTCGGCATCCCATGAACTGGCCTGAAATCTCAGCATGGGGGACCTGAAGGCAGAAGGATCAAAAGTTCAAGGTCATCCTCTGCAATCGGGTGAGTTTGAGGCCAGCCTGGGCTACAGGAGACCGTCTCAAAAACAAAACAAAGTAGAAACATCTAAAGAGGAACTGCCGTGAGTGCCAGGGATGCTTGTGAGTGAGCGGTTTAGGCCATTTGCTGCGACTGATGATTTTAGGTCTCTCGACCCAGTGTTTGCAACCGTGCCCCCCCCCCAAAGGCCATACCTGTAATCGCAGAGCTTAGGCTGGCTGCCGCACTGCTGCTTGCAGACGGCACAGTAAGAGCACAGGGGCACGTTACCGCGGATCCAGTGGTGAGGCATGGCATCTGCGACCCGGCCGTCGTTCTTGAGCATGATCTCCTTGCACGGGAAGCGCTTGTCCGCCTTCTTGAGGCAGCCCTCGTCCACGCGGAGCCCGCAGCAGTCGCAGAAGGCTCCCTGAAGGATGTGCTGCGCGCACACGCAGCAGTAGGTGGGGTGGCTGAACAGGTCGGTGTCACGCCAGCCGTGCTTGCTCTTGCGGAAGATGTCCCTGCGATGCAGTTGCCGGCGTGACCGCTGAAGGCTACACCAGAAGGTGATGAACACCGGCAGCAGCACGGAGCACAGCGTCCACAGGACCAAGTGGCTATCGGGAAGCAGGCTCTGGGTAGGCGGACTGGTCCGCCGGTCCCCCTCCATCTTCCCAGGCTGGGGCGTGGCCTAGGGAGCGGGCTCGCCTTTAGGACTCACAGCGTGGGGTGCGGCTCGCCTTCGCTGCGCGCGGCCTCGGCTCCCGGAGCCCCGCACCCGCGGGCTCCGTCTAGCACAGGCCAGGCCCGCACCACCGCGCTCACAACGGCCGTCCCGCGCCCCTCTCGCGAGGTCTCTGGAGACCTCCGTCCGCTCGCGCGGCCCCAGGTTCTAGCTGCAGCCAAGCCTGGGGTCGCCGTCCCAACCTCACGCTGAGAGATGTGCTTGGGGTGAGGAGGCCGCGCTGACGGCGCGCACCTGCGCAGTCCGCACGCTGGCCCACCACGGCGAGGGATGGGCGGGGCCTGACGCTCCCAGAGCATGGGCGGGGTCGGATAGGACAAGGCCTATGGCAGCACATTCCGCTGCTGGGCGGGGTTAATGAAAGGCGGGGCCTGCGCTGATGAAGCCCAGTTTTAAAGGGGGGGGGGGGGACGAGATATAGGGCGGGGCCCGCGGCTGCGCTCCCCTTGGGTGGGAGGGGTCAGGTATGAGGGCGGGGTTTCGAGCTGGAGGCGAGGAGAGGTTGGAGGTGGTCAGGAATGTTGAAAGACTTTGTATGGATATGGAGCTTAGGATAGGATGAGCACCGGGGAAGCGAAGACTTGGTGTGGAATGAGTTTAGGGAAATAAGGGGAGGAGTAACACTTGAGGATGTTAATATAGATGTCTGACCGACAAAGTTTCGGAACCACAGGAAGTTCTACCATAAACGATTTACAGTATTTGGTCTTCAGCCTGACCCACTTCCTCACCAGTGGAAGTGGAATTGACATGGTTATGGATGTCATGACATAACCATGGAGAAAACTGTCATTTGAAAGTGTAACGTTCTGAATGGCACAAATAAAAGATTGCCAAAAATCTCCAGTGTTCTTTCTGTCTGTACTTATTTATATATTGGTGCTGGGGATGGAACTCAAAGGTATCACATGCTAGACAACACTATACTGAGCTACCCTAGACTTCTTACTGGTATTATTACACACATACTGGATGATTGCTAGGTGCCAATTACTATGTGGGAAATCCCAGCTCTCAGAGGGAATCAGGCCTGTAGAAACCGGTCTAACAAGAACCAATGGGTGGTGGTGGCAGCGCCAGCCTTTAATCCCAGCACTGGAGAAGCAGAGACAGGCAGATCTCTGAGTTTGAGGACAGCCTGTGTAAACAGTTTCTGTTCTGTCTGTCTGGTCCCAAATAAACACACAGAGGCTTCTATTGATTATAAACTGTTTGACCAATAGCTCAGGCTTCTTACTGGCTATTTCTCTCTTATTAACACATTTCTATTGAACTATGTATTGCCACAAGGCATGTTAGTCCTTCAGTGGCTACATGACATCTCTCAGGTGATTCCTGTGTTTCTCTTCCCAGCCTTTTTCTAGTTTGGTAGCCCCGCCTATACTTCCTGCCTGGCTGCATCCTGCCTGTCCTTTGGTCAAAACAGCTTTACTCATCAACCAATAAGAGAAACACACACACACACACACACACACACACACACACACACACACACACATATACACACACACAGCATACAGAAGGGCGTTCCCCATTAAGACTGGTCAGCAGAGTGAGTTCCAGGATGGCCAGGGCTATACAGAGAAACCAAAAAAAAAATATTTAAAAAAAAAGGAAAGGGAGAAAAAGAATTAAGGGCTGGAGAGATGGTTCAGAGGTTAAGGGCTCTTCTAGAGGAATTGAATTTGGTTCTCAGTACCGTTATCCAGTAGCCTTATAACTCAAGCTCCAGAGGGTCAGATACGCTCTTCTGGCCTCCTCTGGAACCTGCATGCATGTGACACAAAATAAAATAAAACAGCTGGGCATGGTGGCCTGCAGATGAGGATGGATCTCTGTGAGTTCAGGACCAGCCTGAACTACATAGCAAGGTTGACCCCATCCCTAACAGTTTACCTCATCCCAAATCACTGTGTTTTACTTTGGCCATTCATGAGCCAGTGAGGTGGTTCTGTAGGAGTCAGTTCTTTTATTCTACCTGTGGGTTTCAAGAATCAAACTGAGGTTATCAGGCTTGGCAGTAGGTGCTAGAGAAGGAGCTGGCAGAGACCACATCTTCTGATGTTCTCTGAAACCGGAGCCCCTCCTCTTCCTTATAATGGGTCATGTCTGCACACCTAGAGCCATGCCCATAGGATGTAGCCACCACCACAAGTTCACTGGCAAAGCAAGATGCCACTACATGAAGGGATTAATGCTTACGGAAAAAATTTAAAGACCGTTTCCTGAGTGTAGTGGGGCACACCTGTTCCCTCACCGAGGAGGATGAGGCAGGAGGTTTCCTTCAAGTTTGAGGCCAGCCTAGGCTCCATAGTGATATCAAGGCCAATTTGAATCCCGTCTCCATCAAACAAAAATAGTCCCTCTGGCAAGTCAGTATTATCTGATAGTTTTGCCTGAATAGGAAAAGTTTCACAGCAACTTCCACATCTGAGAAATCTTACTCTCTTCCTGTGAGACTGAAGCCAGAGCCTCCTGCATGCTAAGCCCATGCACTGCCACTGAGCCTCCTGCATGCTAAGCCCATGCACTGCCACTGAGCTGCACCTAGTTCCTATCATCGCCAAGGCCAATTGACAGATTCACCAGTCTCAGTTTATATGCAAAGGAAGTTCATGTGGTATTACACAGCCCCAGGCAACTGAACGGGGCTTTGACCCCAAGCTTGTCTCATACCAAAGCCATGATGCTCTTAACCAGCTAGATTTTTTTTTTTGAAGGCTACCTAATATCATCTAAAACTTCAGGTTGCCTAGTTCCTGCCCAGGCCCCCTTAATCAAATTGCGGTGGAGACAGGCATCTCCCTTCCCTACAAGATCTCCAGGTTACTTTTTGATCGATTTATTTAAAATTGTTGTTTAAATTCTGAAATCTTTCATATATCAGAGTTTAAAACTACATGCTCCACGGGCTGGAGAGGTAGCTCAACTGGGAAATTGCCTACTGTGCAAGAATGAGAAAACCTGCATTTGATATCCACGATTCACATAAAAAGCTGATTGCTGGGCCTGGAGAGATGGCTCAGCAGTTAAAAACCTGACTGCTTTCCCAGAGGACCAGGGATCAATTCCCTGCAGCCACATGGCAACTCACAATTGTCTGTAACGCTAGTCCCAGAGAAGTATGGTGCCCTCTTTTGGCCTTTTAGTGCACTGCATGCACATAGTGTACAAACATGGATGCGGACAAAATGCTCCCACACCTAAAATAAAATAATGGGTAAAGATGTTTTTAATGTAAAAAGAAAAGCAAAGAAAATCTGAATGCAGTGGATTGGGCTTGCAATTCCAGCTCTGGGGAGGTGGAGACAAGAAAATTCTTGGGGCTCTCTGGCTAGTTAGCGTCTGAGGAACAACACCCATAGGTTTATCTCTGGCCTCACACACATGTGAGTATGAGGCACATGTGCACTTACACATCATACATGCAGCTTGAAAAGTAATAATGGAATAATACATTTGAACCCACTACCCAGACGGGCATATTGTACACTCACAGCAGTCCCTTCCCCCATCACAGGAAATGCCTGTCCTGAACTTGGGGTCATCTCCTTGCTCTTCTTTAGTTTTACCATTCCCAAGAATATCCCTAAACAATATAGCTTTGTTTCAAGAGACTAAAACAAGCCCTGATTAGCCCTATCCAGAAGGGACTGTAAAGTCCCATGCGTGGTTGGAGCTTCCCGCTCACCCCTGCACATTCTAGGAAGCCCATTCCTCTCTCTCCCACAAGCCTTGCCCACTCACAGAGTCTCTTAGCAAAGGAAAGGTGACTAAAGTTCAGTTCTGCATTATTGGTGGCTGCTGTAGCTTCCTCCCCTGAAGGTGCCAGTTGCCCAAGTCCCTGCCTGTCGTGGAGGTTCTTTCCCACCAGCCTGGTCCCACAGCCGCCTTGCCCCAAATAAGCACACAAAGACTTATCTTGATTATAAAACTGTAGGCCAATGATTAGGGCTTCTTATTGGATAGCTCTATCTTAATTATTAACCCATTGCTATTAATGCATGCATTTCCACATGATCTTGGCTTATCAGAGAATGCCTGCACCTGTTTCTCCTTTGACTGGCTACATGGCGACTGTCCTGGCAGGGCTCCCTCTGCCTATCTTTCCCAGAATTCTCCTTATCTCTTAGTCCCCCCCTATCTTCCTGCCTTATTGACCAACAGTGTTTTATTCATCAACCAATAAGAGAAACATATATACAGAAGGACATCCCCCATCACCTGCCTAAGCACTCAGTTTTTGACCATACTTGGTCACAAATCCAGCTTGTGGCAGACATGTCATCACCCCTCACCTACAATGTATAATACTTTCCTATCTTAACCTGGGCATACAACGTCTTTGGCATCATTCTATGAGGCTAGTGAACCTACCAGGGAATTGCTTTGCTTAATATACTTGTTGTTATACTTTTCAATTTGGCTTGATCTGGCTTACTGCATTGGTGGAGAAACTTATTATGGGGTGGGCATGCGACAGAAACCTATTACCTTTTATATGAGGGTCACCAGGGGGATTTAAGCTGAATGTCTCAGGGACAGAGCATGGATTCAGCTTCCCTGAGAAGATCCCAGCCTGAGAAATCAGTGGTCTTGGGAAGATACCTTACCATTGTGAGAAATTTCCAGGCAGGGCTATAGTTTGACCATCTGGCAAAAATATGCTCTCAGAAGGAGGATGCTCTGGGTAATGAGTATGATGCTTGTGTGGCCCAGGTATTAGGGTGGGGGATGGGGCTCTGGGTGTCCAGATGCATGGTGGTGCCCAGCGCACTAGGTGGCCCGGCTTCAATCTGCTCCCCTCACTTACTATTCAAATGTCCTTTTCTTTCTTTGCTTTGTTTTCTCTCCAGATCATTTGTCCCCTTGCCTCTGGAAGGACATCTTGATGGTTGCCAGGTTTGGGCTATGATGAATAAAGCCTCTGTGAACGTCCCTATGCTGCTTTTCACGTGGACACTGCTTTCAACTCATTTGCACAGATGCCTTTTCTTTTAAACATATTTTTCTTGTTTTCTCAAGCCTCTCTGTCATTCTTGATTTTTTTTAAGTGCATCAATCGACCTTTAATGTCCAAAGGAGGCGTGGATGCAGAGCATAGATGTGGCAGGGTCTCAGTCCCTGCTCCAGAAATGAGAGATGAACAAAAACTAGACACTTCCAACTGGCCAGTCTTGGAGGGCAGGGAGAAACACAGATCTGGACATTCGTAAGAAAAATAAAACCTAAAATAATTCAGTCTTTACCCAATGAAAGGTTTGAACAGGGAACTCAGTCACCACCAGTTCCCACCCTCCCCTGCCAACACTTAAGAAATAAAAAAGCTCAATACACACAAAGGGCTTGGGAGGAAGGGGCATTCTCCTGCTTTCCCCCACCCCCAAAAATAGACTGGGGCAAAAAAGCTAAATTTCCCCACCCCTTACAGTGTCAACCCTACTGCATGTTCTGAATGTGATTCATTAGAACCAGCAGCTCAATTGGCAATGGCAACCCCCCACCCACCCTAACCATGTCCACAACAGCCGAGTTTTCCCTCGCACCGTCTCTGGTAGGTCCTCCCACTCACAATCCTTCTCCACCTGACTCCCAGAGCTTCATTACTGTACTTCAGACCTGTTCCAAGGAGGCCCTCTCTGCCCTCCTTTCTTACATTCCTATGTCCCACTAGAGGCTGGGACCAGCCACAAGTTGCTCCCTGCCCACAGATCCAACTCCAGGGCAAATGGCAGCATGGCCATCTTGTCCTGGGTGACCTTCCAAAAACCTTCCCAGAAACAGACAGCCATGGGGCAAATCAGGGTGTCCAAGCTAGAAGGCTGAGGGAGGGGATGGTGTGACACCAACCTGTCCTCACCCCTCAACAGGTAACATGAAAGCCCACTTAGAACTAACTGTTCCCCCACCTCCCCATATACCCTAGATTCCACTTATCCTGCCCCTTCCCTCCCTTCTACCCCAGACCCACCCCACACACAGAGATGAGCACCATTCTTGATTTATTTTAAAAATATTTCTCCACTTTTCTCTTAAATCTTTTTATTAAGTTTGCGATTTCTTCCTGTGTGTTAAAAAAGCTTTAGTTTATTAGTGTGTGTTCGCGACGTGTGTGTGTGTGTGTGTGTGTGTGTGTGTGTGTGTGTGTGTGTATACACACATGCTGCAGTGACTGCCTGTAGGTCATGGGATATGTTTCAGGACTTGGCTCTCCTCTTCCAACATAGGTATGGAGATTGAAATCGAGCCCAAGGCTCTTACCTGCTAAGCCATTTCACCAGCCCTCTTTAATTTCCAGAATTTTTCTTTCGTCCCCCCCCCCCTCTCTTGTTTTTTTGTGATAGAGTCTCTCACTGTGTTGCTCAGTTTGGTCTCAAGCAATCCTCCTGCCTTAGCTGCTGAAGCAGCTGGGACTATGGTATAAACCATCACACCCTGCTTAGAGTTTTGTTTCTTTGTTGATTTGTTTGCCAGTTTTTTCTTTTTCTCCTCCCCCCCTCAGGCATCCTGCTCCTATTACTTTTGAGCAAAAATGTTCTCTTGCCTCTAATAATATTTTCTCTCTTTTTACTCTTGCTGATTATCCCTAAGGGTTTGTTGATTCGTCAATCAATTTGGAGACAGTTTACTGCTGTGAAGCTCAGGTTAGCCTTGTACCCTCAATTCTATTGTCTCGGCCTCCTGACCGCTGAGATTACAGATATGCTACAATACCTGACCCAGGCTCTTTCTCTATTTTCCTCTTTTTTTCTTCTTTCTGTCTTCTGCATCAGAACTTCTCAGAGGCTGCTGGAAAAGCACTGCCTGGAGCCCCTGGTCTTGGAAGTTTTGTTGTCCTGACTGAGATGGGAGCAATATTCTTCCCAGAATGATTGTTGTGTCTTCCAGTCCCAGGCCGGGCACTGTTCCTGAATGCTCCAGGATAGGACTGTAGCCCTCACAGTGCGCCCACATGTCCTCGCCTGACAGCATCTTGCATTCCTGCCCTTCTGCCCGTGTGCCTCTCCTTCCTGTTTAGGTTGGACAGTAGGCTGGCTCTGGCCTCCAGAACAGTGGCTGACCTTGGCTGTCCTCACCTGCTGGGCAGACACAAATTGAGGCTAACATCCTTGGAATCAGAAGAGAAATCAAAGTCCATTTGTGGAAGCACTCAGTAGACAGGAAGGCCTCTGGCCAAGGCCAAAACATCTCTCCATTGTTTTGCAGCTCCAAACAGGAAGGGAAGGGAGGGCGAGCTTGTGCAAAGTCCTGAGGGCAAGGGAAGCCAAAGTGGATGTGTGAGTGGGGCAAGCCATCTCACATTAAGAAGGGGACACAGTCTCTCTTAATAAGCCATGTAGAAAGGCCTGTGTCCTGATATGCGTGACTAACCTCTTCATCTTTGGTCCTCTGAAACCGTTTCACAACCTCATTTATTCCCCCCTCTTGTTTTTAAAGGCAGGGTCTCATGTTGTCCAGGATGGCTTTGAACTTCCTGTGTAGCCAAGGGAGACCTTGACCTTTTGATCTTCTTGTGCTAGGATTACAAACACAGCATGCACCACCACTCCTGACTTAGTGTAAGACTTTCAATCCTGTGTCCAAGAATGGGTGTGTGTGTAAAACCAAATTAGAGTTGACTTCACACAGAGAAAGAGGGATGAATAAGAATGGCAATTGTATCCCCGCCACCGTGTGCATGGTGTGTGTGTGTGTGTGTGTGTGTGTGCATGGTGTGTGTGTGTGTGTGCATGGTGTGTGTGTGTGTGTGTGTGTGTGTGTTGGGGACAAGGTCACAGCCTATGTGCCCCCAGTTGACCTCAAACTTTTGAAAATCCTGCCTCTGCTTCCTGACTGCTGAGATTATAGGCAGACATTACACCTAGCTATCCCAGTTTGGGTGACGACTCCAAAGCCCAGAGTTGCAGCCATTATGCCACCCTGCCTACACAGAGGCGTTCATTTGTCTTTGAATGGCCACTCAAAACAAGGCCTTATGAATAACTTAAATATATGGCCAGGCGTGGCAGGTTTGGGCAGACTGACTGACCCAGGTAGACTGCCTTAAATGACTAATTTCACAAACACATCGCACACCCGTTTGTGTCACATCTGCTGTTGTCCCATTGCCCAAAGAGAGTCACCTAGTCCAGATCTTAGCTTGTGACAGTGGGAGCTGTGACCCTCTCTGAATGTTGGGCGGCAGAATATTTGGTGGCAGTAAAAGGTTTCTGAATGCACAACAACCAAAACCAAATTCAGAATAAAATGTATAATTATTTTAAGGCCTTTCAGTTTGTGCTTCTGAGTACTTCAAGGGATCGACTTCACTGCAAACTCAGTTTTTTCTTCTTTCTTTTGTTTTGTTTGTTTTTCGAGACAGGGTTTCTCTGTAGCTTTGGAGGCTGTCCTGGAACTCGCTCTTGTAGATCAAGCTGGTCTTGAACTCACAGAGATCCACCTGCCTCTGCTTCCCGAGTGCTGGGATTAAAGGCATGTGCCACCACTGCCCGGTTTGCAAACTCAGTTTTAAACACAAACATGTATCATGCCATGTGACACCAAGGAATGTTGCTCTTTGTGGTTGGGTAGAACACTGTTATTTTATTATATCAAATAAACTTCCATCAATTAGAAAAAAATCTATATCCAGCTGTAATTTCTAAAATGTTCAGTATAGATTCATTTTGAAAACATTTTTTTCTAATCTAATTAACTCCTGTTCAATAAAAACATAATGTGAGCCCAGTCTACAAGGGCTAGTTCCAGGACAACCTCCAAAGCCACAGAGAAACCCTATCTTGAAAACAAAAACAAAAACCATAACTTGAAGGAAGCTCTTTTAGCTGGCTGACCTTGAACTCAGTGTCTGGTTGGGATGGCCATGAACTTCTGATCCTTCCAAGTGCTGGAATTACAGTTGTTTGCCACCATATCCAGTTAACATGGTCCTGGGACTGAACTCAGGGCTTCTTCACACATGCTAGGCAAGCACTCTGCCAACTGAGCTATATCCGAAGTCCTGAATATGGTTTTAAAAAATATATTCCTAGCTGGGAGGTGGTGGCGCAAGCCTTTAATCCCAGCACTCAGGAAGCAAAGGCAGGCAGGTCTCTGTGAGTTTGAGGCCAGCCAGGTCTTTAGAGGGAGTTCCAGGGCTACACAAAACAAAAAACAAGAAGAATTTATGAGGCTCACTCCGGGACTATATAATGTGGACACACGTTAGTTCTTTGGTTGGGTTCGATTCAGTATCTTTCTGTACTAAAACAAACAGAAACAAAGAACCCAAATAGATTTCTGTGTCTCAGAAAGTATTTTAGTTCCTGGAATTTTAAATCTTTTTTTTTGCTGTTAAAACATCATGTAGTGGGAGGATGCAGAGAACTCTTTAGTGTTGGCTTTATCAAGATCCTTGAATATCTCTATTCTTCTAGAATCACTTCCAAAAGAAAATGGGAACACATTAGTTATATGAATGCCATGAGATTATGGGTGATGAGCGGTAGCTATGTATGTATGTATGTATATGTGTGTGTGTGTATGTATGTACATATGTGTGTATGTATGTGTGTATGTGTGTATGTATGTATGTATGTGTGTGTATGTGTGTGTATGTGTGTATGTATGTGTGTATGTATGTGTGTATGTGTGTATGTATGTACGTTAGTACGAACGTAGAGTCAGGGTCTTGCTTTCAGCTGGTCTGTAATTCACGCTCTTCCTGCCTCAGCCTCGTGAGTTCTGGGATTACAGGTGTGCTTCCGCAAGCCTGGGTGGCACTTTCTTATGCTCATAGATGTTGTCACATGGGTAATTGAGCTCTCCCAGCCTTGGAGTCTGATGAAGTCCTTCAAGTATGGGGCTGTGATGGGTGGGCCTCAGGGGTTGATCATGCTCCTACCATGCTCAAGGCCTTGAGTTTGAGCCCCAGGAATGAAAAAAAGAAAAAAGAATTCGAGTAGTACATTAAGTAGTAGAGAAATAATCTTAGGCACTGAAGCGCCATCTCTTCCTATGATCAGTGATTCCCTGGGAGCTTGACTGCTTCCAGAATAGGAAAGTTTAGTGACCTCATTGCTTCCCTGCTGTTTTAGGTGAGGGGGCGAGGGTGGGTCCTAAGTTCTACACTGTCACCTTGTGGATATGATGGGAATTGCATCCTCGTCTGAGAGGCAAAACCTGAACTTGAATGGGCTCTTCTGAGCTTTTTAGCTCACCTAGCTCCACATCTGCCGAGTCCTTTCCACCTGAGCATCCCAGGGTGTAATACAGGCTCTGACTTCTCTTCAGTCATTCAGTGTCACCTCTTCAGTCCATTAGAGGATACTCTTAGAGTTTACAGCCCGGTGGAGGAGACAGCCTGGAGAAATAACTAGATATATTAATAAATTATGAGACAGTAATGGGTGCGGGAGGCAGGGGAATTTTACTGGGAAAGCTAAGAAGGTCAGGGTTACCCAGATGAGAAAAGTTTCAAGTTGGCACCTGAAGGATGAGAAGGAGGCGTTAAGGAAAGAACACAGGCAAAAGTCGTGAGGTAGGAAAGAACTTGTTAGTTGAGTGGGGAGGACTGGGGGGTGGGGGAACTAGGTTGGAAAGAGCTACATGCATACAGCTCAGGGTGTTAGCACACGGTAAGGACCCTGGTTTCGTTTTGAGTCTATCGGGAAGGCAGTGGAAATTCTAATTGCATTTTTTCAAATGTTTTTAAGAAAATGTTTTTAGGCAGAGTCTCACTATATAGACCAGGGTGGCCTGGAGCTCACAGACATCCATCTGCCTCTGCCATCCATAGCTGTGTGCCCCTTACTTGGTTGAGTCTCTGTTTGACGGAGATAACCAGTGCTGCTGCATGGAGAATGGACTGACATGGGCAGCGGGGATGGTGGGAGATCAGTTGCGGTCCTAGTACAGGAGCTGTGAATAGGATACCAGCAAGAGAGATGGATGGCTGTAGGCTGCTGGTGTCTATATAGTTCAGGAGCCATGTGCAGCCGTGGAGAACTTGAAATAGGAAAGTGTAAAAACTCCATATCAGGCTGAAGGCTTGATTCAGCAACACTAGACAGTGAGAGATCGCCCAGGAATGGTTATTTCTATTTTACCTTTATTTTTTGTTTTATTTTGTTTGTTTTTTGAGACAGGGTCTCTCTACATATCTCTGGAACTCACTCTGTAGACCAGGCTGGCCTCAAATTTAAAGAGATCTGCCTGCCTCTTGCTTATGCCACAAGAGTGCTGGAATTAAAGGCATGTGGCCATGTAGCTGAGGATGGCCTGAACTTCTGGCCCCCTGCCTCCCTTCCTGAGTGCTGTGATTTTAGACTTGTGTCACCAAGCCTAAGAATGAGCTGCTGGGTCTCAAA
This sequence comes from Mesocricetus auratus, assembly GCF_017639785.1. Taxonomy (NCBI): domain Eukaryota; kingdom Metazoa; phylum Chordata; class Mammalia; order Rodentia; family Cricetidae; genus Mesocricetus; species Mesocricetus auratus. The sequence continues at coordinate 67,193,106 of NW_024429191.1, forward strand.
CCCAAGGCTTCAAGCCTGTGCTAGGCAAGGATCTGACACCTGAGCCACATCCTCAGCCAGAAAGCTTCCTTCTATTGTATCTATCTTTTTTGTTTGTTTGTTTGAATGAGGGTCTTATAATGCATCTAAAGCCAACTTGAAATCATGACTCTCTTTCCCTGAGTACTGGGATCACAACTGTGTACCTATGCCTAGTTCTTATTATGTTTTTTTTTTAAATTTCCCTCTAGATACAGAGTTTCTCTGTGTAGCCCTGACTGCCTTGCAACTCACTCTGTAGACTAGGCTGGCCTTGAACTCAGAGATCCACCTGCCTCTGCCTTCCATGTGCTGGGACTAAAGGCATGCACCATCACTGTTTTTTATTGGGCAGGAGTTACCAGATTAGAGAAAATGCTTTCAAAATGAATGTATACTGAACATTTTAGAAATTTCTAGCTAGGTATAGATTTTTTTCTAATTAACAGAAGAAGTTTACTTGATATAACAAAACAATAGTGTTCTACTCAACCACAAAAAGCAGAAAAAATGAAAAAAATGAGTGTGCAAAAACAAAACCCAAGATGCCTAAATATGTTATTACATATTTACTTGTGTGCTTCCTGTAGATACATATGTATACGGCACTTGTGTGGAGGTGAGGATTTCAGTTTTTTCACTTTGCACATCCTGGGGATTGAATTTAGGCTGTCAGACTTAGTATTCATATTGTCAGTCTGTCCCCCCCCAAAAAAAAAGAAAAACAAAAAACAACCTCAAAATACTTAATGTGACAAATATACATATTCCTGAAATAATACTTTGAAATTCCTTAGTTCTTTTTTGGAAACTTGTTTTGATTTATTTTTAGTTTATGTGCATGTGTGTTTCATTTGTGTGTATATCTGTGTACCATGTCCATGCAGTGCCCATAAAGACTATCATCTCCTCTGGAACTGGATAGGTTTGTGAGCCACCCTGTGGGTCCAGGGAGTCAAACCACGTTTCTCTGGAAGAGGAGTCAAGGAATATTATTTTAAGTGGGCAAAGATGTGTTACATTTGCTTATGTTGTCTTTGTTAATGATGTAAAGTTATGTTACATTTGTTTATGCTGCCTTTGTTTAACTGTGTAAAGATGTGTTGCTGTTTTACTTTGCCTGCCTAAGGCACCTGATTGGTCTACTAAAAAGCTGAATGGCCAATGGCTAGGAAGCAGAGGGTTAGGCAGGGCTGATGGGCATAGAGAATAAATGAGAGAGAAGAGAAACAAGAGAGAAAGAGAGGGACAAAGCTGGGGCCAGAAGCCAGGCAGCTTGCCTGCCAGTCAGACACTGGAAGAAGTAGGAAAGTAAGAAAGAAAGAAAGAAAGAAAGAAAGAAAGAAAGAAAGAAAGAAAGAAAGAAAGGTAAAAAGCCCTGAGGCAAAAAGAAGATGAAGAGAAACAGGTTAATTTAAGTTAAAGAAATAAAAGCTAGCCAGAGATGAGCACAGTCTAAGGCCAAGCGTTCATAATTAATAAGAAGTCTCCATGTCCTGATTTGGGAGCTGGTTGGTGACCCAAAAGAAAAAGCCTGGTACAGGGCTCCTAATCGCTGAGCCATCTCCCGGGTTCTTGAGAACTGTATAAAACAGAAGGTTTCTAGCAGCAGCAGAGCTCCTAAAACCAAATCCATTGTTTTGAGAAATGAATGGGCAACTGGAAATGATGTCTCATGCCTTTAATCGCAGCATGCAGGGAGCAGAGACAGGCGAGTTCGAGGCCAGCTTGGTCTACAGAGTGAGTTACAAGACAGCCAGTGCTGCATAATGAGACCCTGTTTCAAAGATGGAGGGGACGGGGATGGACAGATGATGGACCACATATGAGGCATCTTCTACTGACAATGCATGCTTTCTTTCTCTGTTTGCAGTCTGCTAGAAATACCAACCCAGGGGCCAGGATATTTCAGTTTAAGATTTTTGTTTATTTTTCTTCTTCCTTTTCTTTTTTGAGGGCATTTCAGTTTAATATCAGTTACCCAGCATTAGCATAAACTCCGACAACTTTGGGTCAGGTTCTGTTTTCTTTGGAGCTGGCAAAGTGACCACCAGACAACAGGTCATTATTCTGAATGGAGAGCTTTGTACCAAGAAGTCACATCCCTTCTAGCTATAATTTGCTATGTATCTAATGATTTTTTTCATGTAATGATTATTGATGAGTCTCAGAGAACTTCAGCCACATGTTGGACTCTCCTCTTCTTCACCTGAGACAGGGTCATGAGATTCAGGGTTGCACCGAACTTCCTCTTGAAGGGAAGAGGCAAAAGCACCTTGTCCTAAGTGCTGCCATTTTGACTTCAGACTCCATTTCACCTGTACAGTTAAACAAAGTTCAGGTTCCCAAGTCCTAGGGGAGCTGAGATCCTTGTGATAGCCGACCCACCTCCTACCTAAGCCATAGAAATAATAGTTATGCATCTTTAGTTCTTTAGAAACATTGTAGCTGTTCCTAACTACAGAAGGAACAGATCAATCTGATTGGCTGGACTGAAAGTCTTGCATAGCATGTACAATGGTTAACAATGATGGAGCGTTCAAGGAGCCCCTGATCTTTAAATTGTGATTGTAACTATAACTTGGCAACAAATGCTTGTGACTTTTGTGCTTAAATACTTGCTTCAACTGGTATTTGGTGTCCTGATGGATCAAACCCCTCCCCTTTCCCCTTCCTTTGTGCTGTCCTGCACTAAATCTTGCCTTGAGGTGACTAATGTCTTGTGTCTGCTTTTGGTTGTTTCAGAGCCTTAGACGACAACATCTGTAGTGGAGAGCATCTTGAATACCCCTGGTCCTCCTGCTTCTACTCAGCAGTAGCCGGGGTTCTTGCAGTGTACCGCCACACCCAGCAGGTTTACTTACCTTTGTGAAACTAACTGGTGAATGCTTCTTGGGGTCTTCCTGATGTTTATTTCCCCAAGCCTTGTGCAGGAAGAGGTGTGTTATGGGTGCATTAGATGCTGTGATGCAATATTTGAGAGCATCAGTTTTTTGTTGTTGTTATTGTGTTTGTTTGCTTTTGTTTTTGTTTTTCCAGACAGGATTTCTCTGTGTTATAGCTCTGGCTGTCCTAGAACTTGCTCTGTAGACCAGGCTGGCCTCTAACTCACAGAGATCCACCTGCCTCTGCCTCCCAAGTGCCAGGATTAAATCATGATTTACCACTGCAGGGCTTTGAGAGGATCAATTTTGAAAGACAAAAGTGCCTTCAATCCCAGGACTCTGGAGGCAGAGGCAGTCGGATACTGTGAGTTCGAGCCCAGCCTGGTCTACAAGAGCTACTTCAGGACAGCCTCCAAAGCCACAGAGAAACCCTGTCTCGAAAAACCTAAAAAGAAAATTATTTAAATTTTTTAGATAAGTAATTACATTTTCCCCTTTCCCTTTTCTCCTCCACATCCTCCTCTGTACCCTCTCACCTTGCTCTCTTCCCAAGCCATGGCTTCTTTTCCTTACAGGTGAATGTTTTGCCTGAATGCATGCATATGTAGCATGTGTATGCTACCAGGAATTGAAGCTGGATCCTTCTTCCCAAGGACAGCAGGTACTCTTAGTTACTGAGACATTGCTCCAGCCTTGAGAAAGATTTCTTTTAGCCGGGCATTGGTGGCACACGCCTTTAATCCCAGCACTCAGGAGGCAGAGGCAGTCGGATCTCTGTGAGTTCGAAACCAGCCTGGACTACCAAGTGAGTTCCAGGACAGCCTCCAAAGCCACAGAGAAACCCTGTCTCAAAAAACCAAAAACAAAAAAAAAAAGAGAAAGATTTCTTTTACCTCACACTGTAGGGCAGTGGTTCTCAACCTGTGAGTTGCGACCCCTTTGGGGGTCAAACGACTCTTTCACAGGGATCTCATATTAGATATCCCACATATCAGATATTTGTCTTATGATCTATAGCAGTAGCAAAATTACAGTTATGCAGTAGCAACAAAATCATTTTATGGTTGGGGGTCACCACAACCTGAGGAACCATATTAAAGGGTCACAGCATCAGGAAGAGTGAGAACCTCTGGAAGGGTTAGGGGTTCTAGCCCATGACTCTTTGGGCCTGTGGTGAGGCAGCATATTTTGCCAGGAGCACTGAGTGAATAGAATAGATCATGTGACCCAGGAGCAGAAGGGAAAGAGGAACGGAGCCAGGTCCCACAATGCCCATCAGGGCATGTTCCCAGTGTTAGGTCTCTCTGTGTAGGCTACACAGTTTTCTTTATCATTGTTTTTTTCTTTTTTAAGACAAGGTTTCTCTGTGTAGCCCTGGATGTCCTGGAACTCACTGTGTAGACCAAGCTGGCCTTGAACTCACAGAGATCCACCAGACTACTTCCAGAGTGCTGGGATTAAAGGCGTGCACCACCACTGCCCAGCATTTTTTTTTTTTTGAGACAGAATTCATCTACAAAACCCTGGCTGTCCTGAAACTCTCTATGTAGACCAGGCTGACCTGCCTCAATTTCCAGAGTGCTAGCATTAAAGTCAAGTACTATTATATCCAGGCTAGATTTCATATCTTAAGGGTTGTTCCCCCAAGCCTGGCATTTTGGGGGTGATGTCTTTAACACAGGGTCCTATGGACAGTTGGCATCTAAGCTTTGACTTGGAGCATAATGAGAACACACAGGGTACGTGTGGAGACCAGATTTAGATTCTCCCCAGTATGTATGTGTGAGCTTGGACTTGGCTTCCCATCTCTGGGTCTCAGTTTCCCCAGTTTTATGAAAGACATGGCTGGAAGTGAGAGGTCACAGTTACTGTGAGTTCCTGCTTCTCCCAAGTTCACCACACCCACAAGTGGGGTGTGCTGGTTCCTTCTCCAAGACGAGAAGAAAGAAGTTAAATGCCTTACCAACTTATCTAAAGGAGTAGAGAAAGAGGGAGGGAGAGAGAGGGAGAGAGAGAAAGGTAAAGTCAAAATTCAAAGGGTGGTCTTTCTGGCTCCAAAGCCAAGGGGAAAGTCTTTTTATTCTTTTCATTATGCTCCTTGCTTACCTACCTCTGAAATTATCAGTGTGTGTGTGTGTGTGTGTGTGTGTGTGTGTGTGAGAGATGAACTTGGATTTATAACATTTTTCCAAAATCCATTACTGAAATATGCAAATATAAGAGATGATTGTGGCTGGTGAGATATGTGGGTAGAGGTGTTTGCTGCCAAGCCTAACAATCTGAGTTCAATCCCCAGGATCCACACAGTGGAAAGCAAGAACTGACTTCGATACTCGTGCAGAGCCATGTGAATACCCGTCTACAGACACACACACACACACACACACACACACACACACACACACACACACACACACACACACACACAAAATAATCAGATGTCAGGAAAGGAATGATTACTACCCAGTGGAACAGAAAATAAGCCAAGGCTTTTGAGAAATACTCAGAAATGTTACAGAATGTGCTAGATAGACCTGTTTACATGAAATGGATACTTTCAAAACCACACTCAGGAGGTCACATTACAGAGGGATCATTTCCTGTCTCAGGATGAAAAGTCACAGGAATTCGGAGGGAAATAGTTTAACAGTCATTATTACACACTCAGAGTCAGATACGCTTAGCATCACGTGGCAAACCGTGTTAGTGAAAGTCTACACAGCATTGGGACTGACGGGGCCTCCTTCAAGTAGGGTCCGGAGCGTTCAGTCAGGGCAGAGGAGCCTGGCATCATGGAGAAGCTGTTTGTGTTGGTCTTTGCTCTCACTCTGCTGGTATTCTCCTCAGGTAGGTTCTCTCCCCAAGGACATGGCTTACTTTTGCGCTGACCAGACCATGCATGGTATATATTGATATTTTGATACACTTTCTTTTTGTAAGAGCAAGCTTCTAGAATTTCTATTATTTAAAAGGGAGGAAAATTACTTTCTTTGAAAAGCCTTAGGATGTGTTTGAGTACTATTTTCAGAAATGCTGAAGAGTCTCCAATTACATCTTCTTTTAAAGCTCATATCCGATCACAGAAGCTTGGTATGCTTTTATTATGCTAATATCTTTTAATGTTTCAATGAGCCTCTCCCACCAATAACAATTTTGTGATCGTAACTTCTCAGTGGAATGTGTGAAGACTGAATTTAACACAGACAATAGGATGGGGAAAATATGTTTTTTAAAACCATATTCAGTACTGGAGATAGCTCAGTTGGCAGAGTGCTTGCCCAGTTTTGCGTGAAGAAGTCCTGCGTTTAGTCCCAGGGCCACGTTAGTTGGACATGGTAATAAGCAACTGTAATTCCAGAACTCGGAGAATCAGAAGTTCAAGGTCATCCTAACTAAACCAGGGCCACGTTAGTTGGACATGGTAATAAGCAACTGTAATTCCAGAACTCGGAGAATCAGAAGTTCAAGGTCATCCTAACTAAACACGGAGTTTAAGACCAGTCAGCCCAAAGACCTTGCCTTAAAACAAAAACAAACGACCCCCCCCCATACATTACATAAAGGTCCACTTTAGATGAATGGGCCATTGCAGGAAATAAGAAGTAGATTCAAATCCCGAAGCTTTTGCTCCGAGTTAACCATAGTAGAAACAATTTAAAAATCCCCAAGTCCTCAGAGATGCCACACTCTTCGGGACAGATTTCTCTTTGTGTTCTAACCAAGACTGAACTTGCAAATCCCCTCTGGAGCGCTGTGACGGAGTGGGCACTCCTGGGCCTGGGGATCTCTCAAGTCTCTTCCTGGTTCTTTCTAGAAGCCTCCCCAGTACTGACAGAAAAGCAAGCCAAACAGCTCCTGAGGTCCCGGCGACAGGACAGACCCAGCAAACCCGGATTTCCGGATGAACCCATACGGGTGAGCGCTTGGCCCTGGCAATTTGATAGCACACACTGACTTCTGAATGGGCATCCATTCTGGTCACTGGGTGGGTTGTGAGATGGGGGTTCTATTACAGACCCAGGAGTGAGACACGTGTGATCTTCACCCCTGGAGACGCTGGCTCCACTCACCTACTGTGGACAGCGCACTGAAAACAGAAATAGCAGGGTCTGCGGGGCGTGCTGTGTATCCCCACATCCCGAGGGGGCTGCTCAGCATCTCCCTCTTCTGCTCTGCTGGCTCAGCAGCTGCTCCTCTTGTCTGATGCTAACCCACTGTCTGCCTCTTGGACCCCAGGCAGTCCACTAGCATCCTTAGCCAGCAGTGGCCATCTTGGGTAGGATCCTGGTACCAGCTGCCTCTGATTATGGCCTTTGTCCTCAGCTCTGCCCTGTGGGTTATGGTTTCCACTTGCCTAATCTTTCTGAGCCAGGGCACCTGTGATAGCTAATATTGATAGTTAGCACAGCGGGATCTAGAATCAGTTCTAAGATAAGCCTCTGGGTATGTCTGAGAGTTTCAAGATGGAAGACCCAACCTAAATGTAGATAGCACCGTTTTGTGGACTGGGTCCTTGATTGCATTTAAAAAGAGAAAGCAAGCTGGGTATTGGCTTTCATTTTTTTATTTTTTATTTATTTATTTATTTTTGGTTTTTCGAGACAGGGTTTCTCTGTATTGTCTTGGAGGCTGTCCTGGAACTCCCTTGGTAGACCAGGCTGGCCTTGAACTCACAGAGATCCGCCTGCCTCTGCCTCCCAAGTGCTGGGATTAAAGGCATGCACCACCAACGCCCGGCGGCTTTCATTTTTTTAAATAACATTAAAAAACTTTTCAAATCATAATATAATTACACATTCCCCACTTTTTTTTCCTCTCACCAACCCCTCTCAAATTCATGACCTCCTTTTCTTTAATTGTTGTACACACACACACACACACACACACACTCCTGAATACACAAACACTACCTACTCAGCCCGTATGCATACGATCTCAGGGTTGACAACAGATAACTAACTGGGGGGCTATTCCCTAGGAAAGACCATCTCTCCCCCTCTCAGCCCTCCCCAGTTGCCCACAGTTCTTTGTCTGGAGTTGAAGCCTTGCAAGCTCTCCCTCTTCCATGTTAGCATGTCCACTGATGCTGTCCTTGCTCAAGTCTTTGTTAGGCAGCCGTGTTGATAATAACTAGTTCATGGATGCAGTCTCTCTGACATTTCTAGGAGACAATCTCGCAGCACACTTCCTAGGCCTCAATGTGCATAATTTGCTATTTGAAAGAAGTTTATTGGGCCGGGAAAGTAGCTCAGTGGAAGAATGCTCACCTGGGATGCACAAGGCCCTTGATTTGATCCCTAGCATAGAAAAAGGAAAAAAACCATCGAAGGTAAATGCTGATAACTCAAGGCCAGACTATGTTGAGTCTTTGAATTTACTTTGCTTCTTCTCTCATTCTTTCTTTGCTTTACATTTACTTATTTAGTGGTGTGTACACACATGTGGAGGCCAGAGGTCCACTTGGGGGAGTTGGTTCTCTCCTTGTATCGTGTGGGAGCCGGGGACTGAACTCAGGTTTTCAGGGTTGGCAGCAAGCACCCTTACCCACTGAGCCCACCCGCTAGCCTGAGTCTCTGCTTTCTGTCTGTGTGGGAAGTTTCCTTACTTTACTGTCCATCATTGCACTCAGCTTTCTTTCCTGCACAGACATTGAATTTATGGCCTTGCATAAGCAGGGCAAACATCTGCCGTTCAGTTCATGCCGGCCTTTGAGGTTTTATCTGACAGTGCTTGCACCTGGCGGTATTGAGCTCTGTGGGGCAACGGCGTTGGCCCTTGCTGAAGGCTGTGTAGGCCTCCACCTGCAGGTGTTTGGACCGTTGGAGTTCAGTTTCCTGCCTCCTGCGAATGTGCTGCACTTGGCTTTGAACTCTGCCGTGTATGGTCGTCTCCCGGCTTACAAACTTCCGAGTGTACTCCTTTGCTGATGATATTGTGCCTGTTTCTGGCTTGGGGCCATCACCACCCCTGAGAACACGCACAGCTGGATCTGAATGCAAAGCATGGTGGCCCTGTGCTTGCCAGCGTGTCTTGGGATGTCAGTGAGGTCCCATCTTTGGCCAGGCAGGGTCAGGAGCTTCACAGAGGGGTGGACATCATCCAAGAACCCTTGGCTCTTGAAGAGCCAATCCTCCTTCTCCCCCGCCCCCTTTCTCTTTTTCAGACAGGGTAGGCTATCCTGGAACTCACTATGTAGATCAGGCTGGTCTTGAACTCACAGAAAGACACAGAGATCCACTTGCCTCTGCTTCCTGAGTGCTGGGCTTAAAGGTGTGAGACACCATGTCTGGCCTACACTCGTGTGTTTTGAAAAAGGTTTTGCAAAAAATATTATGTGTCAGACTATCTGAAATCCTTCTTCCATGCTCATCGTTGGGCCTTTACTTGAGCCCCTGGGCTGCTTGGAATGATGCCAGTGGAAAGCTGTCTCAGGGTCAGGTAGGATATCCCCTGGACATCATTGCAACGTGGTTGGGTTTTGTGCTGTATATATACACTGTGGAACCATCCAGGGATTTTAAGCAGGGCACTGATCTAATTAGGCCTGCTTCTCAGGAACCATTTAGAGGTTCAGGGTACAGAGCCTCTTAGATGCTGGCCTTCAAACCCTGCTGTACATGAGAAACACTGTTGACATGTCATCCATCTCCTTGTCATGGTACCCAGGAGATGGACTGGTGGATTTTGGCAAACGAGTACAGTTGTCAGCTTTTGGTGGGAAGGCATGTACTCCTGGTAACTAAGCCTAGAGCCCCACATGCTTACTGCCAATGTAACTAATGGAGATGCTGGCTAGTGGGATGGTTTTATTTTGTTTCTCACTAAGTGCCTGGATGAAAGAAAACTTCATCCGAGAATGAAGAAGCCATGGACAGGGGTGATGGGTGGTGCTTTGGGGGTAGTGTTAATTCAAAAGGAAAATGCGCATGGAGACTTGCAGTCTCTCCTCATGAAGATCTGTTGTGTGGCGTCTGTCATCTTGACTCTTGGCTTAAGCATCTCTGCGACTGGCTTCTGCCGAGTTACCAGCTTGCTGGAAACAGGTTCAGACAAGCTCTGCCCAAATACCCTGAGCTGTGACTGAAACAGTTTCTGTCTAGTTCCTACACCTAACGTGTTTGTGATGATCAGGCTGGCATCTGTCCTGGGGGAGCAGGGAGGAACGGGACCATTGATGGAGGAAGTTGTGGCCTGGAGGGAAACAGATGGCTCTGGGGAAGAAGCAGGGAGGGGCTTTAAATGCAGTAGGGCAGCCTGGAAGCAAGAGGGTGAGGCCCACTGTGTGTGGGAGATAGGAAGAGGGACCGGAGGAAGGGATATGAATGGAGCCCAAGGAAGGCAGTCTGCTAGGATCCCCTGCTCTAGGAAACCGCTGCTGCGTGTATCTGAACACTTGACGTTGGGTTTGCAGTTGATTTTGCTGCATGCTGTTTTATTCCCTGCAACCCCCAGCCACACACAACCATGTGTGTAAGTGATTTTCTGGAAGGAATGATGACTGGCAGGCAGTACACTGTGGGATGATCATGGAGGGGAAAGTCACCCCTGGAATCTAGAAGCTGCTGTGCTAGAGAGAGGAACGGGCTGTGGCGGTCATTTATAATTAACTTGGCTCTAGGTCTGCAGAGATTCTGGGGAGTAGGGTCTGGACTTCCTGGAAATGGGATGGGAGCGCCCCAGAGGCTGACATTCATTTAGGGACAAGGCATGTGGAGACAGATAGATTTTACTGAGTTGTCATAGTGACTCTATTGTGTCAGAGGACTTGTAGGTCTAATGAAGCCTCAACAAGCTCACAGAGGCCAAGACCAACCAAGCAACCCAACCTGCTTTGGACACAACTGAAGATGGGGCTCTAGAAGAGAAGGCAGAGTGGGAAGTCCTTTGAAGCTGAGATGTCCCCATAGGCTTGTGTTTTGAGTATTTATTCCTCAGCTGGCACTGGGGCCTGGCTGGGGAAGTGGTTCAGTAGGAGCAAACCTTTGAAAGTTGTACCTGGCTCCTGGTTCTTGCCCTTGGTTCACCATGATGTGAACAGTCACACACTCTTGACTGCTTTGAACTGAGATCTCTGCTTTGCCTTCCGCACCACGATTAACTAAATAAACTCTCTAAAACCACGAGCCAAAACAAGTCTTTTATAAGTCATATATATATATACATATATATATATATATATGATTATAGCTGGGTGGTGGTGGCATATTCTTTTAATCCCAGCACTTAGGAGACAGAGTCAGGTGTATCTCTGAGTTCAAGGCCAGCCTGGTCTATAGGGCTAGTTCCAGGACAGCCAGGGTTACACAGAGCAATCTTGTCTCTGCCGAAACAAAAACAACACAAAAGAATTTACATATATATATATGTATATTTTAACTTTTGATTTTTTTTCTCCCTGGGACAGGGTTTCTCTGTGTAGCCCTGACTGTCCTGAAACTCTCTCTGTAGACCAGACCGGTCTGGAACTCAAAGAGAATCACCTGCCTCTGCCTCCTGAGTGCAGGAATCAAAGGCGTGTGCTACCATCGCCACTACCACTAGGCTTATTAATATTTTCAGTGGTTTGTATTTTCATGTATCTGCATGGGGATTATGTGCTTGTGAATGCAGGTACCCAAAGAGGTCAGAGGTAACAGATTCCCTTGAGCTGGAGTGACAGGTGGTTGACAGCCACCCGACATGGGTGCTGGAAACTGAACTCTGGTCCTCTGGAAGAACAGTAAGTCCTAATTACTGAGCTGTCTCTCCCGCCTGAAGCTTCCTATCCTGTATTGTTTCTGTCAGGTACTGAGGTTGCAGTGGTGTGAAAGTAACAAATATAAAAATGATTCTGAGCTCCTCTGGAAGAGCCCCTCAGCCATGGGAATGCGTGTCTCCATCTTCAGGGCTGGATCTCAGTTCTTGCTGCCCAGTGTCGTCTCTAGAGAGCTGCTCAGGCTTGCTTCATTTGAGCTCATTGGATGGGCAGAATCCAGGCTGCCTAAATATGGCATTTGCTTTGTCTCTTAGGGCCTTCACCCCCTCCAGCTTCCGTTTCTCCTCCTTCTGTTTTATGGGTCTGCAGCTGGGTTTCCTTGGCCTGAGTCTTAGCCTTTAAAGTTGCTTAAATGTCAGAGCATCCCCGGGGCATTGCCCTCCCCGTTCCTTTGTTCCTTTAGTCCCGTGACTTGAAGCTTACCTCCGTACCGATGGCTGCCCACTTCTGCGCCTGCCTGATCTCTTTCAGGAGCTCTGGACTGGATAACTCAGCTGTCAGCTCTCTATTTGTGCTTGAATATTTAATAAGCATCTCTGATCTAACGGCTCCAAAAGGAATTCCTGACTTTACACTCTCCATGGCTGCTGCTCTCGCCTTCCACGTTGGGGCATGCGGCGCCACCCCAGCTCTAGAGCCTGGCCACTTCTAACCCTCCACCGTCCTGTGATAGCTATGAGTAGAGTAAGCAGCAACCCCACTGGCATTCCTGCCTGCCCACTGCGTCATCGGTTTCCAGTCTTCAGTTCTTTTTATCCACAGGCACTGGAGGTCTGTTTAGCCCCCATCACCTCACTGTCCCGCCTCTGCTCCAGGCTTGCTGGCCTCTGTACTGTGTCCCCACCATGTCAGGGAAGGGCACTGCTCCAACTCTCCTGCCTGCAAGGCTGGTAAGCAGGGTCCTGTTTCTGCTTTTTCTGCAATGTGGTTGCTTTCACATTTCAACGGGATGTATTCCAACTTGCCATTATTATTATTGTTATTATTATTATTTTGGTTATTCAAGACAGGGTTTCTCTGTAGCTTTGGAGCCTGTCCTGGAACTCCTTCTGTAGACCAGGCTGGCCTCGAACTCACAGAGATCTGCCTGTCTGGGATTAAAGATATGTGCCATCACTGCTCCACCCAATTTGTCATTATTAGTGATGCATATTAGAACTGTATTACCACTTACTTGCCTTTTTTTCTGAACAATGAACTTTTTAGATATTAGCCATATATGATAAAAACCCTCATACATGGGGCTGGAGAGATGGCTCAGAGGTTAAGAGCACTCCCTTGCTGTCTATAACTGTTTCCCAGGGCTTCCATGACATCTCCTGAGGGCATAAGGCATGTAGATGGTGCATGAAAATAAATGCAGGTAAATACTCATACACATAAAATAATAATAAAATACAAAACCTCTCATACACATGAATCTTTTTAGGTTCAGTGAACAAAACACACTGAGTCTCGGCTGGCAGTGGTGGCACATACCCTTAATCCCAGCACTCGGGAGGCAGAGGCAGGCAGATTTCTGTGAGTTCGAGGCCAGTCTGGTCTACAAATAGAGTCCCAGGACAGGAAAATAGCTGTTTGGAAAACAAGCAGATAACAAAACAAAACAAAACAAAACAAGTGGTCTCCATTCTCTCTGTCTCTCTGTCTTTCTGTCTCTGTCTTCGTCTCTGTCTCTCTGCCAGGGTCTTGCTATGTAGCTCTGGCTGGCTTGGGACTCACTGAATATATTAGGCTGGCCTCAAACTCAGAAATACACCTGTGTTTGCCTTCGGAGTGCTGGGATTAAAGGTGTGCACCACCATGTCCAGCATCCTATACTCCTTTAAAATGTATTATTTTTGTAGTTGTGCATGATAAATGACTGTGGATGCATGTACTGAAGTGCTCATGGATAGGATAGAGGACAACTTTGTGGAGTTGACTCTTTCCCACCTTTCTATGGGTTTCAGGGATTGGACTCTGGTCACCAAATTTATATGGCAAGCATGGCTCCCCTCTATAGAGTCACCTTGGTAGTCCAGTTTCCTGTACTCTTGGTAAAACTTTAAATAAAAATTTGCAGGTACAACTTTTGAAATGGAGGGGAAGTTTTGAAAACAAACTTGGCCTACCCATATTTGCATAAGTACCAGGTGAATATGTGTGTATGGTGCAAAAGGGACGATGTTTCTGAGTGACAAGAAGCAAAACTTTACTGTCACCTCCATCCTCTATGTGGCTTGTGTGTTTTCATTTCTTAGGGCCGCCAAAATGGGCTGCGGTGCTTAGAGCAGTAGTATTTTATTATCTCAGGAGCTTGGAGTGTGAGTCAAGCATTGGTGGAGTTAGTTCCTTCTGGTAGCTCCGAAGAATTGTCTGTTACCTGTCCTTCCACTGCCTCCTAGTGGTAGCTGGTGGTCCTTACCGTTTCTTAACCCATTACTCCAACCTGCCTGCCGTCAAGTGGCCTTCTTGCTTGGGTGATCGATGCAGTGTCTACCCTTCCCTCCTTTCAGTGTGGGAATGTTCTAGCTATGTTTCTGGATGCTGTGCTAAAATACCCTGAAAAATGTAACTTAGGGGAGAAAGGGTTTATCTGAGCTCACAGTTCCAGGTTGTAGCCTGTCACTGTGGAGAGGTTAAGGTAGCAGGAACCCGAAACAGTTAGTACATCATGTGCTGATTGAACCCGTATGTACTAAGAAAGTGCCTGGCCACTGAACTGTTATCCTAGTCTCTCACATTTCCCTCTTCAAAGGACACCCTGGCCTTTGGATAGGACCCACCTGTATGATGTCATCTTTAATTGGTAACATTGATAAAGATCCAATCTACAAAACAAAGGCTCACCCTTGTATAAGCGGGCATGAATTTAGAGGGCATACTATTTAAGCAAGCATTAAAAACATCAGTGACCCTATGTATGCTTTCAACAAGGTCATGTAGTTCGTAGTGGGTGATAGTTAGCTTGTCTGCATCTCTGCTCACGACTGACTGACTGCCATATCTTGGCCAAATTGTTTAACACCCCCCCCCACCCCTCGGTGTTCACAGCTAGGAAATGAGGAAATAATAATTGCCTTTTAGGTTCATTGTGAGGCCGGAATGAGAGAACGTGTGGGAGCACTCAGCATAGTGATAACGAGGGGGGTGATTATTTAAAGAAAAGCGTCCCGTAAATAATCCATAAAGCCTTTGTGATGGCTAGTTTTATGTCAACTTGACACAAACTAGAGTCATCAGAGAGGAGGGAGCCTCCGCTAGGGAAATCCCTCCACAAGACCAGGCTGTAGGCAAGTGTGGAGGGAGGGCATCTTCTTAGTTAGTGATTGATGGCGGAAAGCCCAGTCTATTGTGTTTGGGCCATCCCTGGGCTGGTGGTCCTGGGTTCTATAAGACAGCAGGCTGAGTGAGCCCTGAGGAGTAAGCCTGTAAGCATCGCCCTCTATGGCCTCTGCGACGGCTCCTGCCCCCAGGTTCCTGACCTGCTTGAGTTCCTGTCCTCACTGCTTTTGATGAAGAACTGTGATATGGAACTGAGTGAAATAAACCCTTTCTGTCCCAAGTTGCTTTTGGTCACTGTGTTCCATCACAGCAGTAGTAGTGACCTTAACTAAGACAGCCTCCTGCCTCCTATTTGCTTGTGAAAAAGGCAGTGTGCTCTGGCCTGGGGACGTGTTATCCCCAAGCCATCCCCGGGTTCCCTGCTGCCCTTCCAAGGTAACTGATGTTCCAGAACGTCTCACTCAAATGGAGCCTCCGCTCCTTCTCACAAGTGTCTCCATCTACCCGCGAGGCCCTCGGCTCTTCCTGGCACCCTCCTCTTCCTCCCGAAAGTCACAGTGTTTCTCTCTGTCCTGTCTGCCCTTCTGGTATGCTCACACTTCCTTATCTGCACGTTTCCTTTCTTAAGCTTCTATGACTCATCGTCTCCCTGAGTCGACAAACGTTAAATGGGAAACTCTAGCAAGGAGCAAAGCATAAAATTAAAATTGTGCACCATTCTGGGGAGGGTGATGAGATCTTGCGCTGGCTGTCTTGCTTCATCTTGCCTAGGGCGGGGGAGTCTAGTGTGTCTACCCTCTCTACAAGTCACCCGTCAGTCACTTAGTCTCTGTGGTGGTTTGAAGGGGAATGCTGCCCATAGGCTCATATATTTGCATCCCCAGCTGATGAACTGCTTGGAAGGATTAGGAGGTGTGGCCTGGTTGGACTAAGTGTGATCTTGTTGGGGAGGTGTGTCACGGGGGTGGCCTTTGATGTTTCCAAAGCCCATACCAGGCCTAGTGTCTCTCTCTGCCTGCTGCCTAGCGAGCAGGACATAAGGCTCTCAGCTACTGCTCCAGTGCCATGCCTGTCTGCTTCCTACCGTGAGGACAATGGACTAACCGGAAACCGTAAGCTTTCTTTTATAAGAGAAGCCTTGGTCATGGAGTTTCTTCATAGCAACAACAGTGACCAGGAGAGTCCTGTGTCCATCACTGGGTCCATTGCAGAATTGCTGAGCTTCTCTTTTAGCAAGCCTCCCCATACAGCCTCTGCCCTTCATCTCACTCCATCTTGCCCATAGACATTACATCATTTCATGTTCTCACGGCAAAAGGGGAAAGAGCAGTCCAATGAGCTATGTTGACAGCCCCCCCCTCCCCGCCGTGGGTGCATTTGCACTTTTACGTGTGTGCTTACGTGTAGGGAGAGACCTAGAAACCTGTGCTGCTGACCACATCCGTATGTACCTGTACCCATGCCCCAAACAGGCGTGGCCAGTGGCACAGGTGCCTAGGTCTCTCCCTACACTTAACGTGTGTGGAGGCCAGAGGCTAAGCTTAAGTATCATTTTTCAGGATTTATCATCCTTGTATTTTGAGAAAGGGCCTCTCGAAGGCCTGGAGCTCCCCAAGTAGGATAGACAGGCTGGCCAGTGAGCTCAGAGATCTGCCTGCTTTGGTGTGCCCAGCACTGGGATTACAAGGGCACACCATTATGCTTGGGTTTGTAATGTGGGCTCTGGGGATTGAACTCAAGATCTCATGCTTGCAAGGCAAGTACTTTACTAATGGAGCTGTCTGGTCTGTCGTCTTTCTTTGTCATAATTACGGATAAGTTCAGTAACCTTCTCCCTAGACAGATCCACCCAGCCTCCTCTGAGGCAGGCCCTACTCTGTGTCGGGGCAAGCACTTTACTGATTGAGTTACCTCTCCGGCTCTGCCACTTAACATTTGGTTTATTCTGTTTTATAATTAGTTGTTATCACTGGTTTCTTACTTGACCCAGCTGGCAAATTAAACTGTGTGTGTGGGAAAAGCCATAGTATACGGAAGTTCAGTTCGGCAGTTGCTTTTGCAGACATCCTCTAGGGGGGCTGTGGATAGAGAGAATGTCCTCCTCATCTACAAAACAATGTCGTACTTTGCATAAACACAGCGTCTCAAGGTGGATTTCTAGGAAAAGGCCTAGAGGGATATAATGGGTTCTCAGCCCTGTCGTCTCACTGGGGATCAAAGGAGGTGTTTTGGTGAACTTTAAATATAAAGGTTAGATTAAATATAATGGTTAGATTTTTATTTAGTTAAAAAGACTCTTTTTTATTTAATTATGCATTTGTGTGTTTGTGTGTGAGTATGTATTCTTGTGTGTGCAGGTACCTGTGGAGTCCAGAAGAGGGAGTTGGATTCCCTAGAGCAGTAGTTAAGGCAGTTGTGAGCTGCCCAAGATGAGTGCGGGGAACTGAACTTGGGTCCTTTGCACAGACCGTATGTGTTCTTCACCGCTGAGCCATCTCTCCAGTTCCCAATTTTGATATTTTTATGTCTCTCCTGTTACACTGTTCTAAATGGCTTTAGGAGAAGGACAGTTTATTTCACTTCTGGGTCTCTAGCACCAATCCAATGATTGGCATTTACTAAATACTAGTTACGTCTCCGTGCTTCCTGGGATGGGTGGGTGGGGTGCGGGGACTCAGCTGGGTAGAACTCCACTGTGGAACCTGGAGTTTATTTCAAGAAAATCTCTTCTATTGCCTCATTTAAACTCATTAAGCCTCACTTAATCTTTGGAGATTTTAGGGAAGAGGTTGTTTGCCATTTACCAGGGAGAACGATGCAAATTCTTTAAGAAAGTTGACACTCAGGCTTCAGCGATGTCTTCTGTGACCATGGTCACAAGCGCTCCTGTACCCCGGGGGTTTGCCTTCTTAGGAAGCTGGGCCATTTTGGCTTGCCTTCCTTTCAGGCATGTTCTTACTGGGTGAGGATAGATCATGCTAGCTTTATGCCAAGCAGCCTCTGTAGATATGCTTTCATGTTTAGCCCTGTGACAAATGTCCTAGGAACTCCATTAGCCTTTTGTTCCCATGGTCTCAAAGATGGTTCAGAACTACCAAGCTGTCTGTCAGTTGTACTCAGCATGTATTGGCTTTCCTGGGGCCCAGAGCCTTCGGGGATCCAGGGCACTTAACTTCTGAGCCATCCTCTAGCCTGTGTGATTACCTTGCTTTGACTAATGAGCAAAATAATTCTTCCAAATGTCAATGGATCTGTAACCCAGCCCAAATGTCATAGGAAAGGATGGTGACATCTTGGAAAACGTTCATGCCTTGATAGACTTTTGCTATGTCACTCTCGGGTCAGGTCAGGTTCTGCTGGACACTTCATTATCAGGCCACTCCAGTGAGGGTCTGTGTGCAGTTTCCATTCCAATTACCGGGAAACGATTCACTTAAATCATTACAATGGGCATTTGACACGGAACACAAATGCTGGTTTTTGTTTTTGTTTAATTTCTCCCTTCCCCAGAGAAGAGAATCTAAAGAAATGAAAACCTGTTTTCCATCTCCCTCTCCTTTCCCAGTCCAGGAACATTTGAGATGATCATTAATGCTGGGTCATTTCGGACTCGGCCAATGCAATTGTTGAATTTGTGGTTTTGAGCAGATTTGTAGTTTGGCTTTTCATCTTTGACTAATGACTGCTTTCAGGCCTTTGTGGCATATTCATTTCCCTAACATTTAAAATAAATACTGAAGTGTCATGGAAACCGGTGCTGGCTTCTTTCTTGTTCTCAGTGTGTGTCTATTTTGATGGCTTTTCTTTAGTGATGACTTCAGCTGCTGTGAAATAGATACTGACTTTTGCTTTTATGTACATTTGGCTATTACAGCAAGATGATCGACACAGATGGTGAGGGACCTTCCAAGGAGGATTTAGTAGGATAAAAAGCAATCTTTTCATGTATTCATTTATATATTTCTTCAGTGAGCTATACTGAGGCCCTACTGTGCATCAGGCACTAAGACACACACTCAGTTACTGTGGTTGTTGCCATAAAAAACAAACCAATGAATAAAACCTACCTGGGCTGGGTAGCTTGTGACATAATACTAGCTATTCAGGAGGCTAAGGCAGATCATCACTTGAGACCAGGATTTGCTTGTTTTTGAGACACCATCTCTTTATGTAGCCCTCTCTCTACTTAACATTTATTTCATAGGCTTATTTTTTATGTTACGTGTAGGAGTGTTTTGCTTGCATGTATGTGTGTGCACCATGTGAGGGCAGTGGCCCCAGAGGCCGGCATTTGGATCTGCATATGAAAGGGAACATGTGGTGTTTGTCTTTCTGGGCTTGAGTTACCTCACTCAGTGTAATTTTTTCCAGTTCCAAAAAGCAGTGGATGCAACTAAGTAGGTGGTAATGCTTGCTTTACCTGTTTGCGTGCTCTAGGCCCTCATCAAGGGGAATGTTAGCCTCCCCTCTTTCCGTATAACACTTCTTTTCTTTGGAGACAGGGCCTCGCACTAAGCCCATGCTGGCCTGAAATTCATTCTGTTGTCTGGGCTGGCCTTGAATGTACGGCCGTCTTCCTGCCTCAGCCTGCCGTGTTCTGAGATTACAGCCATGTAGCCACCTTATCTGGCTTTTCTGGATGTGTGCACACGTATGGTGTATGTGTACGTGTGTTTTCCTGCGCAGCTGTGCAGGTACAGCTGTGTGCACAGACTGGTGGAAGCCAGAGGTCCTCAGTTGCTCTCCATCTTGCTTTTTGGAGACAGGGTCTCTCATTGTCTCCAGAGCTCAAGACTTCTGAGAGACTGGCTGCCCAGCTAGCCCTGGGATCTTTCTGTCTATCTCGTCAGTACTGGAATTATAGGCATGCATCACTATGCACATTTTGTTTAATGTGGGAGCTGGGGATCTGAACTCAGGTCCTAATCTTGTATGATAAATGCCTTACTAACTGAACTATTTCCCTGCTTCATGCCCCTCCTTTACCAATTTTTAATGATTGTATTTAGTACTGGTTATAGGGTTCCTAGAGGACATTCTCATAACATAAAAACTTCAAGTTCAAACCGGGCCCTCTGTTAAAGGCTTTTCAGTGCTGTAGGAAGGTTTATGCACTTTAAGGCATTTTTGAGCTGTGTGGTAGCAGCGCAGGCCTTTACTCCCAGCATTCAGGAGACAGAGGCAGGTAGATCTTTGTGAGTTCGAGGCTAGCCTGGTCTACAAATTGGGTATTAAGATAGCCAGAGTTGTTACACAGAAGAACCCTGTCTTGAAATCTCTCTCTCTCTCTCTCTCTCTCTCTCTCTCTCTCTCTCTCTCTCTCTCTCTCTCTCTCTCTGTGTGTGTGCATGAATGTTTAGAATGTTTAGACACATATCGAAATGATTTAATCTTGTCACAAATACTGTGTGACTGAATACGCTCATTCTCTCAAGGTGAAATGCCACTTTACTGGTCTGTTTTAGAGTTACTTAAAAATATTTATGTGGTTTCATTTCACACACACTTTGCAGTGTGAAATATAATGGTTATAGCACCCAAGGTTCTTTCGGAGGGAGGCTGACCCTGCAGGCTGAACCATCTGGTTCCCTTGCTGACTGGCTTCCCACTGGGCTGTGTGAAAGACAGGCTAAGAAGAAGGAACAAGCTGGGTGTGTGCTTGGGAGGCAGAGGCAGGCTGATCTCTTTGAGCTCAAGGCTAGCCTGGTCTACATAGCGAGTTCCTAGAGTCTCTCATTGCTGTGGGTTTGTCTCTTCAGGAGTATGTGCACCACCTGCTGGTCCTGGAGCACCGTGCTGAGGAGCAGTTTCTGGAACACTGGCTGAATCCCCATTGTAAGCCTCACTGCGACAGGAACCTGGTCCACCCCGTGTAAACCACCCAGGGATGCCTTGGTATGTCCCAGGCCTTCTGTTGGAGAGGGCGACTGTGGGAAGCATGTTCATGGTGGGAAGACTTTCTGGGGCAGTGTGCTTAGGGACCAGGGTGTGAACTGCTTGTTGCTTAAGGGGTGGCAAGGGAGCCAGGCAAGAAGGAAAGTAGAGGAGCCTACTTGTCACCGAGAGCTCCCAGATGGGGTGGGGAATGGTACCTTGCCATCCACCTGCATGCAGTTCCTACAGAGACCAGAAGGGGGCATCAGATCCTCTGGGACTGGAGTTAAAGCCAGTTGTGAGCCACCATGAGGGTACTAGAATTGAATCTGAGTTCTTTAAAAGAGCAGCTCGTAACCGTTGAGTCATGTCTCTGTAATTTCCCCTCCCCCAGTTTGGAGCTCGCTGTGTTGATCAGGCTAGTCTTGAGTTCAAAGAAGTCCTCCAGTCTTTGTCTCCTGAGTACTTAAAGGCATGCACCTCAGTGCCTAGCCCTCTCTGAGGTTTTTACAGACCGAGCAGGACAGAGCATAACTGGATGGTTTATTGTGCGTGGCCACAAGAAATGTTCTCATCTTTGCCACTGCATATTGGATGCTCCCTTCAGAGTGTCAGCCGGTAGTTTGTAGAGCGCTCTCCCAGAAGTTCTGCCATTACCCTAGCGTCATCGATGGCATGCACTTTAGCTGGCTAAAGTGCATTAATGGAGCTCCTCACTCAGACACAGAAAGAGCTGGCATGGCCATCTTCTGATAACTCCCAATCCTGCAAAGTTTACACAGTCTGCTGCTTGGTGCTGTCCAAGGCTTCCCTGGGAGGCAGCCTCGCAGAGGGCAAGAGGATGCTCCCAGAGTGGAAGAGAAGTAAGGCTTGGGCTCCTTCCCTCTTCTGCTCTTTCCGACCCCAGTTCTGGACCAGCTCCTCTAGTGTGCCACGCAGCTCTAGATTTATGTTTAGAGTTGGGCCTTGGCAGCTCCTGCAAGCTAGTTTCAGCTGCTTGCTTCCAATAGGATAAAGACATAATTAATGGAGGGAACTAGAGAGTGGAGGCATTCCATGGGGCCACATAGGGAAGAGGAGCAGAGGTTCAGGGTTCCTTCTCCTGACTTGAGGCGTAGGATTAAGTAGGGGACCAGAGGCGTGCCTCAGTATGTGGCCCTGGTCAAAGCGTGGTCACTCAGTCATCATTGTCTAGGCTCCCGCCTCTTCCCAGCAGACAATTCCTTCTCTTGCAGGCGCTGGGCCTCAGTCTTTTCCTTCTCCTAGTGTGGAACTCCTAGAGAAATACTGATTTCTAAGGCTTTGTGTGAATAGCCTGATAGCCAAAGGGAGGGCCCCAATCTTAAAAACCTGTGTAGACTGGGATGACTTTGAACTCCTGATCCTTCTTCCCACAGCTCTCAAGTACGGAGATTATGGGAGTGTGCGGCCACAGTTGGTTTTGTTCAGTTCTAGGGTCAAATACAGGGCTGCATGCATGCTAAGCAGTGCTCCTGTCTGTCTGTCTGTCTGTCTGTCTGTCAAGCCTAGTGGCAAGTCTGTCTATTTTGTATAGGGTTTTGTCTGCATGTTTGCCTGCAGGTCAGAAGAGGGCATCAGATTTGATTACAGATGGTTGTGAGCCACCAGGTGGTTGCTGGGAATCGAACTCAGGACCTCTGAAAGCGCAGTCAGTGCTCTTAACCTCTGAGCCATCTCTTCAGCCCCATCTAGGCGGTACTCTTAACAACTGAGTTGCATCTTCAGCCCCTCAATTGTCTCCTGAGAATACCTTTATTTCTGCCAGGATGGCTACATACGGACATGCTCCTGACTTCCAGGCTCCATTTCCTCCTTTAAGGGAGGGCTGTGTCTTCTATCATAGAAAACTCTTGTTTGGTTTATTCTGGAAAACAGAACTGTGGGGCCGGGTGGAATGGCTCAGCTGGAAAAGGCACTTGCCACTAGGCTTGATGACTTGAGTCTGGTTCCTGGGACCCACATGATGGGAGGAGAGGACCAATTCCCACAAGTTGTGCTCCTGTCCTCTGATTTCTACATCTGCACTGTGGCATAAGCATGTACATACATATGAATGCACACACACAGATGCACACACAGACACACACAAAGATATACACACACATACACACAGAGACAAACACACACATAGACACACACACAGACACACACACAGACACACACACAGACACACACACACAGAGACACACACACAGACACACAGACACACACACACAAAGATATACACACACATACACACAGAGACAAACACACACATAGACACACACACAGACACACACACAGACACACACACAGACACACACACACAGAGACACACACACAGACACACAGACACACACACACAAAGATATACACACACATACACACAGAGACAAACACACACATAGACACACACACAGACACACACACAGACACACACACAGACACACACACACAGAGACACACACACAGACACACAGACACACACACACAAAGATATACACACACATACACACAGAGACAAACACACACATAGACACACACACAGACAAACACACAGACACACACACAGAGACACACACACAGACACACACACACAGACACACAGACACACAGACACACACACAGACACACACACAGAGACACACACACAGATGCACACACAGACACACACAAAGATATACACACACATACACACAGAGACAAACACACACATAGACACACACACAGACACACACACAGACACACACACAGAGACACACACACAGACACACAGACACACAGACACACACACAGAGACACACACACAGACACACAGACACACAGACACACACACACAAAGATATACACACACATACACACAGAGACAAACACACACATAGACACACACACAGACACACACAGACACACACACAGACACACACACAGAGACACACACACAGACACACAGACACACACACAAAGATATACACACACATACACACAGAGACAAACACACACATAGACACACACACACACATAGACACACACACAGACACACACACACAGAGACACACACACAGACACACAGACACACACACACATACACACACACACACTAAAATTTAAAACAGAATTGTGGAGTAGCTAGGGGTTCACTCTATGGCCAGTGTGGGCTTGAGGCTCTGTGTCTCAGCTCTGTGGCAAGTGACTTCTCCCTTCTCAATTTCAGTTTCTGCATCTACATATTGGGGTGACATTGTCTCTGGGCCTGGTACTCAGTGAGTGACTTATTCAGCAGAATCATGGGATTCCGTCTCATTCCAGACAGCTCCCACATACACAGAGACAAGGAAGTGGTGGTTTCAAGAGCACCCCAGCCTGGAATTAGGAGTCAAAACAGCTTACAGATCCTGAGTCTGAGTCCACTAGTCTCTGGTGGATTGGAAAAAGCTGGCCTGTCTGCTTTCTATTTCTCCTGTAAGATGTAGCTATAGGGAGCCTCTCCTTTTTATTGTCCTCAGGATCCAAATGGCCCAATGGGTCAAGAGGCTTGCTGTGCTGGGTGGTGGTGGCATTTGCCTTTAATTCCAGCACTTAGAAGGCAGAGGCCAGCCTGGCCTACAGAGTTAGTTCCAGAACAGCCAGGGCTGCCCTGTCTTATAAAACCCCCAAAATAAAAAAAAACTAAAAAAACTAAACAAAAAACAACATCATCAAAAAGAGTGCTTGCTGCTCTTCCATAGCATTTGAATGAATTCAATTCCCAGCACTGAGGTCTGGCAGCTCACAACCACCTGTATAACTTCAGCTCCAGGGAAGTCTGACACCCTCTTCTGGCTTCCTGGCATACCTGCCTCCATACACATGTGTGCTTACACAGATACACATATACATAAAGAAAATAAATCTTTCAAAATTGGTGCACACAGAGGGAATTTGCAGGAAGCAACAGCTGGGGGCTCCTTTCTTCTCTTCCACCACCACCACTGCCACTCTAAAATTATTTTCTCCCTTTTTCTTCTCCAGCAAGTTGACAGACTGTGACCCGGAGACTGCTGGGACAGAGAGAAGCTCATCTTCCATTTAATCTGAAACTGTAGACATGAGGTCTTCCGACCTCAGGAACTTGTGGTCCTTTGTGGGCAGGCCAGAAGTGGCCTTCAAGGGACATGACAAATCTATATTCTGCTCTGTTTTACTAACCGGCCCGCATCGTGAAAACTAACAGCTTGAGTCACAGGGCTCCTGAGGCTTTCCTACCAGTTTGCAAGCATAGGCGGGGTCCAAGTCCTCCTAGAGGGATGGATCTGGGGGCTGCACAACAGGCATGGGGCGGGTTGTCTGCACTGGGGACCTTGGGGGTACCCTGCTCAGAAGGGGATGGTATCCCTTGGAGCTGCTGAGTTTTGGGTCATCTGCTTCTTTTCCCCCTCTGCTGCACTAATAAAAGCTGGTGTTTGACCTTTCTGTGTGTCTGTTTTCCTACAAGGAGAGTACTGGGGATATCTTTCCCTTACCCACCTCTGTAAACCCAGTTCCGGATAGTGTAACGCTCTTTGTTATTTTTTCAAAACTTATTTAATGTTGGTTTATATGTGTAAGTGTTTGGCTGCGTGTGTATATGTACACCATGTGCTAGGAGGCCACAAAGAGGACACTGATCTCGTGGAACCGGAGTTAATGGAGTCGTGAGTCACCGTGTGTGTGTGGGGGGGTTTGAGAACTGAATCTGGGTCCTCTGCAAGAGCAGGATGACGTGCTCTTAACTACAGAGCCATCGCTCCAGCCTGTGCTGTTCTTTAAATATATGAATGGACCCTGGTG
The DNA here is from genome assembly GCF_017639785.1 of Mesocricetus auratus. Taxonomy (NCBI): domain Eukaryota; kingdom Metazoa; phylum Chordata; class Mammalia; order Rodentia; family Cricetidae; genus Mesocricetus; species Mesocricetus auratus. The sequence goes on from NW_024429191.1 coordinate 67,218,711, forward strand.
AGATGGCTAAGTGGGTGACTGTGCCTGCTGTCAAGCCTGGTGACCTGAGTTTGACCCCCAGGACCTACATGATGAGAAAAGAGAACCGACTCCTGTAAATCCCCCCCCACTTCCACAAACGTGCTGTGGCATGCTCACACCCATTCATGGGAATAGATAGACTAGATATGCATGTGATTTAAAAATGAATGGAAAAATGAGCACTTGGCAGTTTTTCACAGGGGCTGCTTTAAAAAAATTTTTTTTGAAAAGAAGGTATTTGCTCAAGATCAACCCAACAGGGCCATAACTCAACATCAAACACATGCCTAGTCTTCTAGCAAAGGTAGCAAGGCAGAGATTTCCCCTGGAAAGCAGGCTGCTTCTCTGGCCACCTTAGTCCTCACCTGTACCCCAGTCCCAGAATCAGAGATTAGCCAGGGGCGTCATCTTCAGTGGTGTCAGGGGTGGGTCTGCCTGTAGGGAGGTTGGGCTGGGTTTGTTTAGTGATAAAGTTATGGAGCCTCTGCATATCAATGGGGAAGAAAGCTGGCAGGACAAAAAATGGAGTCCCTTGTGTCACCTCTAGGAAGACAAAGCAGTAAAAAAGGCAGTCGCGTGTGAGACAGGCAGGCTTCTTACACATGATTGCCTGATAGCAACTGTGGAAAAGAAGTCTAGTAGAACTCAAAGGCCTCTGACACCTCACATAGAAAGTTCTGTAAAGACATTAGCCTCACTCTGCTTAACTTGGGGTTGACGCTACCCTTGTTATTGATCATTGTGACTGAGGGCTATTGATTCATTATGTCTAATGTAATCTTTTTGTCTTGAAAATTCTGTTTGCTTTTTCCTTTCAAAAAAGATCTATTCATTATGTGTACAGTGTTCTGCCTGCATGTTGCCTGCAGGCCAGAGGAGGGCACCAGATCTCATTACAGACGGTTGTGAGTCACCATGTGGTTTCTGGGAATTGAACTCAGGACCTATGGAAGAATGAGCAGTGCTCTTAACCCTGAACCATCTCTTCAGCCCCCCCCTTCTCTCCCTCCCTTCCTTCCTCCTTTCCCTCCTTTCTTTCTTTTTTTCTGAGACAGGGTTTTTCTGTGTAACAGTTCTAGCTGTCCTGTCCTGGAACTCGATCTGTAGACCAGGATGGCCTCGAACTCTCAGAGATCCGCCTGCCTCTGCCTCCTGAGTGCTGGGATTAAAGGCGTGGCCACCACCTCTTCTTCCTTTTTGAACATTCCCACAGCTTCTGTGGTATTTATATCCCATTATAAAGCTGGTTCCACACAAGCACTGTTATATTTTAGGGCATCTCTGTTTGGTGTTCATGTTGAAGGTCATCATACCAACTTCTAGAGAAGAAATAAATGCCAACCGAAGCAGATGCTGGGGGGGAAAGGGTGATCTCCTGAGTGGTCCCAGGGAAGATAAAATCTGGCATCTTTCAAAAAGGATCAGGCAGGTGTCACCACACCGGTGTCCTCACACAGGCATTAATTCTATATGCCTGATGGGATTCTTACAACTAGAAGCAGGCCAAGAGAGGTGGCATATGCTTGTCATCCTGGTATTCGGGAGGTCAGGGCAGGAGAGTAAGTTCAAGGATAGCCTCATCTACATAGAGAGTTTCAGGCCAGCCTGGGTTATATGGCAAGACCTTTGCCCCATTAATTGATCTTTTACATATTTCTTGTGTCAGAGGCATCCCTCAGTGGAGTAGAAAGAAACAGTGTCATTGAGGGTATCTAACATGGGAGCTAGTATGTAGCCTCGAGCCCCTTGAATGAGAAGGGTATTGGTTCCTGGCTTGCTGACCAACATGGTATGTACTTCCTGAAACAGGCAGAGAGTCTTGGCTCAGATGGCTTGGGTTTGTGGCCAGAAAGGATACCTACCCATGGGCTAGTGAGATGGTTCAGAGGGTAAAGGAACTTAATGCCAAACCTGAAAACTTGAGTTCTATACCTGGGACTCCCATAGTGGAAGGAGAGAACTGACTCCCAGAGTTGTCCTCTGCTTCCACACATGTGCTCGCATTGTACACATAAACATTCCAGCACGCGCACGCATGCACGCGCGCACGCACACACACACACACACACACACACACACACACACACACACACACACACATACACTAAGATATAAGAAAAAAAAGCATGGGCATTAGGATTTCTGTGAGAAATTGCATTTTGTATTTCATTTAGCCAGCCCTGAGTATCTAGCCAGGAAGTGAATTTGTTCTTTTCGATGCTCTTAGACAAAGATGGTCTCCATTCAGATGGACTCAGTACACAATGAGAGACACATGTATTCAGAGGTCTGCATGACAGGTTAGGAGTTGGCAGGTGATGCTGCAACGATAAACGGCACACTTACTGAAAGTAAAACTAAGTATTTATTGTAGAAATTACTCACAAGAGACCAAACAAGTAACCCAGATGAGCCGAGTAGTTTTCCGCCGCCGAACTGGAAGCCGAAAGCCGGAAAAAGAGACCAAGACTTCCGTAGTTCAGTCTTTTATACCTTCCCCTGTAACGCCCCTAGCCATGCCCAAAAGTGGGCCTGGCTAGTGACGTAATTCACTGCCTACGTCCGTATACGTCTTTAGTCATGCCTAAAGTGGGTGTGGTTAGCGGTGTGGTAAACCGCTCTTTTATTACCTCATCTGTATGCGCCTCTAGTAAGTCACATGGCTAATGGCAGCACATGGCTTCCTCCTACAGGCAGGCATTTCTGGAAAGGGTCCCAACTCTCTGTCACTGTGGGTGGAGACATGTAGTAAGTATCTGTTTGTTCAGTTGTGAATTTTCTCCCTGTCCTGTCCCAGCCCCCAGCTCAGCTTTGAATTGCAAATCTTTAACCTGGTAACACAGAAGCATGTTGTCGGATGTGAGATGCTCCCAAAAGACTGCTGTACTGGGCTGGAAAGTTGACTTGGAGAGTTGACTAGTGCTTGCCTAGGCTGGGCTACTAGAATTCCATAAAAGTGGGTGTGGTGACCCATGCCTGTGATCTGGGCACTCAGGAGGTAGGGGTGGGAGGACCAGATATTCAAGGTCATCCTCAGCTAAACCGCAATCTTGAGGTTTAGCTCGAGTTTCACGAGACTTTTCCTAAAACACCACCACCACCATGTAAGGCTTGATTCCCAGCTAATAGCACACTTTTAGTTTCTGGATATTTTAGGAGGCAGTGCCTGTCTGGAGGAAGCAGGTCATGGGGGGCGGGGTAGGTCCTGGGAGTGTGCATTTGGTTATCCTGTCCCTCCCCGAGCCTGTAACTCCCCCTTCCACACACAGAATTTGAGACCTTGCTAGAGATCTCTTACTATGAAACAGTATGGTTCAGTGTCTGCCCCTTCCCCACAGGTGCGGGCCCTTTCTCCGAGAACCTCTTTTTTTTTTTTTTTTTTTTTTTTTTTTGTGAAGACAGGATTTCTCTGTAGTTTTGGAGCCTGTCTTGGAACTCGTTTTGCAGACCAGGCTGGCCTGGAACTCACAGAGATCTGTCTGCCTCTGCCTCCTGAGTACTGGAATTAAAGGCATGTGCTGTTACTATCTGGCTGAGAACCTCTTTTGCGGATGAATGGGAAGGCATGCAGTCATGTTATTGAATTGTGGAAGACAGGCGTTGAGTTCCACGTGCACACTTCCAGGCCTCACCAGCCCTCTGAATCAGTGGGATTCTTGGGGAGGGAGCATTTGGAGTTTGGGAACCATGGACCCAGAACTTTCCTGGAACTTTGTGATGGCATGAAAGGGTCTGAGTGGGCTGGGAGACATGGATGCTTGGCCCATCCCTCCCTCACACCTTCAGGGGATTATGTATGATCTTACCATATACCTGACACTAGTGGCCCTAGGTCCAGAGATGTGAGAAACACAACATGCAAAGCAGATTTTGTGCTGCTTGTGTGTGTGCGTGTGTGTGCACATGCGTGTACACGGGGTCAGAAGTCAACTCTTCAATTGTTTTTCACTGTCCTTTTTGAGGTAGGATCTCTCCACAAACCTGTAGCTCATCAATGGGCTAGTCTGGCTGGCCATCGAGCCTGTAAATCTCTGCCTTCCAGAGCTGGGATTACAGGTGCAGGCTGCATGTCTGACTTCTTTTGCATGGCTGCTGGGGATCTGAACTCAGGTCCTCAAGTTTTTGCAACCCATTGAGCCATCTTTGCTGCATCCAAAGGCCAATTTATTTGTTTATTTATAATCCATTTATTTATTTAATATACATGCCATCTGTGAGCCTGGAAGTCAGAGGACAGCTTGCGGGAGTCGGATCTCTCCTTCCACCACACGGGTTCCATGTATTGAACCCAGGTTGCCAAGGGCTTGTCTCTGCCGAGGCATCTGTCTAGGTCTCTTGTAACCCTTAGAACACAGAACTCAGTGGTGGTTCATCCAGTAACAGGTCGTGCAACCAGCACCTCTGTCCGCTTCCCACCATTTCATCACCCCGAATGAGACCCTATGTCCCCGAAGCTGTCATTCTGTTTTTCCTTCCTTCCAGTCTTCAGCAACACCTATCTGCCTGTTCTGTACAAACTGGCCTACTATGGATATTTCATATACATTGACTCTCATGTTTTTGTCTCTGATTTCTTACACATAGCATGTGAGTTCAAGGATATTGTCGCTGTAGCATGCATCAGTTTTCCTTCTCAGGGCCAACTGACATTCCATTGAGAGGATATATATCCTATCACATGTTTATTAGTTGATGGGCACTTGAGTTCCTTCCACTTCTTAGCCCTCCTGAGTGGTGTGAACATTCAGGTATTTGCCTCTGTTTGGAAACTGTTTTCAATTCCTTTTGGTCTCTGCTTAGAGTGGGAATTTCTGGATCGTATGTCATTTCCACTGAGTTTTGTCATGCTTGCACGCGCGCACACACACACGCACACACACACATTTGTGCACAATGGGTCTCGGTCATCAGACTGCCTTTGGGGTGTAATTCTTTAGGAACGCCACCCACCTTAATTTGAGTCAGGGTCTCCCATTAGGCTAGACTGGCTGGCCAGTGAGCCCCAAGGATCCGCCTGTTTCCACCTGTCTGCCTCTGTGGTTACAAGTGAGTGTGCCACCACATTACAGACAACTTTAAACATACAGAAGAAAACAATTTTATGGGTTTTAGGAATCAAACTCAAGTCCCCAGGCTTCCAGGGCAAATGCCTTACTGATTGAGCCATTTCCCCAGCCCTGCATTGAACCTTTTGGAAAGCTTCTATTCTCTACGGCAGCTGCCTCATTTCTTACTCCCACCAGAAACACACAGGCATCAAGACTTCTCGATGTCCTTGCCAGTAACGTATTAATTCCCACTTAAAACAATTAAACACTCCCAGTGGGTGTGAAAGGGAGTTCATCGTGGATTTCGGTTTGCATTTCTCCAGTGTCTAATAACAATTTTGAGCATCTTTCCACTTTCTTATTGGCTAATTCTTTGTCATTTGAGGGGAAGAATCTCCAAACCCCGTGCTTGTTTAAAATTTCAGTTGGTTTTTGCTCTTTTGACAGGTTAATGTTCATGGTAGAATTTTGGACAAGCTGTAGAATGTTCCATGCCTCGATTTCCTTTTCGATTCAACGGGGATAATGATAGAACCTACTGGCATGGTCTTGCAGTGGCCCATGGAAGGTTTTTGCTGTGTAACGGATGCCCCTATTACACATGGGCTGAACCTACCAAGGGTGACTGGACACTGCTGAGATTAATAACTGCTGGGAAGCAGGTACGATGGTGATGCAACAGAGAGTAACTGGAAGGCTATTTTGGGTTGGGTGCACAGGGAAGGCTTTTCGGAGGAGGTGACACTTGAGCTGACACCGGAATGACAGGAAGGAGCCAACCTCACATACAGGAAGGACACTCCCGGCTGAGGGAGCTGCTCGGGTAAAGGTCTGCAGACAGGGACAAGCTTTGCTGAACTGTTAGAAGGGAGATGGGGGAACGGTTGGGTTTTCAGCACATGAGGGTCCTGGTGGCAGTCACAGTGTGGGAAGGCAGCTGCTTTGATGCAGGAAGCGGGTGTGTGGGGTCTCTGCTCATTCCCTAGGAAACCTGAGATAGTGACTCAGCCCATTTGGCAGAGACCTCCTTTTTCTCAAGTCAAAAACAGGGCCTGGTGGGCTTGTGAGTTGGCTCAGTGGGTCAGGGTACTTTCTGGCAAGGCTTATGACTGGAGTTCCATCCCTGGGATCCACACGGTGGGAGGAGAGAACAGACCTCGGCAAGTTGTCTTCTGACCTCCAGATGTGGGTCGTGGCACGTGCATGTCTCCTCCTGCTCCACAGAGACACACAATAAGTGATGAAAACATTAAAGGCCACGCTGTATTTACTCCTATGCAGTAAGATGTCTATGAAACACGTGTGAGCTAAACTAAAGAGAGGGGCTTCCATTTTCAGACGTGGACCTCAGGACTCAGCTGAGGTCTGCCTCAGCCCCTTGTACTGGCTCCAGAATGAAGGAGCAATGAGGCTGCACCCTAAGACCCCTCTTCTTGGGATGGCCCTGGAGAACACGAGGTATGCTTCCACTCAGCATTATGGTTCACAGAGCTCTTGCCCTCCTCCTGCTCTCCCATTTTCCTGGGACCTTCCCTCACGCTGTCCAGCTCGAGTTTGACTGCACATCCTGTGCGGCGCCCACGAGGCTCCAAAACTGAGTGACGTTCTGTGGAAGCAAGGAGCTCAGAGCGCTGCCTCCTGCAACCACTTCCTGCCTTGGCTCCATCTTGCATTGTCATGGCCCTTAAGACTTAGGGGTAAGGGTGACACAGAGAAGGGCTTGGGGTCTAGAGCCTGTCACACCCTGCCGTCATCCTGGTCACCTCTTTGCTGGTACCCACATAGCATAGAGCTCAGTGCCGTGGCTGAGAGACAGGCTGCCTGGCTTTCCTGCTGGATTCATCCTCCCTGACTATTAAGCCTTTCTAAGTCTCAGTTTGCTTGTCTGTTAAGTGGCGGTATAGTTCTAACTGCATATTGATTGCACATGAATAATTTAAGAAGTGTGTGCGCCGGGCATTGGTGGCGCATGCCTTTAATCCCAGCACTTGGGAGGCAGAGGCAGGCGGATCTCTGAGTTCGAAGCCAGCCTGGTCTACCAAGCGAGTTCCAGGACAGCTCCAAGACAATACAGAGAAACCCTGTCTTGAAAAACCAAAATAAATAAATAAATAAATAAATAAATAAATAAATAGTGTGTGTGTTCGTGTGCCCGTGTGTGTGTGTGTGTGTGTGTGTGTGTGTGTGTGTGTATTCATCTGTACCCATCCCACTCCCCAGTGCTGGGCTTACAGGTGCACCTGTTCTTTTTTAATCTTTTCATGTATATATGTGTGTACATGGGTGTTGGGTGCATGTGTGCAGGCCTGAGGTTGGCGTTGGAAAACATCTTTGTTTGCTCTGCACCATATTACTTGAGGCAGGGTTTCTCACGGGAACTCAGAGCTCACTCATAGGCTAGCCAGCCTGCTTTGGAGATCACCTGTAACAGGCAGGCACCCACTTGACATTTATGTGGGTTCTAAGTATCAAAACTGAAGCCCTCATGTTTGCACAGCCAGTGTTTTAACCATTTGGGTCATTTCTCCAGCAAACCGCCCCTCCCCCGCGCCCACTTTTTTTTTTTTTTTTTTTTTTTTACCAGGGTGCTAAGGGATTGGAACGCTAATCTTCCTGCCTGAGTAGCAAATGCTCTTACCCACTGGCCCATCTCTCTTTTCCCTACCCATCCCCCCCAAACTTAGCAACCTGCCTTAGATGAGCCCAGGAGCCCCTTCTAAGGTACTTAGGAAATTGTTCTCTGGAATGGACTAAAGGAGGAGAAATTGCTTCTACGGTCTGGAAGGGGAAAGGGACATGGGGTGTGGGTGAGTGTGCTGGGGCAGGTGGTGGAGGCACCGCACGGGCCACACCCACTCGAGAACCTACATGGTTGCTCTGTGACAAGGGATGGTTTACTAAGCAAAGGTGGGCACAGGGCTTCAAGGACTCAGTCGGCCACTAGGGGTCAGTGTGTCTCCGTTGCAGGCGCCGGCGGGCGGCTCACCTGATGGCTGCAGACAGCAGCGGACAGCTTCTGCCCGGCTGTATTCAACACCTCTGGCTTTGTACTTGGGAGCAGGAGGGGATGGGGGCGGCACCGAGGGGGTGCGGGGTTGTCTTTCTCTGTAGTGCGGTAGAGAGCCTAGACAGTCTAAACAATACGCTTTCTCTTTGCAGGAAAATGCAGGAGGTAGTCAAACTGTGTCTTTAGCATTCCTTGGCGAAGGGAGCACAGATCCTCCCGTGGTTTCTGCCCTGGTTATCTTGGTGCCACCGAGGATGGCACAGGGCGGTGGGGGGAGTGGGGTGGGGTGGTCTGCTGAATTCTTCCTTTTCTATTTTCTGCCCCGGCGAGGAGGAGGGTGTTAATGCCGGTTGGCAGTTACTTGAAACCGAGGCGGATGGTGACGGGGTGTGCTAACAAACAAGGGCAGGAAATAGTGTCATATTTTCTGGAGAGCGAACCGCTCCCAGGAGACGGACTGCGGGATTCCACCCGGAGACTCTTGGAAGGGGTGGCAGGGCGGACAAGAAGTCCTGCATAATCGCTTCTCTCTCCTTTCACTTTCTGGTGCCTCTGTACAAAGACGACTCCGTTTTCTTCCCAGTCTGGCTTAACTAGCCAAATGACTGGCCGTAAAAAGGAAATAATCCACTTTGATCTGAGGTCACTTCAGCGTTTAGTTATTCCTTTGTCGAGAGCGGACTCTGGAAATTAGACTTCAGGAACGGAGTTACTTCCGTGGAACCTAGACCAAATCTGACCTGTGTTGGTTTTCATCCCAAGTGCAACCACTGGGCTGAGGGGCCAGGGATAAGTGGTCTCCTTGCCTCTCCTTGTCTAGCATCCTCCGCAACCTCCTCCACCACGCCTTTTCCAGTTCCTTCCACAAGGATCCAACTTCCGCCTGGCTGTCTTTCTCTGAACTTGAGTCACATACAGTGACCCCGAAGCCTGAGCCAGCTTCCATATTCTTCTTTGTATCTCAGGTACTGTGCCTGATACACTGTTAGTAGGCTATATATGTGGATAAAGGGCCTTAACTCCTGTACTGGAAATAGCGGCCAGTGGATACTGAATGAATTCCTCCTAGTCGAAGGACTCTCCCCGCTCTCTCTTATTTCATAGCGATACCAGGAGATCTGGCCAACGATCCCATCATCACCATCCGGCTCACTTTATAGATTGGGAAGTGGAGCCTGGGTGGGAGTAACTGATGCATTCCCAGTTCTAGGATCTGGCAAGCGCAGGACAGGCTGCGGACTCGGCCCCCCATCGCGTGGCAGGTCTCTCCCTTCTGGGACAGCCAGCTCTGCTGCACCTGCGTGCCTTGCACTGCACGGAGCTCGTGCTGACTTCTGTGACTGGAAATCATGTGTGCCCTTCCTTGCTGTCCCTGCAAAGATTAAGTCCCTGAGGCCAGAGAGGCGACTGCAGCTTTTCTGCAGCTCTCTGGAGAGAAAGGATTAAATCAGAGGCAGGAACCAGGTCTCCAGGACACAGACTGGGCATAGAGATGGGCATAGAGACCCTGGGTGTAGAATCGGCAGTCTTTGCTTCCATTCCTGGACGCTCGTCCTTTTACACTCATTAGACCATGAGGGTCTTACGCCTCTCTCTTTTTCCTTTTGTAAGACAGTTGTTTCTGTAAAAATAAACAATGCAAACCAGGCCTTGGGTTTAGGCCTGTAATTCTAGCTACTCAGGATCCTGAGCCAGGAGGACCCCAAGTTCAAGGCCAGCCCATGCAACTTAGCAAGACCTTGATTCAAATAAGAAAGAAAGAAAGAAAGAAAGAAAGAAAGAAAGAAAATTGCTGGGAAGTTCTCTGGTACAGTGCTTGCCTCGCATGTATGACTTTCTAGACTCAAACTTCAGGACCGTAAACCAAACCAAAGTCAAACAACACGCCAATCGTGGTGCTCACCCCTCTGAGAAGACAAAGATAGTGTTGGACACACTCCCTGAGCCCTTCACCTCGTATCTTATTAAAACCTTCAAAATGGCAGAGAACGCCTATCTAAGGCTGGTACTGAACCCATTCGGAGTATAGCTACTTTGGGTGGGCACACATTCACATTGACGAGACCAGCCAGCCTCTCCGGATGGATATAAATACTCCAGGACGGGAAAGCCAAGACCAAAGGCTCGGGTCGTCCAGCACCACCGGCCGGCCGGCACCAGCTTGTGTTCTTCCTGTGTGTGAGGAACTTTGACTGATACCTAGTCCTTCCTGAGAGCAGGATGAACCCACTACAGCCACATTTTTGTCAGCGTTCCCAGTAGTGTCACCAGATACCACGTTCTCCGTGGCCAGAGTGCATGCTATTGCCTTCCTTGAGAAAGTCGGTGGGGAGGAGGCCTTGATCTTGGGGTGACTGGGAAAGAGATGCTTGGGATTGGGGGGGTGACGCTGATCTTGGGGTTGGTGATTGCTTGAGAGTGTCTTTTGTGGTTATCACTTGATCTCCCAAAATTCATGAGCCACTTGCTAGACCCGTGGTCAGTGCAGTAGGTATGTGGATGGTGGTGGGTGTTTGTCTCCATGGAGGCTGCAGCCTGATTAAGACCACTTAATGAATGTTGGGAGAGAGGGAATGCCAGGGGCTCAGGGTGCATTGGGATTTACATGGGGCTGAAGGACTCTATCTTAGCTTAGCATCCCAGAGGAGTGTTGTCTAAGCTGAATGGTAAGGAATGAACAGGACCTAGTTGCTAGGCAAAAAGGAAGCAGCTTGCTCTAGATCTGTGTTACTTGGTCCAGCACAGTTCCCTCCTTTTTTTGTGCATATATGTCTAAGAACATGTGTGGGTGTGTATGCATACATGTGCATATGGTGGCCAGAGGTTAGCATCAGGTGTCTCAACTGTTCTTCACCATTTTATTTTTTTTTTCTTTTGAGACAGGGTCTCACTATGTAGCTCTAGCTCATCTAGAACTCTCCATGCAGACCAGGCTGGCCTTGAACTCAAAAGACCTGCTTGCTTCTGCTTCTTGAGTGCTGGGGTTAAATGCAAAGTCACCATACTCCTCTTTCTCTTGAGTATTATAAAAATGTTCTTAGCAGAAAGTGTCATATAAAAGTGCGTATGATCTGACTTTGTGTCATAGTAAACTAGGCTCTATGGGGAGGGTTACGGGCTGCCCTGCTGAACACCCATTGTTTAAACTTGTCCCAAGGCCCTACTATGATGAGCTGTTTCCTTGTTTGATACCATTCCAGAGTCACTGGGCTGTCCCCATTTACTGTCCCTACACCCTCATCAGTCACAAGATTTGTAAAGGGACCAAAGCCTTGCAGCCTTCCTTACATTCTTCTGCCACTATTTTACTGCAATAACTTCTTGCTCACACATTTCTTCAGTCAGGCAGGTGATCTTGCTCTTAGAAGTCTCTTTGGTGGGCTTGGCCCAGCCTCACATCAGTAGGTGGTTTCACTCCTCCACTTAATGTTTCTGAGACAGGGTCTCCAAGTGAACTTTGAGCTGGTAAGTTGTGATAGACTGGATGGTCAGCAACCCCTAGGGATCATCTTGTCTCCAATTTCCTGATGCTGGGGTTACAATAAGCTTCTCTGTGCTCAGCTTCCCTCCCTCCCTCCCTCCCTCCCTCCCTCCCTCCCTCCCTCCCTCCCTCCCTCCCTCCCTCCCTTCATTTGGAGACAGGATTTCTCTTTGCAATAACCCTAGCTGTCCTGGAACTTGCTCTATAGATTAACCTGGACTCAAACTCGCAGAGACCCTCCTGCCTCTGCTTCCCAAGTGCTGGGATTAAAGGTGTGCGCCACCACTGCTAGGCTGATCTCGGCTTCTTAACATAGATTCTGCGGCACTGAAACGCAGGCCTTTACGCTTGCACAGTAAACACTTTGTTGACTGATCCATCTCCCCAACCTCTCTAGCTTTGTTTTATGGGAACATTTATTTCCACAGCTGACTTGACTTATACCTACTGCTGACAAAATGATGTGAAAAGTCTTTGGGAACTGAGCTTTGAGTAAAGACTTCTGTACCAACTATGGCAAAAACAAAAACAAAAAAGAAAAAAGAAAATCTACGGAGGTGGTAATGCATGGCAAAGTCTGTAAAAAGATTATGGAATCTTAAAAAAGGAGTTGACCACCAGGGTAGCCTGCCTTCTTGGTTTTCCTCCATTTGTATTCCTGGAATGTAGAACTTCCAGTGCGAACTGGGAAAGCCCCAGCATCTGGGATGAATTGGTGAGTCTGGACCTCAGGGAAACTGACCGGTCATCTTCACCAGCTGTTCTAAGTCCAAGCAGTCCAGCTGGGTAGGCTTCATCTCCAGGGGCCACTGGATGTACGAGGGAGTCAGTGGTCTCTGCCAAGTAGTGATGACTAATACGATTGAACTCCTTACCCGACAGATGAGAGAGTCAGTGATCGGGAAAGCCTCGGATCTTTTCACGATGTGCAGAGTAAGTGGTAGAGTGGGTTCCTGTTAGTTTCAGTTCGTCTTCCCCCTGGACTCCCAGCTAGGGACCTTTGTACTCTTCTGTTTTGCTCTCACAGCCTCACTTGCCTTCAGGTTACCCATGATGCTAGAGCAACTGACAACTGAGTGACATTTATTAGGTCAAGATACTTTGGGTTATTACTCTCTGGTCTTTACAATAGTGGGCACTATCGTGATTTGATTTTGATCCTTGTGGAACTGAGGGGTCAAGGAGTTAAGCCACTTGCCCAAGGCCATCCAGCTGCTGTCACAGGTCAGACTTGTAACCCAGGCTGTCTGGCTCAGGAGCCTTCCAGCCCTTCGCTCTGTGTCGATCGTGTCTAGCCACGCTACCTGTGTGGCGTCTTCTCCAGAGGGCGCCGTCCACTTGGGCTCATGTGCATCAGCGGGAAGCATTCAGAGAGAGGCATCTCAGGACCTGGGGTTGAATCCCAGCTCCAGCATTCATTCACAGGCCTCACCTTTGACAGGTGGGAACATGGGAACGTTGTCACCATTGTTATAATCGACATTTCGTTCATGACTGCTTTTCTTTTTCCTGCTGGATGTCATAACAGCCACACTTAAGTCCGTATCAAAGAACTCTGTGGACCTACTTCCAACTTCAGAACAGACACCAGCTTCTGTAAGCAGACAGTGTGGGAGGAGATGCTGTCTCAGGGCATGAAAATGAAGTGTGAAGCCCACCATGGAAAGACAACAGCTGATCATTGAAATGGTCTTAATTAGAAGTCTAGATGCTGGGGGGGTATGGAGAGATGGTTCAGTGATTAAGAGCACTGGCTGCTCTTCCAGAGGACCTGAGTTTGATTCCTAGCACCCACAAAGTGGCTTACAATTGTCTGTAACTCAGCCGGGCTGTGGTGGCACACACCTTTAATCACAGCACTCTGAGAGGCAGAGGCAGGTGGATCTCTGTGAGTTCAAGACCAACCTGGTCTACAGGAACTAAAGCTACACAGAGAAACCCTGTCTTGAAAAACCAAAACCAAAAAGGAACACTGTTCTTAACAACTGTCTGTAACTCCAGTTCCAGGGGATCATATGCCCTTTTTTTGGTCTCCCTGGGTACCGTATGCACATGGGACACACACACACACACACACACACACACACACACACACACACACACACAGAGAGAGAGAGAGAGAGAGAGAGAGAGAGAGAGAGAGAGAGAGAGAGGAAAAGGAAGAGGACACCAATATGCATTAAATACATTATTATAGAAAAAGTCTAGATGGGGTTAGGATGTTGCCAAGATGTACAGTGCTTGCCTCCCATCTGTGAGGCCATGGGTTCAATCTCCAGGATGGCATAAAACATGGATAGTGGATCATGCCTGTAAAGAAGGTCAGAAGTTCAAGACCATCTCGGGCTACAAGAGATTCTGTACAAGACAAATCTTCAGCAGTGACACAGTGTCATAGACAGTAAAGGTTTATTAACACTTGTTGGATGGATAAATAAATGGTGGGGGTTGGAAATGCCACTGTAAAACAGGCAGACCTAGCTCAAAAAGCAAAGCAACAACCCACCACACAAAGAAACCCACAAGGCTGCCAGTTTACAGAGGACAGCCCAAGTGACTCACACAGAGGACTTCCTACAGCTCCCCACTCTGTCCTTCCCAGCATCGGACTCTGGGTGAGGCTGAGTGAGCCTTATTTCCCACCTTTGGTCTTCCAGATGGTGGAGATCGAACAATGTATTTTCTCTAATGTGTCAAGTGCTCAGGGCTGGGCTCTTGCCAGTGGCCACTAGTGGTGGAAAGACCTGGTTTAGAGGGAGTCAATGGCAACTACTTAGAACATGGGGATTTGTAGTTCTCCACAGCTGCCCAGTGAAGGGCTGGTAAAGGAGCTGGTGTATGGAGCTCAGTGGGAGAGCACCTCTCTACATGCCCAAGGGCTTGAATTCAACCTTGGGGCTGTAAAAGGGGAGTGGTGAGTTGCTAAGCGTGGCCTTGAGATCTTCCTTTAGTTCCAAACCTCTCTGATCCATTCTGTAGGCAGAAGGATGCTAGCCCGCCTGATTCAGCCCTTGCGGTGTGCATGCCTGTCTTTAGTCAGTCCTATAAACTCTTACCGCTTCAGTAAAAATGCTGCCCCAATAGAGGAATCAACCCTCATCTAGTCTTGTCAATCCCATCCTGAACCAACAGATACTCATTGCTAATGGAGTTTTTCCTTCAGGAGCCCAGAGACCAAGAATTTTTTTCTGCTTTTCCTACCCCCAGCTTCTTGCATCTTATCTAACGGGACTGGAAAACTATCCAAATGAGTCTGCTGTTGAAGCTGTGGACCTGTGATGAATTTACGGGGTCACTGGGAGACCCTCTAATTTCTGGGAAATAACAAGGTGTGTGTGGCCGCGTTGAGTAAAATGTCCTCTTTTATACCCCCAGCTCCATGCCTTGGACTGTTTACTTGCAGTCTGAGGGTATATTTACCATCCGGGCAACATCAGACTCTGTCAAAGAAATCTTCTCAGAGTAGGATGTGTTGGGTGTCTCGCCTTTCTAAAAATGACAGTCACCTCTTTTTAATTTTTTTTAAGTAAATCTTTTTAGGTGCTATGTTCACAGTGCAAATAGCTCAGAAAGGCTACTGGTACAGAGTCAAAGTTTAAGTCAGGGCAGAAGTGTTGCATGGAAACAAGACTGTCTCCAGTTTTCTTAAGAAAGGAACTGCCTGTCTCCTGGGTCCCCTCTTCTGTGAGTCCCTGGAGTGGTTGAGTAAGGACCAGAGAACTGATTTGCTGAGTAAGCACCCCCACTCCCGCCCCTCCCCCTAATCCCGCCCCTCCCCTAAACCGGTGTTTGTGTGGCTCAGTCTGTCATTCCCAGCAAATGAGGGAAAGTCACGTGACACAGAGCAGTTGCTTCCAAAGTCATTTGCAGAAGGAATGCTTTAGGGGTGAGATTGGAGAACACGCCTCCCACCCTGATTTTAGAAACCATTCCCATTCTGTGCCTTCTGATAATGATATTGAATCTGAACACGATTCAGATTCAGGCAAAATACAATTTCCTGATTCAAAGCAAGGTGTTGTCTAAGGGGGCCCGAAGAGAGTGACTTGGAAGTCCGAGATCTCTTACAAAATGGATCAGGATAGTGCCAGTCTGCACTTCCACTGATAGAGAGTCTGGGAAACAGGAAAGAACCTAAAAGATATATGCATAGTACCCAAGAGAAGAGGATTGAGACAAGATCCCCTGAATGGATGGGGAACACGGCGAGGGGTGGGGGGGAGTGGGACCTGGGAAGAAGAGAGGGGGTGAAGAGGAAGAGAGTTGGTCATGGGGGAACAGGAAGTTGAGGGGGTGGGGGTAGAATAGGGGGAAGAGGGAATCATAGGATCGAATACAGATCAGGCACCAGAGCAACCTCGAGTGATCTAAAGGGATAACACCAATTGGCAAGCTAAGCAATAGTGGAGAGACCACCTCGAATGCCCATTCCTGATAATGAACTTGATGTCTATAACCATCCGGGAGCCTTCATCCTGTGACTGATGGAAGCAGAGGCAAACACACAATTAATCACTGAGCTGAACCCAAGGAACCCAGTGACAGAGAGAGAGGAGTGATGAGCAAATTGGCAAAGAATGGGCTGGCAAAACCAGCAGAGACAGCTGATCTGAACAGGGGAGAGCTCTTGGACCCCAGACCGACAGTGGGGAGGCCAGCATGGGACTGATCTGGACTCCCCAAATGTGAGTGTCAGCGAGAAGGCCTGGGAAACCTATGGGGCCCTGAGCTGTGGATCAGTGTCTATCCCTGGTATACAAACAGTCTTCGTGTGCCTATAGCACAAAGAGGGTTGCTCTCTCAGCCTGGACTCTTAGGGGAGTGCCTGGACCCTACCCAGAGTAAAATGACAGACTCTAGATATCCCCTATGTGGAAGGATTTGGCAATAGGGTGGGAGGGTGGGGGGAAGGGGAGTGCGGGAGGAGGGGAGGGAGAGGGAACTGGGATTGACATGTAAAACAAGCTATTTAAAATTAAAATAAAAAATGATTAAAAAAATAGCCTGCTTGAGGGCTCAAGGGGGAGGAGCTGGGACCAGGTGTCCTCCTGAGATCTGTGGTGCTTTTAGATGCTGCAACAAGAGGTGGTAGCTGGTGTGGAGGGGAGCAAAGAATGCTGGGAAAGTGCGCTCCAGGTTTTGCTGACCTGAAAATCCTGGGAAATGAACCGAAATCCTAGTAGGTGCCCATGTTTGTGATTTGGGAGGTCTTGACTTGCAGTTTGGCAAACAGTCTAGAGGAGTTGTGGAGGAACATTATACTGACCAGATCCTGGGGACTTGCCACAGCAGGGAGTGAGGATGAGTTTACCCTTCCAGACGACGGTGCCACTGAGAGGGTCCCATATTAGTAGCTTGGACATTGGAAAGGGGGGGGTAATTGGGGTAAAAAACAGCAAAACAATGGAAAGTTGAGGAGTGTGGGACACTACCTTTACCTCAGTGCTCTAGCACTTACAGCAAGGTCACCAACCTCACAGTGATCCTCCTGGATTTGCGTTTCTTGTAGAAAATTAGTAACGAATGCTGGAGTTACGTCTCCACCACCCACTGTGGGATGACATCTGTGGAAACACTGATAGAAATAGAATCAGGAGGAGGGAAGTGAGAATTGTCACCAATTGCAAGGGCAAGGTCTGGCAAGGTTTGGCTTCAAACAAGTTATGACATCATTGGTTTAAGCAATGGGTGACACTTGCTGCCTTTCCATTAGGCTGTTAGCTTCTACGGGAGGTGGGTAAGAGGGATGGAAGTAAAGATAGATGGAGAAGTGAGTAGGTGCATGAATGGGTAGGTTGAAGGATAGATTGATGGATAGAGCAAGATGGATGGTTAGAGGGGTAGGTGGATGAATGGAAAGATAGCCAGATGAATGAATATATAGGTGAGTGGGGAGATGGATGGGGAGTGGACTGAAGGGTAAACGGAAGGACAGAGGGTGTGTGGGTGGATATATGAATAAATAGGCGGATGACTAGGCATACGGATGGAAGGGTAGATTATGTGTAGAAGGGAAGATGGGTAGAAAGAAAGGTAGATTAACAAGTAGATGAGCAGACATGGATGGAAGGATAGATAGACATATCTAGTGTGGACGGACGGTGGTTGGAAGGCAGGATGAATGGAAGGGGAGAGAGGTACTCAGAGGATGCAGACAGATGGGTCATGATCTCCCTCTGCCTCAGGTGTCTTTCTTCCTTGTGTTCTCCTTGACCGGTTAACTTTTGGTCATCCTGTAGCACGCAGCAAGAGACAGAAGAAACAAAGGCCTGGAACCCAGAAAGATCAAGGTCCAGTTGGGAAGAGGTGAGACAGCGTGTGTGCTTGGAAGCGCACTTTGAGGGAGGGGGAGAAGAGCGCAGTGCAGCTGGGGAGTTTCCATGAAGGCTCAGATACCAAAGGACTCTGCATGTCAGTCTGAGACTTTGCACTTTGCCCTGAGAACAACAGAAACTGATAAAGCTTCCACAGAGGGCAAGATCCAAGGACATTTGTTTGCCATGTGTCTTAGTTTGGGTTTCTATTGCTGATAAGAGGCGCCATGACCGTGGCAACTCTTTTTTTTTTTTTTTTTTTTTTTGGTTTTTACGAGACAGGGTTTCTCTGTATTGTTTTGGAGGCTGTCAGTCCAGCCCGGCCTCGAACTCACAGAGATCCGCCTGCCTCTGCCTCCCGAGTGCTGGGATTAAAGGCGTTCGCCACTACCGCCCGGCTCCAGTGGCAACTCTTATAAAGGAAACCATTTAACTGGGGCTGGCTTACAGTTAGGAGGTTTAGTCATTGTCATCATGGCAGGAAACATGGCTGTATGCAGGCAGATGTGGTGCTGGAGAAGGAGCTGAGAGTTCTACATCTGGATCTTTAGGCAGCAGAAGTGAATGCTATACTAGGCCTACCTTGTACACCTGAGACCTTGAAGCTCTCCCCTACAGTGACACACTTCCTCCAACAAGGTCACACCTATGCCAACAAGGTCATGTCTCCTAATAGTGCCACTACCTATGGGCAAAGTGTTCAAACACATGAGTCTGTGGGGGCTGTTCCTATTCAAACCACCACACCTCTTTCTTTCCAATAGGCGCTTAGAACTGTCCAGGGAGAAACAGTTCCCCAGAGCAGAAGCCAAGCTATTATGATGTCAATGGGAAGGTTTGGAGCTGATCTCAGGTGGGTGGGATTGACTATGGAGCTTCATTCTTCTGGCTTCTGATTGGATGCCAGCATAGAGTCATTCCTTTCTTTTTCTCTCTTTCTCTCTCTTTTTTTTTTTTTTTTTGAGATAGGGCCTCACTATGTAGTTCTGGCGGTCCTGAAACTTATCATATAGACCAAGCTAGCCTTGAACCCATGGACATCTGCCTGCTTTGGCCTCCCAAGTAAAGTCACGAGCCACCACTCTAGGGCCCTGGCCTCGCCCTGCTTGAAGTCGCATCTTCGCCAGTCTTCACATGGCTCCTTGTCGCCTCCCTTCTGTGCTAGCATGCTCACGGCTGCGTAGACTCTATATTGTATTCCTAGTGACTAGAAGGAGATGAGGCACAGATCGGCTGCCTCATATTTTCAGAATGCGTATGAGCAAGCATAAGTCGGGCGTGTTTGTGTGTGGCCGTTCTCTCTAGAACAATGGAAAAAGATTTTCTAGGTTCAGGACTGTAATGGTAAACTTACCCCCTAAGGGCTCCTGACACATGCCAGACCTGTGCGAAGCCCTGCATTTTCTGTACCCACAGTACGTCTCCAGAGTGGGTCTGTGCTATCTCATATCGCACAGAGCAAGGTTGAAGCTCAGAGAGACTGAATGCCCTCTTCAGGGTCGTAGACCCGAGAATGTGTTATCTGAACTGGAGGAGTTCAGTTCTGGCCACTTCGAAGTCTGGGTTTTTCATAGTGATCTCTCCTCACCTCCTATTGCTCCTGCTTTTGCCAATCTGAATGCATCCTCCGCAAACCGCAGTGACCTCTAGAGGTTCTGGGGTGGAAGCACCTCCCTAGGGCTGCGACACTGTGGCTCAAACACCGGGCAAGGAGCTCAGCAGGCTCTGGGGTCTGTTCTGGCCCTTTGCTCCACTGCTGGGTCACCGTGAACAAGCTAGGGATTCTTGGTTGGCCTCTGACTCAAGCTGGGAATTGAACCCCAGTTTCTTAGGGTTTTGTTGTTGTTGTTGTTTTTCTGTGAAGAGACACCATGATCATGGCAACTCTTATAAAGAAAACGTTTAATTGGGGTACTTGCTTAAAGTTTCAGAGGTTCAGCCTATTATCATCATGGCAGGAGCATCACAGTGTCGTGCAGGCAGACATGGGGCTGGAGCTGAGAGGGCTACATCTTGCAGGCAACAGGAAGTCAACTGACTGCCACACGGAGGGAAGTTCGAGAAAAAGAGACCTCAAAGCCCGTCCCCACAGCGATACATTTCATCCAGCAAGGCCACGCCTTCTAATATTGCTACTCCCTTCGGGGCCATTTTCTTTCAAGCCACCACACCCAGGATCTGTCTGTTTCCACTAATGCACTAACACTGGGCTAAGCTGTTACTTGATCTATATGGCCCTTTACAGATCTGTCTTCCCGTGTCCTGGCTCTGCTGCCCTTCTTGTACCAAGATGCTTCCCATCTCACAGTCCTGGCACTTTCCAGATGCTTGTCTGGAGGGCTCTCCCTTGGTGGGTAGGGACTGGGCTGATTCCTGTTGATGCAGGCTTCATAGAGTCACAAGCGGTACAAAGGGGCTTTCCCATTCCTCTGAGACAATGCTGTGCCTCTCACTGTTACTTGACCCTGGTTTTGAAATTGCATACTTGTGTGTATAATACATGAAGTTAGTGTAAAAGTTCTATCTCTATCTATCAATCATCTATCTATTTATCAATCATCTATCTATCTATCTATCTATCATCTATCTATCTATCAATCTATCTATCTTCTCCATTACATCTCATTGTTCTTATTTATGTACCTCTCCCTCACTAGAAATTAGGTCTAAGCACCACTGGAATGGAGGCTGTCTTGTTCATTGCTGTATTTTAGCTCTTGACAAAGCTTCAAGAATATTTTCCGGGTTGGTGATCTGGATCAACAGATAAAGGTGCTTGCTGCCAAGTCAGATGACCCAAGTTTGATTCCGAGGACCCATTCTGATCTTCACACACACACACACACACACACACACACACACACACACACACACACACAGCACCTGTGTGCCCCTTCCCCTAAATAAAAAAAAATGTAATAAAAATACAAAGAGTATTTACTGAGTGTGTTGAACAAGTAACTCCATGAACAACTGAATGAATGAGTGGATGAATAGAGTGAGTGAGTGAATAAACTTGTGATCTCTGTGTCACTAAGAATACAAACCTAGCAGGCAGGAAAGATAAGGAGAAGGCAGGACCCAGCACACCCTGACAGTTCACTTCCAGGAGCAATGTGAATGCCCAATAAATATACCCCAAATACAGAAGCTCCTAACTCAGCAGACTGTGGAAGAGGACTGGAGTGGTAATCCTGGGCTTGTGAGCCCCAGAATGATTCTGGAGAAAGACCATACACTCCAAAGAGCTGACATGAAAGGCTTGTCTCTGTCCCCACACTCCACCCTTCCCACAGGGAGTATTCTTGTCCAGCTGCTGGGACACAGCTGTCTGTCTGTACACGACCAGGTCACCTAAGGAATTTGCATTTAAATTTTAAGAGAATTTCTAACCCAAATTGCAGGCATTCTGCTACTATAAAATCTATACTTCCTGGGGGATGCTGAGAGTTCTGATTTAGTATTTATCTTAAAAATATTTAAAAGTTTATGTGCATATGTGAGCATTTGAGTGTGGGCTTATACATGTGAGTGCAGTGACCAAGGAGGCCAGAAGAGAGGGTCTGATACACTGAGCTGGGGTTACACGCAGTTGTGAGCCATTCCATGTGAGTGCTGGGAACTGAACTCCATCCTCTATGGAGCAGTACATGCTCCTAACTGCTGAGCCATCTCTCCAGGCCTGACATTGTGTGCGTGCGTGTGTGTGTGTGTGTGTGTGTGTGTGTGTGTGTGTGTGTGTGTGTGTGTGTGTGTAGTGTGGGTATGTGAGACAACATAAAGAAAACTATTATTCACTTCATCCTCATCTGCCTGGTCCCCTCCCCAGCTTCTAGCTCCTGCCTGCACTATCCTGAGTCATCACTTTCCACTTGATATTTTAGAACCATGGATTCTATTTTATATCCCACATCTGTTTCAAAGTTGGAGAAGCCCCACAGAGTTAAGACACTGACATGGCTTCCAGGCTGAGAATATATTCTGAAGCAGATCTGCCACTTTCTACTTACACCATCCCTCTTTGAATAATAAAAATCACAAAACATCAAAGGACTCCCACTACTCTCAAATAGGCAGAACTGGATAATTCTTGCAATGAATGTTTACTGTGTGTGTTGAATGAATGAGTGAATGAAGAGTGGTAAGTGGATAGTTCTGTGCTGTTCTAAGGCAATAAAGATAATGCCATTTTCTGGACTTGATTTTCCACTCAGAAAGGGGAAACCTGGCTCTTAGGCTGAAATAGCCTCCTGGGGTGACAGGAGGGGACTTGAGAAGTCCTCATATCCCCCAGCCTGCCTCTGGATTGACCAGGAAGCCACTGTCTCACACAAACAAGCATCTAAAGGCCCAGAAAGATGGTGATTTCGCAGTCTCCCTAGGAGTCCTCTTTCATGGTCCAATAAGCCCTCCGAGTCAGGAAGTTGTTTCTGGGCCTGACCTGCCTCTCTTATGCTGCATTATACCCTGCTGATCTCAAAGTATCCCTGTTTCCTGGATGGCACCTATCTGGGGCTTTCCTGAGGCCCTTGAAGGTAAATGAGCTGCCTTTAAAGGCTGGTTTTAGAGGGAATCTGTCTTCCCTGTCTAATGGCTGAGCATCCCTGCTGCCGAGCCTTTGATGATTTCCTTGCTTGCTAGGGAAGCTCAATCCTCAGCAGGGAGGCTGCCTGAGGGGCCACAGAGTCCTAGGGATGGGCTCTTAGGTTAGGGCATGTTTGAGGGGAGACTTGTTGTGCTATATCCTAAACCGTAACCCTCCTCAATCGGGTCCTGAGCACCAGCCTAATTTTGTTCTGTAATTGCTTTACTGGTGGGCTGGCTGAGCAACATTCTTCATGCCACCCTTCAGCATGCCTCTGCTAGAAAGGAGTCTCAAATTAGAAACCCTGCCTTCTTCTAAGGGATGGTGTCATGACAGACAGAAGGCTTTTCCCCTATTCTGACCTCTGTGCCCACCACTATGAATGAATCATCACCTCCTGAGAGCCTTCTTGCGCCAGAAGACAGGTAACAGCACTGTGAATGGGGAGACACACGTATCAACTGGAGAGTGAGAGCATCACCCAGAACCAGGCTAGCCATGTGGCGTTTTGGGTGTAGCAGTGGATTTTCTGTCTCCCAGTAACTGGGATCACAATGCACATTTAGTAAGCAGGGAAGATAGCAGCCACTTGGGACAGAGATACCCAGCTGGGAATCTGGAAAGAGTCTGTCCAAATTTTGGCTTCAGCACTGGGCCACAGCCATGATCAGATAGGACACTAGTGAGGACATACAAGTGCCTCTTGTATCAGTGACATCAGCTCTAAGGAGTTTTTCCAACTCCAGCCTTCCATCTTCCTTCCTGTGAAGCTCTCACTTCCATGTCAACTCAGCAGAGCTGGACAGAAAGAAGCCACTAGGGCTGTAGTCAGCCCATTTTCTTAGAATTCCTGAAGAGGGACACACACACACACTCACACATGCACACTGTCTTTTATTTATTGATTGTGTGTTGTGCGTATAGGGACACATGTAAGAGCATGTGTGTGGACACCAGATGGTATCTTACAGAAATCAGTATGAGTTCTGGGATCAAACTCAGGTCATCAGGCTTGACAGCAAGCACCTTTTCCTGATGAACCATCTTGCTGACCCCCGCTGTCTATTATTAACCTCACATGTCTCAGATACACAAAGTACCCTTTCAGAACAAAGGGAGCAAGTCATTCTCTTGCTCAGACACGAACCACCATCCCTAAGCCTCTGTGAGAGCTCCCCACCACTTCAGACAAGAAGGTCTACACTAGTAGCCCTCAGCGGTCAGACAGAACACCAGCCCAGCATCTCCAGAGCTTAGACAGCGAATCCAGCAAGTGGTCAGCCAGACAGCAAGTGGACCTTCCATCTCACCAAAGGCTTATATTCTCTTCAGCACTTTGAAATTTATGAAACAAATAAAATACAGCTGGCTAAATCTTGAGTTTCTTATCCTTTCACGTGCCTTTATACCTTTTCTTTTTAGTTACCCCATTTTCCTCTCTCTTTCAGGTAAGTGGAAGCTGCCTTTAGGATAGCATATTTTCTTGTTTGAGGTTCACTTGAGCCTTTTTTTTAAACCCTAAGGACATTATTAAGTTTCCTGGACTGTGAGAAGTAGTCTTCACTTCAAGAAGCTCCTTCCATCCCCGAATCTGAATTTTACTTTGCTTACTGTATATGATAATCTCTAGAAAAAAGAACATAATTTTTCTAACAAACTAGCATGGATTTTTTCACTGCTCACTGCATCAGCCACTAGGAAACTCAGCGACTTTTTGGCCCAGTTGAATTGATTTTTCTTAGTTGAAGTCTTTTAGCTCAGATATTCACTAAGTGGCTGCTCCCTGTGGCCAACTAGAATATGGTGCACCCTTTCAGCTGTACACAAAGCCTCCTGGACAAAATGAAGGGTATGATTCTGCAGGGAGAGAAAATGGCTTGTCTTTCTTTCTTCCTTCCTTCCTTCCTTCCTTCCTTCCTTCCTTCCTTCCTTCCTTCTTTCTTTCTTTCTTTCTTTCTTTCTTTCTTTCTTTCTTTCTTTCTTTCTTTCTTTCTGTCTCTCTATCTCTCTCCCTCCCTCCCTCCCTCCCTCCCTCCCTTCCTCTCTTCCTTCCTTCCTTCCTTCCTTTTTTGTTTTTGTTTTTCGAGACAGGGTTTCTCTGTGTAGCTTTGGAGCCTGTCCTGGAACTAGCTCTTGTGGACCAGGTTGGCCTCAAACTCAGAGATCCGTCTACCTACCTAGTGCTGGGATTAAAGGCATGTGCCACCACTGCCTGGCAAAATGATTTGTTTTCAAAAAGAATTGTGGACATGGCTTTTGTGCTTGGAGTCAAATGGAATGAACATCACAGAATGCTAACAAAATATCAGAAAGAAATTCCACCAGATGATTCAAAAGAGAAACGAGGCGGTTGGAGATGCAAGCATACGTCTGGCTGGAAGCAGACAGCGGGTTGTGATCTGCCTGCCCTAAGACGTGCTCTTCCAAAGTGGCAGAGTCAGATGGGCAGGGAAGATACTGCAGGGGGAGGAGCCAAGAGCTCCAAGGAAGGAAAGGACCAGGCTGGACAAGAGTGAAGAGCATCCCCAGCTTGATGTGGTAACTGTGGGGATGAACGAGGGCTGCCTGCCTTCCGTTCTTTCCCATCAGGAACCAGAGAAGTGATTCTGCAAGAACTCAGTACACGGTGCTCCATTGTATATTAGGTGTCTCAGGAAAAAACGCATCCTGTTGATTCTCGGGTCCTTATTGTTAGGACACAGGACAAATGGCTAACTGAGGTGCCCATTAACATATCAAAGTGGACACTAGTCATCGGGTTCTCCCAGCATCCCTCAGTTACAGGGTCCTCCTGACTGGCATAACCTGCCCCTTACCCAGAACTCTTCAACCCAAATACTGGGCTGGGCTTCCCTCCCCCAGCTCCTCTGTCCCATCTCTCTCTCTCTCTCTCTCTCTCTCTCTCTCTCTCTCTCTCTCTCTCTCTCTCTCTCTCTCTCTCTCTCTAACTCAGCTGTTCTGACTATGCCAGTCTCTTGGCCCAGGCAGCTTCTCTCCCCTCTCCCCTTCCCCTTCTCCTCAGGGTCATGTTCACTTTAGAGTCTCCCAGATGTCCCTGCCTCTGACTATGCTTTCCTTTTTATCTACCATAACTCTTCTCCACCATACCTAGGATCAGCCATGTCTTTCCTTTTTTCTTTCTTTCTTTTTTAGTTTTTTGAGACAGGGTTTCTCTGTATTGTTTTGGAGACTGTCCTGGAACTTGCTCTGTAGAACTCACAGAGTCCTTTTTTATTTCTTATTTTCATTCACAATAAAATGAAGACGAGCCTCGGCTAGCTTTGGTGTAGATCATGAGACTCTGGAATTTCAGATCCATGCCAGGTTTGGTGGTGTGTCTCAGGGATCTAGGGAGTGCATTTTGCATGTGGGAAAGGAGTAGATATTTGTGAAAAAAGAGCAGACAAGTGACGAAAGTCTGTCAATACCCCTCTTCTCCCTTCCCACCCATCTCCAGAGACAAACACGTTCTCCTGCCCTTGGCTCCCAGATTCTGTATTTCACTTGATGCTAATGGATGATACACTATGAAGAAGTGGAAATAGTTTATGTCATTACACTTCCTCTTTATATGTGTGTCATCGCGAGGGCTCTGTGGGATGAGAGCTATGCGGAGCTAAGCTGCCCCAGGTGACCCCAGGACATGTATCCTGAAGTCAAGCCACTCCACGAGACCCTCAGAAATGCTTCTTGTTACACCACAGGCTCCTGTGGTGTTTGTGGTTGCTTGTTATACAGCATTAGCTGATGGAGACAGCCCACGACAGTGACCTGGAGCCCCAGAGACTTCCTGAAACATAGAAAGTGAACAAATATATTCCTTCAGAGTGGGCTGGTAGTAATAGGGAAGAATGAGCACAGTTTCTGGGTGAGCTAGGGAAGTCCTATCTGCTTGGAGAGCTCCCCGGAACTGCGGGATCCTAAAGCTATTCAGATGCAACTGAACCTCCAAGCTTCCCAAGCTGGTCAAAGCTAAGGCATAAAGAGTCAGTTGAGTGCCCGGGTGAGGTGAATAGGTTTACAGACTGAGGTTGCTTAGGAATTCCCAGTGCATACATGCAGGGTACACACTTACTATTTGATAGGTTTATTATACAGCAATTTTCTGATAGTTAAACACCTTAATATAGCTTTTGTGGTCAGAATGCTTTTCGCACATTCCAGAGATTACCTTAAAAAATCTTGTTGCATTGTATGTATTTTTAGAAGAGGGTAGAGTGAGCACAAATAGATTAACCAAGCGTGCTGGGAAAGGGGGTTGGGTGGGAAAGAAAAATGCCATTCAGAAATAGACCATGAAACTAATTACTTGGATAAACCAACATAAAAATATTATTGTTTAAGATAACGGTCATAAACTCAAATTCTTTGGGCAGGGATCACGTGGGTAACATAAATAAAGCAAGCTGAGCAGAGATCGTGGGGACATGGAGTATGTGCTCAATTTAAGGAGGATGTAGGACTCGGTTTCCTTCGCATCTCACCCTATGACAATGAGATCTAGTGTATTCAAGTCTTATCGGAGAGAAACAGCCCTTCTGTGAATGTGCAAGCAGGTTGTGCATTGCACGAGTGCTCAGGAGAGGGCAATGAGAGGCTGAAATAGAGCCCAAGCTGGGCTTAACAATCCCTGGGCCAGGACACATGTATTGGAGAGCAGAGAGGGCCTGACTTCAGCCCTGCTCACCCCCTTCAGCCTGTCTTGGTGTAGTTCAAGATCAAACCGTGTGGGCACAGGAGGATCCCACCTCCTGTAATAGAGACTGAAGAGACCGTTCTCTTTCTTTCTTCCTCTCTCCCTCTCCCTCTCCCTCTCCCTCTCTCTCTCTCCCTCTCCCTCCCTCTCCCTCTCTCTCTCTCTCTCTCTCTCTCTCTCTCTCTCCTCCCGCCTGCCCGCCCGCCCTCCTTCCTTCCTCCCTCCCTCCCTGCCTCCCTCCCTCCCTCCCTTCTTTCTTTCCTTTCTTTTCTGTGGCTCTGGGATTGAATCCGAGATCTTTTGCATGCTAGGCAAGTGTTCTGCCACCAAGCTATACCCCCAGCCTTCTTATACTTTGAGACAAGGTCTCATTAAGTTGCTCAGGCTGGTCTTGAACTTTTTCTGTAAACACTTATACACATAAAAAGAAAGGATTTATTTAAAAAATAAAATAAAACTAAAATGTCTGTTTGGATGATAAGGATAAGGAGACATCCCAGAGCATAGGCCAAGGGACAGAAGTGATGAGAAAGGAAACAAGACTCATAAAGGTGCCATCTAGGAGGCAGAGCTTTAGAAAAGTGATAAAGAAAACAGAAAACAAGGATTTGTAAACAAAACAATGCTTCTCAGAGCTGAAGGGCATGAGTTTGTAATTGGAAAGATGAATCACTGTGAACTTTTTCTGAATGAAAATATCCAGAAGAAAGCAAGCCTAGGACGAAAGGGAGAGAGAAAGAAAGGAAGAGAAAGAGAAAGAAAGAAAACATAGTCTATGAGGGACTTTAAGTCATATTCCATATTGGCAGCACCAGATGCTAAAATAGGAAACAAAGAGTGTGACTTCAGAGTTCTGAGGAAAAATGATTCTCAATCGATTTAGCCATGTAGAAAAATTATCAATTGTAACTGAGAGGTATATTTAAAAAACTACAAGGATTTATAAAAGCTGTGTGCCACAAACTCTTCATTTACTGACTTGGAAGTTAAGACTATATTCCTGTAAAAACGCTGGAGAAGGAACTGGGAAGATAGGTCAGTTGGTAAAATGCTTGCCATTCAAGCATGTGGACCTGAGTTCAATCCCCAGCACCCACAGGAAAAACTGGGTGTGGTGGTCTTTGTAATCTCAGTCCTGAGAAGGCGGGATATGTAGCTAGTCAGCCTAGCTTAGCCAGCAAGCTCCAGGTCCCAGAGAGACCCTGTCTCAAACAAACAGCCCCCCAAAACACAGAACAAGGTGGATAGCTCCCAAGGCCTGACATCCAGGGTGACTATGGCCTCCACATACATGTGCATACACATGCATCTATACCTGTACACACACACACACACACACACACACACACACACACACGCACGCACGCACGCACGCACGCACGCACGCACGCACACAAGTAGCAGTTTGTGCTGGCCAGTTTTATGTCACCTAGACACAAGCTAGAGCCAATTTGGGAGAGAGAGAGCCTTAATTGAGAAAGCATTCTTGTGTGATTGATCTGCCAGCAAGCTCTGTGGTACTTGAAAGCAACCATGCTAGAAGATGCTGTGGATGCGAGGTGAGGGGCAGTGTGTTAAGACAGAGTCCCAGTGGAACACTGTATGATGGAAAGTTTGCAGTAAAAAGGGAGGACTTATAGTAAAGGCAAACACTACATGGAAAACAAAAGCAACAGGAAACTGAAAGAAAACAATAACGCTTATGACAAAGCAGGTATTGTTATGCATTATTTTCGAGTATTATTAGACTAATAATATAAGTGCTATGTATTTCAAATTTTAGATAGTCAAAGAATTGAGGACAATTATTGTTTTGACCAAATTACAGAATGTGAATGTCATTATCATTGGCACTGTAAATATAGAGATGTCTGAAACTGCTGATGGGCATGGGGAGGTAAGCTAAGAAAAAATAGAGATACCCTAAAATTTTTATAAGTTAGTAATTTAAGAAGGGCCAGTGATGCTGGGCGGTGGTGGCGTACACCTTTAATCCCAGCAGCTGGGAGGCAGAGGTAGGCAGATCTCTGTGAGTTTGAGGCCAGCCTGATCTACAGATGGAGTTCCAGGACAATCAGGGCTACACAGAGAAACCTTGTCTTGGTAGGGGGAAGGGAGAAGGGGCCAGTGATAGCTGAATGAATAATGCATTTTTACCACATTGCTTGAATTTATAAAGATAATTAACAGTGATATAATTTATTCGGGTCAAATAGATACATTAGATAGATACAAATAGATTGCTGCTTATTTTTGAGATTGTACTTTAGTTATAACATTTCTCCTTTTCCTTTCTTCCCTCCAAATCCTCCCATATACTCCTCCCTGCTCTCCTTCAAATACACGGCCTCTTTTTTTAATCAG
The DNA here is from genome assembly GCF_017639785.1 of Mesocricetus auratus. Lineage (NCBI taxonomy): Eukaryota > Metazoa > Chordata > Mammalia > Rodentia > Cricetidae > Mesocricetus > Mesocricetus auratus. Next base: position 67,248,227 of record NW_024429191.1, read on the forward strand.
TCGTTATTACATGCATATATATTTATATTCCCAAATGTAACCTGCTGAGTCCACACAAGGTTACTTGTATGTCTGTTTTCAGGGCTGACTGTTCGACACTGGACAACTGGTTGGTGTGCTCTTCCCTGGGGAAGGCCGCCTCTGCTGCTCTCAACTTTACTCAGCTGTCTGTAGTTTTTTGTTAGAGTTGAGGCCTCGAGGGCTTTCTCCATGTATTTGGCATGTTCACTTGTGACATCCTTGTCCAGCTCATGTTTAGGCATTAGATTCTTTTGGGTGTAGCTTCTGAAATTCCTGGGAGACACAATCTCACAGCCAAGTCCTTGGTCCTCTGTTCTGATGCCCTTTCCACCCTCTCTTCCTCAATGTTCCTTGAGCCTTAGGTGTGTAAGTGTTTTGTAGGTTTAGCCGTGGGACTGGTCTCTTCGCTCTTCATATGGACTGGTTGTGGTTTCCATAGTGGTCTCCATCTATGGCAAAGAGAAATGTCCTTGATGAAGTATGAAGACTACATTCATCAGGGTAAATTTGCTTCTTGATGTCACAAGGATTAGGGTTGGCAAGATGGCTCAGTGGGTAACGGGCTTGCTGCCAATGACGCAAGCCTGATGGCCCATGTTGGATTTCTGGAATTCCTTTTACATGAAAACAAGGCACAAGTCATGGATCTTAGAGAAGTAATCAGTACGTCACTCTGGTGTGCTTGAAATCCCTCCTTGACACTTGCTGGCTATGTGGACACCTACTCTGGAAGCAGGAGGTAGGATATATTAATTTCCTTTCCCTGATTCTGAGGGTTCCTTGCTGCTGCCAGCAAGAATAACCTGAGTAGTTTCATTTGGCCCTTGACCATGTCCATTAAACAAGACAGTAGACTTACTCTTTCAAGTTTTGGACTCCTTTGTAATAAGCCATCCTTTTATACATTGGATCCCAGCTTGGGACGTAAAGGAATAATACTCAGCAAATATTTTTAGACGGTGTGATGATGCCCAGAGAGACTAAGTGTCCCATGCAGTCTGTCTGTGTACTTCTCTCTCCAGGTGGCAATAGTTTATTTAGTCAACATGCATTCTCGAAGTTCCCACTATATTATGTGTAAGCTGGTAAAACATGGCCTGAGTTTTCATGGAGACAGATGTGAGCTGGTGTGTAATTACGTACTGCAAGTTATATTATAAAAGGAAAGAACTGGACATTTTTGTTGGAGGAGCAAGTGATCCCTTTCAGTAGGAATGACATACAAGCTAAGGATGAGTAGACCAAGGCTGGCGTAGATGAAAGAGGAGTGCTCTAGACAGAGAGTGCTACCTGTACAAAGGTCCCAAGGCAGGAGGGGGTGACTGTGTTGTCATGGTGCTTCTCACACTTTAATGTGCACACACAGATCTCAGCAGAAGGCAGATTCTCACTTAGCAGTTCTGGAGTGGGGCAAAAGTCTGGAGTTGCCCCTCTGCTTCCTGGTGATGCTGGAGCAGCTGCTGGGAGTCTCAGGTTTACACTTAGGTTAGGGCGGAGTTAGAGTTGCTGAGAGACTCTTGAAGGCTTGGCTAAGCACGCCCAGCAAGGGTTAAAGTGAGGAGATGGATGGATGAAAGTGAGGAGTATGTAGAGACCAGCTCATGCAGGGAGGTTTGGGAGAACCACTTTGAATTGGCAATTGATAGATGCTCCTTAATGCTCACTAACATTGCTGAGAATGAGTTATTGAATCAGACGCACCTTCGGGATATGACAATCCTGGGCTTGGATCTTGATGCTGGAGCACTTTAAAGAAACAAAGCGTTGCCAGAGACAACCAGAGGCACTCAGAAGCTGGCAAGCCACGTGGCCAGAAACCCATCCAGTCACTCCCTTTTCCCCTGTTACTCCCCTCACACCTGCTGATGGGTCTGTGAGGGTGGGTGCTGGGAGGAGGGACCTAAAGATACATGGTGAAACCTCAACCCACTACTAGTCAGTTGCATACCTGCCTGGCCCACCCTCAGCCCTCTTAAGCCTCCCCTTCTGCTTTTGTATCTGTGAAGCAGGCAGGTGCGGCAGACACCATGGGAGAGGCATGGCCACTGGGCCATTCAACTCACAAGATGGGCTTTTCACATTCCCGTTGCCCAGGTTCTGAGTTCAGGAGCTGCTCATAAAATGGCTGCCTGAATTTTCAGGGTTGACATAGTCAGGTGGAAATGCCAGTCAGTCCCTCAGAGCCTGTGTGAAGAAAGTTTGCTTTTTTTTTTTTTTTTAAAGCAAACTAGTAGTGTTTGAGGTGAGGCTGGCAAAACACATGTCAGGAAAGAAAAGGAAAGGAGCTACTTTTGAGAAAAAGATGATTCTCTGTGGAGAGGGAAAATGAGTTAGGTTTTTCTGTTCAGGTCTCTGCTGATTCATTCCCTGTCTGTCTGTCCCTCTGTCCGTCTGTCCTTGGTTAACAACAGGATGCCTCCTTTCCCTTCCTCTTGGCTACAAACAAGTCTGGAGTCTTTCTGTATGCATACCCTGCCTCTGTTTAAAGCAACAGACACCCATTTCTCACTGAGGAAATGTTAGGTAAACAATAATATATTTTCTTAAACCCAGAAAGTGGTTCCACATACTCATCGTGAAGTGAATGTCTCCAGAATTCCAGGGCTGGGCTCAGGACAGCAGTCTCCAGAGGAAGGGTACTTCCTCCTTTTAAAGGGGAACAATAGGCAACCCTGGCCAGAGGGGGCCAGAGCTCCGAGGCCACAGACAGGAGCCAGCCTTGACTCTGTCTGAAGAATCCAGGTGTGCTCAGCTTTCCCTGGCTCGAAGCTGGTAGGAGACCACAGCTTTGGATCCCATGGTGTTGTGTCCCTTCCCCTGCAAACACCTGACCTCAGTGCACCCTCCTAATGACACCAGGAATTAGGTTTCGAAGATGAAGATACTGAGGCTTGGAAGATCAACTCCTACTGTTGCATAGAAAAAGATTCGCCTCAGGGGTCAAAGACCAGCCTAGTTTACATCAAAGTTCATTTCCGAAGCAGACCTCACATTGATTTCCTAGAGACCAGATTCTGAGAACAGTGTCCTAAGGCCTTGCAGGGAGAGTTGTTGAGTCATTTTTTTTTAGCTCTGGAGGCCAGGATATGAGGTGGCTGCTTAGATTGGCAGCTAACTTAGAGATAGTGCTGGGGTTCTTGGGGATCCCTCTCAAGCCCCTACTGCTGGTAGTTTCAGTGAAAGGACAAGATGCATTCAGCTGGTCCCCTTGCAGGGATGCACACAATGAGGATTTTCTCAGCTGAAGTCTTCCTCTATCCTCCTTTCTAAGCGATTCCTGTAGCTGCTTCCAGGGAGGCCACAAATCCCACACCCATGCATATCTGTCCCCAACAACTAAGCAACATTATGGGGAAAATAAGACTACAGAATGTGTTGTCTAAGCTTCTTCAAAACACAGTGGTGGCTTCTGATGGGAGGGGTACAGTAATGCAGGCAGTGGACTGTTACTGACTTTGGGTTGGGTTCAAAAGTCACCACTGCGGAAGCCCATAGGAAACCCCTTACCGGGTCTGATCTCCATTTCTCCATCGGGCACACATTCCCTGAGAGATGATAGAATGTCTCTGTACCAGACCCTCCTCATTGTCACCACAAAGTTTTTACAGGCAGCATCCTGTTGATGGGGGAAACGGGGAATCAGAAAAATCCAACAGTTTGTCCAGGATTGGTCTGCCTCAAAGCTGAGGTTCCCCCCTCACCCTTTTCCAGTGGTGGGGTGGATCCCAGGGCCACAAGCATTTCATGAAAGTGATCCACCTTTGAACACCGCCTTTAGTCTCGAAGCCAGTGTGCTTAACTGTCAAGCCGCACTGCGTGTCATGTGGAATGGTGCTGGGTGTTGTAGTAGCTCAGCCAATGTCAGCTTCCTTGATGCCTTGACTCCAAGGGGCAAATAGTGGAAGCCTCATGGGCTGCTTTTGGTAGGCTGGACAAAGTTGATGAGGGAGGTGTGGTTGCTTCAGATTCCTTACCACCCTAATATACCGGAATGTGACATGTGGTCACTAGAATGAAACTGAATGCTGTTGTCTTCATCAGTGGCTCCTTCCCTAAGAAGATAATGGAGAACCAAGTTCATTCTTTAGAGGGAAGACAAGGATCGCTAAAGAGAAGAGCAGAGGCTGGGCTTATGACTGGCAAGTGATGCAGCTGATAATGATGAGGATAAGGACCGGATTGTGCCAAGCATTCGCTATGGCAGGCCTTTGTTTCTTTCCACTGGGAGCAGGGTGGGAGAGCACAATGCCCTTTTCCTCCAGGGCCATGCTTGACCCTTCTCTCCATATGGAGACTTGTCCCTATGGGCCACACACCCTCCATTTTACTCACCCTCTGTCTTCTTGTTGGGTTTGTCCAAGGGAAGACACTGTGAGGACTTCATAATGTAAGATAAGAGGTTGGGACAGACAAGGTCTCATGCAGCCCAGTTGGACTAGTCTCAGACGTATTAGGTAGCTAACAATGAGCTTAAATTCCCAATCCTCTTGCCTCTACCTTTCAGGTTCTATGATTACAGACATGTGCCACCATGCCTGGCTTGTGTTGGGGCACTTCTTGACCTATCTGTGCCATGGCTGCTCCTAGTGTTGGGCTCGCTCTCAGACTTTGGCTCATGTCCAGCCTCTCAGCTCTGGGAAGGACATTGTTGGTGGTTGCTGGGTGCCTAGTTCTATCCCTGCTAGGAGAAATTGTCTGATTCACTGAGTTCTCATGAAACCAACCTTTAGCTGCTCAAAGGGGAAGGCTGATTTGGTTCACAGTCTCTGACCCTAGAAGAGGCAGAATCATCATGGTGGTGGGTATGAGGCAGAGCGGGGATGTCTCTTCATGGTGGCCAGGAAGGAGAAAGAGAGAGAGAGAGAGAGAGAGAGAGAGAGAGAGAGAGAGAGAGAGAGAGAGAGAGAGAGGATCCCCCAAGCTCTCAGTGATCTATTTCCTCCAGACAGGCCCTGCCTTCCACACTGCCTTCATCTCCCAGCAATGCCATCACGGGGTTCACATGGGTGGAGTCCTCCACTGCGTAGGCCAAGGTCTCATTATCCAATCACATTTCAATTATTGGATCTACCTGGGGACTAAGTCTGCTCTGTAAAAGCCTTTTTGCAATGATCTTGGTAGGAATGAAGATATTCCAGATAGATAACTGTGAGCTCCCTATCAGACTGAGACAATGGAACCCAGGATATTGGAATTTCTCCAGTGATCTCATGCTGGGAGAAGGAAAAGACTAAATGGAGCCTGGTCCCAGCTAGAGTGGAAATTGTGTTCCCTGAAAGAGATTTCACCCAGTTATGACAACTTGTCAGATCACCTTACAGAAAGAATAGGAGCCAGGACAACGATGCGTCAACAAGGCATCCATGATTATCAGGGCACACCTTGACCAGTACTACTTAGTTATACATACTTCTGCCCCTATTTAAACCTAAGCTTCATGTCAAGACCCTGTAGATGAGCTTGTTAGGATGCAAGTGTCACTGGAACTCTTTGTTCCTCTTCCTAGTGTGACCACATCGAGCAAATCTCTTTGTTGCCATTACTTGTTTGGTTAATTGATCTATTGAGGATGGGTGGTTAACTGATCTGTTGAAGATGGGTGACGAATTGATCTATTGAAGATGGGTGGTTAATTGTTCCATTGAGGATGGGTGGTTAATTGTTTTATTAAAGTTGGGTGGTTAATTGACCTATTGAGGATGGGTGGGCTGAGCATAGCTTGTGAAGGTTGCCGGGGCCTGGACTCTGACCCTAAAACTTCAGTAGCATTTTGGAGGGACACTTTACATTCAGATCATAACAATGTCACTCCGTCTGACTTTGTTGGGCATGGATGGGCACAGCATGTGTTGCGTTCCCAAGTAGAACTCTAGGACTGCTGGGGCAGGGAGGGATGGCAGACACTGGACATAGACACTGAATTTCTATTGCTGTGAAGAGATGTCATGACCCTTGCTTTTGTAGCCAGTTTGGTGACAATTGGCTGCTGTTCCCTTAATCTACTACCTAGATGTCTCACTGAGGCTTTGACAAATGTGGGGCTGGCTTGAAAGACAGCAGGTGACTCAGCTGGGGCACTGCTGCAGTAGGCCTTGGTGACATTTACTTCAAGGACTGCAGCGGAAAGGAGTCCTGGCCCTGGAATGCTTTGGCAGGGATGAAAAATAAGACAGAGGAAAGAGTAGAAGACTCAGTGTACATATGCATAGACATATACATACATGCCTACACACACATATGTATTAAACACCATCTCTCAGTCACCCCATTGTTAAGCACTGTTTCCATGGCTTTCCTCTTTTCACTGGTACCCATAAAGGACCCTGTCAACTCCTCTCCCTACACCTCCATTCCACCTGCTTCTAGGTTACCATCTCTTTACAGACCTTGTATCTTTATACCCATTTTCCAGATGAGAGAACAGAGGTTTGGAGTGAAGGAAGTCTCTATTATTGGTAAGATGGCAAGACTGATGACTTCAGCTCAGCTTCATATTGATGTTGGTCACAGAGGGGCTGCCATAGTCAAGATTCTCCGTAGATCAGCATTGATGCTGGTTTTGTCCTGGACCTTGTGCCAGGGTGTTGTCTGAGAGTGTTGTGGTACTGGTGTGTGTGTGTGTGTGTGTGTGTGTGTGTGTGTATGTGTTGTATTTGTGCCTTCCTTGGGTTGAGTTGGAGCTGAAGTGACTATGACACACACCTCCTACAGTAAGGGAACTACCAAGTCGTACTTCAGTCTTTTGCCAGGTGGCTGAGAACATCACTCCCTGAGGTGGTTAGAGGGATGCTGGGAAGGACTGGGGATAGGACAGGCTGGGTGGTGGCAGGGAGACTCTCAGTACAGGCGAGTCTGGCTTGAGGTACTATAGAGAGCCAGTGGCTTGGAAGCAAATGGAAGGGGGATGTGGGGAAAGCGGTTGGCGATGTCCTTATGGGTACTAGTGAAAAGGGAAAGTCGTGAGATCATGACTTAGCTGGCTACTGGTTCTGGACACTGGAGAGTCTTTGCACAGGAGGCCAGCCTGTCTCAGATGGTTGTGAAAGAATAGCTTGCTCCTTGGGGAGCAAAGCTGGAAGGCCTGGTGGACTCGGGGCCTGAGGTCACAAATATGCTGATGAGGGACTGGAGGCTGAACAGGAGAGAAGGGGGAATGAAGCAGTTATCCTGGAAAAAGTGGAGACGGGGGAGCCATTCGGTGGAAAGAGAGCAATAGGGCAAGTGCCGCATCTGATTGTACTTCCTGTATCCCAGTCCTGAGCTACATCCTTCAACACTTGGCCAAATTGGGAGGGAGGCTCTGAATGGCAAGCTAAACATCCCTTCTCTGGAGATGAGTCCAATCAGTGACGGTGAGGCCATACACTGGCCTGTGGGGAGCCACCTCTGATGGTGTCTATTCACATTGGCTACCATGGAAAGACATCCACAGCCCACTGTGCGCTGAGAAGAGCAGGTTCCAGAGCCATCCATCAACTCTGAAAGCTGTCTGTAAAGAGCGCCTGAGTAGCTGAGTGGCTGATGCCTGGGTGCAAGCTGTGTGGCGGTATGTCAAACCTACTCCCTGAGGCAGAAGAAGTTTTGACTTTATTTTAGATTTCCTCCATCACTCCCTTCTTCCCCCATCTCTATTTATTTATTTATTAAAGACAGGGTTTCTCTGTGTAACAGCCTTGGCTGTTCTGGAACTCACTCCGTTGATCAGGGTGGCCTAGTACTCACAGAAATTCACCTGCCTCTGCCTCCTGAGTGCTGGGATTAAAGGCATGCGCCACCACAGCTGGCTTCAAATTTTCTTTGTATGTATTTAATTTATTTATGTGTGTGTGTGCCACAGCGTGCATGTGGAAGTCAGAGGACAAATTTCTGGGGTTGGTTTTCTGGGTCAAACTGAAGTTCTTAGGCTTACACTGACAGCTTTACCCACAGAGTCATCCTGCTGGCTAAAATTGTTTTTTCAAATGTTCTTGCATTGTTTGCATCTTGTGAATCCACAATTAGCATGTGCTTTTTTAAAAAAACCTTATTTAATTTTATTTTACATGCATTCGTGTGAAGGTGTCAGATACCCTGGAACGGGAGTTACAGACAGTTGTGAGCTGCCATGTGGGTGCTGGGAATTGAACCTGTGTCCTCTGGACGAGCAGCCAGTGCTCTTAACCAATGGGCCATCTCTCCAGCCTGAGCATGTGCTTTTTAACAACAAGGAAGAAATTTTAAGGTCAGGAAGACAATGTAATAAAAAAAGGCACTGGCCATACAAGCCTCACAGGCTGAATTCGATCTCTGGAATCCATCTTGAAAAAAAAAAACTAAAAGAACAAAACAAGACTGGGTGCCAGCTCAAGTGGAGACAGGGGGTTTGTCTGAAGTTCAGAGCACAGCTAGCCTGAGTGCTTGGCACAGTAGCATTGATGAGAGATGAGGCTGAGGCTAAGCCTCTGCAAGGTGGAAGATAAGAGCTGATGCTTGTATGAGCTCACACACTCACACACACACTCTCACACACACACTCTCACACACACACTCACACACACATACACTAACACACACACTCACACACAGTCACACACACATACACACACTCTCACACAATCCCAGAAGATTTTGTCACTTTCAACATCTATAAGAGTAGGATGAGAAAGTCCCAGACCAGTGGCTGATTTCTAGTGTCTGAGCCGGGAAAGGAAGAGGGGACAAGCTACTTCGGAGGGCAGGGACTGCATTCTAGTCCTCTTTTCCAAAAGGAGAGACGTGATCATACATACATGACAAGGTACCCACGACTAGGGCAAAGGACAAAGACAGAGGGGGCTGTCCCTTCTGGCAGGGCAAGGAGTGAGGGAGAGGTGGGTGGGGGGGATCTGTCACAGGAGGGGGTTGGCCCCGGCAGGGGGAGGAAAGGCAGGAAGGCTGGGGCACATGTGTGGAGCTGTAGGTGGGGTGGCAGGAAGATGAGGGCGTCATTTCCTGATCACCTCTATTTTCTGTGCCGTGGGGGGAGGCCAGGTCATCCTGTGAGGGAGTGATGGGCAGCTCCCAGGCTGGGAGATTGAAAGGGCTGAAGGAGGTTGGGAAGGACGCTGGGGGCCAGAAGGACTAGGGACAGGTGGTCTCTGTCTAGGGCCAGCTGTGGCAGGGGCCTTTCTCTCATCTGGCTTGGCACTTGTCTGGGTAGCTGGAGGATTGCTCTCTGCTTAGTTCTGGTGTCTAGAGCTGCCAGGAGAGAAGGTACTTTGTTGGGTTGATGCCAAGGCCCTGGGGTTGGGAAGGCTGAGTGGAACTTGAGGGGTTCTCAGTGGCAACGGGAGAGGGGGGCTCAGCGATCAAGAGACATCTTGTGGGGATGAAGGGTGAGCGTGGTAAGAGTCAGCAAACAAAGGGGGTGTGAGGATGGTGGCTGCCCTGGCACAGGGTGGGCGGAGACGCTGGTGGGGAAGGCCCAGGGTCCATTAGGATCATGGGAGAGGGAGTGGAAATGGAGGTCAGTCAAGGTCACTGAGGCTAGAGCAGTAGACTAGCTGGGACGCAGTGGGGAAAGTTTGAACAGGGGGCTCAGGCAGGCTGGGACTGGAGAAAGCAAAGCATTGGGAAGACACCGAGGGGCTGTTAGGGTCAAGCAAAAGGCTAACTGAGGTGTCCATTAACACGTCAAAGCAGACACTGGCCACCAGGTTCTCCCTGCATCCCTCAGTCTTTACCTGCTACAGGGCTTTTCTGGCTGGCAGACCCTGCTCCCTACCCTAAACTTCTGCAGCCCAAGGGCTGGTCTCCCCCCCCCCACGCCCTTTCTTATATAATCCAGACATTTAGGTTACCTGGCCCCTTTGTCCTTTTGTCTACTCTTTACCCTCTTGGCCCGGGCCACCCTTTTTGGTGGGCGGCCCCCACCCCCAGGGGCAGCTCAGTCTGGTCATGTTCACTCTGGACTCTCCCAGATGTCCCTGCCTCTGGCTATGCTCTCCCTTCTGTCTACAATAAACCCTCTCTTCCACCAATCTAGGAGCAGTTGTGTCCTTCTATCTGTTTTTATTTCTTTTTGTCATTCAGGAGGCTCAGGAGGATAAGGAGGAGGCATTCTTGTTGAAAGAAAACAAACAACAAAACAACAAACAAACAAAAAAACCCCAGCAAAATCAAGGAAGGTTGGATGGAGAATTGACAGGACAAAGGGCAGACCTCTCCTTTAGACTGTAAGAGGAAGCCTGCTAAGAACATTTCACAGCGGAGGGAATAGAGGCCAGAAGTGACCAGGCTGCCTGTGGTCAGTACACCCCTACGCGGCTGTCATGCCAGGCGAGTCCTGAGTGCTGAAAATCATGTTGGGAATCATCTCTAGTCTAGTCCTTAGCCTTTAAAATGGAACAAACAGAAAGCTAGGAGGAATGAAAATTAGCAGAGCTGTGACAAAGTCCAGGTTTCCTGACTCCTGGTGTGTTGCTGGATATTGGTGAGCGATTAAGGGAGTATGTTGGGAGAGAATCCAGGAATAACATGTTTGTATGTACATGCAAGTATGTGTATGTATGCAAGTGTGTGTCTATGCATACCTGCATTTGTTTGCATTCAAGGTCTGTGTTTATAAGAGACCTGGATGGGGCCATTGTTTATCTTTGCAAAGAGAAAGTGTTGTTGCTTTTGTGGAGGATGAAGGTTAACGGCTCCGCTTGCACCTCACAGAGAAGGGAGCAGTGAGCCACCGTTTCCCATCTTCTGCTCTGGTACACAAGGAGCAGGCAGCTGGCCTGTGCACACTGAAACCACCCGGACTCTGTACCTGCTCTGACCGTAACCTTGCAAGCCCAGACTGCTCACTGCTTCTATAAACACCAGGACTCCTTTGCTGGGCACAGTGGCTTAGCCGGGGCTTGCAGTAAGTTTTTAGGGTTGCCATAACAAATTACCTCAGACTGGGAGACTTAAACAACACCCTCCCTCTCTCTGTGTGTCTCTCTGTCTGCCTCTGTGTCTCTGTCTCTGTGTCTCTGTCTGTCTCTCTGTCTCTGTCTCTGTCTCTCTCTCTCTGTCTCTGTCTCTCTCTCTCTGTCTCTGACACACACACACACACACACACACACACACACACACACACACACACACACAGAGTTTTGGAGCCTTCTCCTTGTCTGGTAGATGGCTGTTCTCCCTGTGTCTTTACGTGTTCTTACCTCTGTGCCTGCGTCCTGATTCCCATCTCATGTGAGAACGCCACTCATATTGGATTAGGGCCCACCCTAATGACATCATTTCCACTTAATTACCTCTCTAAATGCTCTGTCTCCAACTATAGTCACATTTTAAAATGTGTAAGGGTGAGGACTTCAACTTTTTTTTGTCAGATACAATTCAACCCACAATAGGGAACAGAAACCCACATACAGGATTTTTGTTTTTAAAATTGGGCTGGTGAGATGGATCAGTGGTTAAGAGCACTGGCTGCTCTTCCAGAGGACCCAGGTGTTACCCCCAGTACCCGCACAGCAGCTCATTGCTGTTTGTAACTCTGCTCTCAGAGGATGTGACACCCTCTTCTGGCTTCTGTGGGCCCCAGTCACGCACATGGTGCATAGACACACATGCAAGCAAAACACCCATATACATTACATTTTCAAAAGGAAGTGGTTTGGGGACCTAGAGAGATGGCCTAGTGGCTAAGCGTGTCTACTGTTTTGTACCAAGTTTCGTTCCCATCACCCACATTGGACAGCTCACAGCTGCCTGTAACTTCAGCTCTAGGGGATTCGATGACCTCTTCTGGCCTTCACTGTACCTGCACTCATGTGTTCATACCCACACACAGACACATATGTATATACGCATTTAAAAAATCTTAAAGAAAAGTTTTTCTTATTTTGTGAGGCTAAAGGACAAGCCTAGGGTCTTTTTTTGTTTTGTTTTGTTTTTCGAGACAGGGTTTCTCTGTATTGTCTTGGAGGCTGTTCTGAAACTCGCTCTGTAGACCAGGCTGGTCTCCAACTCACAGAGATCTGCCTGCCTCTGCCTCCCGGGTGCTGGGATTAAAGGCATGTGCCACCAACACCCAGCACAAACCTAGGGTCTTGTGTATACCAGCAAGTGCTATCCTGCTGGTCTACCTCGCCGTGCTAGTGTTTAGGAGAGTTACAAATTAGAGAGCGATTCTTCCCATCTCTCATGCATCTCTGGGATGGTGATTTTAAACTATGGGTGTAGATTGCTGGGCCCTCTTCTCTGGGGAGATGAGGACTGTGTTCTTCACTGCCCCTTGAGTCTGAGTTGGCCTGTGACTGCTTTGAGCAGAGTAATATGGCATAAAGGTGCTGTGTCAATTCCAGGTCATAAAAGGCCTTTGCCTTGCTTACTGGAACACTCAGTTTTGGGAGCTTTGACTCACTGTAGTAGAGTCTAGCTTGCCCAGGAGGGCATGCTGGAGAGAGTCTAGGCAGGTTTCATTTACAGTCCAACTAAGCCTGATCTTTCAGCCGTCTCTGTCCAGGTGCCAGCGGTAAGGGAAGCCCTTCTGGATACTGTACCAGCCGATTTGCCAGCAGACTAGAATGGAGCGATTTCCGTCCATGTCATATCGACTGAAGAGTCAGTCAGCTGAGCCTTGCCGTCTTCCTAACTCAGCAACTTACACCTCGTGGCACATGGGTTGCTGTTCTGAGCCGATGACTTTGGAAGGCGTTGGAGATACAGAAATAAGCAGAACATAGGACATATACCATTTCTGCTTTGCTCTGACTTGCACTGCCTTTTTGGTTTTCCTGTTCGCTTCCTCAAACATGGATGGCTCTCTCCACCCCCTGGTCCTCCATGGCTCTCTGACTAGTGTCTATATTACTAGAAATGCATGACAATTGGAGCACCCAGGTCAGAGTCAGGGTGACATGTTATGTGGCACAAACCATATTGGGGATGTGAGCCCACCAGATTAGCAATCTGCATCTGTGTAGATTCCCTGTCAGGATTTGTGCTAGGCCATCCCACTGGGGAGTCCCTACCTCATATCTTAAGCTCTTCCTAGCTGTCCTGCTTCTGCCCAGATGGAAGAATGTTCTTGCTCAGAATCAGCCTTCAGCCTCAGAACCTGCAGGAAAAGTTCAAGGTCAGGTGTGACCACACAGTGAGTTCAAGGCCAGTCTGGGTTATTTGGGATATCTCCAGAACAACAGTAACAACATTCTGTCAGTAGAGCCAGGCATGGTGGCATGCACCTATAACCTCATCATGGAGGCAGTTGTGGTAGAAGGATCAGGAGTCTGAGACTAGTTTGGATCACACATCAAGATCTGTTTCAAAGCAAACAAACAAACTAGCTAACAACTAACAACACCCCACCCCAAGTTGACTTGTTGAACTGATGTTACGGTCCTCTCACTTTGACTGTGGTTTATATCCTTCCCTCTGAGTCCCACTTCTCAGAGTAAGTGACTTTCTCCCTTATAGGACACTATTGGGACCTTGAGAACTTGTTTGGAGATTTCTAGAAGGAAGTGCAGCTGCTCTGTACCTTGAATGAATGCTGGCCCTCCTCTGTTTGGGGAAGTTTGTCCTTTTTGACCTATCGAGGCTTCGAGATGGATGCACATGGAACAGTGAGGTAGGAAGGGAATGTTCTCCTGGCCAGCTAGAATCAACCCAGTGATCAGTGGGGTAACGGATGCCTCAGATAGCTTACCGTCACCTCCATAGAACACTATTTGAAACGTTTAGCCCTTCACTTGAAGGCTTCCATGTTTCACAAGGCTCACATGTAATTACCAGCATAGAAGGGTGGAGGCCTGCAGCCAGTGAAACCAGTGTGGAGGTCCTCACCGTCTCCATTGCAAGCTCTGTCTGCTCAGTTAGTTAGCTGTGTGCTTGCCCTTCCTCTTCTAGTAGTTTCTTGGGGCTGCTTTAAGAAACTGCTGTCATGGGTGGGCTATGAGTTAAGATCCTCAAAGAAGTAGAGGCTAGATGTCCAAAATCTAGGTTGTTTCTGAGACAGATGCCGCTCCATGCTTTTGTGTGTCAGTATTCCATGGTGCTTTGACAGCACACGGGAGGAAAGATCTAGCTGGAATCTGGGGTCAGCTTGCCCTGCTGTGGGTCCCAGGCAAGGAAGAACTTCATGGTGGCTGGAGTATGTGTAAGCACAAGCTGCTTGCATCCCAGTGGCCGGGAAGCACAGAGCCTGATACTAGTGCTGGCGGACTCCTTCCTTTTTCCCCCTCCAATTCTGCTAGGGTCTCCAGGCTCTGAGAGGGTACTGTCCCCTTTAGGGCTGGCCTTTTCTCCACTTAGTTAATTGTCTCTGGAGATGCCCTCAGACCACACCTTGAAGTATATTTTACCAGTCTGTGCCTCTCTCAGTACAATCAAGTTGACAATCAAGATTAACCATAGGGGCTGGAAAGATGGCCCAGCCATTAAGAGTACTGACTGTTCTTCCAGGGGTTTGATTCTTAGTACTCACAATCATCTGTAACTCCAATTACCAGGGATCTGACACCTCTTCTAGTTTCCGTGGGCATCAGGCACGCACGTAGTGTACCTACATACAAGCAGGCAATACACATACAATAATAAACAAACTTAAAAAAATTTAACCATAACAGCCTCTCTCTTTGTTTCTGGGGTTAGTAACTGGTATTCTGTGGTTTGTATATACACAACTCACTGTCTGCTTCTATGTAGTTCTCCCTTCCCCTTCCTTGAGGACCTGCCACCAGGTCCCAAATAAATATATGGAGACTTACTCTTACTTATGAATGTCAGGCCTTAGCTTGACTTATTTCTATCCAGCTTTTCTTAACTTAAATTATTCTATTTCTCTTTATCTACATTTTGCCTCTGAGCTTTTTACCTTTCTTTATTCTATATCTCTTTCTTTCCTTCTTATTCTGTGCCTAGCTGTGTGGTTGGGTGGCTGGCCTCTGACATCTCCTCTCTTTCTCCTTTTCTTGATCCTAGCTCATCTCTCTAGCCTAGATTTCTTCTCCTAAATTCTCCCTGTCTGGCAGCACCACCTATCCCTTTCCTGACTAGCTATTGGCTGTTCAACTCTTCGTTAGAACAATCAGGTATTTTAGGAAGGCAAAGTAACACAGCTTTACAGAGTTAAACAAATACAACATAACCCCCTGAATGGGGGTGTCAGTGAGGAGGCCTAGGTAATCTATTGAGCCTTGGGCAGTAGATCAGTATTAATCCCGAGTATACACACGGACTTTGGACTCTGATCCAACAATGTGAGGTGCACTCTCACCCTGAACTCTTGGGGGGAGGGTCTAGGCCCTGCCCTGGATGAAATGACAGTCTATGGACACCCCCATGGAGGGCCTCACCCTCCCTGGGGAAATGAGGGGATAAGGGGGGAATTGGGGGGAGGGCACGGGAGGAGGGGAGGGAAAGGGAGAGGGACCTGGAACTGACTTGTGAACCAACCATGTTTCTAATCTAAATTTAAACTTAAAAATAAAAAAAATTTAATAATTAAAAAAAATACAACATAAATGAACGCAACACATCTTTGCGCCATTAAACAAATATTCCACAGCACAAAACAAGCATGACACATCATAAACTAATATTTCACAGCACCTCTATCTTTTTAGTTATGTGTATTTGACGGTGGGGCAGAGTATGTACACATGAGTGCATGTACCCTCGGAGGCCAGAAGAGGGAGACAGATTCTGTGAACTTGGAGTTGCAGACGATGATGAACTTCCTGATATGGGGTGCTGGGAACCAAACTCTATAAGTGCTGCACTTGCTCTTAACCACTGAGTCATCTCTCCAGCACCCCTCCACCTTTTTGAGACAGGGTCTTAAGTAGTCCATGCTAGTCTGAGATCCTGTATATAGCTGAAGATGGCCTTGAACTTCCGATCTTCCTGCACAACATTCCTGGGATTACAGGCATGTGCCACCATGCCCGGTTTGTGGGGTGCTGAGAATTAAACCCAGGATCTCAAGCATGCTAGGCAAGCACTCTACCGTTGAGTTACATCCCCAGATCTGCTTCCTCCTTCACGTGGCACCCTCACCAGTGACCTCTGTCCGCATTTCAATATCTGTCTTCTAAGAACATCAGTCATTGGTTCAAAACTCACTTTAACCCAGTGTGAACTTGTTCTAACTCACTAGATATTCAAAACCCCACTTCCAACTAATGTCACAGTCAGATGTTCTGGGAGAACTTGCCTTGGGGGAGGTGTGCAAACCAGCACCTTTCTCCATTTTGTTAGCCTTGCAAAATGGCCCATTCCCATCATGCATCTGATACCATGCTACATCTTCAAACTCAATAAAGTGACAGTTTGCATATTTAAAGGACACCCGTGACTCACACTCTCTGTTGTCAAGAGCACACATGGCATGAAGCTGATGTGTAGGACTGATCTGAGCATTAGCTTTGCCATTGACGAGCTCTATGTCCTTGGCTAGGACATGTTAGTCTCTGGGGTTTGTTTTCTGATTTTCTGAGATGGGTGTGTTGTGATCATGGCACCTGCACTGCCCCTGGGAGTCATCAGGGACATCGAAGGAGATAACCATGCCGATTTCTCAGCTCTAAAGCAGCACGAAAGCTTATGTTTTCTTCCCCTCCCCGCCTTTCCCTCCTCTACCTTCCCCTATCCCTTCCTGTTCCTTCTCTCCCCTTCCCTATCCTCTTCTCATCTATTATTATCTTCTTCCTCCTCTCCTCTATTCTCTTTTCCCTTTCTTCCTCTATTCTCCCTCTTATCCCCTCCTCTCTCCTCTCCTCTCCTCTCCTCTCCTCTCTCTCCTCTCCTCTCCTCTCTCTCTCCTCTCCTCTCCTCTCCTCTCCTCTTCTCTCCTCTCCTCTTCTCTCCTCTCTTCCCTCCCCTCTCTTCTCCTCCTCTCCCTTTCCCATCTTTCTCTTTTCCTCTCCTCTCTCCTCTTCCTCACCCCCTCCTCTTCCCCACTCCTTTCTTTCCCTTTCCTCCCCTCTCCTCTCCTCCCCTCCCCATCCCCTTATTTTCTCTCCCTCACCCCTCCCCTTCCCTCCCCTCCCCTCTCTTCTCCTCTCCTCTCCCCTTCACTCATATTTTGGGGTTCCTGTGTTTTATTTTGGGATAAAACATCATGATCTAAGTTGAAGAGGAAAGGGTTTGTTTCATCTCAAACTCTCAGGTCCCACTCCATTGCTGAGGGAAGTCAGGGCAGGAACTAAGCCAGGCAGGATCCTGAAGGCAGGAGCTGACCCAGAGGCCATGGAGGAGTGCCACTTATTGATTTGTTTCTCATGGCTTGCTCAGCCTGCTTTCTTATAGCACCAGGGCCACCAGCCCAGGGGTAGCACCACCCACAGTGAGCTGGGCTCTCTCACATCAAACATCAACCAGGAAAATGCACCACAGGCTTGTCCACAAGCCTATCTGGTAGGCGTTTTCTCTATTGAGAATCTCTCTCTCTCTCTCTCTCTCTCTCTCTCTCTCTCTCTCTCTCTCTCTCTCTCTCTCTCTCTCTCTCTCTCTCTCTCTCTGAGGCAGGGTTTCTCTGTGTAGCCCTAACTGTCCTGGAACTTGCTCTGTAGACCAGGCTGGCCTCAGACTCAGAGATTCCCCTGCCTCTGCCTCCTGAATGCTGGGATTAAAGGCGTGTCTTATACCCAGCTGAGATTCCCTCTTCAAAACGACTCTAGTTTATGTCAAGTTGACATAACCAGCACAAGTCCCTGTTCTCTTCTCCTCCCCTCCTACATTAGTTACTTTTCCATTTCTGTAATAAAATACCACGACCGGAACAACTTAAGCAACTTGCTTTGGTTTCCAGGCCCAGAAGGCTAGATGCCTGTGATAGTGGGGATGGCGTGGTAACGGGAGTGGGAGGCAAACAGATCACGCTTCAACCCCCACCCCCAAGAAGCAGAGAGTGAGCTGGACTGGGGTGAGCCTGTACACTCCCAAAGCCCCACCCTGAGTGATGGGCTTCTCCCAGCCAGGCTCCATTTCCTGAAGTTCCATAGCCTCCCAAACAGTGCCACCAACTGGGGAGCAAGTGCTCACATACGTGAGCCTGTGGGGGACATTTTTCATTCGAACCAACACACCTCCATTTTAAATCCCCCATCCCCTCTTGCCCTCTCTCTACCAGCACTGTCAGCACCGACCTTGGCACCGCCATTGCTCCAACACCAGCAGCACCGCCTCTTTTCTCAGTCAAGGGAATTGGGCCACCAGGGCAGGAGCCTTGAACATAGCCCACAAAATTTCAGCTTTTAGCTCTTCCCAAACTCTGTGGTTTGATTCTAAGTGACTTTCCTTCTACCAGATGCCAACAGGGCTTTTGTCTGCTTGGAGGGGGTGGGGCGGGGCAGGTCTCCCAGGAAAATGCCTTCCACCTAGCATTTTCCAATCAATACAGTGTTTGTGCAAGCCTTTGGATTAGAATAAGACAACCAGCTTCCCGCCTCCCTCCCTCTCTCCCTCCCTTCAAGCATTTCTATTGCATCAGACCACCAAAGCATTTCCCCATTCTTTTTTTGGCCACCAAATATTTTTATGATTTTCCACATATACAGGGAGGGAAAATGCAGGCAGCCACTCAGGCGGCAGTGGTAGACACACCATGTCTCCCAAGAGAGTGAGGGATTAAAACAACAAAACAACAGGACAAAACCAAAACCCAAGGGGTGGGGGGTGTCCAGGGAGTGATGATAATTAGTCTAAGATTTCTATGAATTCTTCTTGGGGATTCTGGGATAATAAACTGGAATTCAGCTAGTGGCTTAGGACAGTGAAGGCTCACCTAGGAACCATTCAAACATTTGCAGATGAAATTAGCCCCTGCTGAGGTTAGAGGGTAGGTGTGGAGGGGACCCACCCAAATGGGGGTTAACCCCAGGCCTACCAGACTTGCCGCCTCCTGGCCTGACTGTCTGTCCCCTCCCGATGTTCTAACAGTGTGAGAATCACGGTGAAGTTAGGGATCTGCTTACTGTGGGATCCAAGGGGATACCACCCAGAGCTTTCGGTGACTATTGATTATTTGATCTCTCTAGGCTTTTTTCCTTTCTTATTTCCACCCCAAGCTGGTTTTCCCAGAGACAGAGCGGGGCCTCTCATAGCCAGCCAGCTGCTCTGTGCTGAGAGATTTAAAATCCTGCAATTGACTCTGACTGTGTCCAGAACAATGGGCGTCTACATCTGATTTATTCATCTGCTGGGGAGGGAGGGAGGTGGTCTTCGGGTCCAGGCTGTTTACGGGATGACAATGGGTAGGGTTTGGACTTACATTTCAGCGAGGTTTATTACGGCCTGAGGCATGGGAGCCAGAGACACAGAATCCAGTGAGACCCACGGGCAGGGGATGGGAAGCAGTAAGAGGGGTGGAAAGTTGTTTTAGAGAAGATCCCCAGATGAGTGACCTCCCTTAGTGGGTGTGACTGAAGGGGGGGGGGCTGATGCTCGGTACAGCGGATTCCATTCTCACTCTTAGGTTTAAAGAGTCTCAGTGGATCTTCACAGGCTGTGGGCTGGATGGAATGAGAGTTTTGGGGGAAGACTGGCTGATTGGAAGTGGGGGAACGGTTTGCACTCAGCTCTGCGAAGGTCCTGTCAGGTGGGCAGGACAGGGAAGATGTGGTTTGACTCTGGGGCGCTTGATGGAGTGGTTGGAAACGTGGCGGGAACATGGTTAGGAAGCCGATGTAGCTTGGCCCAGTTAGATGGGGTGAGTGCTTCAGTATTTAAAATATTTTATTTGTTGTGTGTGTATGTGTTTGGGTACTTGTGTGTTATGGAGATTCGAGGGCAACTTGTGTGAGGTGGTTCTCTCTCCCTGCCACGAGAGTTCTGGGAATCCTACTCAAGTCTGTCAAGGCTTGGAGGCAGGCACCTTTACCAGTCATTGAACTGTCTTGCTGACTCTGACGTTAGTATTTCAAGGTTTGCAAATGCAGGGCAAGAGGGGAGCTGGAATGTCTCAGTAAGTGATTCTAGGAACTCGCTCTTGCATTAGATTGCCAGGGCTGAAGACTTGCACTCTGCCACCTGTTGTTGGCTGTGAAAGACTGGATAGTGACTGAATCGCCCCAATGCCGGAAGGATAAATAACATACTGCATGAGAAGCATTTAGTACCAATGAAACGCCATTCTTGCTGATGCTACCATCCATTTGGTACAGTCCTGACGGCAGAAGCAGAGCAAATGACCAGAAATCACAGGGAGGTTCAGCATGGTTCAACCCAAGATAGAATCCTTTGGAAATGTAGGAAAAAGGGCATGGGAAGAAGGGATGGAAAGAAGAAAAGGGATAGGGAAGGAGAGAGGGAGGGTTTACATACACGTAGTGGCTTAAACGGGAGTCGGGCATGGCCAGCCTCCATCAGGGGTCCCCATGGGAGCTGAGCCCAGGAACCACAGTCCACTGATACGTGAAGCAGTCAAGTGTCCTCCGTTTCTTCTCCCAAGGTGCCTGGGTCCCACTCCAGGACTGGCTGGGTCATGTTGATGATGAAAGGGTAGGCAGACATCTTGGAGGCTTTCAGGAGTGGTTTGGGGGTCTTCAAGAGACCTTTCATGTCTGACCCCTTAGGGCACTGAGCCTGCACCATCTCCAGAGGTCTGAGTATCCTCCGGGTGCATCTTCTAAGAAGGTCTCCTGGATGGCCTTTATTCTCTCTTGGAGAAGAACTCTGTAAGTAGCTCTGATGCAGGCTCGGAGACATTCTTCATTTCCTCTCTCTCCACCCTCTTACCACCTTAGGTGAGTCTGATTCTCTGCCAGCTGTCCTCTGCATTTTAGGTGTTTTGCACATCCTTGCTCTGTGTCTGCCTAATCCAACACCATCTTCCAGCTGGTGCCGGTAGCTCTGGGAGTCCTCTCCAACTGTGCTAACCTTGTCCCATTTAATTTAGTCTTGAACGACTGACTTTCTCCCGGCTTCAGGTCGTTATTTGTAGTGCGGCGAGACTCAAGCGTTGGATAGGTTCTGGACACAGGAGCACCATGCTATGACTCTGTTGTTATCATTGTCAGACGGGGAGGCTGGAGCCAAACCCTTTGTGCAGGCCTGAGGTTAAGACCTCAGCCACAAACTATGAGTGGAAGACACGGCGGGAGACCAGGGAGCCGGGAGGCAGAGCAGAGAAAGGACTGATGGGAATCAAGTTCATGCTAAAGATACTAGGCGGCAGCCAGGCCACAGGCCTGTGGCTGGGCGCCAGTCCCAACCGCGAGCCTCATTTCCATACGCAGGTCAGCCTGTGGCATGTTTATAGCCCGTCTCTGGGCAGGCATAGCTTTACCAGGAAGGTTCGGCCCCTGAATCTGTGGGAGGGCAGCAGCCGTGGGCTGTGGGAGGTGGTGGGCTGCATGCCTTTGGCTGGCAGAGCACGGTTCCCATCAGAGTCAATTACGGGGCACACAGCGCCTGACGTGAGGTCAGGAAGCAGGCCCGGGGCACCTCGGGGATGTGTGAAGCGATGGAGGTGAGATCTATGTGTGGGGCTGTCCACACATGGCTGTGCGGTTATAAATACACACTGCCTGCTCGTGGAGCACCATGGGTGCCCAAATAGCTTTGTGGGCAGCTGTATATGATGGAAACACACACTGACAGACAGAGGCAGTAGAAGGCTTGGCCGGGACCTCACCAGCATCTCCTTCCACGCTTTTAGGCAAACCTACACCGGGTAGCCAGAGGCTGGGGCTCAAATACTAGGTTAAATTTGGAAGTCAGTGAGAAGGTATGCGTAAGAAGGGCCAAGCTGAGCTGAGCCCAGAGTTGGAAGTGTTTCTTTGAGAGAGGGAGAGGGGGAGGGGAGAGGGAGGTGAAGGGGAGAGAGAGAGAGACAGAGAGAGAGACAGAGAGAGAGAATATGAGGACACCTCAGGCTCTTCACCGTTTTTTAGAGGGTGTGTGGGGGAGACAGGGTCTTTCTCTGGGCTGGAACTCACCAACTAGACAAAGCTGGTGGATCAGTGTGTGAAGGGCCTGCCGCCACCTCCCCAGCACTGGGATTACAAGCACACATCACCATGCTTGGTCTTTTTTTTTTTTTTTAAACACAAAACAAACAAAAAAAAAATGAGTTCTAGGGAAGGAACTTAGATCCTCATGCTCATGACACACAGACTTGACCGCCTGAGCTGTTTTCCAGCCCCGAAGTTTGCAAATAGCGCCCCTCCCCCCACACCTTGGAGACATCTCTTTTTCCTCTTCTCTCTGTCCTTCTAACACTAACTGGAGGACTGTGGTTCTACTTGCAGCCTGACCCCCACACTCGATATGAATCTCTATTTCACGAACAGCTTTGACTCGTTCTATGCTCTTTAGTCCCCGAAGAGGCTCTTTGCTGAGACTCACGTCTGCCTTATTCCTCCATCTTCGCCTGGCTGTGGTATTCATCCTTTGACTGTTGTGCCCAAATCTTGAACCCACAAATCACCGAGAGACCCATTTTGATGAAAAAGCAAAGAGTTTTATTGTTTAACGAGGGGAGGATGTGGTAGTGGGGGAAGAACCCGGACTTGGGGAACGGTGGGGAATTTATTGGGGTGTGTAAGAGGAGAGTCTAGGGGTAGGGACACAGTCTTAGGACTTGGGCTACCTGTCTTGTGTTGATTGGTCAACTGGTTGCTATGGTCTGTAGCATAGCAACCAGGGTATTCTTTCTGCCACAGTTACACCACTTTTACTGTAAAGCATGGGGAGAGCCTTTCAGCTAACTTCTGATTGGTTCTTTGCCACATGGAGGGTATCTGAACTCCTAGTGGTTGTGAGGACGGGCAAGGTCAGGAAGCTCAGCACGGTTTGCTGAGTCAGATGCCTACATCTTGCTGGGACTTTTCTGCAGCCTGTCATGGCCGTTAAAGCAGGGGACTGGGTGAGGGTCTGATCCCTTTGTAACAGGGATCTGAAAACTTCCCACAGGCCTTACCTGGCCCACTACCCAGTTTTCTTTGGTTCACAAGTCAATACTACTTTCAAAATAAGTATTTATTATTATTATGTGTGTGTTTAACAGGTGAGTGTGTGTGAGTATGTGTATGTGTGTGTGTGTATGCCGTGGGACATGTGTGGAGTCCAGAGGACAGATTTGTAGAGCCAGATTTCTCTCCTACCTTTACATGGGTTTGGGGACTAAAGTTAGGTCATTAGGCTTAGCAGCAAGTGCTTTTATCTGCTGAGTCATCTTGAAGGCTCTGTTTGTTTTTTTAAAAAGTTTTTTAAAAAATTTATTTCATCTGCATTGGTGTATTTGCCTGCATGTATGTCTGTGTGAGAGTGTCAGATCTTGGAGTTATAGACAGGTGTAAGCTTCCATGTGGGTGCTGGGACTTGAACCTGGGTCCTCTGGAAGAATAGCTGGTGTGTTTAACTGCTAAGCCATTTCTCCAACCCTCTCTGTTTATATTTTGAGACAGGCCTTTCCATGTAGCACAGGTTGGCCTTGAGTGTAAGGTCCTCTCTCAGAGTGCTAGGATCGCAGGAGTAGACACTCCTACTATATGGCATAAGCTAACTTTGATCGTGTGAACCACTGCTGTGTAATCAGCGATGCTGTCTGATGATGTCAGAGGGAGTGGCCCTCTGACTTTAGGCAAATTCGAGGTCAAGAGCATCTGTAGTGGCCCACCTGTGAGAGGATGGGGGTCTGTTCTGGGACCTGGCTGTGTGAATGGACATTGAGACAAGGAGGCTGAGAATCCCCTGAAGCAGACTCTGCAGTGTACAGGAGCAGCTGCTGTACAGCAAGGAGGCGGGGGCTTTGGAGGTTGCATCCTTGCTTCTGGATCTTCCCTGTGGGTGATGGAAGCTGGATGGACTTAAAGGTGAGGCTTGGTTCAGTTAGAACCTGATGAGGGTTGCACATAGAAATGCGTTCAAGGAGTGAAAGATCAGGCTGAGGCCATGCATGGAGCTTTGTGGCCAAAGGGGAAGTACCTTTTGAAAACCCTTGCTGGCCTGCCCAAGCCTATCAATGACTCAGATGAAACCAGACAATCTACAGCAACAGCTGCAAGAATGTCCCTTTGCCCAGCCGTGCAGGTGCTGGGAAGAACTAGGGGGAGGGCATCTGGCTTCCTGGCACCTAAAAACATTTACTTGGATTATAACAAGTACGGGGTGGGGGCAGGGATAGCACAAATCTCAGAGTTCAGCATGGGTACTGTTCACAAGTCTCATGCTTTTGTAGTGTGTCCAAGAGAAAGAACAGGACCTCATCAGCACCCTGGCACCTGGCTCACTTTTTGGGAATGGGTGGCCAGGTGCTCTGCTAATGGCCCACCCTTGACAAGGTGGGACTAAGGAAGGTTCACACTGATGCCTCAGGTATCCAGACCTGGTCTGAAGCTCTCTTTGGACTAGGCTTACACCCTGTTTTATAGCTTTGAGAGCTAGACCTGAAGCCTGCCAATGAGTCCTCTCCTCTGCCCCGTGATGAGGTACTCAGGCCATGTAACAGAACTAACAGGTTGTGGACATCAAGCCAGGCCTTTGCACTATCATGGCTAAGTTTTTAAATCGCTGTGACCTTTGGAGTAGAGTCACTCACTATAGGTTCTTTTCTGATAAAGTTCAGAGTTTATAGTTACCTTTGAGCCTTTTGTTCCAAGTCAAGAGTCAGTGCACATACCCTTTGCAGTCTCCCATCTTCTCTGCACATCTGGGTTGCTGCCTGGATGTTTTCACAGGGGTCATTTTATTTCCTAGGTAATCATATATGCAAAATTCTAATTCAAAGACAATTATTGTTTTCATTATCTTTTAGACTTATTTTATATGTATGGGTGTTTTACCTGCTTGTGTGTATTTACACTATGTTGGCAGCCTTTATGTCCTACCTGCCAG
The DNA here is from genome assembly GCF_017639785.1 of Mesocricetus auratus. Taxonomy (NCBI): domain Eukaryota; kingdom Metazoa; phylum Chordata; class Mammalia; order Rodentia; family Cricetidae; genus Mesocricetus; species Mesocricetus auratus. The sequence continues at coordinate 67,273,040 of NW_024429191.1, forward strand.
CTCCCAAATAACCACATGGAGACTTATTAACTATGAAAGCTCAGCGATAGTTTAGGCTTATTGCTTACAATTAAATTAACACATATCTTTTAATCTACATTTTATTTTTTTTGGTTTTTCGAGACAGGGTTTTTCTGTGGCTTTGGAGGCTGTCCTGGAACTCGCTTGGTAGTCCAGGCTGGTCTGGAACTTACAGAGATCCGCCTGCCTCTGCCTCCCAAGTGCTGGGATTAAAGGCGTGCGCCACCAACGCCCGGCCTTTTAATCTACATCTTTAAAGTGACTTGGTTACCTTTATTCTGTACTCTTCATCCTGCTTCCTCTCTGTCTAGCTTGTGACGGCCTTTTTCCTTCCCAATGTCCTCTCTGCCCCAAAGATCCTGCCTAGCTATTGACTATTTTAGCTTTTTATTAAACCAGTCACAGTGACATATCTTCACACAGTGTAAAGGAATATTCCACAACATTTCCCCATTTTTGTCTAAATAAGAAAGAAAGGTTTTTAACTTTAACATAATAAAACATAAACAATAAGAACAATTATCAGGTAAGAATTACATTTACAATGTCCAGTTTATTTGAATTTGGCATATATGAAGAAAATACTCCATTATTTATTCTGTCTTGATGGGCCCAAAGCTTTGTACCTAATTTATCTTCTAACATAACTAAGGATATCTGTAGCTATAACTACCTAGTCTTCAAGTCCATCAGAGACCCCAGAAGGACATAGTACTACCCGAGTAAACAGGAAGTGCAGTGCAAACCACTTCCAAAACAATAGAGATATCTGGCTGCCTGGAAAGTCACCCAAGATTCCTCTGCAATGTTGGGGCATCATCTCTGGCCTACAGGCTTAGGATATCTGACAGACTTTTCTATAAAGCAGGAATTTTGAAGGACTGTCCTACCTCATCTTGGCAAAGTCCAGTGGTCACCTTTTTTGTGTCCTGTTTGTCAAGTTTGAACAGCATACTGTCAGCCATCGAGGTAAGGGGAGCCACTTGCCCAAATGGCTAATTTTGTCACATTGAAAGCAAAATTCATATGGAGTTTCTTCTGTGCCCATTATGTTCTCTGAAGTAAATTGGTACTGCCAAGAGCAGATGTGTCTCATGGTCTTGAAAAGTCCTATGTTACCAAAACAATTTAAATGCCATATTCTGTAGGTCTTTGATGAGTTTGAAGACCATCTGTCTATCTAAAACATATCTGTTTGATCTTGAAGACATACCTAACATAACTACAAGTTTGATTGTTACAGGTGATTAACTTCTAACCTGTATTTCTTTATTATCCTAGTTTATAGTAATAACTTTCAAGGACTAGAAATTTATATTACTTTGTTAAATGAGCTGTATAAGTACAATACCTTAAACAGTATTCTCTAACAAAAATAACCTTAAATTTGTATCAATATATAAAAACCCATAACAATGTAAGATATTTGAGACTAGGAGGCTGTTTAAAAGTAGACACAACAATCCACACCTTTATCTCATCATTTCTATATTATATCCCCCATTTTTCTTTCAGAAACAGATCCTTGAATCTAACTCCTTTGTTTAGCTTTTTTCTTGACCATGACCAATAACAATTTGTAAACAATCCCCCTAAATGATGACAAAAATCTATAACCCATAAAATGACCAAAAGCCATCCACTGTTGGGAATGTGGGTGCCACATTTTCTAGACTGCTTCCTGTTGTCTGGGGGCATTGTATCTTTAGGAAGCCCTGGGAAAAATTAGGATAATGGTCAAATTCTGGGAGAGTTAGCTGTATTATTTATTTTTGTTCAGTGTATATATAATGGGAAAGCGCAGGGTTTATCTGAAGTCCTGGTTGGAGTAGTTTGTGATTGATACTGGGCCATCTCAGCCAATAGCCTTGAAGTTGTTCTGGATGTAGAACTCTGAGGATGTGGCACTCTGAGATGCTGGATCACCTGGGCCATCCATTTTCATTGGTGTCCTGGTCTCCTTGCTCTGAAAACACATAAACTTTCAAAGGTAACATACATATCTGCATTAACACAAGTATGAACTGTGTGTGGTACATAAAGCAGCCAAAGATTATTTTTTGTTTTATGTTTGAGTAGGTTAAAAAATACATCACCTGCCTTGTAGTTTTTCCCCCCCACCCTCCATTTTTTTGTCTTGTGGTTTTTTAGGTTTATTTTTCTATGTCTGTAGTCAGGATTTTCAAGGGCTTCACCCCCCCATCAACCCTGATTCTCTTTAACCTTGAACGAATCTACAACCTTTTGCTTTCTGTGTAAACAAAAGCATAACCTCTTCTCCAATGAAACATATTTTTTTGATTTCTATTTTGAAGTTAAGACATTTTAAAAATAAATAGGTTGGTTTAATTTAGCAGTTACTATATCCAATATATCTCAGCAGGTATTGTTTGCTCATCAGCCATCAAAAACTTCAAAGATAACACAAAAACATACAGGATCCAGACTCCTCATGTACTTCCTATGTCTACATGGCTTATTCTTTATTATTCTTATTTTTATTACTTTACTCTTTCTTTAAGGACTTTATTATTTTAAACTATTTATTTTTATATCTGTCTATACTCTTTTTCCTTTAAGCATCCACACATAGTTAAATGCACTGTAACCTGTTTACAGTTTTTTCCCCCTGTATAAACCTGCTTTGCTACTTATCTATAACCTTTTTTGTCTGCATGAGCAAAATCTTAAATGGCTGAGCAGCTTAGCTCATGGTGTGCTGGTGGCTGTTTCTGCCACCCTTGATTCCCTAAGAGCTTAGCTTCATGACAGAAGTACTGGTGGGAGCCACGTGAACTTTTCCAGTTCTTGGAAGTTTCTGGGTCCACGCTGCTGTGGGTATTCCTACCTAATGTCATGCCACCTAGTAGTGCACCATCCGCTGCTCATAAACCCCATTTAAGTGTTTGGTAGCAGGGCCTCCTAAAAAAGGTGCACCTCTGTATGCTGCTAGCTCCAAGCCTACTCGAGACAGCACAGTCACCAGGAAGCTGTGTTTGACTCTGTGCTAAACTTTCTTAGGTTTTAGATCTTATGTGGAAATACATGTCTGGACACTGTTAGTGAACTTTTCTGTCCCACCTGCCAGCTCCCAAATAACCACATAGAGACTTCTTATTATGAAAGCTTGGCCGATAGCTTCCCCTTGTTACTAACTAGCTCTTACATCTTAAATTAACCCATGTCTTTTAATCTATGCTCTTTTATGTGGCTCAGTTACCTTTACTTTGTAATACCCATGCTGCTTCCTATTCGTCTGCCTGGTGGCTCTCTGCGTATTTGCCCTTATTCTTCTTCCCAGCATTACATTCTGCATAGCTATTGGCTGTTCAGCTTTTCATTATACCAATCCAAGTGACAAATCTTCACAGTGTACAAAAAGATCATTCCACAACAATACTCTGTGTGTGTGTGTGTGTGTATGTGTGTGTGTGTGTGTATGTGTGTGTGTATGTGTGTGTGTATGTGTGTGTGTATGTGTGTGTGTATGTGTGTGTATGTGTGTGTGTGTGTGTGTGTGTGTGTGTGTGTGTACTTGGTGCCTGCAAAGGTCAGAAAAGAGCATCAGAGCTCCTGGAACTGGAGTTATGCATGGTTGGGAGTCACCATGTGGGTGTTGTGAATTGAAACCTGGGTCCTCTGCAAAAGCAACAAGTGCTTTAAACTATTGAGCCATCTCTTCAGCTCCAATTCTTACTTTTAAATTAATTCTTATTTATTAGTCATTATTAGTGTGTATGTATGTGTGGGCATGCATATATGCCATGTTGTATGTGTGGAGGTCAGAGGAGAGCTTTTGGAAGTTTTTCCTTTCTACTGTGGGATCCAGAAATGGGACTCTCTCTAACTCTGCTCCCATACAACACATTTAAAAAAAATTCTCTTTTTGATCCAATAGCTCAGAAATGGTATCCAGGAGAAGACAACACTGAGACAGAAGGTTGGGTCATGGTTGCTAGGCAAGATGAGCAGCAATGACAGACAACACAGGCCACTGGGCATACTTCCCATGTACTCTGTGGGGAGAACTCTCAGTTCCCAGCTGCCCTTCCCCCACACTAGGAGTTCCTGCCACGAATGTTTATGTGTAGACATTGGCCTTCAGGTAGATGAGAGCTCGTATCTCCCATCGGAATCTAAATTTACTAATTAGCATCTTTCCACCTGGAACTCTGGTGAAACGTGGGCCATTTTTTTCCCCTGAAACTTGGGCCTGGGGTGTGAAACAAGTTGATGTCCTTAATGTCCTGATGCCCTCATATCCTATACATGAACTCACTCTTGCTTCTCCCCAGCCACAAGAAGGAATCATACTGGCTCTGTCATTGCTCCTACCAGGTGTAACACCAAGCAGGTGACATGTACTAACCTGAGCCTTTGAGCCTGTGGTTTTCTTGGTAGTGTTCAACTGGTAAGGGGAGGGTTGGTTCTCCAAGACACTGGTAGTGTTTCTGGGATTGGTGGAGATGAGAGAAGAACTATAGTGTGGCATTGAGGGTGTGCTGGTGTTCCAGGCTGGCAGCCCTGGCATTGGAGGGCCAGCTTCATCTAGAGTCATGTCTTGCTGGATGACTGCGTTGACCCCTAGGAAATTATAACTGACTTTAGCCCCAGACTCTGCTGGTGGCCAGTTTCTCTTTTCACAACTACCCACTACCAAATGAGGGCGACAGAGCCTCAGGCTGGACTTGCTCCTGGCTCTTGGGTAGGCAGAGCCCAGGACACTTAGAGTCGTGTATGAAACAACCTCAGAGTGTGGCTGGAGTCTGGCCATGGAATGCCAAGACACACAGGACCCACTGTTCCAGCCCAGGTCTCCAGGGACTGGGGCCCCAGGGAACAAATACCTGGACACTACCTCCTCCCCAACAGGCTGAAAGCACTGTGCACAGGCTGGGGTTATGGAAGGTGGAATTGGGAATTGGGATGGAGCTGGTCCATGGGCTATGGAGTCCTAGCAGGGAGGACGCTGCACAGAGGTGAGTCAACAAGTACCAGATAGTGGGACAATGCACCATTGTGAAGGGGCTCAGCAAAGAGGTCACAGTGAGACACCTTGGAAGATGCCTCATGGGGCTTCAGAGAGCGGAGAGGGGTCAGAGACTGGAGTGATCCTCTCAGGTGCTAAAACAAACACAGTCTGGGATGGTGTATTAAGTTTCCCTTAACTGTCAGAATACATCTGAAGTAAACAACAAAATAAAGGAGGAAGGATTTGTTTCGGCTCATGGATTCAGAGGTTTCAGCTTAGGGTCACTGGACTCTATTGCCTTTGGTGAGTCAGGACGGCAGGGCAGGAGTGGGTGGTAGCAGAGACTGTTCAACGTTTGGAGGCCGGAAGTGAAAAGAGATCCGGGAAAGGGTGGGGTCCATCTCCAAGAGTCCCCAGTCAACAGTCAAGTACTGCCCAGAAGTCTAAGTCCAAAGTCTCTTGTGAGGTGCAAGGTGAGCTCACAACTGGGAGCTCCCGTAAAAACAAGAAGTTACATACTTCCAAGACACAGTAACACAGAACAAACATTCTACTTCCAGTAGAAAGGATGGAACCAAGGCTGCCCAAACCTGTCAGTGTAAAATGAGGACTATTTGTACATCTGTTGTTTGAAGAAGAGTCCCCTGCCCTTCAAGAAGGGCTCATGAAGGACCCCTCAGCAAATTGTTTCTCCAGCATTTGTTTCTTTTGTCCAGCAGTCTAGGGACTCAAAGGCTATCCAGCCACAACTCAACAGGACACAGCTACTGCACCTGCTGGTGGCAGAAGACGTGTGACGACCACATGATCATGGTTTTGCTTCCATATGGAAGGCAACAGTTATGGGCTCATGGAGGCTTCCATCAAGACTTCAAAAGAAAGCTTGGGAAACCTGACATTGTGTGGCGGGGAGGAGGAGGGGGTCAGAAGGTGATGAAGGTTGACAGTAAAGACAAAGATGCCATTGGAGACTCCAGGTGGTGAGAGAAGCCAGGAACAAGGACCATCTGTTGAGGAAGTCATAGGCAAGAGGCAGAAATAGCTTCCTCTCCCATTCCCCAAAATAGCTATGTGGGCCCAACTCAGCAAGTTCATAAGGGCAGGACTTCCCAAGCTCTCAGAGGAGTTTGTGTATTGCCACCAAATGCATTGGATGCAAGATCTGGAGCGATAGGATTTAATATCAGCCCCCCCATGAGTTTCAGTTCCTCCTAGCTGTTTTCCTGGCCTGCTCTTTGGAGTAGGAATATATGTGGTGTGTCCTGTATCATGGGGATATATGGCTTACCTTGTTTTTATTCTTGCAGGGACTCAAAGCTAAATGTTTTCTTCAATCGCAGAGAAGACTTCATACTTGGACTCACATGCAAGGATTTTGAGCAAGAAACTGTGGATGACTATGGTGCCTGGGGCATGGTAATGACTACCCCCAAATCCTGGAACTCAGGATGAGATTTTGGAAGCCGAGCCTGCTTAGGCTACATAGAGGGACTCTGTCTTCAAAAGAAAAGCCTTTGGAGATGGATTGAATATATTTGTTATTGTTTAAGCACGAAGTGAAGTTTGCTGTTAAGCATGGAGTAAAATTTACAGGACAAACCGTACCTTGGTTAGATGCGTAGGATGAGTTATTCTTCACACGGAAAGAAAATCTTAGCCAGTTTATAAAGTGTGTCTTGGAGGGACGTTAGCCTGCCTGAGCATGGCAAATATGGCTCTGGCAGGCCTTACCTTCTCCCCCATTCTCCTTGCCTGGTTAAAAATTGTTAGATTACATTTCTAAAGGTAGTCACCAAAGGTTGTTCCCCTATTTGGCTACTTCCTCCTCCTGATGCAGACTTCCAAGGTCCAGATATCAAAGTATTAAAATCCAGTAATCAAAAGCCCCTTTGGCTCATCTAATTAACACGCCCAATTAAAGTTAAACACCGTATTCTAACACAGGGTTTCCCCGTGTACTTTTATAAACCGCCATTTGCTTATGTACCACATGAATCTCCTCTTTACCCAGAGGTAGTCTTTCATACCTTTGGAACAAAGACCCTGCTTCCCTGTTCCCTTCCAATTCTCCCTCGTCCTCTGTCTCCTGTGTTTGTCTTTTATTCTCTTCTCTGTGTTTCTCTGGGACAAATAAATCTCCTTTGTGCTGAGACCTTGGTCTTGGGGGGTTCTGAGCCTATACTGGTCCCTATACATTGTATGCAGACAGAGCACATTTTTGCACTGGGAGCCATGGTGGAATGCTGTGGTTTTGATGTGGGCTGTCCCCTAGAGGCTCCTGTGTTAAAAAGGCTCAATCCCAAGCTTGTGGCATTGTTGGTGGTGTGTGGAAACTTGGAGGTAGGACCTAGTTGGTGGAAGTTATGTCACTGTAGACCTTGAAGGGGATATCGGGCCTCTCTCTCTTCCTTTTCCCTTTTTACTCCCTGGCCTCCAGGAGGCGAACAGCATCCTATGCTACATACTCCCCGCCATGATGTTCCATCTTACCAGGCTTCCAAAGACCATAGGACCAAGTGGCCACAGGCTGACGACCACGCATAATCCCATGCACTCAAATACATTGTTCTTCCTTTTCAGTTGCCAATCTCAGGTATTTTGTTGCTGCATCAGAAAGCGTACTAGTAAAGTGGTGGGGGTTAATTTGGTTTCATCCATCTGTCCGTCCACTCATCTGTTCATCCATTCGATATATCACTTAAAATTCAGTAGCACTCACAATGCATGTGGACACGTATTTGAGCAGTGAGGCAGGGCCAGTCTCTTTGATGGTCTCTAGGGTCTAAATACAAGCAGTCTGAAGGAATGTTCACAAAGGGAGGCCATGGTATCTTGCATTAGTATCATTTCAATACCGGGCCCCTTGTGCCCATCTGAACAACAGTAGCAGTTACTGTGTTAAAAAAAAACTTCTGTTTAAATATCATTTTTATCACTTTGTGTGTGTGTGTGTGTGTGTGTGTGTGTTTTCTGTTTGTGGGTATGTAATGTCAGGGCAGGTGTTCAAGGAGGCAGAGGGTTGGGTCTCCTGGAGTTGGAGTTATTGGTGGTTGTGAGCCACCTGATGCAGGTGCAAGAAATCAGATTCAGGTGTTCTGGAAGATGCTCGATGTGCTCTTAACTGCTGAGTCATCTCTCCAGTCCTTCACTGTGTCTTTAAACATCTGCTGTAGATGTGCCAACTAAGTGTTGTGCATGTGATCTTACTTCATGTTTATGATAGCAGTACAAGAGAACCAAGACCTGAAACATTTAGGGATTTTGTTGAAGTAGTTAGTGAGAGATAGAATGGGGAAAAGAAGGGGATCCAAATCTGAAATTGGTGTTCCTGCACTCACGGGATCCTGGAGGGGTCTACCAAAGGCCTGCAATGGTGTCTGCATAGTGGGGTCTTTGAAATCTGGATGTGTAGCTCAGTGGTAGAGTGCTTGCTTAGCATGCGGAAGTCCCCCACAAAAACAATAACAAGCAAGCAGTCCAAACAGTTCAAACACCAGCCTGGCGTTGGTGGCGCACGCCTTTAATCCCAGCACTCGGGAGGCAGAGGCAGGCGGATCTCTGTGAGTTCGAGGCCGGGCTGGACTGACAGCTTCCAAAACAAAACAGAGAAACCCTGTCTCCTAAAACCAAAAAAAAAAAAAAAAAAAAAAAAAATCAAACACCAAGAGACTCCGGTTAGACCTATGGAGAAAGTCCAGCCACCCTCGTGTTTACAAAAGGAGCTGTGCATTTGTCTGGCTCACTTGTGGGTCTTTGAGCACATCTCCATTGACTTCCTAAGTTTGCATGATTGTGCTGAGTTCCTAAGTTACAAAGTTGTGGTGACCGAAAGACTTGTCTGGATAAAACATTTGGACCCATGCATGGTATATGTGAGTGCTTAGTAAACGTGGGCCATTTCATTACCCAAGGTTCTGTTTTCCCAAAGATTTTCCATGTCTATGTATTTGCAAGTCAACCCTATATCCTCTTTTTTTTTGGTTTGTTTCTCTGTGTAGCTTTGGGGCCTCTTCTGGCACTCACTCTGTAGAACAGGCTGACCTTGAACTCACAGAGATCCTCCTGCCTCTGCCTCCCAAGAGCTAGGATTAAAGGCATGCACCACCAACGCCTGGCACTATATCCTCTTTTTTATTTTTTAATTAGACAAGAGAATATACATAACAGAGAGTTTGACCATCCTAGGGTTGTTCAACAATGCTGCCACGTGCTTCAGTGGGCTGCAATGTTGGGAGAAACAGACAGAGAAGCCAGGCTTGCTGAGCAACGAGGGTCTTGAGACAAAATGGGGGCAGGGTTGATGTGAGAGGCTGCCTCGTCCTGCACTCTCTCCTCAGAGCTTACCTGTAACCACAGCCAACTCCCTCCTCACCCCATCTAGGAGTTAAGTATCCACTCCATGGTTTGTTTGTAGTCCCCATTCCTTCCCTCCTTCTGCTGGGCCCAAGTGCTCTCCTGCAGGGCAAAAGTGACGTCTTAGCATCTTTGAAGTCCTGCAGCTGGTACTCACCAGCTCTCCAGTAAGTCTATCTTTAAGAGGAAGAGGAAATTGCTCCAGCCCTAAAATAAGGGTGGTGTGGCCTGTGTGTATATGCGATGCCACCAGTGGCAACGAGTTGAATGCATTTGCTGTTTTCGATCCTCCTTCAGTGCAGTGGAAAGAGTTGACAAGGAAGGATCAAGATGTTCCTGGGAGGGACGGGTGGGGCAAGGGCGTGGAGGTCCAACCAGGATCACAAGGCTGATTGGGATCACTTGCTTCTGTCATTCTTTTCTAAAGCTCTTGAGCTTTTGTGAGGTAAGAGAACATTATCAGTTTGTTTCTGTGTCCGAGTGTCTTAGCATAAAGCTGGGAACAAAGATGGGCAAGTCCATGCTTAGCTGTGGCCTGGAAACGGGTAAGGGATCTGCCACCCCACGCCTGTGGGACATCATTCTTCTCCCTAAAGTCTCTTTCTTCCAAGCCTACCCTGGCCACGTTATCTTCATCATCACCCTCCTCACCACCACCCTGTGTCTTCCCCTCACCCCTTAGGAGAAACCTGAGGGGACAGAGCTAGCGCCGAAGAGAGTCGCCTGCCCAGATCTGATCAAGACACAAGTGAGAGGCAATGATTTGTGAAGAAATCCTGGTCCTGGCGAATGGAATTTTCCCAAAATAAATTCATGTAAACAACTTCCCACAAAGAGGCAGTCAGGGGAGCTGGGAGTATAAACAGTGGGAACAGTTGTAAGCACTATGGGCTCCAGGGGTGCCCTGTCGTCTGGAGGGGGGCTGTGGGGAGACTCCCTTTAGCAAAACACCTTTGGCTCCAGTCCTTCTGACATCATAATGTCAGCCAATTCATTAAAAAAAAAGAAGGTCCTTATTTTAGTATCATCCCCCAAACATAGCATGGCCACTTGGTAGCTAAAGATGGATTTTACTTAAAAATTTTTTAGCCTATTTCAAACCAAATCAACTGGGAAGAAGGCATGCTTGTGTAGAGGTGGGAACTGAGTTGGGGCCTTTGGAGAAGATGGAAGGAAAGGGTGGCTAGGGAAATAGAAATAATGTCATTTTGGTGCTCTGGGACGGAATCAGAGCGAACACATCATTCCTAGAATTAAGACGAGATCTGCTCTTTGGTAGACACTCAGAAGGACACTGAATTCCTGTGGCCCGGATGTCTCTGGCTGTGGACCAATGGGGGCCTGTGGAAAGCTAGAGGGCGTAGAGTTGAGCAGCCCGAGTTTCCGGAACGAAGTGTTTGCGGGGCATCTTCGTGGGACACGCCTTTCCCCCAGACATTTTTCCCCAACCAAGTCTGACTTGCCCAAACCCGAGCTGTTTTCAGGATCTGGGTTGGATGATGTTTCCTTCCTCCCGTAACCATGGCCTAGAGACAGGAGACACACACTCGAGTTTGGCTGGGCCACTGTGACACTATTGTAAGACTTCCAGCCACTCATCTCATTTCTCAGAGCCTCAGATCCCTCATGCACAGAGTGAGGGTCCGGAAAAGCCGTTTCAGCCCCGTGTGCTTCCCACGACTGCAAAGATCAGGTTGGGAGGGAGCTTCGAGACTCTGGGGTTTTATCTGTTATCACGAGTATCATTCCAACTTTGCTTAAGTTCTATCTGGGATCAGTTGAGTTTTGGCGAGAATTCACCTCTCTATGCAATAATCAGGACCAAGGAACCAGGAGAGGAGGGTGCCTGAGCCACTGGAGCTAAGAAGGGCCAGAGAGAAGAGGAGGCCAATAGGACATCAGGATTTCTCTGCCAGCCTTTTCTGGTAGCCAAGTTTCAATCTGTGTCTGCCTGACTGTGAGTTTTCATTGTCTACCTCCTGGGCAGAAGGACTGGGTAGTCCCACTTTCCCATGTGACTCTACAGTATCCTCCCCCTCCCAGCCATACTGGCTTAGCTACCTGATTTGTTTGGCCCAATGAGATGCTAGAGGCATGTTCACAGGCCCAAAGTATTCTTGTGCAACGTGGCCTCTGGTGCTCCTGGGATCTGCTGTGAGAACATTCCCTGGTTACTGCAGGTCCAAGAAGAATGCGTGGGGCCACGGATAGCTCTGAACCCAGCCCAAAGCTCAGAGACAAGCCAGCTGACCCGCAGCCAACTCATCTGAGAGTGACACAAATAAGTGGTTGTTACTGTAGGTCACTGAGCTCTGGGAAGGGCTATGACGGTGCATTCTTGCTGGTAGATAGTCTGATAATGGCAATGAGGCTAACACTTGCATAATTCCGTGGCAACTGAGACTTGCAAGTGAAGATGTGGTTTTGATGTGCATGTTTCCGTTAACACGGTACCATGGAAATTGAGAAGGCCTGTACTAATTAGAAGCTGCCCCTATAGAAAATATTATGTCTCCTGCAAAGGGTGAAGAGTATGTATAAGACACTGTGCAGTTTCATGAGTAGTATGTGTAAGACACTGTGCAGTTTCATGAGTAGAAGAACTTAGTTGCTCTGAAGTCAGACTGCCTCTAGCTGGAATGTTGGCTTTGCTACATCAAATTGTGAATTTAGGTAAGAGACTGTTTTCCTGGGTCTTAGGTGCTGCGTCTTTAAAGTTTTTTTTTATTGTTGTTTGTTTTTTTGAGACAGGGTTTCTCTGTGTAGCCCTGGCTGTCCTGGAACTCACTCTGTAGACCAGCTGGCCTCGAACTCAGAGATCCGCTTGCCTCTGCCTTCTGAGTGTTGGGACTAAAGGCATGTGTTGCAATGCCTAGGGGCATTTCAACTTTTAAATAAGGATTGTGACCATTTTTATGAGAAGGGCATGTTGTATGGACATTTCTGGTGTAACACCTTCTACCTGGTGAGTACTTAATAAAGCCCATTGATTTTTAGCCATTTATTTTTTCATAATTTAAAAAGTTATTTTTACGTGTATGAATGTTCTACTTGCAAGTACATCTGTGCATCACTTGCATGCTTGGAGATTCTGAGGGCCTGAAGAGGGCGTTGGATCCCCTAGAAGTGGAGTTACAGATGATTGTGAGCCACCATAGGGGTACTGGGAATTGAACTCCAGTCTTCTGGAACATTCAGTGTTTTTAACTGCTAAGCCATCTTCCCAGCCGTGAACTATTATTCTTGATTTGAAGTAATACTGATATCAGTTAAGCAATGTCCTCATTAAGGGTCAAACAGTGAAAACTGTGACTTGAGGGACACATTGGTTCCATTTGCCTTCTCTGAGAGGACAGTCATCATTCCCTTAGGTAAGGACCTCCAGGTAGCCTGGACCAACTGATGTGATGAGGATACCCCCAGGTATTCTCACACCCTGCTCTCCATCATGAGGCCTTTGTCTTCACAAGTAGCTGTGCACTTCTAGGAAAGATGGCTGCTCTGGCCGAAGAAAGGGTGGAGACAGAACCATTCATTTTATCTGTCTGTCTGTCCATCATCCATCCATCCATCCATCCATTCACTCATTAGTTTGTTTGTTTATTTATTTATGATAAGCTCTCTCATTGGTCTGGAGCATGCCAGGTAGGTTATGCTGGTTGGCCAGTGAGCCCAAGGGATCTGTCTGTCTCTGCTTTCCCAGTGCTGGAATGACAAGTGCCTGCCACCGTGTCTGGCTTTTTTTTTTTAAGGCAGGGTTTCTCTCTTGGAGGCTGTCCTGGAACTGTCTCTTGTAGACCAGGGTGGTTTTGAACTCACAGAGATCCGCCTGCATGCACCACCACCGCCCGGCCATGTTTGACTTTTTTTTAGATGAGTTCTGGCAATCACACGCAGGCCCTTATGTTTGCAGGCCCTTATGTTTACTAAGTGAGCTCCATCCTTCAAATGCTTTGGAACTGGCTGTCCTTTCCCGTCACCCCCAGCTGAAGCCACCTCTACTGCTCTGACAATATTAAAACAGGGGTCACAGCAACTGGATGTTTCCTATGAGGCATGTGACTTGATTTTGCTTCTTATAGCTTCTTCTGGGAGGCAGAACAGGCTTTTCAGCCCCCTTGTGGGAGAAGCTGCGTCTTGGCCCTTAAACTCAGATGTGCAAATACTGGATTTGAATTGGAGTTCCTGTTTCGGTTCTGTTGTGGGGGTTAAACTTGACCATTGGTCAATTCTCTTCCCTATGGGTCTTTCACTGCCGATGGTGCTTCTCTTGGGGGTTTTGCTAGAATTCAGTCATGTGCTCATGTTTACCTGCAGAAGCATCTGGGGAATGTAGTCTACCTATATGCCCAGAACAAGGAGACTGGTAAACAGCTGGCTGCCTGGGCCACACTGTTGTTTTGTGCCTGTGTGTGTGTGTGTGTGTGTGTGTGTGTGTGTGTATGTGTGTATGTGTGTGCATGCGTGTGCATGCACCCACATATCTGTGCCTGCCAGAAGTTAATGTTGGGGTGTCTTCCTCTATCCTTTACCTGACACAGTCTCTCACTGAACCTGGAGTGTACCCCTTTGGCCACACTGGCTATGTTGGGGTTCTAACTCAGGTCTTCATTCATGAATGGCAAGCACTTTACCAGTTGACCTGTCTCCTTTATTCCTACATTGTTATTTCTTTGTATGGGGAATCCTAGTCTTGGATCCAACAAGCAAATTCTAACTCATCTTATAGTTGTTATGACATTAGACCCCAGCCCCCTCTTTGGTTTTGATGTAGTTTTTATTTATTTATTTTTTCTGAAGAGACACGCTATAAAGTTACCTAATGAGTTAAGAGCCCAATAAACAGACAGAATTCTAAGGAAACTGGCTAGTGACTATTTCCCAGTCCTATACTGACATTTGCATGGCCACTAAATCGTGGAGACAGGGCTTGGTCTTGAACCCAGGGCTCCATAATACAAAAGGCCTCAGTCCTTCCCTTGAGTCAAGAATTCAGGAGAACCTGAACTCATCCACCGTTTGACGGGTGATGTCTGGATAGATTTGGGATGTTGTAGGGATGAAACAGGTGAGCTCAAAATATCTGACAACTTGACCTGGCAATGATGGCACAAACCTTTGATCCCAGCACTCAGGAGACAGAGGTAGGCGGATCTCTGAGTTCAAGGTCAGCCTGGTCTACAAAGCAGTCTTTAGCTGGAATCTGCTTCCTAGTGGATTCATGTCAGTCTTTCTCCTTGTAACCCACTTGTCCAGTCTCCTATCTCAGCTCTTTTCAGTCCTTTTTAATTAACACCCTCTACACTAACTTTCTTACTCAACAGTATGCCCTGTACTGCTGCTGCTGACTGGGTCAAATTGCTACCAAGACTGGGTTTTCAGCTACTGTTTGCTTACAGTTCAAGCCTATTGTGCACTCCTATATTCTGGGCTATGTTTTGTGAGCTTCCAGAATGACAAACTGTCATTTTCTGTCCCGACTTCCTGGTCCCAAATAACCAGTCTAAGGCTTATATTAATCATAAATGCTCGGCCAATAGCTAAGGCTTATTACTAACTAGCTCTTACAACTCAACCTATTTCTATTAATCCATGTACTGCCCTGAAGCTCATGTTCCATTTTGTATGTCTGACTTGTTCTCTGTCTGGTTGGTGATTTTTGGGACTCTACCTTTCTTCCTCCCAGAATTCTCTCTACCTCAAGTTATGTCACCCAATCTCTTCCTGCCCATTTATTGGTCAATCAGATATTTTTATTAACAATGAGAGAATGCACATTTACAGTGTACAGAGATTGTTCCACAGCAACTCAGAAAGGACATTGTGAGTCTATTCCTTCATATTACTTGATAAATGTATCTATATGTTCTTATTCCCAAATGCATATTCCTACAGGTATTTATTTCTTTGATATTCCGCATTCTCTTATGGAATGATACGTCTGGCATTGCCACAACTGACTTTTTTGTCTCCCTGCTCATTTGGTCCTTCTTCAGTCTTCATTCACCTGAGTTAAAGGTCTTCATCGTCCACGCTCCATTGCTTCCCAAATCCAGCCGACCATCAAGTTGTTTGTCCATATTTTCATGTGCATTGCTACCATCCCAGCTGTCTCCCTGGTTACAGTCACTTCTTTTAAGATGTTCTGGGTTAGGTACCCATGGTTATCAGCACAGGGGTTTTTAGAAAACACAAACTAAGTTATGTCTGCATACTCTGTCCTCCTGGCTTCCCTCTGATGTAGAGTGAAATGTTGATCTCTCATGTAGCCCCAGGGGAGCTGAAGGCAGCCTGCTTTTCCAACCCTTTTTCTCTTGTTGGCCACATGGTCAGCTACCCTGGACTCTCCTCTCCTGGTTTCTGATGGCTCAGTGTTCTTGGCCACCTCCAGGTTTTGGCATCTATCCCCATAGCTCATCACCTTTATCCTGCACATCCTTTTCGTCTCAGCTTAAATGTCATTGCTCGTAGCCTAATTCCATTGCTTCCTCTTAGTCTTTCTAGTCTCTCTGTTAACACTACCCATTTCCCCCTCCAACTGCTCACGGTTGGGGATTACATAGCCCTTCCTCTTCTGACTGTAAACTTTGTAAGACAAGGACCAAGACTTGGGGCTTCACAACTGCAGTTCAGACTTGGTGCATAGTAGATGCTTAAGAAACAGTGCTTTGTTGCATGACAGCGAATGTCTAGCAAACTCTCACATGTGTCCAGAAGTCTCTCGAGTCTGACTATGCTATTGTATTTCATTTACTCTTTCCTATAACCTCATCTTTCCTTCTCTAAGGAAGTGAGGCCCCAAGAGTTTCAAGTAACTAGTGCAAACCCATCCAACTAGGAAGTTGTAAATTTGGTTATGAATTCCAGTCCCAAGTTTCTTATGGCCTTGCTCTCTGCTGAAGAGTGGATGTGCTCAGTAGGTGTGCAGGAAACGGAACTTCCGGGGTGGGAGGGGCCACTGGTAGTTTCCTCTCACTTCCCTTGGAATTTATGAGGAGAGATAGTGGAGTCTCTGTGTGACTCACTCCCCTGTGGTACTTTTCCTGAGCTCCTCCAGGCCTTGGCGCTGAGGTTTCAAGAGCAGAAGATGGAAGTTGCCAATGAGAAGGTCACATTGGAGAGAGGAGTCCCTGCTGAGAGGATTGGGGCAGTGGGTGTCATCAATGTTAAAGTGTGTGAACGGAAGGCCTTTCTGGGAATGTTCTGGGTGACCAGTGGTTCTCAACTTTCCTAATGATGAGACCCTTTAATACAGTTCCTCATAATGTGGTGGCCCCAACCATAAAATTATTTCATTGTTACTTCATGACTATAATTTTGCTACTGTTACGAATTGTCATGTAAATATCTGATATGCAGGATATCTGATATGAAACCCCCGAAGGGGTCAAGACCCACAGGTTGAGAACCACTGTTGTGGTCTCTACAGTAGAGTTTCTTTCTCTGCAACCCTTGGGGAAAGGGGATCAAAGGTGACAAACAAATCTTAAACATGGCATCGTGAACAGCCAACAGCTTCATAATTAATATAGCCTCCTGTCTGTTCATTTGGAATGATGCGGCTCTGGGACCAGGCTGGCGGGAAGAGTACATGTTACAGCACTGAATTGAAGAAAAATCTGTTTCTGGAATCTGCAAGCAAGGAGGCAGCTTAGAAGATGCGGCGGGCAGGCGTGGAGGAACTTCCCGGCGGCCTCTGCCCTTTTCAGCTCGTCCTCTCTGAGTCCGGTCCACCTCTAAGGAATGCCATCTGCAGTCCCAAGCACATGCCGTGTCGTCTCGACACTACCCCTTGCCCACACTGACTGCAGACTCCTTGAGGTCATTGATAGAATTATTCATTCTTTGTTTTCCAGGTCCCCACTGTGCCTGGGATACAGCAGGTTTTCATACACTTGCTGAATGGTTGAATCATTCCAACTCCATCAGCCTGCATTGGGCACTTCCCTCTCTGTGCTGCTTCCTGAGCAGCATACAACTCAGCAGAGTACCTGGTCCGTTAAGCACGTGTTTATTCTTATGCCTCGATTTTTAGAGTGATATCTTGTTGGGACCGGGGACCACGTTAAATCTTGGTATCTCAAATGCTTAGCATCGCTGTAGACTATGTGCTGGCATAATGCTCTCCTTCCTTTGCCATTCTCCGAGAGTCTCAACTCTGATAGGGTCTTCCGAAACTGACCTGGCTTTGGAACCATGTCTCTGGAAGGCGACGGAAAAGAATGCCATGTGGCTCACAGGAGAGATGGTTGGATGTCTTCTCAGGGCATATGGGACATTTTTGGGGTAACTCTTAGCATCAAATACAATTTAAAAAATACTGTTAAGTGTCTAACAAATGTCTGTTATTGGGATTATGTTTTCTCATTGTTTATATCTACAAAAAAAAGAGTTTTGTTGCCATTATACAGATTAAAGAGCAAGTTAGGGGAAGGGAATTGCCTTTTCTAAGATGGGTGGAGCCCATCTTCATGGACAATATCAGCTGTTATTTCTTCACAGGGGAATATATAGGTCAGCTAATGTTCCCTGCCTGGCCTTGGGGCCTCTCTCAACCAATGCTCTCTGGGGGAGCTGTCTTCTTGTGGTTTGAGAATTATGTTCTGGCTGAGAAAGTGGTTTTTGGTGACATGTGCCAGATCTCATCGTGACCACGAGGTGGTGCTGTTGGCCCAACATTTAGTCATGCCAACGCTTGGCTTTTTTGAGGGGGAACATTGGAACAGCTCAAGAAAAACCTTACCCTGTTTTGCAAGAGTTACCAGCCCCTGACAGTTGTCATCTGCCTAAACTGTGTGTCCTGTAACTCACCCCATTTGATCCAGAACCATGCAAGGGAGTTGTCTTCAAATGACAGAGACCAGGAATTTAAGTAATTGAAGTAAGCTCTCAGAACTGCTTGGGGCTCAATGGGAGCAAGGCCTGATCTGAGAGAGCTACCTCTGTGTTTCTGGGGAGACGCCTCTTCCACAGGCCCTTGGACAGGGTTTTAAAAATCCAGTATGCTTAGGGGTCCCCTGGGAGGTTTTGGGTATCTTTGCACACAGGTGGAACTCTGTGCCCCTCTTCCCTTGAAAAATGGTGTTAATTCCCTGTCTCAATGGGTCTCCTGAAGGAAGGGCACATTTACTTTTAGTTATAGAATGTGGTCCCTGTGGCAGACGTCCCTGCGTCTTCTTGATTCTGAACTTACAAGTCAGCTAGCTAGCCTCCCCTCCCCTCCTCTTCCCTCCTTCATTGCTTTCCTTCACCTTCTCATATATCCCAGGCTAGCCTTGAACTTTCGATGTAGCTAAGGGTGACCTTGATTTCCTAATCCTCCAGCTTCTACCTCTCAATTGCTCAGATCATATCCCACTCTGCCACCAACACCGTGACTCTACTTCCAATTTATGTGGTGTGGGAATCAAACCTAGGGCTTTATGCACTCTAGGCAAAGCACTCTGTCAACAGAGATACGTCCCCAGCCCTCAGTTTCCCTTTTACATTCCTCTTTTTTTTTTCATGATGATAGATACTGACTTATGGCAACAATTGTAATAAAGCTGATGTGAAAGTCAGATGAAGGCTATCTAGGGCAAGGGTTCATATAAGAGAGTAGCTAACACGTCCTTTTAATTTTTTTTACACTTATTTATGTGTATGTATGGGCACATGCGTGTAGACATCCATGTGCCACTATATAGTATGTGGAGGTTGGAGGAGAGCTTGTGGAATCGGCCTTCCCCTTGTATCACATGATTTCTGAGTATCAAATAGGTTGTCAGTCTGCACAGCAAGCACCCTTACTCGATGAGATGCCTCGCCAGCCTGTAGGTACCAAAATAAGTATCAAAGCAATTATTCAGCTCCTGAGGTCTTAGGAGACCAGGATGGTGGGATGTAGTCCTAAGCAGTCGCACTGGCCAGCATGAGGGGAACATTCACGTATGACTCAGGATGTGCAAGCGATGGTGAATGAGGATCCACGGGGAGGGAGCTGTGGTCCTGATTTTGTAGCTGAGAAGGGAAAGCATGACAGCAGGGTTCAGAGTGGAGCCTCTGGAGTCTAACGTCTAACTAACAGGCCCGAGTCAGCCTGGCACATTGGCACCTTGGTTCTAGGTATCCCCTTCTGCTGCCCGCTCTGAAACCACCTGCCTTGAACCCACAGGAGCCCCAAGTGGGGAAATCCTACATACTTGAGCCAAATGGCTTTGGTCACCCCTGGGGACTTCCTTGAGGAGACCTTAGGACTGTGGGATGTGCCTGTGTGCTCAGCATCTAGATTACTTCCCATCTCTGGTCCAAATGGGCCAGGCTAAATTCATTTCTTCCTCACGGCTCTTGCTTTTCATGCTCTGTTCTGATGCTTCACTTTAGGTCATCGGGCCACCATCCAGGGACTCCTGACAGGTCTGATGCTCCTGCTAGAATCTCATTCTCCATAATGACCAATTTTTTAATGTTCTCTTCTGAATGATCATACGGAAAATGTCTGCGTGGACTCCAATGTTTTTCTGGTCACCAAGAAAGTGGCAGACCCCAAGTCTCTGCCAAGTGGACGCTTGGGTACTCCAGACAATCTCCAACTCCTAGTTGGGGGCATTCTTGGGATTCATTTCCTGTAAGTATAGGCCTGGGATTTTATCTTCAAAATTCCAGCCCCCCTGTGGTCTGCTCTGGCTTGAGGATAAGGCTTCGGGGAAGCTGAGCAAGGAGCTCATTTTTCCCTGTGCAATGGACTCCCATCAAGCATGTACCAATTATTGTTCCTATGCCACATAGCAAGCCTGTTTCAGAGCAAGTTGCAAGTAGAGAGACAAAGGAACTCCAGTGTCATTAGATGCTAGCTACCTGAACTCAAGTCTGAGCCTACATCTTAAAGTTCTTCCGTTAGTGAAGGCAGTCCCGGAGGCACTGGGCTGGAACAGTGGGCGCTCACAAAGTGTTCATTTCCCAGGCTGAGATGACTATGTTACAGACACAAAATGTATTTCCTCTAGCTCAGAAGGCCATGTGCCCAAAACCAAGGTGCCAACAGGGTTGCCTCCCTTTGATGGCTCCAGGGAAGATTTCCTCCTTGCCCTTTTCTGATTCTGGCAGCTCAAGTGTCCCCTAGTATCAGGCTACATGTCTTGGCTTCTGTCCTTACAACAAAGTCTTGTCTTCTTCATGTGTCTCTCTGACACTTGTCGTTAAATCTAGGACCTGTGTAGGTAATCTGATGATCTCTTATGAGATACTTTCATTTCATGTTCAGGGTTCCTTTCCCTAAATATGCTAGAATGCAGGTGTTCTAGAATATGGATATATTTTGTGGGACCCACTTGTAGATAAGGGAAGCTCAGGGATATAAATTTGTACCCACTACGGAAAGCTTCTAGCCAGTAAGAGATAACCAACACTCCGGCAGGCTGCGCCGCCAGGGAGAAATGACAGCCTTTAGGCATTGTAGTCACAGAGCCAACCATATGTGTTGGTTACTTCTGTGTCTCTGGAACCAAAACATCCTAAAGAAACAACTTAAAGAAGGAATAGGTTCTTTTGGTTCATGGTTTCAGTCTGTCACCACAGGGAAGGCCTGGTCAAGAATCTCAGTGATGGCAGTAGGAGCGTGTGGTAAGACTGTTCACATGCAGGTAGACCAGAAGACCGAAACAGGGACTGGGCTCTAACTTGCAAAGGCCCACCTTAGTTACCTGTTTCCTGATCAGGAACACAGTATAGCCATCTGCTTCACACTCCTGCTGTCACAGACAGAGCCACCAGAGTGTCCACCTTTCCCATCAACTTTACCTTTAAACTATGAGTGAAAAACAAAACACTCTCTTTTAAAAGTTTTTTTTTGTGGTTAGGTATTTTTAACAGGCTTAAAAAAGGCAACAAACTCTCTCTCTCTCCCTCTCCCTCTCCCTCTCCCTCCCTCCCTCCCTCCCTCCCTCCCTCCCTCCCTCCCTCCCTCTCTCTCTCTCTCTCTCTCTCTCTCTCTCTCTCTCTCTGAATGTAACGAAAAGATTTAAATAGTGAAGTCTTTAGGACCTATTTAAAAAAATCTCACAAAGATTGAGAAATTCTATGGTGATAATTCTGTCCACAGTTCAGCTCTGTGTCCTACTTTCATTCCATGACTAACAGCCTTTTAGTAGGAATTTTTAATTTTTATTTTTAAATTTTGTGTGTATGAATGTTTTGCCTCCTGGTATGTGTGTGCACCACTTAAACGAAGTGACTGGAGGTCACCCTGCTCTCGCTCTGGATCCCTTGGAACTGGAGTTACAGATGGTTATGAGTGACCCATGTAGGTGCTGGGCATCTCTAATCTGGGGCCTTTGGGAGAGCAGCCAGTGTGGTTTTTCTTTTTTTATACAAATTTTTTATTTAAATTAGAAACAATCTTGTTTTACATGTCAATCCCTGTTCCCTCTCCCTCCCCTCCTCTCCTGCCCCCCCTTGGACCCCCTATCTCATCCCTTTCTGCTCCCCAGGGAGGGTGAAGTCTTCCATGGAGGATCTTCAAAGTCTGTCACATCATTTGGAGTAGGGACTAGGCCCTCCAAATTTTTCTAGGCTGAGAGATTATCTCTCTCTGTGGAGTGGGCAGCCAGTGTTTTAACTGTTGAGTCATCTCTTCAGCTCCATTGTCAGGTATTTTTGTCACAACCATGAGAAACAACCACTACAAGGTCTGTTCTTTTCATTCAGTTGTTAACTGTTATTCTTATTTGTTTTGAAGTTTTGAGGATTAGTTCCAAGGACTAATGCTCGCTAGCTAAGTGCTCTACCATTGCGCTACACCTCTGGCCCATGAGCCATTTTAATGATAATGAAAGAGAGGTTTAGTGAGGATAAAAATGTGGTCCATATTTCTGGACTAATAGGCAATAGACACAGGTCTATTGGAAGCCAGTTATGTCTGATTCAAGGCTGAGACCAGAATGGCCTCAAAGTAGTTACTATGTCTTGCCTCAGTCTCCCAAGAGCTAAGATAACTGGTGTGTACTACCATGTCCAGCTTAGGAATAGGGGTAGTATTTGTGGTGTGTGTGTGTGTGTGTGTGTATGTGTGTGTGTGTGTGTGTGTGTGTGTGTGTGTGAGAGAGAGAGAGAGAGAGAGAGAGAGAGAGAGAGAGAGAGAGAGAGAGAAAATGAGTATGGGACATATGTGTGGAATGTATGTGTGTGAGTAGACATACGTATGTGTTTCTGTGTGTGTGGTGGACAGAGGTCAACTTCAGGTGTTGTTCCCCAGTAGCCTTCCACCATATGTTTATTTAGTTGACATTTAAAATATTACTTTATCGTTTGTGTCTGTGTGTCTTGCATGCATTGTGCATGTATGTGTGGAGGTCAAAGGACAGGAGATGGCTCTCTTCCTCCATCATGTGGATCTTGAGGATTGAATTCACATCCTCAGGTTTGGTGGCAAGGCTTTACTGCCTTTGCCTGCTGAGCTATCTCACAAGTCCTGCCTTGATTATGAGACAGGGTCATTCAGTGGGACCTGGGCCTCATTGAGTAGGTGAGGTTGGCAGGCTAGCAGGCCTCAGATCTGCCTATTTCTACCTCTCCAATGTTAGGGGTCTCCATGTGTACGAGGCAAGCATTTCACTGCCTGAGTCATCTCCCCAAGACCCAGGGATGAATATTTTTAGACCATATGCTGTGTCACTAAGTTCCTGGAGGAAATGTCACAGAGGAGAGCATTGGATGGGAATAGCGTGTGTGTGTGTGTGTGTGTGTGTGTGTGTGTGTGTCTGTGTGTGTGTGTGTGTGTGTCTGTGTGTGGTACTGTTTGCGCTAGAACTGGATGACCCATTCTGACCTGGGTTGTTGATTTGTTTGGGCTCCAGGACTCAAGTGTTGTTGGTTTAACCCTACTGGGCACTGGTCACGCCCAGAGATGTTATTTAGGCTGCAGAGAGAGACTGATCTTGGCTCAGGGATCTTCTAGGTTTCCATGGCTGTCTTCTCTGGGAAGAGTCATTTCTGTTCCTTGGGCTGTCTGTCTTCATTGGCCAAATGAAAAGAGGTGGCTGTGGTCTCAGCAGTCCAGACAGGACTCATCTGTACCATGGGCTGTCTACAGCTAGTCAGTCTTCCCAGATGACTCAAGAGCCTGGAATACCTCCTTTATTTTACATCCCCATATGTAGTATATTTCAATATGTGTTCACGATCTGTGCCTCCCTGTGTGCCACTCCTGCTACTAGTTACTAAATATATTCCTACATCAATGCTATTCCTTTCCTAAGCAAAAGTAAGCCTTGAAGTCATAGGCTCTTTTGTTCTTCTATTCTTGTGATAAATCTCAGTTGTCTGCCTACAGAGTAGGAGGTCTTATACTAGAAATTGGGTGGAGGGAAGCTACAGGCAAAATCTCCACAATCTGGAGATTACATGATTTTGGAAGAGGTGGGGGATTATATATATGTATATGTATGTATGTATGTATGTATGTATGTATGTATGTATGTATATGATTTTCAGGTGTTGGGAACTCTGGCGAAAATTTAACAGTATAATCAGTTAGAGTGATTATTTATTTATCTTTAAGGCAGGGTCTCCGTAGCTCTCATGTAGCTCAGATTTGTCTGTTCATGGAATTCCTCCTGCATCAGGCTCCAAAGTTCTGGGATTACAGGCAAGAACCATTGTACTTGATAAAACAAACACACAAAAAGCTGTGTGTGTGTGGTCATGTGCACACCTGTGCATCCGTGTGTGTGAAGATCAGAGATTGGTATCAAGTGTCTTCCTCTGTCACTCTCCACACTATTGTTTGAGGCAGAGTCTCTCACTGAATCTGGAGTCCTTTCTGTATCCCTCTCTCTTTAGTGGGGTTTCACATGCTTCCCACTATGCATGCCTTTTATGTGGGTGCCTGAGGATCCAGCCAAGGTCCCCATGCTTGCTCAGCAAGCACTGTACTTACTGAGGCATCTCCCCAACTCCAGTTTGTAAAAATATTTTCTTTTACTCCAGATCCATGAGTGGATATACTGAATGTTGGGCGTATTCCTGTCATACCTCCCGACTTTTCCTCTTCCACTTCCAATGGTTCCCTTTGTCCCCTAGGCAGCTTTATGCCAACTTCCATGACTCGTTTGTAAATGATTCTCATGTATAGATACATAAATCTGTACCACAAATGAGAGAAAACATGGCATTTGTCCTTCTGAGACTGACAATTATCTCCAGTTGTATAAATGGCATGGTTTGTTTTTAAGACTGAAAAATTCCATTGTGTGTTTACACAGTATGTTCCTTACCCTTTCTTCTGCTGCTGGATACCTAGGTCAGCTCCATGACTTAGCTCTTGTGAGTGGTGAGTGATGCAATTGATACTGATATGCAAGCGTCTCCGTGTTTTGGAGGCCTTAGCTGGGCCATATGGAAGATCCACTGCTAGTTTTTTTTTGAGAAACTTCCATACTGGTTTCCACAATGGCTATCCAAGTTCACACTCCTGCTAGCAGTGCACAACAGCTCCCTTTTGTCTATATCCCAGCTAGCATTTGTTTTCTCCAAAACCTGTCTTTCTGACTGTAGTGGGATGGAAGCCTCATGTAGTTTTGGTTGGCATGTTATGAGAGCTGGTGCTTGCTAGGCGTTTGTCTTCGTCTTTGAGGACTTTCTTTTTTCACATTTTATTAGCCCATTTATTGATTGGGTGGATTTCTTGCTAAGTATCTGTGTTCTTTATGTATCCCAGATAGTAACCCCCTGTCAGACACATGGCTTGAAGAGACCATTTCTCACTCGCAGGATACCTTTTCACTTGATTAACAGTCTCCCTTGCTCTACAGACGGCTTTGAATTTCACAAGCCCCATTTGCCAGTTGTCGGCCATGTTTAAGAGCACATTTAGCCCACTGAGAAAGTTCTTGCCTATGTCTGTGTCTTGAAGCATTTTCCTCTAGTGCTTTTGGAGTTTCAGGTCTTTCACTTAGGTGTTTGATCCATTTGAATTTGATTTTTTGTGCATGGTGAGATACAAAGATCTAGTTTCATTCTACACATGGATATCTCATTTTGACTGCACCATTTGTTAACGGGGCTATCTTTTCTCTAGTGTTGCATGAAGATGTGAAATGATTTCGGTCTGTTGGAACAAAGTGATCTTACATTGCAGTCCAGCACACACATATAAGATTCACACTAGAAAAACAAAACTGCTAAGTTATGACACTGCATCTTAGCTTGGGTTATTACTGCGGTGACAAAACACAGTGACCAAAAGCAAGTTGGGGAAGAAAGAGTTTGTTTCACTTACGTGTCTACATCACTGTTCATCATTGAACGAAGTCAGGACAGGAACCAAACAAGCCAGGAACCTGGAGGCAGGAGCTGATGCAGAGGCCATGGAGGAGAGCTGGCTTGCTCTTCGTGGCTTGCCCAGCTTTCTCTCTCTCTCTCTCTCTCTCTCTCTCTCTCTCTCTCTCTCTCTCTCTCTCTCTGTCTCTTTCCTTCTTCCTTCCTTTCTTTCTCTCTTTCCTTCTTCCTTCCTTTCTTTCTCTCTCTCTTTCTTTCTTTCCTTCTTCCTTCCTTCCTTTCTTTCTTTCTTTGTTTTTTTTTTGAGACAGGGTTTCTCTGTGGCTTTGGAGACTGTCCTGGAACTAGCTCTGTGGTCTCGAACTCACAGAGATCCGCCTGCCTCTGCCGCCCGAGTGCTGGGATTAAAGGCGTGCGCCACCATCACACAGCGTCAGCCTGCTTTCTTATAGAACCCAGGACCATTAACCCAGAGATGGCACCGCCCACCATGGGCTGGGCCCTCTCCCATCAATCAGAAATTAAGAAAGTGCTCTACAGTCGCCTACAGTCCAGTCTTAGGGGGGCATTCTCTCAACTGAAGCCCCCTCCTCTCAGCTGACTCTAGCGTGTTTCAAGTTGGCATAAGACCACGCAGCGCGTACTGCTTACCTTTAGCGTATGGGGCAAGCTCAACAGTTTAACGGAGTCACCAAGCATTGATCTTATAATCTGCCAGTGGATTACTGGGCCATCGGAGACAAGGGGCAGCCAGGGCAGCCAGGGAGAGTCTCTGAGACAGGTAACAGGATGAAAGGATGCAGGGGTGTGAAGATCCAGGAGACAGCAGTCCTGAAGACTGGCCAATCAGCTTTTTATTAACAATGAGAGTAATACATATATACAGTGTACAGAAGGGTTATTCCACAGCACCCTCTTCCTTCCCCTCCCGCCCTCCCTCCCTCCGTTTCTCCTCCTCCTTCTTCCTCTTTTCCCTCTCCCTACTTGTCCCCCCCCCCCACTGCTGCTGTAACAAATCACTACCATTTATCTCAGTGACTCACAACAGCACAGCTTTGTCATCTGATCATTCCACAGGTTAGGAACCCAAATGGCTTGGCCGAGCTGCGTCCTTCTGGAGGTTTCAGGAGAGAATACATTTCCCTCCTCTTTCCAACCTGGAGTCTGACCAGGTTCCATGGTTCACAGCCTGGCATCCATTGACCTTAGCTGCCATCAGCGCACACACTTGGATTTTCCTGATCCCTTTTCCAAGTACCTACATTAGGTCACCTAGTAAACTCACTCTAAGATACAGCTAAGGGATTGCTTTTTGCCATGTAAAGTAGCATGGTCTCAGCTCTGGAGACCAGGATACAGACATATGTGGGCAGAGCTGGTGGTCATTTGACCTCCTAGCCAGATTAGTATCGTATGTGTGGCTGATGGGTTCAGGAGGGTTTCCCATATGGCACTCTGTACACACACTGCATGCATGGGGACGGGCTCACGTTTGCTAAACAGTTTCACAATGCAAAGAGCACCCTTCCCCACTGCCTTGTGATACCTTTGTGTCTTCCCCTGCACAGAGTCAGGGACATTGCCTGCAGATTGGTGGGTGTGGAAGCCTGGTGCCTGTGCCAGGACTGTGCGAGAGGCTGTTCGATTCCATTCCTTTTTGGCGAGGAGGAAGAGCACCCCGGCCCTCTCATCCATGGCTTCTGGTCCTCCTTCAGTTGCCACTCACTTTTATAGAACTGTTTACAGATGACTCCTCATGTTCATTTCTCCTTCTCTGTATTGGAAAGCAGGGCACCTGCTTGCCCATCTGTAGATGACAAAACCGAGGGTTAGAACACAGTTGGCTCTCTGTCTCTCCAAGTCCTTTCATGCACCTCTCATATATATCTGGGGATTGCACTTAGGGCCTCATGCTAGGCAAGTGTTCAACCAAAGCCACACCCTTCCTATCACAAGCCACTTTTTATTTTATTTTATTAAGGCTCCACAGCACCTGCAGTCCAGAGGGCTTCTAGAAAGACTTGCTCTGAGACAGAAGGATCCATTCTGCTTCTTGTAGGGCCAAAGAGCAAAAGCTTTTGTGGAGGTAGATTTGGTTTGCCCTGTATCAAGTCCAACGTCCAGGTTAGGCTGCTTAAGGAGGAACAAGGTTCCTTGTTGCTGGACTCTTTTGAGGAAAGGCAGGGCTCGGAAATTGTGAAACCTTGTTTAGATGATCTCTGAGTTAAAGGTTTAGCCACAGGGGCTTTGTAACCAGACCCCCCCAACGGAACTCCTCAGCATCCTTCCCTCCGTTTCCAGCCGCCAACCCCAGGGCTTTGGAGGAGGGGCCGGGAAAACAAGGCAGAAGGATGTAGTCCCAGGTCCTAGGTGGGGAGGGGGCTGCTGTAAGAGGAAACCTGGGTGAGGGGTCCCCCCACCCCTTGGAGATAACAATCGAGTTATGTACATTTTAAATGGAGTTCTCTGAGTCTTAGTGACTTTCACATGAAAACTCAGTTCTTGGTCCATACCATCTGTTTCTCCTTTTAGGACAGAAACCGAGAGACTATTTACATATTCCTAGGGCTCTATCACCAATTAAATCTTTTTGGAACGTCAGCCCTCCTGGTCCTCTCTCCTGCCCCTTTCCAGATCCCTCCTTGTTTAGGATTAGGTTTCCTGGTAGAACGTGGTTGCTAGTCTCTTTGGTGATTGATTTATTTGGTTGGATTCCTTTTCCAGCTCTGGTGTGGGCAGGTCAGGCTTTAGCATCCGGCTTCTGTTCATCAAGAATTGACCCTCCTTTAAAATTCTCCTTAAACTCCATGGTTTTGCTCTGGGATGGTCTGGACCAGATTCCTCCAGGCGCTGCAGCTGCCCAGAGGCAGCCTGTCTGGGTGTCATCCTTCTGCGTCCCCCTCCCATCCTGTTCCTCCCCCTTCCTGGCGGTGACAGAGCTCCCTCCTGGGAGACGAGGGAGCACAGCTGGGTGACATCACCAGGAATGCAAGGGGGGCCTCTGCAGGGGCCCGGAAGAAACAAAAATAAGATGTCACCAGAGCAACTGGCCTGTCCATTTTATCATTGTCGGGGAGACAGTCTGGTCCTGCAGGGGACTGAGGAATTTACTGAGATAGCTGAGAAAATTGTATCTGACACGACGCATCTCAGGGCCTCTCCCTCCTCACTGGTCCCCTGGCCACACCTCAGTGTCTGCAGCTCCTATCACCCAAGGCCACTCTGTCATTGCCCCTACCCCTAAACACTGCCGTGACCTTGGGCATGTCACACAACCTTTTTGAGTCTCATCCAACCTGTGTGGTAAGCAATGGTCCCTGCCTTGTGAGCACTGACTGATCTCAGGGCTCCCAGCGCCCTTCCTGACAGGCAGTAAGCACATGGCAATTGTCAGGTATTAGTTAAATTGTAAGCTTTGAGTCCTACCCCTGATCTGAGAACTGAGGCGGTCCTGCAAGCGAGACCTCCCCTCTCATGCTTGACGGAGCCTTGACTGTGGATCTTGATTAAACTAAGTACTGGGGACTTGGGTGACTGTGGGCTTGAAGCTTATAGGACCTTGAGGAAAATAATGGTTTAGGTATGCAGTGAGGGGAGCCACATCCCATTGTGAAGAAGAGAGTAAGCCACCCTATGTACGTCAGCGCCGACTTTCTGATAGTACTAACCTACCACTTTTATGCTGCTGATAACACACAATTCCAGTCTTGGACTCCTGGTCAGGTTGGCGAGGCGGGCCTAGAAACAGAGGGTCAGGATAAGAGAACACAAAGCGGTCATCCCTATCGCAGTAGTTCCTGGGAATGATGGGCTGGCCTCAGTCTTCCCTGGTCACTCACTAGCTGTGTGGTCTTGCTTAAATCATTTCATATTTCTTTGCCCCTGTAAAATGCGCAGGGTCTTAATATCAATTTTGAAGGCCTGTGGGATGCATTAAAATAATTTGTGTGTTTAATTATTTTTTTCTTTTTAATTAGGGACAGGGTCTTACTATACAGCTATGGCTGACTTTAGGCCCTTAATCAACCTGTCTCTATCTCCCTAGTGCTGGGATTACATATGGCACTGTTGGGTAATAGCCTCAGGCCATGAGGAATTGAGCCAGGCTCTATTGGGTGATGGCCCCTCACCATAAGTGAAAAGTTTCTGCATGCCGATAAGCCTCTCCGCTGATGCAGCAATCCAAATTAGATCAAATCAAACCGAATTAGAAAAAGCCCGTGTTTAATGGATACAATGCTCCCAGATGGCCTTCCAGTCTCCTGGAGAAGAAATGGGAAAGAGAGACTGGAAAACCACAGGTCTGTTTTCTGGGGAGTGGGGCAGTTTAAATACCCTGTGGGAGTGGTATTGAGCATCTCTGGGGGAGGGGTTATCATTTGATGGGCTTTCTGAGAGGCAGCAGGGTTTGGAAGGAGATGGGGAGGGGGCTTGGGTGGAACTTCCACTCTAACAATAAGGAATTGCTCACCGGAGCCTCACCACCACAGTTCTGCTCCACTGGCAGAAACAATATGCTCAGGTGTCAAAAGCAACTCACCCTACTCCTAGTCAAACCACAAAAACATCAGTAACTTCTGGTAGCTCTCTCTTTATGCATAGTATCTCTTCTCTGATTCACTTTTCTCAGAGGCAGAACCCTACCTGCCTTATGGGAAATGGCTCTAATGACTGGATGTGATGGCATGCTCTTGTAATCCCAGTGGTTAGAAAGTCGAAGCAGGATGGTTGGGAGCTCCAGGACAGCCTGGGCTACATAGTGAGACTCATTTTCAAAACCCAAACCAAAAAAACTCCAAACAAAACCAAGCAACAACAACAACAAAAACTGAACCAACCAACCAAATAAAACCAAAACCCAAACAAGCCAACCAAAGGCTAGAGATGGAGTTCAAAGGCAGAGAGATCCTTGTCTGCTGTCTGTAAAGGCCTTGGGTGGCATCCCTGTACCACAACAAGCAAACAAGAGGAAGAAGCTCATGGTGTCCAGCGACAATGTCAACCATCGTCGTCGCCACACTGTTGGAGCAGGGGATCCTTGTTTCTGTGTTCCCAGGAGGCAGAGACTTCTGTCTGCAGCCCGAGGAGAGTCGTCTTAGGAAGGGTGACTGGGCCTCTGCAAGCTTAAGGAAATGTCCTAGGAATGGATGGGAACTTGGTGGGTATCCCAGGCAGAGGGCACAGACTGAAACACAGGTCTGTGCAGATGGTCCAAGCTGCAAAGAGCAAAGGCAGCCAGAGAGGAATCGTGGGTGGATGGGGAGTCAGGAGTCTTGGCAACAGACCCTGTCTGAGAAAGAATGGCAGACTGGCAGTGGAAGGGATGGATGACTGATGCAGGGATGGTCCAGTCTGGCTGCTCCTTCAGGTCTCCCAAAGTGCTAGGGGCCCTCAACAGATAAATGGATTAAAAAAAATTACACACACACACACACACACACACACACACACACACACACACACACACAGTCACTAAGAAGAATGAAATTATGCCATTTTCAGGAAAATGAGCAGAATTAGAAATTATTCTAAGCTGGGTGGTGGTGGTGGCACTCACTTTTAATCCTAGTACTTGGGATGCAGAGGCAGGGAGGTGGATCTTTGTGAGTTTGAGCCTAGCCTGGTCCAAAGATTAAGTTCCAAGATAACCAGAGCTGTTACACAGAGCAAAACAAAAAACAAGCAAACAAAAATTATTATAAACTAAGTCAGACTTAGAAAGCCTAGTGGGGAAATTCAATGGGGGGGTCTCTGGAAAAATAAAATACGTGAAAGCAAGAAGGGGAACTATGAGGGTGTAGGAAAGGAGCTAGAGGGAGAGAGAGAGAGAGAGAGAGAGAGAGAGAGAGAGAGAGAGAGAGAGAGAGAGAGAGAGAGAGAGAGAGAGAATGTGTGTGTGTTAAGTGTGACCAGTAGGGGAGTAGACACAATAGAGAAACCTTACATACATGTGTGAAGATGTCATAACAAATTTCACTATTTTATCCAATTAATATACACTAGTAAAGAAAGTAAACATTTTCCTGTGTTAAAAACAAACAAACAAACAAACACAAGAAAACCCAGTGTTGGGGCTGGAGAGACAGAAGTTAACAGAGGTTAAGAGCATTTGTTGCCCTTGCAGAGGATCCGGCTTCAAATCCCACTGCCCATATGACTGCTTACAACCACTACCATGACTAGGTTCAGAGATTCAGATGCCCTCTTCTGGCCTCAGAGGGCACTGCACACACACGGTACACATACCTACATGTAGGCAAAACACTCACCCACATAAAAATCAATAATTTACCAGCACCAGCAGCAGCACCACCACCACCACCAATAAGCTTTCTATGTTACTATCCTGGGCCTAGGAGAATTCACTGGGGCAATGGGGACTACTCTGAATTGAAAGGAGAGTAGCTTCAGGCCTCATAAATTCCTCACTGCAGCCCAGGCTGAATGACAGGGAGAGAGAAGCAGGAGAATGGAGAGAGGTTTATGGGTTATTTGATGATGTGCTGGGAATGTGGCTTTCTCTTCAGGCTACTGGCCTAGTGTCTAGGGCTGGGGACCCTTGGGCAAAAGTGTAGGAGGGGAGGAGAGATGTCTTGTGTAGACCCAGGTGCTCTAGACCAGCGCACCCTGGCAAGACAAGAGCATGAGTCCATTCAAGAAGGATTCCTGAGTATTCTGCTTGTAGCTCCATCTTCTTCCCCTGTAACTGGTGCTCATGTACCAGATGCTGTCCTCAGGGCAGGCTGATGTCACTGGTTTGTTGTCCTGGTGGGGTGGGTTAGGCCTGGGCGCGTAAGGATGCAGGGACAGGCTTGTCTGCCTTTGAAATCAGAGCTGATTGTTTTTAATAATGTCAGATTTAAGAAATTCATTTCTTCTGTTGCAGCTTTGGAAAACATTGCCCAGGCAGGGCAGGTGGGCTGCTTTTGGGGCCCCAGGTGGCTCAGCCCGAAAACATTGGCCTAATCCCCTTTCACTTTCAGGGCCAACAGATATCCGGGAGTCACGTGATAGAGTTTGGTTCTGCAACACCCTTCCCTAAAGACTCCCGGTTTGTTCTTCTGGTGGCTAAGCTAGGGCCTGGTTGTGTGGGGAGGTCACGTTGTGGGATGGCTTCCTCCTTTCTTGCTGACCCTGGAATGTTGCCTCTAGCTGGCCTCAGAGCCCATACTTTTTCCCCTTAGGGTTGGTTCTGGGAGACAGGGAGGTAGAGGAGCAGGCATGTGTGTGTATAGTCAGTCTGTGAGGATGTGAGTCCCATGGCTGATTAAGTATGGCCCACATACCAGAGCAGGATGTTCAGAGGCCCAGTCTTATTTCAGAGTTGACCCTTCTCTCACTTGGGTAGATTACTTCTTGTCTTTGGCCTCAGTTTCTCCCATCTGGAACTGTGAGAAGAGATTGTCTACTCCCGCATCTGCTGGATCTGATGAAGTTTCATCCAACCGTCAGTCCTAAGGGCTAAGGGCTGGGTCCTTATAGACTAATTCTGAGCCTACCTTGGGTAGAGGACTCTGGCTTTTCTGGAGGAGGAGCAGGCCACAAGAAATGAGAGAGAAGAGCCAGCATCTGTGACATGTAGTGTCTACTGAGCACTGCTTGAGAGTTCTAGGTACCTGATACACAACCTCATGCGGAACTCTGAGTCGGGGAAGCTGAGGCTTGAATTGAAATAAAAGGACAGGAGAGTGTCAGTGGAGGGGGACGTGTGCCAATGAAGCTCAATCCTGAATTGCAATGGCTGCAAATGGGGAAATTATAATTTGTGGGTACTGGGTGTTTGCTATGGACAACTCTCTGATCCAATTATCATAGTCACTCGGCATCGCAACTGGATGAAGTTGGCATCACTAGGTTCACTGTTTACAGATAAAGAGTCTGAGGGTCTGATGGAGCAGTGGGCCAGTGGCAGAGCTGAAATTCAAGGTCTAGGTTCATTACATCTAGAGCCTATGGGAAAAATATGAGGCTAGCTGAGCTGGGGAAGATCATTTGGCAAAGCGCCAGAATTTCCTGTATGCATCAGCCATGGGGTCAGGCTTTAGGGGATTCCATTACATCCCAGAGACTGCTCAAGGGACAGCTGAAGAAGTGTATACTTTGTCCTATCTCCCATCCCGACCTGACAGCCCTAGGGTTCCATCAGAGAGTAGAGACTGAATGGTGGTACTCAGTCAGGAGTCTTCCAGTGCCCAGGCTGCGGCATGGATAAAAAGCAGGAGTTGACCAGGCAGGCAGGAAGAGACCATGGTGGGGGGCAGAGAAGGAAGAGAGTGGACCACAGGTGCCATGAAGGGGGAACTGTGAAAAATGGGGTGACTTTGACTGAGGATGGGGAGGGAGGCAGTACAGAGCTAGAGGGTGACAGGAGAGACAAATAACACTAAGGATGGTTAAGATGCTAGTTGGAAGCATTAGTTTATAAGAATATGTATGTATATGTGTATGTATGTATGTATTTCTTGAGACAAGGTCTCACTATATAGCTCTGGCTGACCTGAAACTAACCTTGAACTCACAGAGATCCACCTGCCTCTGCTTCCCGAGTACTGGGGTTAAAGGCATATGCCACAATGACCAGTTTTATAAGCTTATTTATACACACACACACACACACACACACACACACACACACACACACACACACACACAGAGTTATGCCGCACAGGGCGATAATGATCCACTCAAGAGACATAGACTGTATAACAAAAATCCGTCTGTTGGAAAAC
This sequence comes from Mesocricetus auratus, assembly GCF_017639785.1. Taxonomy (NCBI): domain Eukaryota; kingdom Metazoa; phylum Chordata; class Mammalia; order Rodentia; family Cricetidae; genus Mesocricetus; species Mesocricetus auratus. The sequence continues at coordinate 67,307,369 of NW_024429191.1, forward strand.
TCTTTATGTAGTCAAGGGAATACAGGAGATTCCCTAAAACAATACAGTCTATTGCCATTGCCCTTGGTTGTCTCCCAGAACTTGAAGGTGGGGACCTGTTACCGAAGACACCACACACTTTAGACACTACACACTTTAGACACAGAACCAGGAGGAATTGAACTGACTCTGACCTGGAAGCCTCCCTGCAGATTAGATCTTATTGTATCTGAAGGTGCTACCCAAGTAGCCGGGGGAGAAAGCCTGTGAACCACAATAACCAGGTTGATTAGATAGCCCAAATTGTGCAATAGTGGCACTTTTATCTTGGGAGTAACCAACAAATGTCTAATTGGACTTAAGACTCATTCAAGGAGGGAATTCATGTCTGGTACTATAAACCTAGCCAGTTTTCATGGCTGATGGGGTCATGGACCCTAGAAAGAATCTAAGACTGCCATTTTCCTAAACCAATATATTTCTAATTGTATTCTAAATGCTTATCCTTGTATTCACAGAGAAGTGTAGCTTTAACTCCCTCATCAAAGAGACTTGTTTTCCCCAACAGATGGAGACCATTACAGAAATCTACCACTGGTCAAAATGCAGAGACTGTGGAATGCCCAGTCTCAATTGATGCATCTATAAGACAGACCTTACACCCAAGACTCAGGAAAAGTTTCAGGAGATAGGGCAGAAAGATTGTAAAAGCCAGAGGAAGAGGAAGCTTGCTGCAGGATTGTGTTTTCTACATATGACAGGGAAGCGGCATCCATGGAATTTCAACAATTTTGCTGCTTAATAAAACCTGCATAATGACAATACCATTTGGCATCTCAACATGGATAGAGGACATCACAGAATGCCTCACCCACATATGAAGAGCTGGAGGCTATAATAAATGGCTACCGAGATGGAGAGAATCAGTTTTCTCCAGGAACAAGCTACCTGATGATTCAATCCCAAGTGATCAGTCCAAAACACATGCACATGTGAACAACACTAAATGGGATTAGTAAGTTTTTTTTTGAGACAGGGTTTCTCTGTGACTTTGGAAGCTGTCCTGGAACTAGCTCTTGTAGACCAGGGTTGTCTTGAACTCACAGAGATGCACCTGCTTCTGCCTCCTGAGTGATGGGATTAAAGGAGTGTGCCACCAACACACAGCAGGATTATAAAACTATGTGTAGGTATATATATATATATATATATATATGTATATATATATGTAACAATAACTATAAAAGAAGAGGTCATGAATTTGAGAGAAAGTTGGGGAGTGGGAGGAGCTGGAGGGGGAGGGGAAAAGTGGGAGAGAGATAAAATTATCAAAAATAATTGAATTTAACAACAATAAAAGGGGAGTTGGGGGCTGGTGAGATGGTTCAGTGGATAAAAGTTCTTGATGCATAAGCATAATGACCTGATTTTGGTCTCTGGAACCCACATAAAGATGGGAGGGAAGAACAGACCCTACAAAGATGTCTTCTGACACCCACGGGTTCCGTGGTATGTCTCTGCAAATGTAATACTAAATAAAAAGCCAAGTTTCCATAGTGTAGTGGTTATCACGTTTGCCTAACAAATAAAAACATTTGAATGAGGAGTTGGAGGTGATGGTGACATGGCTCAGTTGGTAAAGTATTTGCAGTATCGATATAAAAAGCCTGTGACCTCCACACTGTGTGTGTGTGTGTGTGTGTGTACAGGAGAATACTTGGGCCTCATTTTCCAGCAAGTCTAGCCAATTGGTGAGCATCAGGTACATTGAGAGACACTGCCGCAAAAAATGGAGTGTAATAGAGGAAGACCTTTGGCTGGTACACTCACATATGTGTGTGCCCCCACACATGTGCGTGTGCATAAACATGTACCCACATGCATTGCATGCGCTTACATAAATATTAATGAAAAATGAGTTGGTGCCACCAGATATCCTCTCTGGACCTTCCAATTTTGGATATGATGGGAAATCAAGGCAGGTGGCCGAGGAAGCTCAAGCTGACAGTTACTAAGTGTGGAAAGGACAGCAGAGTCTGCTGGGCTCTCTCAGGTACAAAAAAAAAGGCAGCAGAAGCCATCAGATGGAGAAAAGGCCCCAGGATGAAGGAGAGGGCAGGCCAGCTGGGGGTAGGAGGGCACACAAGCTGGAGGACAGGTTCCTTGGAGATGACATGTCTGTAGGAAAAGACTGGGGGATCAAGATGTCTACCCTGGCTGTGTAGTTCTCACCACGATTCAGGCTTGGATCCCAGCTGGTGTCCTGGTGGTACCCATCCTCTGCCCTCCACATCCTAACCCTCAATAATTTTTCCATCATTCAGGTTAAGCAGCTGGACTTCAGCTGGCTGTGGAATGTGGGGATGGGCAAATCAGAATCCTTGGTAACACCTCAGTTTGGTTTATTTTGACCTGTTCTGCTACACCTTCACAAAGAATGAAGGTACCCCACCACTATCCCGTGGATAGGCTTCTAACTGTACTATCATGAAATGAAAAGATAGTCAAGGAGAAGTAAACCATAGGAAATTTAGTGTCCATCCTGATAGGACACAGCTGAAAAGAACTGAGTTTTTTTCTAATTTTTAAAAAAACATTTATTAGTGTGTGTGGTGGGGGGGCATGCACAGTACATTGGAGGAGGTCAGGGGACAACTGGTAGGAGTTAGTTCTCTCCTTCCACTATGTTGGTTCTAAGCATCAAACTCAGGTCTTCAGGTTTGACAGCAAGCTCCTTTATCCACGAAGCAATCTTGCCAGCCCTGATCATTTTAAGAGTGAAGTTGGTACAATTTAGACTCACCCGGAAGAGACTGTCAATGAAGGGTTGTCTAGATTAAGTTAGCTTGTGGGTATCCTTATGGGGATTATCTTGATTATGTAGATTGGTGTGGGAAGACCTGCCCACTGTGGGTGGTACCATTCCCTCCTTAGGGTACTCTGAACTGCATAAAATGGAGAGGCCAAGCTGAGCAATAGCAAGCATGCATCAATTCACTGCCGTCTGCTCTAGACTGTGGATGCCATCTGACTATTTGCTTTAAGTTCCTGCCGCCTAGATTTTTCCACAATGATAGACTGTAACATGGATGTCTAATAATCCCTCTTTTCCTTAAGTTACTCCTGTTAGAGTGCTTTTTTAAAATCACAGAAACTTGAAACAAAGCTAAGACAATAACAGAGACACCAGTTGTCATTTATTGAGCATCTATTATGTACCAGGCACATGTGATCCTTGCTTCATATTCTCTCTCTCTCTCTCTCTCTCTCTCTCTCTCTCTCTCTCTCTCTCTCTCTCTCTGTCTCTCTCTCTCACATCTATCTTATCAACTCATCCCCATTCTTCTCTATGAGTCTCTATGAGCCAGGTGGCAACAATGCCCATTTCACAGACTAGCCTCACAGGGTTTCCTTAGGCTTCTGTGTCTTGTCAATAGGAAAGTGTATTAGTTGCTTTTTTTTTTTAAATCATTGTTGTGGCAAAACACCTGACAAACAGCCGGGCGTTGGTGGTGCATGCCTTTAATCCCAGCACTCGGGAGGCAGAAGCAGACGGATCTCTGTGAATTCGAGGCCAGCCTGGTCTACAGAGCAAATTACAGGACAACCTTCAAAGCCACAGAGAAGCCCTGTCTTGAAAAACAAAAGCAAACCAAACCAACCAACCAAACAACAACAATAATACATCTGACAAAAGCTGCTTAAAGAAAGAAGGATTTATGTGCTCTCATAGATCATGTGGACAGTCCCTTGTGGGGCTGGTCATACTGTGTCCTCAGTCAGAAAGCAGAGGGAGATGAAGGCTGGCACTCATCTTGCTGTCTCCTTTTTACATAATCTGAGACCCAGATTTATGGCAGATGTCCAGAAGCTTGTTTCCATGGTGTTTGTAAGTCCCATCTAGGCTCCAGTCAAGACCAACCACGTGGGAAGCTTCGGATGCAATTGGCATTTATGCCACCAAGTCCTCCGTGGTTAGAAGGGACGAGGCACAGTGATCATTTTAGTGGGGATTTCACACAGTGCTCACTGGGCCAAAGCAGGCCACTTGCTCCCTGTGTGAGTTGCTTTCTTATCATGGTGACAACATACTGGACAGAAGTAACTTAAAGGAAGGGAGGCTTATTTTATAGGGTACAATCTATCTTAGTGGGGGAAGGCATGGTGACTGGAGAGGCTCATCTTGGTGGACCAGGGAGGCAGAGACAGAATCCAAAGCATTCCCAGGCTATATCCTCAAAAATCCACTCTTAGGGCGGATCTCTGTGAGTTCGAGGCCAGCCTGGTCTACAAGAGCGAGTTCCAGGACAGCCTCCAAAGCCACAGAGAAACCCTGTCTTGAAAAACCAAAAAAAAAAAAAAATCCACTCTTAGTGGCCCATATCTGCTAGCTAGGTCCCAGGTCCCAGGGTGTCACAACTTCTCCAAACAGCATAACCACCTGGAGAGAAGTACTGAAACCCCTGCGCCTGGGGGTTCATTAGAATCTTGACACTCCCTTTAACACCAAAGGTTTCAGGAGATTCCATGCAGATCTTCCAGAATGCTGTGGAATGCAGGAAGGCAGCAGGGACGCAAATCCCTTATTCCTAGGATGGGTACTGGGGGCTAGCTCCCCTGAGAGAGGAAACAGTGAACCTGTTAGAAGTCTCATGGGTTTTAGTGGTTGTAGGAGAATATGTCCTTCCTGCTAACACAGGAGTGTGATGTGACAATCTGAGGACTCTGGGCAGTTTCCTTTCCTGCCCCCCTTCCCATCCTCCCTTCCTCCCTTCCTTACCTAATCTCCTTCACTTTCTTTCTCTCCTTTCTCTCCCCTCCCTTTCATTTCTCCTATCTTCCCAAACAAAGAAAATAATTGAACTCATGGGCCACCTTTTATTTTTAGTTTAAGACAAAACAGGTGTATCAAAGTCCCATGAGGGAACAAAAATGAGTTGGTGAGACAGATTAACCTACTCAAGAGGGGGTGTTAACAAGGGAAATGACAGGGGTTTTAGGACAAAAGCCTTCCTCCTGGCATTCATGCACCAGTGGCTCCTGAGTAGCTATGGGGAAGTCATGCTATGGGCCAAATCCATAGTTGGTAGGCCACGTGTGGACTGTAGGGTGGGTGGCTCGTCACCAGCTTGCATTTTTTGGGTAGAATTCATTCAATGACTTGGTGCTGAGTCCCTGGGAGTGCTCACCCAAGCCAGCTGTTTGAAAAGTGAGAAGCCAGCAGGGCCTGCTGGCTGCCTCGGTCTCTCTTCTCCCCAAGTGAGCAGGTTCTGACTTTAAAGAACCCCTACCCTCCTGGCTGCCCAATGCTTGCTGTGGGCCTGTGGCAATGACGGTGGCCAGCTGCCAAGGGCACAGGCTCTGCAGCCAGGCAACCCCTTTGCTCCCACCTGCTGCTTTCTGGCTCTGTGCCCAGTGATTGTCCAGCACAGGGACTTGAGACGTGGGCTCCAGGGTCAGGGCGAGCTCATTTAATGCTAATGTCTCCGAGGTTAGCCCTGCAACTGGAGGCAAGCCACACCACCTTCCCAGTGTGTCTCTGTGGGAGAAGGGAATGTGACATGCACCTCCCAGAGCTATTGAGCAGCCATAGGGCTCCGAGCACCGAGTGGCTCGCAGGGAGCACTCATATAGGGAGCACTCATTAAGTGCTGAATGTTTCTCTCCTAGTGAGAGACTTGGATTCCATCTCTGGAGGAGGAGCTGGGGTGACCTGGAAAACACTCTTCACATCACTGTGTGCTCTGTACTTGTGTACACGTGTGGCACATACATGTGAGTGTGCAGGCGCGGGTGCCTGTGTGCGCACATGCAGAGGCCAGAGCAGGGCTTTGGGCGTCTTCCTCTATTGCTCTTCCTTTTACTGGATAGAGTCTCCCACTGAACCTGAAGCTCGCCCGTTCAACTGGACTGGCCTGGTCCGTGTATGGAAAATCCACCTCTCTCTGCATCCTCTAATGCAGGGGTTTCAGGCACACAGAGTTATGCCCAGCTTTTTATCTGCATGCCCGAATTTCACACTTAGGTTCTCATGTTTGTGGAGCAAAATTTCTTACCCATCGAACCCTCTCCCCAGGCTCTCTGCTTTTTCAAAGCTGCAACCTCATCCCCACACCTTCTTGAGGCCGGACCACGTGCAGATGAGACAACCAAAGCTTGGAGAAACGAGGAGCCACCAATCATACCAGCCAGGAAGAAGTAAAGTCTGGCTTCGAACCCAGTGTCCCCGGAGTTTGAATCCCAGTTCCGGAAAGCCTCTCGGGCGGCCTCTTTGATCTCCCAAAGCTGCTGTCCAACAGTGTGCCTGTGGGAGGGCGGAGGAGCTGCTCCCTGGGCCAGCCCCTCCTCGCCCCGCCCGCCGCCCAGGACCGGCTGGCGGCCAGCGGGAGGCATTCCAGAGGCTGCCTGCCTGTGCTCACGCCTGAGGAATGTCTTGCGAAGTCGCGCCTAAGCCCCTTGTATCTGACTCATCATCTCCCCGTCTCCAGGAGTGTCAGAGAAGAGCTCCCTTAATCCCTCCTGTCCTCGGTCCCAGGCTTTCATTTGTCAAACTAAAATTATTCCCTCCAGGAACCTCCTTTAGCCAGGGGCTGAAGGAGGTACAAGTGGATGGCATTTCAGCGTCACTTCCTGACAGCGCCTCCGTATTGTTCCCTGGGTCAGAGGCAGCGACAGCGAGGGGCCTCTGTCGTGTTTGGGCCACAGCCAGCAGTCCACCTTTCCCCCTGTAAGCACCTTCCTTTTCCATCTGGGGAGGGAAGTTGAGATGGCCCATCAGCTTGACAGGCAGCCTTGTCCCTGGTCCCTTGGGGCTGCCTCGTGATTCATACCAGGTGAGGATTCTAGAATGCCAAGTTCATTTCCTGTGCAGCCGGAGGGGAGGGTGGGCTGGCACGGTTCATACTTGTCTGTGAGGCTGGTTTCACTAGAGATAAAGAGGTGGAGAGAGTCAAGGTAAAGGAAAAATGAGTAAATCTAGCGTGCTGTTGTCTTAGGTGAAACAGACAGACAGACAGACAGACAGACGCGGGCTCCCCACGTGGGTAGCTGATGAGACTTTCCTCTCCTCACCCTGTTACTGGCAGAACCGCGCTCCTCAGGGCTGATCCCGAGCATCTGACACATTTAACCTGGTCAGAAATCTTGGCTCAGAGCAATAAAGCCACCTCCCTGGGACACCACGGGCTCCTTTGGCTCAGTGGTCAAACAGCATGGCAGCTCCGATTTACCGTTCCTGGTTTCACAAGCCATGTGAGTTCCAGTAAGGTACCTCATCTCTGAGCCTCCGTTTCTTCTTCACCAGCGGATAGTACCTGCCACCCCAGGCTCTCGTGAATATAGAAAGTGAATTATATGCTGCAGAGCACATAATGGAGACCCAATCTAAACTGCCCCCATCACCATCCTCCCTCATGAACAAAGACAACTATTACCAAGACCAACACCAAAGGCTACTGCACACCCTTGGAATCAGGAGCCCTAGCTTTCCCTACAGCAGCCTTGACAGCTATGTGGCTTGAGGCAAACCCCCTAACATTATTTGTGACCTGCAGAGTTTGGATTTGCTTCCCTCTCCTTGGATCTAAAAATCTGTGATTTGTGGATATATTTAGTGCTAGATGTCAACGGAAAGTTCCTTTCTTGTGTGTTATTTATTCTTTTTCTAAACAAAGAAAGGAGGTTTATTTGACTCACACTTTTGGAGGTACAAGGTCAAGGGGTTGCATCTGGTGACAGACTTCTTGTCGGCAGGATCCCAAAGTGGCACCCCATCTCACGTGGCAAGGAACAGGGAGTACATGTGGGTCTCATTCATCTAAAGGACACAATAGTGGTGTCACTGCGTGCTATGGACTGAGTTGTGCCCCCCACCACAAATTCACAGATGGAAGCCTTGACCCCCCCAGGGTACATGAATCTGAACATAGGGACTTCAGGAGGTAACTGAGGTTAAATAAGGTCATGAGGATGGGGCCCTGAATCAATGGGGGAATATAGGTCAGAAGATGGTGTCCTCCCCAGGTGAGGACACAGTGAGAAGGCAATATGTGCGTGTTGGGAAGAAACTGAACCCCAATTGTCCTTGACCTTGGATATTCGCGTTCCAGCTTGATGGTAAGTAGACGTGTGTTGTGCCAACCACTCACTGTTGTTTTTTTGTTATGGCAGCCAGTGCTGACTAATACACGTCGCAGGAAGCACACTTCCAACCTTTGGCAATGCTCATGGAGCTAAAGAGGAATGACAGTCTCTGCAAGAGGAGGGAGAGGCCACCCACACCAAACACTTTGCAGCTAGGGACCAAGAACTGAAGCAACTCCGTTTTCTGTGGTGGACAGAGATTAACCCAGGATCCGGAGGAAAACAAGTTGAAGTTGAACCTGAGTCAGCTGTGTTGACTTTACCTGTCAAAGGTGTCACGGTCATCACTACATATTGGCAGAGTGATGTAATCTGTGGTGCACATGCTGGGCATTGCCAAGAGAAGGCACTGCATAAGTGCCAACAGCAGCAATATATTTCCAATATCATTTATTCATATATACATCATTACTACTAGTATTAATAATTTCACTCACACACCTCATTTCACCCAGTTGAGATAAAAAAGAAAGCCATGCTTATTCTGACTTACCCTGGTCTCTTTTATCAGAAATTCTATTCCATCTCCCAAACGTTTGTTTGCATGACTTCTAGTCCACCGGGGAGTCCTATAGATGCAGGCATGCTTGCCACATTGGGCGCTAGAGACAACCTCAGTTCTAGTGTTTGTGGTGGTCACAGCCTCCACTGCACTCCCATTGGAGGACTCCTGTTGGGGAGACCTTTCATATCATTGTGTTCAAGTAACCCCTTACATGGTCTCAATTCCTTAGGTGTTTCAATGACTTAAGCGAAAAAATATTAGCGATCTGGGGTTGTGCAGATAACTTGGTGGTTATCCTCTCCCAGAGGATTCAGGTTTGATTCTCAGCATCCAGGAAACAGCTCACAACTGTCTGAAACCCAGTCCGAGGGGATCTGACACCCTCTACTGACCTGGGGTGGGGGCACTACATGCATATAGTACAAAAACACACATATGTGTAGGCAAAACATCTAGATACATTAAAAAAAAGAGTAGTAGTCTAACGTCTTTCAACAAATGGTCTAGAATAATTGCTCCCCCCTATATCAGCAAAGAATCTAAATACAGAATATATATGCTTCATCAACATTAACTACAAAAGGGCCATAGATTTCATAACGAAACACAAAGCTACAAATTGCCTGAACGATAACTCAGAAGAAAATCCTGTGACCTTGGCATTTTTTTTAGATACAGCACCAAGGCATTGTCTATGAAAGAATTAAGGCGTAAGCTGGCATTCATTAAATGAAAACTTGTGATTTGTGAAAGACAATGTCCAGAGGAGGAGAAGACAAGTCACAGATGTCACGGAAATGTTTGCAGAAGCCACGTCACCAGACTGTCATCCAAAACACACAGAGAACTCTTAAACTCAGCAGTAAGAAAACAAACAACCTGATTCAAAAAAATGGGCCAAAGACTTTAACAGACACCTCAGCGAAGAAGGTGTACAGATGGCTAACAGGGATGGGAAACGTTCTCCATCAGCTGCTCTTAGGTAGGAAATGCTGATGAGTCCCAAAGACAGCCACTACCACATACCCACTAGAGCGACCCACATCCAGAACACCACCACCACCAAATGGGAACTAGGATGTGGAGCGACAGGAATGCCTATCCGCGACTGGTGGAAACACAAAGTGTCAGAAAACACATTGGATAAGAGCATGGCTTTTTTTCCAAACATATTTGTCAGGGTTCTCTACAGAGTCAGAACTGATAGGAGGGGGTGGGGGATGAACTTATTAAATCAGCCCGTGTCAAAATAGTAACAATAGCTCTCTCACCTGTAAGGGACTAAGAATCCAGCAGTTTCTCAGTCCCTGAAGCTGGGTGCCCCAGCAGGCCCGACTGATGTTGAAGACCTGGAGGGTTCTGGGGTACCACTGGTCCTCAGTTACCTTTGGATGCCTGGAAATACAGATTAATAGCGCTGAAGGAAGAAGCAGCAGGGAAGTTAGGTTGGAGGCAAGAGGGAGGGTCAAGCAAGCAAAATGTAGGTTTTTTTCCTTCTATGTTCTCTCTCTCTCTCTCTCTCTCTCTCTCTCTCTCTCTCTCTCTCTCTCTCAATCTGGGCTGCTATCAGGAGATGCTACCACATTTAGGGTGTGTCTTCTCACATCAATTAAGACAATAAAACAATTCCTCAAGCTCTCTCTAAGGTGATTCTAAACTGTGGTACGTTGACCTGTAAAACCAATCATCACACATACTTTTACCATGTGAGTCAGGAATCACATTCTTTGGTATTTGTCCAAAGGAGTTGAAGACTTACACACTCTCTCTGTCTCTCTCTTTATCTCTCTGTCTCTCTCTCCCCCTGTTTCCCTCTCCCCTGCTCTCTTTCTCCAAAACTCTCCAAAACAGAACCCCTGAGCACAGTTGTAAGACATCAGCTTTAATTTTGATTTCTCAGACTTGGAAGTAACCACATTTCCTTCAGAAGGCAAGAGGATAAATAAACCATAGCCTGGGTCCCTGAATAAATTATTTAGGACCTTCCAGGTATGCATAGTGGAGATATGATAAGGCAAGGAGTCACCTAAAACAAATACTGAGTAATTCTGACCACATGACATTCTGGAAAAAGAAAGATTGTAGAGATCTCTACAGTAAGGAAATCAGTGAATGGCAGGGCTAGCAGTGAGTGGAGGAGGAAGAGGTATCAAACTGAGGAGGGTTTTTTTTTGTTTGTTTGTTTGCTTTTTTTGAGCAGGATCTCATTATGTAGCCCTGGCTGTCCTGAAACTATGTAGGCCAGGCTGGCCTCAGACTCACAGAGATCTGCCTGCCTCTGCCATTCAAGTGCTGGGAACAAAGGTCCGCGGCACCATGTCCAGCACACAGAAGATTCTTAAGACAGGGAGACCCCTCATCTAGTGGTGGCTGCAGACCGTGACACATAGATCACACTCTTAGAACACACAGCATCAAGAACTATGACTGAAGTATGCTGTGGACCCTGGGAGGTGGAGGAGGAGTCGTTGTGGGTCCACTGATTGCCATTAAGTTCTGCTATGGTAGGGATGTTGGTGGTGAGGAAGACTCTGCACATGAGGGACGGGAAGATGTACACATCTGTAGCTTCCTTTCAAGTTTGTTGTGAACCTAAAACGTCTCTGAAAAGGTAACGTCTTCGAGAAAAACATTTATCTTTATTCAGATCTGGTGATTCTATGCACAAATTTCCCCAGGCTTCCCCAAAACCCTTTGGGTTCTAAAAACAAGGCTGCTACTGGGAAGGTTGGCTTTTCTTAAGCCTTCAAAACCCCCTTTCCTGGTAAGAGAGGTGCCTACCTGTTTTGTGTACCTTTCTTCCCTGGGGAACTATTCAAGTGATCTTCTGTCAGCAAGAAAGGCTGCTCCAGTAATAACTTCACATTGCACTGGATTAAAAAAGAAAATTTCACCAAGGACAAAAGGTTTCTTTTGTTCTGTGACACATACAGTTCTCTGAAAGGCACTGTGATTTCAGAGATGTCAAAAACAACATGTGTGAAAGTGTCCTTATGCAATACAGTGTCGTGTGCAATGGAGACAATCGAAGCTTTAAAAAGGATGAAAAACTTTATTAAAATGCAAAATGAAGATGAGTTTCTCAGAATTATTAGCCGCATATTCCTAAGGAATTTCCGTGTATCAGCTGCTATTTCTAAGACTTAATTCCAAGGTTAAGTATGAATTCATTTAATCCTCAAAACAGCTCTAGGAAGCAGGGACTGCTGCTGAGGATCAAAGAGAGGCTCAGGTAGGTTACATAATGTGGTGTCACATGGTGAGTGACTGGCTAAATTCAACTCCAGGAAGTTGAAGGCTTATTATTAGACATGAAGCAACAGTGGCTTTTAAATAGCAACTTTCCCAGCTCTCCCTACACACACACACACACACACACACACACACACACACACACACACATACACACACACTATAAAGTCCATCCTATGGGCCCCTCCAAATGTATCAGCTTACATTGAAGAGCAAGAAACTGTTGTGGGAATAATTTAGTAAGCTCTCCCAGCAGCTGGGATCCTTTGGTCACCTGCAGCTGGCTTTCACCGGATGATACCAACAGCATCTTTTGTCCCATACATTAGGGATACACTCAGCTGCAAGTGACAGGAAATTCCAATTAAAAGCAGCTTGTACAAATAGCAGCCCTCTCATTTTTTTCTTTTCTCTTTGGTCTCACCACGCTGGTGTCTAGAAGACAGTTCAGCTCTAGTGTGGTGGGTCAGTAGCATTGAATATGCAGTTCATGATTCTCAAACTGGCACTTCGACTCACCAGCAGTTTGCTCCATGATTGTAAAAGTGCGGCTATATCTCAAGCCATTTTGTCTGTGTTCTGCTTGGAAGAAGGATTCCAGAAAGCTAAAATGGCTTTGTTTTTTATGTGGGAATGATGGTCTGAATAGAAGTGTTCTTCTGGCTGTTTAGATGGAATGGGGTCACGTGTTGTTATCCTCGGGTTGGCTGCTGAACGGGTGCAGTAAACATCTACTTTTTAATTTTTGGTTTTTCAAGACAGGGTTTCTCTGTGTAGCTTTGTAGACCAGGCTGGCCTCGAAGTCACAGAAATCCACCTGCTTCTGCCTCCCGAGTGCTGGGATTAAAGGTGTGCTCCACCTGGCTAGACATCTACTTTTAGGCCTGCTATGACACAGTGCTTGGGATCAGACAAGGTGTCTCTCCTCTCTAAGATCAAGGGATCCTTAATGCTACTTAATGAGAAGAGTGGGGAGAAGGAGGGATAGGAAGGGAGGACACCACCAGGGTTGGCTACCTGTCTTCTTACGCTGGCCCTCCTTCATTCATGATTTCTTCCCACCTCTGTCCTCTACTCCCGTGTCTCTGCTTATGTAGGCTCAAAAAAGATGAGCCACGAAGGAAGGGACTGCCTCTGCTGGCCTCCCCGTGTTGTCCCCAGAGCTTCTCATTGGTGCCAATGGATGAATGAATACTGGCGGAGAGCCCACACGCAGGGGCCACCCTTTCGGGAAGCAGCAAGGGAAGATGGGCCTTCTGTCATCATGGGTGGTGCTGGCTGAGTGTGTGTGTGTGTGTGCATGTGTGTGTGCGCTTGCGCGCGCACATGTCTCCTATGCCTGCGTTAGCGTGTGCATAGGCATGCGCATGCGTCTTGCAGTTCCTCCCTGTCTCAGACTGAATTACTTACAAACAGGCCCGCATCAACCTGGCAGAGTCTGCGTTTCAGCACGACGGCTCTCACAGTTTCCCAAATTCTTTTGAATTGGCAAAATCCAAAAATAAAACAAAGCCTGGCCATCTTCTGCTCAGCATGTCTTTGGAGCCCTATGGCCTTTGAGAGAGAGCAATGGGTTCCGGATGTTTGGGATGTGTCCCCAGCGCCTGCCAACTTGCCCTCCTCCCTCTGCATGCTCCTGCCCTAGATCTTGGCTTCTCTCTGGTGTTAGTGTACAGGGGTGGGACTCAGGGATCCAGGGCACCCTGGGCTCTGGTCTTCATGGGCCTGGCTCACTCTGCATTCTGGGACAGCTGTGGATAGGTTTGGCATGACTTGAGGCTGACTCTCGGCCTTCGTTTATCCCACTGACCGGTGGTGAATGCTTTGGAAGTGTCCCTGTTCTCCCGATGTTCTGTAAGCAGTGTGCTGTTGGCAAACCTCATTTAACCTGATTCTTAGACACTGGGACATGCTAGTCATTTTTCACTTCGGTCTAGGATTACATATAAGTGAATATGAGTTCTGTCAATCATGGGATTGGGAGGGCCTGTCTCTGAAGTTGGAAGACAAAGGTGTTCTTCTTTTTGTAAGTGAGGAAATGGAGGCTCTAAGGAGCCAGGGGAAGAAGGAAGGACCCAGGGTCACACAGCAGGCGAGTGGTAGAACCAAGGCTTGAATCAAGGTTCGATGTGCCTTCTACACTGCCATGCCACCTTTCAAGTTTACTTCCCCATGAATACCTAGGGGAACCAGATACTGGATCTATTTTCTCTCTAGGGAGCTTCCACACATCTGCATGCCCCCATTACTTTAGAGAGATGGGGCGTGTTCTCCAGCCTCTGCCATGGTGGCAGACCTCTTGGGGCTAGGCCCTAAGACAGAAAATATCTGGAACATGGAACCCAGAACCTGACACAGTCAGTGGCCTGGAGCTCTCACTCAACCCCACCCTTTCTTTCTAACACCAACAGCCATGGCTCTTCTGTACCTGTTTTGATTGAAGTAATCCCTTTCTTAAAGTCTGTTTTATTTACAACTTTTATTTAATTTCAATTATGTGTATGTGGGCACCTGTGCGCGTGTGCACTCATGTGTATGCGTTTAAGTGCAGGTGTTCTCAGAGGCTGGAAGAATTTTATCCATCCGGAGCTGGAGTTACAGGTAAGCTGCCCAACATGGGTGTTGGGAACTGAACTCAGGACCTCTTCAAGAGTAGTGTATGCTCTTAACCACTGAGCCATCTCTCTAGTCCCTCAATGTCTGTTTTTTTTTCCTCCAGTCTAAATGTTTGGGTGGGGAAATACCAATTATTGCCGGGAGGAGAGAATGAAAGTTAGACGTTGAGAGACAGGGTTCAAGGCCAACTTGACACGGGGCCACCCACCAGATGTGGGACTTTCTTGTATTCTTTAACTCTTCCAGATTTCAGTCTTCTCTTTAAAATGAATGAGTGGGAACTCAGTGGGCTCTAAGCTCCCTACCAGCTGTAACATGTGATAGGATGTTTTTGCGGTGTTACTTAATGTAGCCTGGAAACCTGGATACTCAAGAAGAATGTGCCATAGGTTACTTCTTATCACAATGATGAAACATCATGATCAAAAGCAACTTGAGGAGGGAAAGGACTTGTTTGGCTTACATATGCACATCACAGTCTTTCATTGAGGAAAGCCAAGGCAGGAACTCAAGCAGGGCAGGAACCTAGCGGCAGGAGCTGAGGCAGAGGCCTCAGAGGAACACTAATCATTAGCGTGTTCCTCGTGGCTGGCTCAGCTTGGGTTCTCATATATTCAAGGACCAACCTCCCAGGAGTGGCACCATCTACAGTGGTCTGGACCCTATCATATCAGTTATTAATTGAGAAATGCCCCCACAATCTTGCCTCCAGGCAATCTGCTGGAAGCAGCATGTCAATTAAGGTTTTTCCCAGATGACTCTAACTTGTGTCAAGTTGCTAAAAACAAACAAACAAACAAACAACAAACTAATCAGCACAGAATGTTTGGTGTATCCTGGGTGTGTGGCCTTCAGGGTTTGTTTTGTTTTTTTTTTTTGTTTTGTTTTGTTTTGTTTTGATGTTTGGTTTTTTTTGAGACAGGGCTTTCTCTGTGTAACAGCTTTGGCTGACTATAGGTTGTGTGTGTGTGTGTGTGTGTGTGTGTGTGTGTGTGTGTGTGTGTGTGTGTTTAACAGGGTTTCTATGTTAGCTCTGACTGTCCTGAAACTCACTTTGTAGAGCAGGCTGGCCTCAAACTCAGAGATCCTCCTGCCTCTGTCACCCTAGTGCTGGGATTAAAGATATGCACTACTTTGTGCATGTGTGTTTTAACACTAAGAAAATCTAATGTCTCAATTAGTTAAGACTGAATTACATAGTTACAAACAACCTCTAAGTAGGTGTCAGTTGTTTAAAATTATGGTTTTATTTTCCTCCTATACATTATAGCTAATGTGTTTCTCACATGGAAAAGATTTAGGCTGTCCTGATTTACTGTGTCACAATGCTTGTGGGTAAGGAGTTCGGAAGACAGAAGAGATGTGTTCGAGCAGGGTCTCTGTTGAGTGTGTGGTCTAGGTATTGGGTGGTGGTGAATTTGAAGATTCCATGGATGCTGTCTCCATTATCTATCCTGAAGACAAAACACTGATGCAAGTGTTGGCAAGATGCCTCAGTCCTATGGCATATGTCTGCCCAAGTGTCCTCATGGCACTGTATCCAGCTCCATCAAAGAAAAGTAAGCAAGCAGGAGGCTGTGGTCATCTCATGACCTACTGTCCACAGTCACCCACCAGTACTTCTGCTTTATTGTCTTTGTTAATAATATATATCATTATTATCTTTTTTGTTGTTGTTGTTGTTTACGAGACAGGGTTTCTCTGTATTGTTTCAGAGGCTATCGGTCCAGCCCGCCTCGAACTCACAGAGATCCGCCTGCCTCTGCCTCCCGAGTGCTGGGATTAAAGGCGTGCGCCACCACTGCCCGGCTAATTATTATCTTTGATAATAAAGAAGAGCACAAAAGACACATGGCTATTTCAAAGCTGTCACAATCCACTCTCTGTGCCATAGATACAAAGTCAAATCACAATCCTCAGAGGTGCCCAAGCATTAAATCTAATCTAGTTTAGAACTTAATCTAAATCAGGAGTTGAGGAGGTGCCCCAGGTGTCTCAAACTCAGCTTCTCATATGCAATTGTAGAAATTATTTTAATTAGGCAAAGATGTGCTACATTTGTATATGCTGCAGAATGTTACTCTAACTGTGTAAAGGTGTGTTACTTTTGTTTATGCTACATTTGTTTAACAATGTAAGAATGTGTGTTTGATTAGTAAAGGTATGTTGCATCTGTTTCATCTTGCCTGCCGAAGGCACCTGATTGGTCTAGTAAAGACCTGAACCGCTAATAGCTAGGCAAGAGAAAGGATAGGCGGGCCTGGCAGGCAGAGAGAATAAATAGGAGATATCTAGGCTGAAAAAAAAAAAAAGAAAAGAAAAAAGAAAAAATGAAGACTGAAGGAAAGGAGGAGGAGAAAACAGGGGACATGTCCTGGGAAAGAAGCCAGGCAGACACCAGCCATACACAGAGAAGCAGTAAAAGTAAGACAAACAGAAGAAAGAAAGATAATAAGCCCCGAGGCAAAAGGTAGATAAATAGAAACAGGTTAATTCAAGTTAAAAGAGCTAGCCAGAAAAGAACCTAAGCTAGGCTGAGCATTCAAAACTAACAATAAGTCTCTGTGCCCTGATTTGGGAGCTGGTTGGTGGCCTGGTACACGTAGTTCTTTTGCAGTGTGGAGGTTCTCAGATGTCATGATAGGATGCACGTACCACAAACCTTTGTGATTAAAGGTAAGGAAAATGGCCTCCAAAAAGACTCACTAGTTGAGGCAACTCTAAGATTCATTCAGAAAAATGCTGGAAGCTCTTTAAGATTTGGCTTTAGGGCTGGGGATTATGCCACCGATAACATTCTTGTCTTGCAAGCCTAAGGACCTGAGTTCCGATTCCTAGCACCTGCATAAAAAGTCAAGGTTGGCATGGTGGCATACACTATTAATTTCACTGCTGGATAGGTGGAGACAAGTAGACTATTGGGGCTCACTGACCAGCGGGCTTGGTGTGTTGGCAAGCCCCAAGGTCCTAGTGAGAGACCTTGTCTTAAAAACAAACAACAAACAAACAAAACCAGAAAACAAGGAGGAACATTGTCTGAGGGGGATGACATAGGAGGCTGTTCTCTGGCCTGCAGGTGCATACGTGTGCATACATGCCCCTTCCTGCCTAGGACTAGGTTTTATTCCTGACTGGGAGGAAACCTCCAGCGCTCTGCCATACCATGTGTAATTCTCTTCCTCACCTCACTCCTACTTTTTCACAAGATGTGGTCATGTTTTCAGCTCTTCCATGCTTTTGGTTCAAAGATAATTTTGAACTTTGTACAGTTTCTGTCCAAACTGCCAGTGTTTCTTAAATGCCTGGGAGGTGTAACAGGTCTTTCTTTGGATTACCAGCTCCCAAATAATGACATGAAGACTTCTTATTAAGTATGAAAGCCTGGCCTTTGCTTAGGCTTGTTCCCAACTAGTAATTTAAATTAACCCATCTATATTAACCTACATTCTGCCACATGGCTAGTTATGACTCCTCCATACTAGACATCCCACTTCCTCTGTCTGTCAAGTTTCTCTCTCTCTCTCTCTCTCTCTCTCTCTCTCTCTCTCTCTCTCTCTCTCTCTCTCTCTCTCTCTCTCTCTCTCTCTCTCTCTCTCTCCCTCTCCCTCTCCCTGGAAGTCCCACCTACCCTCTCCAGTGGGCTATTGGCTGTCAGAAGGTGCCTTAGGCTAGTGAGGTAAAACAGAGATATCTTCACAAAATGTGATCAAATATCCTGTGACAGAGAGATTTTCTATGAACCTCACCAGATTCATTTCTTTGGACAAGAGTCATACTAGACATCCCTTTGAGACAGATAACCCCATGAGCTTTCTCTAAAATGGCAGTGTGTGAGTGTGTGTGTGTGTGTGTGTGTGTGTGTGAGTGTGTCTGTGTCTCTGTGTGTCTCATACCTTTAGGATCTCTTGTTTAACTGACCTTGTTTGAAAGGCACACACACCTTTTTTTCCTATGGTAGGTACTAAGATTTGAACTCACAGTCTCAGACACGATAAGCAAATGCTTGACCGCTTAGCTGTACCCCAAACCTACACACATTTTTTGTTTGTTTGAGACAGGGTCTCACCAAGTGCAGGCTGTCTTCAAACTTACTGTGTAGGTGAGGATGGTCTACCCCTTAGCGTTGGGATGAAAGACATATGTTGCCACACTTGGCCCCCTATTTTTTTTCAGGGAAAGTTTTTTTTTTCCTCTCTGAAAGAAAGTGTAGCCTTTAACTTGAAGATTTCTGAGAGTACAGTCAAGGATTTTACTGAAAATCCACTATCCCCATTCTCTAAGTACATTTCTGTGGACCACTCTAAAACTGACCATTGTACAAAAGCTATACGTATCATGAATTCTAACTGTTCTTAGTAATAAAAAGTCGGAGTCAGCTATCAAGGGTGAAAGCTGAAGGATCAGGAAAGCAGAGCGGCCAGCCATTAGAGTGCTTACCTCTACCAATGCTCAGACCAAAGGGGTCATCGTATCCTCAGACTGTCTCAGACTGCCTCCTCAGACTGTCTCAGACGGCCTCCTCAGACTGTCTCAGACGGCCTCCTCAGACTCTATTCTCAGACGGCCTCCTCAGACTCTATTCTCAGACTGCCTCCTCAGACTCTATTCTCAGACTGCCTCCTCAGACTCTATTCTCAGACTGCCTCCTCAGACTGTCTCAGACGGCCTCCTCAGACTCTATTCTCAGACTCTCCTTCTCTCTCACCTGCAGCCTCCATCACACAACTGCTGTTTCGGTTGGACTCTTTAAACCTTCACTAGTGTTATCCTCAGAAACCCGTCTTTATTTGGTTCCAAAGCCAACCTCAGAATTTAAATGAAAGCACCTGGTTTCTAGTACCCAAACGTATATCCATTATTCCATAGCAAATCCACCTCCAAAATCTTACAGCCAAAAGAATATATATATATTCTATTGTGTGTATGTTGTATATGTGTGTGCACACATGAGTGCATTCACCCCATGCATGCACGTGTGGAGGCCAGAGATCAATGTTGGGTGTCTTCCTCTAGTCTTTTCACTTTATTTTTTTGGACAGGATCTCATGCTGAAGCTGGGGTTTTCATCTTCGCTAGAGACCCTAGAATCTACCTTGTCCCATCTCTCCTCAGTTCTGTGGTCAAAGATGGGTACCACTTGCTCAGCTTTTTATGGGTGTCAGGGACCTGAACTCAGGTCTTCATGACTGCATGAGAACTTTGCCTATGGAACCATCTCCCCACACCCCAAACAATAACATTTTTTTGTGTGTTTTATTATAAGTAGCTACTGAGAGCCAGTGTCTTAGTTAGGGTTTCTGTTGCTGTAACAAACACCATGACCGAAAAGCAAGTTGGAGAGGAAAGTTTTTTTTTTGTTTTTGGTTTTTGTTTGGTTTGTTTTTAAACTTTATACTTTCACACGAAGTATAGCCAGGAAGGAAGTCCAATGAAGGAAGTCAGGACAGGGACTCAAGGCAGGAACCTGGAGGCAGGCACTGATGCAGAAGCCACTATGCAGGGGAGCTGCTTGCTGGCTCGATTCCCATGGTCTACTCAACCTGCCTTCTTATAGAACCCAGGACCACTAGTCCAGGGATGGCACCACCTACCATGGGCTGGGCCCTCTCCCGTTGATCACTAATTGAGAAAATGCCTTACACCTGGATCTCTTGGAGGCATTTCCTCAACAGAAACTCCTTCCTTTGATAATTCTAGATTGTGTCAAGTGGACACAAAACCAGCCAGTACAGCCAGCAATCTGGAAATGATTTAGCTGGATGGGTCTAGCTCAGGCTGGCTCCTGAGGTGACTATCAAGATGCTGGTACCAGCTGGAGCAACCTTTCCCAGGATAGCTCACATATAGCTACTGCCTGGAGGCCTCACTTTCTCCAGGACTGTTGGTTGGAGGTCTCAGTTCCTCACCACAGGGACCTCACCTAAGATGGAAGCCAGCCTCCTCAGACTGGTGATTCAGAGATGTAGAAAAAAAGAACCTACTATGTTATTTAGTCTTAGAAGTGACATACCCATACTTCCATCACCTCCTACAGGCCACACTGATTGACTCTGATACAAGGTAACAGGGCGCCACTCAAAGATGTGAATACCAGGAGTTAAGGGTCATTGAAATCCGTCTCAAGGTTGGCTGCCGCATGCCTCCATGGACCTGTGCATGGGTGCATAAAATCCTGCAATCTGCTGCAATACCAGTTGGGAGGGGGGAACACCTTTTATCTCTATTTCACACAGAATTTCAGCAACATTAATTGTGTCTAATTTTTACTCAAAGCCTGTCATTTCTTAAGATCCAGGCATGAGCCCACAAAGGAAGCTGGCCAAAAAACAAGTCCAAGAGGCAGGCACTGTGCTACACTCAGAACCACCCTTCCTGTGAGCATACGGATTTGTTTAGACCCAGATCTTCTGCCTAACTCCTTGTTCCTGCAGCTGAATAATGTTTGGGAGTCTCTGTCAGCATCTCACAATGATAAATAAACTCCTGGTGGGACCCAAGAGCATCCCGGATGCCCATCTGAATGCCTTGTAACAGACACAACTTAGATGCAAGCTTGGGCTTTGCTAAAATGTCCAAGAGTTAGTGCAGTCTAAGAGGGTGATCCAAATAAACTGTCATGGAAATGTTCTCCACAGACGTATGACCCACCATGAGATGTTGGGCCTGGCCTACATTCCTTACGTAGAGAAACCATGGTATCCACAGTTAAGCAATTAGAATTCACTGTAGCTACAAACAGAGAGTTTGGTAAGGTACTTTGGGCCACTCTATGCTGGTCTCCTGTACCTGTATAAAAGCGTGGGTCTTCATTCCTCTTTGACCTCCTTCAGATGTAAGACTTATTTTCCAGTCTAACAATGTCCTAGTGACACATCTTTGATATTTTTTGTTTTGTAAATTTTAACCATGATCATTTTTCTACCATGATGAAATATGATTCTACCATGATTTTGGCTTTAGATTGTCTTTCCACTGACATCTATTATAACATACATACACACACACACACACACACACACACACTGTATACATATGTATATAAACATATGTAAATAAACATATGCATATACATTACATATAATGAACAGTGTATTAGTGACTCTTTTATTGTGATAACATATCTGACAAACGCAGCTCAAGGAAGGAAGAAGCATTTATTTCTGGCTCATAGTTCCATCGTGATGTCAGCAGTGTGGATGGCAAGTGTGGCTTTAGCTGTTGTACCAGGAACAGGAGGCAGCTGATCACATTGCAGTAGCAGTCAGGAAGCAGAGGGAGATGAGTACAGAGACTCAGAAGCGGCCTTTCTCCATTTTTGTCCTGCCTGGGACCTTCAGCCCGTGGCACGGTGTTGCCTATATCTGAGGTGGATTTTCCCTGTCAGTCAGTCCTCTCTGAAAACGCTTTCACAGACAGGCCTGGGGGTGGCTCTCTTAGGATGTTCCCAATCTAGTCGGGTTGCAGAGAAGACGGAAAGAACAGAAGGTAGAGCCAAGGGCAAACGTGCGGCGGGCGCGTGAGAGCCTTTGAAAACCGGATGCTCTCTCTTCACTGGAGTAGTGTCTGCTGTGCTTAGAAACATCTGATGTGAATAAATATGATACGCATTTGGCTTTAAACCTGGGGCAGTGTGGTGGGGTAAAGACACAGGACAAGGTGGGCAAAAGGTCCAGAAGACCAGGGTACGGTGCACGCCCAGGAGCTCGGAGCCATGTGCTCAGGTAAAGGCGACAGAGAAGCCAAGGTGCTTGGGAATGGAATGCAGTAAAGAAAGAAGATGAACCACAGACATAGCTGGGAGAGGCTGCTGTGCTTTCAGAGTCTTGATGTCTAGTGGGAAGGCACATGTCTGACCCTGCGAGGTTTACTTAAAGGATGGAGAGCTCTCCAGGCAGGAGTCACTTAACCATGCACATGAAGCGTGGGTGCTCATTACCCCGCGAGTGGACACAATAAGCCATCTGAGTGATTAAAAAGGGAGAAATGGTAGTAATCTTTATTGTATTTTTAATTGGCAGGCACCACCAAGACACTTTGCATGCAGCATGCCACTTAATATCTACTGCAACCTTAAAAGACATATGTATTAAGACATAATGTTAAAGACAAAAATTACTTTTTCTCATATTGTTGGTAAGGTAAGGTCAAATGATTTTCCCAAGCTAAATAGATGGAAAATAGGAACTCTGCAGTGTAGGCTCTCATGAACAACAGTAAAGTCACCTGATGAAGAAAATGTGGTAGATACACAGAAATGTTTTCACTCATGAAAAATGAAGGTATATCATCTGCAGGAATGTGGATGCAACTGGAGACAATAATATAAGTGCCTTAAGCCAGTCTCAGAAAGATGAATACCATGTTTTCTCACATATGTGGTTCCTGGTTTAATATTGCTATATAAAATCATGTATGTATATACTACATGAAAGGTGTGAAACTGTCCAGGGAAATTAAGAATGACACGACTTAATAAAATACCATGTGACTGATACTGGGGTTCAAACTTCAAGCTGAATATCAGAAAGCAAAGCAGCTGGCCGCTAGCTCTCACCTGTAGTTCAGGCTGAAAGAACTGATCCACACACAAGCTCTTCACCAAGTCTCAAACTGCTGCCTCTCCTCAGTGTGGCTGGAGAACCAACGCCTCTCTGAGACCTTGCTTCTGTCTTATATACTTCCCTAATGTTGGGATTAAAGGTGTGAGCTATAATTCTCTTTTAGATTGATTCACTCTTGAGTAGATATGGGTGGTCTTGGACTCACAGAGATCCATCTATCTCTTAATCCCGAGTCCTAGGATTAAAGGTGTGTACCTCTACCTCCTAGCTTCTGGCTGCTGGGATTAAAGGTGTGTGCCTCGTTTCTAAGACTGGTGGCTGACTTTGCTTTTCTGAATCCTCAGTCAAGCTTTAATAAATCATAAATAATATATCACTACAAATAATGGGAGTGGGGAGGGTTGAAAAAGGGGAGGGATGGGATGATGGAGGGAACATATTCAGTAAACAATATATACTTGTGTGAAAATGTCCTTATGCAACACAATACCAATTTCAATGATCAATAAAAATAATCACCTGTTCCAGGCGTGGTGGTGCACACCTTTAATCCCTGCACTCATAGGCATCGGCAGGTGGATCTCCGAGTTTGAGGTCAGCCTGATCTACAGAGTGAGTTCTGTGTCATCCAGGGCTACGTGGTGAGACATTATCTCCAAAACCAAAGTCAGAGGATTCATCTTTGCATATATTCAGGGACGAGCTCTTCCTATGGAGGTTAAGAAATAATTGTGGGGGAGAAACTGTCACACTGGAGATTGTGACAGTGCAGATTGGGTCGTGTGTAAGCATATTAGTCAGAGCACTTTCAGTGACAAGCAAAGGGAGGGGCTGAGCTGGCCCTTTGAATGTTTTAGAATAAGTAACTTCAGGTGCTGCTCTAGTGATGCGCAGAGACAAGGCCACCTGGCCACCTGGCCACCTTTTACCTCCACTGCCTCACTCTTTGATTCCACAAATTGGCACCTGCCAATAGGTGGGGGGAAAAGAACCAGCCCTCAATATCAGATTTGTATCGTCTCACTTTAACTTTCCAGGCAGGGAAAACAAAAAACAAAAGAAGCCCCCAAAAAATCAAAAACAACACACCCCGTATCTTCCTCAGTTTCTATTTTCCTATCTGTCCCAAATCTCTCATTGGCATTTTTTGTCTCATGCCCTCATGGAATAATCATGATTTCAAAAGGCTGGCAGATTGTAGCTAGCTGACCCAGCCTGGGTCATAGTCTCCTACGGATGGAGGGTGGGGTCAGGGTGGGGTTTGAGGAACAGTTCCACAAAGGAAGTACCATTTCTGGAATGAAAACACAGCAAAAGAAATTCATACAGATGTCTTCTAGACCATCCATGGCAAAAACATCCTAAAACCACAGTCTGGGCTGGTCTCAATGGGGAGAAAAGCGTGTGTGCCCATGTGTTGGGATGATTACAGTCACATCATGGCATGCAGGTTGCTCTGTAGTGAGCCTTGACTTTCAAAGGATTCATCACTGGTGGGGTTCTGAGGGTGCAGAGTGGGTCTTTGGGAACAGTGACAAGGCTGAGGCTCAGAGCAGACTCACATTTGAAGAGGGAAAGTTTCTGACCACAACAAAAAAGTCTCTGGGGGCTGTGTTTAGTGAGTGTGAAAGCTGTGTGTGCCCAGTTGCTCGGGAAAGAGGAAGTGAGTTAGATTTAAAAAAAGAGTTGAAGACACAGCAAAGGTATCAAACCAGAGAAAGAAGAACGAGGAGTGTGCAGGCGTGGGCAGCCCGGAGGGACGCAGGAGCGGGACCCTCTGAGGTGGCTGCTTCCCCTTCTGTTGGAAGGTGGCTAAGTTTTCAGGGCTAACACCCTTCACTATCTCTGAAGTATGGCTGCTGTAGTGTAAATTGTTTTGGTGAATTGTCGTATGCTATTTGAGCTCACTCAGAAGCTGGCCCTAGAAGCTGTGTTGCCTATCCCTTTTCAGACTCAAGGGTGTTTGTCTCAGAGTGTCCTCCAAGACACATTGTTAGATGATGGGCTGCCCCACCTCCCAACTCTTTGACAGGAAGAGGAGTATGAAACAACCCAAATGAAAACATTGTGCCATTGAGAATAGCTAGAAGGTGAGCCGTTAGAGGTTGCTGATGCTTAGTTTATACCATGGTATATGAGTGCCTGTCGTGGAGAAGTCAAAAGTTCATCCATGAAGGAAATTCCTCCGTGGAGAGATTGCTCAATCAGGAACTCTAGTTGACAGCCTCAATGTATCAGTTGATTTCTGATGGATGTTTTGTTATCTGCCTACCTGTATATCTATCTGTCATCTAACTATCTGCCATCTATCTATCTATCTATCTATCTATCTATCTATCTATCATCTATCTATCATCTATCTATCATGTCATCCATCTTTCTCTCTACCATCTATTTTTGGTGTACTATATGCCTGATAAACTCATTCAAAACAGAAAGTACGGCTTTCATAGATCATTCTCTGGACTCTACAGAAGAGGAGTCTAAAATGATCTTTGGGGTTCCATTCTCATCACTGGTTTAAGCGTAGGATGGGCCTTACTTTTGACCAATAAGTTGTGAGGACCAGTGTGCGAGGGGTTCTGAAAACATATCTTTCTTTGTTTCTAAGCAGGGATGTGTGAAACCAGTAATCCTTTTACTGCTGGACCTGGCTGGAACTACAAACATCATTTGAGACCCTGGGGGAGTTAAATGGACAGCCTGAGGTTGAGAGCAAAGGGTTAGAGACATTCTCAGAGACATAATCTGCCAATTGAAGTAACCGATCTGGAACCCCCTGTGCCTACCGCTTCTTGTTTTGTGAGTTTATCCATTTTCTTTGCTGTTTAAGCTGGTTGAGCCTCCTGGTAGTCCACAATGCCTTGACTGGCTCACAGCTTAAGACAGATGAGACCAGATAGGGAGGCAGCAACAACAAGGTGTGAATGCATCTGGATAACTGAACTGATGAATCACAACTGGTGGCTCGGAAAGAACTTTCCAGTGGGATCAGAACATTCATCTAACCCTAAAGAATAAAAAGTGGTGCTAGAATCAGGCATGGGCACAGGTTATTATTATCTGATTTTCATAAGGCAATCAAACAGTTTCTAGAAACTGCAGACAGCGTTGGAAGGTAGTTATTTGACAAAGGGAACGGAGTGTTGGGGGGATTAAGAAGCAGATGGCGAGTGAGTGTTTAGGAAGGAATGCCATGGTCAGTTGAAAACAAAATGACTTCACAGACTCACGTGATTCCAAACTAACCTCACTTTCTCGCTTGACAAGGTTACCGCTTGTGGATCAGGTGAATGCCATAAACATTGCAGGTCTTGATTTCAGCCTAGGGCTAACCGTTTCTTTCATGGTTTCCTTGTGGCTAAGATGGTGAAATGTGGGTTGGATGAGAGCAGGGGTTTTGTGTATTTGCAGCTGGCTCAACAGCTGAATCCAGAGTGTTGAGTATTGGATGGATGTCACAGCCCGTGTGTTGAACTGGGACAGAGTGGTGGTGAGGGAAGTCCCACATCGGTCTGAGCCAAGAGCTTGGCTGGGAATGGGAGTCTAATACTCTGGGGGAGCAAACTTGGAGTCTGCTTCCCACAGATACATGGAGAAGCAGAGGAGGGTCAGGTAGATACAGGAAGCAGGTCTAAGTAAGAAGCTCGCAGAAGATCCAGATAGGCAGATGCAGACACAGGGCAGGGTGAGGAGCAGGGAGATGGAAGCAGGTGGGGAGGCCGAGGGAAAGCCAGAGGAAGTCTCCTATGTGAGTGCCCAGTGAGTCCTGCTCCATGCTGCTCCTCAGTTAAGGAGGACATGTCTGACCCATGACAAGGGATGCACACCTTGAGGAAGGTCTTTTGCAGAGTGCTCCCTTCCTTGATTCTGCTTGATGTATCACTAGATGAAAACTTAGGGGGGCATAGGGATCAAAGGGGCAGGTGTCACAAAGTTTGAATGGGTAGTTCATAGCAGAGGTTGTAAAGAGACCAATAGACACCCATAGAAAGAAAACCACTTTAAACATTGCGACAAGGAATGTAATGGCAATGATTCACTGCCTGCAACTTCCTTTTTTTCTTTCACATGTAGAGGGGATCTACTCACAGAGAGGCTTGCAGCTTTCAACCTCATGAGTTTGTTGGTGAGGTGAACCGTATTTCCACATCACAGCGAGGGAACTGTTTGAAACGATGGAGGAACGGAAGTGTAGAGTACGATGACCTACTAAAGTATGTCTGGCGTCTAGAGCCGCACTTGGCAATCTTCATTGACCGAATAAGATGTCAGAGTGGCTGATTGTCTCTCCTAGAGTCACACAGGAAGTTTCTTAGTGGGTTTATCGTCATGACCCCAGCATGTGCTCTGTCTCCTGGAGTACTCTGAGATGCTGTAGACAGCCTTGGGAAGTCTAGGTGTGCTTGCGTTCGGGTAGTTAATGTTTGCATTTCATGTATAGGGTGACAAGAGAGACCAGAGATGCTTAGAAGTCCTTCCAAGTCACAAACTTCATGCAGGACATCCCCAATTCAAGGGTTTAAATGCGTAGAGTGTTGACCCTATCTTCATGAAGACACACTATGGTTACAGTTGCTGGCATCTTACTCTGCAATCTGTTCATCATTCTTCCTGCGGAACCCTATCTGGGTGTGGGTGTGGCTATGTACTGTTTCTCCATCCAGATACACAGACAAATTTTCATATACCAGTTCCCAGAGAGGACAGGAACCCAGGTCCTGCAACAGCCTGAGGTATGCCTTCTTGTCTGTCTGGCCATTTCTGAACAAAGTGTTCAGAAAACTGCTTTGGTGAGTTAGGATGTTCCTTTTATTGAAGCACAGGCAGTCTGCCGTTGACCCCAAGATCTACTCGAGGGAATTTCAATATGGGCTCTTTCTACACCGACCTCCAGGAAGAAGTTGAAGGGACACCCCTCCAACCCCCGCTTTTGGTAGAAATTAAGGTGTACCTAGAAGAGATGACATCACAGGCCAAGGCATGACATTGGCAAGATCAGCAATAGACAACTCTCGTTGATGGAGGGTCTCAGCGACCACCTTGCAGTTGGCTGACCTGTGGCTGCCCCATCCTCCACCCTGGGTGCGGCTAAGTGGTATTCACAGTCTCCACTAGGTGGAGAAAAAGAGCGGTAATGAAATGTACAAAGCCCCAAATAAAAAACACAGTCAAAGAGTAAAATCCAATTCTAAATGGAACTCGAAAACTTGAGAAGTAATTTAAGGGAACCACATTAAATACTAAAATGTTTAATGGGGCCCATGTGTCCCGAGCAGAGAAAGAGAGGGCGAGAAATGGAACAGAGGAAATCAGGGAGACAATATGTCTGTGCGACTTGTTCTAATTAGGGGCACAGCGCTGCTGAGGATCATTCATTATAATTTGGTTAAATCTTCAACATGGCCCAGGCACCTCTGCTGAGGGGCGAAAAACAAAAACTCCATCACAAATGGGTGAGCGCCTCTGGGCTGGAGGTTAACGTCAGTCGCTCACTGGGGAGGGCCCAGGGCTATTCCTCGCCCTCCTGCCAGCTCTTCTTTAGGACTCCAGCGCTGGGCTCCAGCTGCAGATGTCTGCAGATTTCGAGGAGGAGAGGGGAGGGGAGGCCAGGGGGTGGGAGTGGGTGGGTGAGGGAGGGGCCCCCCTGGCGCTCATTGTCTCCAACTTGTCTGTGGCTTAATTCAGTATCTCTGTCTGCCGCTGGAGCAGGAAGGGAAGAGTTCAAAGGAGGAAATCAAAACAACTCATAGATCAGAGTGTGGGAGTGATCCGCTGGGCAACCAGAAAATACCAGCATTCCTCAGACTCCGCTTTAAAAGGGGGTACTGGGGGCACCGGGACACATGCTTTAGAGAAGGAGAAGGTGGTCAGAGGCTTAAGGGATGCAGGTGGTTTGGGGTCAGGGTCAGGTTAAAGCTAAATGTGATGGGTTTGAGATAAGGAGCCAAGATGGTGTTGATAGCCACCCCCAGCACTCATGTGTGTTCGGCTGGGACACTATAGCTCTGTCTGTTGGGTTCCCACCTAGCTCTACAATTTGAGAGGATACCATTTATTTGCATCATGCTACTGCCTTGCATTCTGTCCCTCAGCCATCCAGGTGTCCCGGGGTGGCAAGGACCGGCCTCTGCTAGTCTGCCGGCACCATTAGGGGCCTGATGTTGCCTGTAGAGATATGGGTAGAGCTTGACAGACTTGCTAATGCTTTCCTGGGACCCGGAAGAGTTTTGAGCTAACACCTCAGTTAGCATTTCTTATCCAGTATCTTCGTGCCAAACACAGATTGTCCATCCTTAGGCCCCAGTATTTCAGGGCATCCCAACTCTGCGGTCCTAGGAAGTCCTACCCTGGATTATGTTTACAGACACTTCTGGGTGTTAGGTCCTAGTTTGGTTGCTGGCTTGGCCAGTTTTATTCTGGTGAGAGAGACTGGCTTCACCTCCACACCTATGTGACGCCACCTGCAACTGGGCATGATGGGCCAGAGGGAGGACCGGGTGATAACAGCTGCATGATGGGGTGACCTGCACACCACCAAGGAGGAACTCTTTCAAATTGAACAAATGCTCTCCCCTGTGCTTCTTTGCATCCTTCATGGCGCCAGATGCTGCACATCTGTTCACTTGTCTGATGCCCCTTGCCCCCTATTTAGGCTGTTAACTGTGCCAGGAACAGGCTGTATGACTCCTGTTCTTCACTCTTGTATCCCTGCACCCTTCAAGGCACCAGGTCCAATAAATCCTTGCCTTTTCATATGCAAAGGAAGGAAAGCACATTTTACTGCCTTGGCTCTGATTTATCTGAGCCACTGTAGTTTCATTCATTCATCATTTATTGAGCATCTGCTATACTGGTACTGTGCTTTGTGTTACAGATTTAAACGCAAGTACCACTGGTGGTTGGTCCTAACAGGTTCTCCAGTCCAGAGCAGAGTGAAGAGAGAAGAGATGGATACATTGTTAAGTTGCAGAAGGATAAGTCTAAAAATGCTGAGGCACTAGCCTCCAGTGGGGTCCCCAACAAGAGAGAAATCTTGTTTGAGACAGCATAGGGAAGCCCTAAAGGTGTTTGTCTCATACAGTGGTCAAGTATAGACAGGTGGCCACCTTTGTAAGATGTGCTGGCTATCGTGAATGCTGAGACACCAAATGGTGTGCTAGGAGCAGACTTGCCTGCTTCCT
Source organism: Mesocricetus auratus (assembly GCF_017639785.1). NCBI lineage: Eukaryota > Metazoa > Chordata > Mammalia > Rodentia > Cricetidae > Mesocricetus > Mesocricetus auratus. The sequence goes on from NW_024429191.1 coordinate 67,337,608, forward strand.
CACAAGGCTTGTCAAGGCCTTCTGTGAGACAGAGCCAAAGAGCCACCTGTGTCTTGGAAGCAGGCACTACAACATAACCATGGGGTGTCCTACTATCAGATAAGAGTCAGGTGTTTTTGGCAGGAACGTGACAAGCATTTCCCTACTCTCCTGGGAGACTGCCAACATGAAGAACTGACCTACTCCATCTTCTACATTTTTGAGGTCTGCCTCTGGGCCAGTTCGTGCTTCTGAGGAATTCAATGAACATAAGAATGAGGAGATGAGCAGGCCACACCCACTTCTTTAAACCCATGTGAGGAACTGCAGGGAGGGTGGGGAGCAGAGGACAAAAGTGAGGAGCCCCTGCTCAAGCTCAGCCTTTGGCCCTGGTTTTGAGTGAGACATCTGGGGTTTTTGAGCCTGTTTTCTCTTCTACAGTGTCAAGGGGTGGAATGAGTTGGGGAGACTTGAGTGGGAGAGCTGTTTTTATTCAAACCCTGACTGTGGCGAGCCAGGGCAGTGTACTGTGGAGTCTCAAGAGGCCAAACTTCTTCTCCCACAGGTGCATATGTCATGGCTCACCCAGGGCTCAGCATGGTCGGGGTTTGATATCAGGTATGTGTCAGCCATACCTATGCTGAGAATCTAAGTGGTAGATGGCTGGTGGACAGGATGGCCGTAGCTCCCATCGGTCTGACTTCCTCCATCTCAACTTCTGTTGTAGAGATCCATGTATATAGTTCTGTAATATTATTTATCACTTATTGTTTGCTAGGCATACTACAGGGCATGAAGAAAACAAAGACGAGAGGAATGTGGTCCCTACCCTGTACCAAACCACAGACCAGAGACGAGTTACATTAACCAATAGTCAAGCATTCTCACACATTCACATTTTATTTGCTGCATTTAATTGCAAATTCCTCAAAGTCAGATACTGCTTACAGCTGATAAGAACTCTGGCTGAAAATTCAGCCTGTCTTGATTCCTATTCTGGCATCATGCCTTATTACTGAATGAGCTTGGGCCATGCATGGGTCTCTCCTGGAACCCAGCGCTTTAACCATATATTAAGGCTAATAATAACAGTCTCCTCCAAAGCTTGATATAAGCATAAATGAAATGAGGTGTAGAGAGTACATTCTGAAGCAATTGTCTGGAAGCTGTATGCTTTGTTTTGGTGCCTGATTCTTTTTTTCCACTGTATTTTGTTGTTGTGAGCCTAACCTTTAACTTGTGAGCCATCTCTCCATTCCTGTAGTTTTTAAAGCACCTTACTGATCTCTGAAATTCCATGTTAGACAGGTGATAAACTGATGATTTCAGAAGCAAAGGTTAACTTGTAAGGGCACCAAGATTCCTATAATTCTTGCAGCATGACTATGAAGAGTTATGTTTTATGTACTTGTCATTCAATCTACACATACTGAATACCTATTCCAGTGCCAAGCCATGGGCTAAATGATGGATATGAGCAGTAGGGCACCTCAGCACATGTGGTCCTTTGCCTTGAAGGGACCTGGAGTTGAGGAGGTGAGCAGATAAGCAGAGATGGGAAGCCCTCAGAGCTGCTATGATGGGGACTCAGTGATGGTGCAGGCCCCAAGAAGCAATGATCCACGACTGAGGTAGACTGTATGGGGGACTTCTGAGGCTAGGAGCTGTTGAGCTACATCCTGAAGATGGAGAAGTTGGATTCCTAAATGCTGTGGTTTTGCAATAGACTTGAAGTTCTTACCTTCTGCAGCTGTCCCCCAACTGTGTCCTCCAGAAAGCACTAGCCCATTTCTTAGTCACAGGAGAGCTGAATTCTACTTTGATCTCTGCCAGTAATCTGCTGTGTGGCTTTGAGAAAGTCACTTCCCTTCTCTGGACCTCAGATCACTTGTTGCCCTAGCTGAAGGAGCCTTTCAGGTTGGATTTATTTGTTCTATACCGGAGAAAGATTTGATCAGCACCCACCATATTTCAGACATGGCTACGTGACAAGGAATCAAGGTTGGGTTGGGTATCATTATGTGTGGCTAGAGCCTAATCCCCCAGGGAAATCTTGGAAAACAGTATAAAGCAGGGTTATCCTGTAGATGAGGTATTTATATACCAATTCTTACCAATCATGGACTAAGAGTTGTGGGGTGGTTGTGGCAGGTACAGTAATAAAATTCCGTGCCATACATATGGGCAGAAGTCCGGGGATATTGACAGGGGCAGCCATAGCTTCTGTTACATCTAGACACCAGGATAAATGCAAAGCGAGAGGAACAACATGATACAAAGGGACAAACTTTGCAAGTGTAAGAGCCAACTGTAAGCACTGTTGAACTTGGCCTTCCTTGGGAGCTCTATGGTGTCAGTGGCTCATTTGTCTAAACTAGTGGGGTTTCGACATTTTTGTCCCTCAGGGGACACCTGATCATTTCTGGAGCCATTGTGACATCCACAATTTTCAGGTGTGTGTACACACACTAAATGTACACTCTGGCTCCTGGTGTTTAGGGGTAGAGGTTAGTGATGCTATTAAATATTCCAAAGCACACAGGATAGAGACTCCCAATAAATAATAACCTGTTTTAGGACTGAAAGTGCATCCATAGATAAAAATGTGCTGCTACCAAGGCTGATAACTTGAGTTTCATCATTCCCAGAACCCACATGGTGGAAGAGGAGAACCAGTCAATTACCACAAGTTGCCTCTGACACACACACACACACACACACACCGTACAGAAAATAAATATTTAAAAAAGAACCATCAGCCTTAAATGTCACCTTTGACCAAGAAGGAGAAACCCTTAACCCCCTCACTCTTCCACTTGTAGCTTAATCTTGTCAACTACTTAGAGATCACACAGAAATGCTGTGGAAGAGAGTGGGGGAGAGACAGAGTTAGAGATACAGATAGATACAGATACAGATATGGAGACAGAGACGACAGAGGGGAGAGTTCTCTGTCTGTCCCTGACCCCCCCCCTCGCAGAGCAGGAGGGGCCCTCAGCTTCTGCTCTTGTGGTTCATCAGGAGCTTGCTGTCCCAATAGAGAAGGAATTTCTCCTTTATGACCTGGGGTGTGATTCCTGACTGTACTTACAATGTAAAATGACTCACATCCCTGCTGTGGAACAATCTTTGTACACTGTGATTATGTATTACTCTCATTGGTTAATAAAGAGCTGACTGACCTATAGCTGGGCAGGGCTGGGTGGAAGAGGCAGACTAGGAGGACACTGGGAAAAAGAAGGGCGGAGCCTGAGGAGTTTCCAGGCAGCTGCAGAGGAACCAGGACATGTAGAAAATGAGGTAACAAGCTATGAACCATGTGGTAGAACTGGTGGGTTAATTTAAGTTGTAAGAGCTAGTTAGTAACAAGCCTAAGCTGTCAGCTGAGCATTTATAATGAATAAATATCTGTGAGGTCATTTGGGAGCTGGCTGGTTGTCCTGATGAAAAACTCCACCTACACATCCAAAGAAAATGGCTGTGTATATTAGCTTACCTACCATACCAAACTCTACAAAATTGTTCAGGGTTCTTGGGTCTTTCACTGAATCCATGTGTCACCTTGAGCAAATTATTTAACGTTTTCTAAATCTGAATTTAGCTTCACCTATAAAATGGTGAGAATTATGGAGCTAGTGTCCAGTGTGTTCAAGAAAACAATACACATGCCCAACATCTAGCATACATACAAACTTATTAGCTGTTAGCATTGTGGCACAGTTGAGACTCAGTGTGAACATGTCACAAAAGAAATTTTTATCTTACCTCGTCTTCAGGGGAGTACAACAAGGCTTCAGGGTTGTCAAGGATCTGACACAGCATGTGAGGGCAACATAATATCTGAATTCTAATCTTGTATATGTGTATGTGTGCATGTATACATAGTTATGTGTGGGTGTGGTTCATATGTGTAGGTATGCGTAAGCGTGCATTTGGAAGCTAAAAGTCAATCTTGGTGTCTTCCTTAGTCATTTTTCCATCGTGATTTGTTTTTAAGTTTTGTTGCGTGGTTAATTGATTATTTTAAAATACAATATTTTTAATTAATATTCTTTAGGAATTTCAGCTGGGTAGTGGTGGTGCATGCCTTTAATCCTAACACCCAGGAGGCAGAGTCAGGCTGATCTTTGTGAGTTCAATGTCAGCCTAGTCTACAGAGCAAGTTCCAGGACAGCCAGGGCTATATAGAAAAACCCTGTCTCGAAAAAAAAACAAACAAACAAAAAAAGAATTTCATAAATACAATATATTTTGATCATATCTACCCCCCCCAACTCCTCCTGGATCCACCTATTCCCTCACTCCCCACCTAATCTCTCACTCCTCTCCTAATCTCATCTTCAGAAAAAAAACACTGAGTCAGTCAAAATTTTGCTGCTTATATACACAAGGCATAGAGTCGCCCACAGCCAGGGCCCAAACCCTTAAAGAAAACCTTCTCTCTCACAGAAGCCATCAACTGTCAGTAGCTCCTGAGCTAGAGGTGAGGGCTTGTGAGCTCCTCTTTTTGTCAGTGTTGGGATACTGACTGGTTTGATCTTGTGTAGACAACCACAGTCAGGCAAACTACCATAGCTGCTGTGAGTTCATGAGTGACATTGTTCTATCAAATCCAGAAAACACTGTTTTGTCCTTGTCCTCCCTGGCCTCTGACTCTTACCATCTTTCTGCCCTGTTTTCTGCAATGTTACCCAAAACATGTGTGTGTGTGTGTGTGTGTGTGTGTGTGTGTGTGTGTGTGTGTGTGTGTGTCCCATTTGTGGCTGAGCATCCTACAGACCCTTGTGTTTTTGCAGTTTGATACTATGTCTACTATTAGATTTACCCCTAGCATCTGTGAGCTCTCAGTTATGATTTATTGGCTTGATTTTCAGTAGTAGGTTATGCATTTCCTACTGTGGAATGGGCCTTAAGTTCAACCAGAAAGCAGTTGTTTACCTCCGTAATGTTCATACCACTATTGCACCCATGAATATATCTTGCCAGGAGAGCCAATACTGTAGCTTGGAGAGTTCAAGGCTAGGTAAGACTGTCAATAATTCTTTTTCCCCCAGCAGCCTATGTAGCTCCTTTGGTTGTATAAAAAACTTGCCATCAAAGAAAATGTTTCCTGGTCAATACCAGCTCTGTTTCTCCATGTCTAGTTACCAAAGTGTATGGTGTCATCAGCAATACAGTTTATCATCACATTCCTATGGGCAACCAAGAGCAATGGTAATACCTGTGATTTTTTTGGGGGGGGCATATCTCCAAGACATGTCTGACCAACAATTCATGTCTAGCACTGGGATTTTTATTTACTAACTCATGTCTTTTGTGATGAGCATTATCTATCCACAGAGGGCACCTTTGTTCAGTCTTCAAGATTATATTTTAAAATAAACTTATTACATAGCAGCTTTCCACAGAGTTTTTTCATATATCCCTGGTTTGGCTTACCCCTCTCTCCTTTCTTCTGTGTTTTCACTCCTTATCTGTTTAAATCCTCCCACCTCTGCTTCCCCTTTCCACTCTCATGTCTGATGTATTACCCCTCCCTCACGCCCTGCCTGTCTTCCCTCCCTCTAATAGCCTCTTTAAAAAATCTTTTTGGTCTTTATCAGTACTCAGAGTTAAGTATACCATTCTGGAAACTCATAGCTGAGATCCATTTATAAGGGAGAACATGCTGTGTTTGTCATTTTGGTCCTGGGTTACCTCATGCAGTGTGTTTCCCAGATCCACCCATTTTCCTGCAAGTTTCATAATTTACTATCTTTTTATCACTGAGAAAAATTCCATTGTGTATATGTACCGCATTTTCAATATCCATTTTCCACTAATGGACATCTAGGGCATTCTATTTCCTCTCTATTGTGAATGGAGCCAAAATGAAGATGAAAGTGCGGGTGTCTCTGTTATTAGCTATGGAGCTGACATTTATTTCCATGGTGGAGACACCAGTTTGCACTCCCACCAACAGCAAAGGAGGCTTACTTTCCCCACACCCTTGTCAGCAATTGTGGTAGTTAATTTTCTTGATAATAAAGGATGATGAATACTTTTCAAAGTATTATTAGGCATTTCTATTCTTCTGAGGAGTCTGTTCAGTTCCATAGATTTTGTTTTTTGTTTTATTTTGAGACAAAGTCTAACTTGGAGCTCTGACTGACATGGAACTCATTACATAGGCCAGGCTAGCCTCAAATTCCACCTCTGCTTTTTAAGTGCTAGAATTAAAGGTGTGAGCTATCACACAGCCTCATAGAAGATTTTTAATTAGATGTTTGTTTCCTTGATATTTAGTTTTATAAAGACCTTTGTATAGTCTAGATACCAATCTTCTGTCAGATGTATAGATGGCAAGCATTTTCTTCCATTCTGTAGACTGACTCTTTCTTCTATTACCAGTACAGAAGCCTTTTAGTTTCATGAGGTCCTGTAGAGTGTAGTCTTCCTTGCCAGTAACCTGGGTCCTGCTGTGCTGTCTGAACCCCCAAATAACATACAGAATGCTATATTAATTATAAAGCTGTTGGCCGTTTGCTTGGTTTCTTACTGGCTATCTCTGACTTAAGTATTAAACCCATAATTGTTAATCTAAGTATTTCTCTTACTGGAGAAAAGGGTCCGGATCTCTTACTCTGGCGGTTTACATGGTGTCTCCTCTGCCTCTCTTTCCCAGAATCTTCCTTGACTCCTAGTCCCATCTATCTTGCTTTCCTGTTAGCCAACAGTGCTTTATTCAACAACCAATAAGAGAGATAGATTTACAGAATGACATCTCCCATCAAGGTCCCACTTGTCAACTGTTGATCTTATTTCTTGAGTGACTGGAGTCTTAATTCAGAAAGTCCTTACCTATGCTTATACCTTGGAATATCTTGTATTTCCTACTATATGCTCTAGTACTCAGAGATCCAGGTCTAACTTGAAGGTCTTTGGTGTGTTTGGAATTGATTTTGTGAAGAGCGAGTTGGGTGCCATGCTTCATTCTTCTACCTATGACGATTCAGTTTCCCCAGCACCATTCATTGAAGAGGATGTCTTTCTTTTCAGTATGTATTTTTAGTTTCTTTGCAAAATATCCAGAGCCTGTTGTTTGAACTTATATTTCAGTCCTCTATTGTATTCTTGATCTTTGTGTCTAGTTTTGTAATAGTACTGTGCTGTTTTTTATTGCTATGTCTATGTAGTTTAACTTTAAGTCTGGCACGGTGATGACTTCATCAATGTTCTTATTGTTCAAGATTGCTTTGGCTATCCAAAGTCTTTCGTGCCTCCATATGAATTTGAAGATTTGTTTTCTATTTCTGTGAAGAATTGAATTGACAGATTGGAATTACATTGCATTTGTAGGTTGCTTTGGTAGGAATTTTCATAATATTAATTTTCACAACTGTAATCCTACCATACTAAAAGCATGGAAGGCTAAAGATCTTTCCATCTTCTAGTATGCCCTTCAATTCTTTCCTGCAGTTTTCCCCACAAAATTGTCATTGGAGAGATCTTTACTTTTGTTCTAAGGTATGTTTTTGAGACTTTTATGGATGGATTGTTTCCAAGATTTCTTTATCAGTATGGATGTTGTTATATAGGAAGGTTACTGGTCTTACATCTCAATTTGAGACCTGACACTTTGTTCAATATGTTTTTCATCTCTAGGAGTTTCCTGGTGAGTCCTCAGGGTCTCTCATGTATGGAGCCATGCCATCTACAAATAGAGATAGATATTCTGAGTCATTCCTTTCATATTTGTATGCATTTTATTTACTTCTCTTGACTTATTGCTCTAGTTAAGACTTCAAGTACCATGCTAAGTATTAGTAGGGAGAGTTGGTACCCTTGTCTTCTTCCTGATTTGAATGGAAACACCTTGAGTTCTCCATTTAGCATGATGTTAGCTGTAGATTTGTCGTCTATACCCTTTATTAATTTGAGATACATTCCTTCCATTGGTAGTCTCTTCAAGGTTTTCTATCATGAAAGAGTGCTAGATGCTTTAAAAGGTATTTTTTGCATCTATTGAGATGATCATGTGATTTGTGTCTGGGAGAACAATGATTTGATGAATTACATTTATTATTCCATGTATATGGAAGCATCCCTGAATGTCTGAAATGAAGCTAACACAGTCGTGGTGAATGATCTCTTTGATGTGCTCCTGAATTCAGTTTGCAAGTATTTTATTGAGAAATTTTGTGTTTGTGTTCATCTGGAAGGTTGGTTTGTAATTTTCTGTTTTTGATTGTCTTTGTCTGGTTTCAGAATAGGATAAACCTGGATTCATAAAAGAGTTCGGAAATATTTTTTTCTTTTTAATTATTGAATAATTTGAGTGGTTATTTGGGACAGTCTATAGAACTCTGTGCTGACTTCATCTGGAGCTGAGCCCTTTTCCATCTGAAGATTTTAAATGACTGCTTCAGTTTCAATGTGTGTTAAAGGTCTGCCTAGATAATTCATTTCATTTTGGGTCAACTTTGGTAAGTCATATACATCTATAAACCAGTCATTTCTTGCAGAGTTTCTGGTTTAATGGTGAACACATTTTCAAGGTGTGTCCTCATTGATTTTCTGGATTTCGTATCTGTTGTAAGGTTTCTGTGTTTATCTCTAATTTTAGTAATCTAGATCTTTTCTCTCTTTTGGGTAATTTGTCTAAGGGTTTGCCAATCTTGTTTATGTTATTTCAGTTCTCCTGTGTTTGTCGAGATGTGCCTTTTGTCCCAATATGTCATTTATTTAGAAGAAAGTTCCTTGGACTGCTGAGAGGATAAAGAGCGTCCTAGACTTCATGGGTGGGATATTCTGTAGATGTCTCTTAGATCCATTTGATCTATAGTGGCAATTCATTCCATTGTTTCTCTGTTTATTTATTTATTTATTTTTGTCTAATGGTGAGAATAGAGTATCTGAGTCACTAATTATTGCTCTGCTGTTTTATGATGGGCAGGCCTGTGTTCTGTACAAACATATTTAGAATTGTAATTTTCCCTTGAATGTTTGTTCCCTTAATATTAAGTGCCCCTCTCTATCCCTTCTGACTAGATTTGGCTTAAAGACTATTTTTCTGATTTTTTTGGTTCTGTTTTTTAGAAGACCCTTTCTTTCTACACTAAGGTAGTGTCTATCTTTGATGGTGGAGTGTGCTTGCAGGAAGCAGCAACATGAAGAATCCTATTTTCTGATCCAGTCTGTTAGCCTGTGTCTTTTGATTGAGAAAAAGAGACCATTAATACTCAGAGTTGTCAATAAAAAGTATGTATTGATCACTACCTTATTTTATTTGATTGTTTTGGAATTGTTGTCGTTTGCTTAGTTTTTATTTGTTTAATATCTGTCTTAGCCTTGCTTATTTTATCCCTGTATGGCCTCTTGTGCTTGTTTATCTTTCTTTCAGTCCAAAGTATTCTTTCAAGGATCCACTGTTGGGCTGGTGTGGGGTTCAGAAATTCTGTCAGCCTGTTTTTAATGATGAAAGTTTTTTCTTTTTAATTATGATAGATAATTGTGTTGGGTATATTAGGCTGGATTGGTAGTTGTGATCTTTCAGAATTTGAAATACATGTTTCTAAATCCTTTTGGGTTCTTAAGGTTTCTATTGAAAAGTCAGCATTATGGTAGGTCTGTCTTTATATGTGACTTGCCTCTTCTCTTTCACAGCTTTTAATAGTACACTTTCCCTGCTCTGTATTTTTAATATTTTAACTATGAACAATGTATAGAATTTCTTTTCTGGTCTTTTCTATGTGGTTTTCTGTATGCCCCTTGCATTTGGATGGGCATCTCTATCCCTAGATTTGGAAATTTTTTAATGATTTTATTGAAACTTTTCTATTCCTTTGGCATAAAGTTCTTGCGCTATGCTCATAATTTGTAAGTTTTTGCTTTCAATGGTATCCCAATGATTTTGTATATTCCATTTCATGCCTTAAAAGATTTATCCCTGACCTTGTTTACTGTTCCACTTCCTCTACTTTGCCTGCAAACCCTGAAGTTCTTTCCTGCATATGATCCATCCTATTGGTGAGGCTTCCCCCTCAACTTTTTACTTGACCTATTGTATTTTTCATTTCTGTCATCATTTCAGTTTGGTTTTTCTTCAGTATTTCTATCTCCTCATGGCATTACATTTTCATATCCTGAGTTGTCTTCTTTTCTTCTTCCAGCTGTTTGTATTTTCTGGAAATCTATTATATCTTCTTTGAGTAATCTGAACATATTTATAATGAATTGTGCATCTGGAATTTTGTCAGTGTCATTTTCATTGGGGTGTCATTACTATGAGACTGGTAATTTTTGGAGGAAACGAAATGTGTTGTTTTTTTATGTTCCTAGTGTTCTTGGACCTTTTCACCTGTAATTATATCTTCGATTAAGGGCTGTGCATGACTGTGCATGTGTGCTTTAGTTTAGGCCACCTTTCTGTTTTTAAAGGAGATATTTTCATTGTTCAGGAGATATCAGGTTGTAGTAGAGTTGAAGCGATGCGTTCCCCTTTCAGACTGTTGTTTGGGCACCAGGCTCTCCTCATAGACCTCCTGATGGGGAAGTCCAGTGAATATGTCAATAAAGCACTGTTGGCCAATAGGGAAGCAAGATAGGTGGGACTAGGCGTCCAGGAGGACTCTGGGTAGGAGAAACACAGGGAGTCATCATGTATCCTGCCAGAGAAGTAAGGTATCTGTCCGGTAAGAGAAATACTTAGATTAACAATTATGGGATAAATACTTAAGTCAGAGCTAGCCAGTAAGAAGCAAACAAGGCCAACAGCTTCATAATTAATACAGCATCTTGTGTGTTATTTGGGGACTACAACGTGGCAGAGCCCAGGCGACTGGTGGGGAAAAACCAAAGCAGCTGGCAAGGAAAAGGCTTCTCTCTACAACCTCCATTGCAAATATTGTCTGCAACTGTAGTCACCATTTGGCAGCAAAGCTATTATGAAACATAGTGTCAGTGGACTACAAAACAGTTATTCCTTAAATACTAATTCTGGGCAAATAAAGGTACCATGAGGACTAGTATATTAGTCATTGTAGATATTAGTGGAGAGACTATGTAGAAAGAAGTAACAGAAGAAAGACATTTCAGAAGGACTAGTGATTAGGTTTTGGCGACTAGATAGCAATTAGAGAAGGGGTTTCCATAAAAGGAGCAATGATAGAATCAAAGGAAAAGAGTGTGTAAGTTTTCTTAAAGGTATACTGAAAAGAGAGGGGTGAAGATGAACTCAAATAGCCGGGCGGTGGTGGCACACGCCTTTAATCCCAGCACTTGGGAGGCAGAGGCAGGTGGATCTCTGTGAGTTGGAGGCCAGGCTGGATCAACAGCCTCCAAAACAATACAGAGAAACCCTGTCTCGTAAAACCAAAAAAAAAAAAAAAAGATGAACTCAAATAATGTACAACAGTTTTATCTCTCAGGCAGAGTGCTGAGGCTGTGAACTAGGCAGCTTATGTTCTTTGGGAGGGGTAAGACGAAGATGATTGGTTATTAGTACAGAGGGAGAAAAATAGCAAAACCAGCCATGAACAGCAAGGATCCAGGTGATTTGCTATGTTGGCTTTGAGTATTTTATGGATAGGGAGAGCTGTAGAGGGGAAGGGCTGGTGGATGGAGACAGTGTGAGGCTGGATTCTGCACATGTTCCCTGACCTCACAGGGAAACCATAGGGAAATAGGTCCCTGTGCACCCTTAAACCTCAAATGGTGGCCTGGAGTTGGGGCTGAACTATGGGTGTTCCCTTTATACCAAATGGCAAACTGGAGCTGGGTCCACCTTGGATTTTGACACAGGGTCACTGACCTTGGCTAGGCATGCAGTCCGGCACTCTAGGGAGCTTCTTGTCTCTACTTCCAGTGTGAGGCTTACAAGGGAACTGCTAAGTCCAGATTTTTTTTTTACATAGATTCTGGGGATTGTATTCAGGTTCTCATGTTTACATGGCAAGCACTTTCCTGACTGAACCATCTCCCTAGCCCCAAATTTTGTCTTTTGCAAATAACTGACCCTCAAGAGACCTCAGGGAGGGCATTGGAGACTACAAGAATATACTGGCCACGAAGGGTACCACAGCTTTTCTAGGCTCTGTCTTGGTGTGTCCAATCCTAGAATCCTGTCCCTTGTCATCCTGTCACTGTGTAGAGAGGAATCCCAGGTTTTGTCTCAGGGCTTTTCAGGCTTTTAAACCAAAGAATTTGAAGGCTCCTGCTTCCAATGTAGGCTTCCTGGGAAGAGGTGAGTGAGGGAGCAGAGCCAGTAGCATATCATAAGCTCATAGTGTCTTTCAAATCTCATGCTCTTAAAAACCAACGGATGTGATGGCATCTTGGCGCTTGGGTGGCTAAGGAAGGAGGATCACAAGTTTTAGGTCAACCTGGACTACAGAACGAGACCCCATCTCAAAAACAAGACAAGTTAATTAGGCATTTCATCAGAAACTTCTTTCCATCTAAAAATAATTTAAAAGCAATATTTAGAAGTAAAGCTGACTCTCTAAGACGGGCCTTGTTTATTCCATTGCTTTAATCATTCCTGAGCATACTGGAAAGATCCCAGGTTCATGTGCCCCTGTTGAGAACTATGGGTCTTGTGCAGAATCTCCGTCTCACGCCCTTTCCTTACAGCTCGCCCTTTTCACAGTTGCTCTTTCTTTTCTCTGTTGTTTATTGCTTCCCTATGGTGGAACCTGTGACGGTGTTGGGCGTTGTTTAAGTGTGTTGGTGGTATTCAAGTGGGAGGGAAACGCCAGTGCTGTGTGAGAATGTGTCCTCCAAAGCATGCATTGGAAACCATTGCCAATGTGACAGTGACTGGGGAGTGAGGGATCAACTGCCATCAATAGACTAATATCATCATTGTAGAAGAGAATTCTTCATGGAAGGATGATGAGTTCAGTCCCCTTTCTCTCTAATTCCTTCCTTGCTTGTATATTCTACTGTCATGTAAGGAGCAGGGCTCCTCTCCCCTGTAGGATATGGCCTTCAAAAGGATATCAGGAAAATGGCAATCACACCCTTACCAGTTACCAAATGGGCCAGCACCCTGATCTTGGGTTTCCTATCTTCCCAAACTGTGAGAAACAAAACCCCATTCTTTATAAATTACCAAGTCTTAGCTATTTTGTTATAGTAGCACAGAGTAAGACATTATCTTAATCTATTTTCTGTTGCTAAGGCTGCTGTAGACTACTACTGACTCTGTACATTAAAAAGAAAAGAGATTTGTCTTAGCCTATGGCTCTGGAGATGCAAGCCTGAATTGCCACATCTAGTGATATCTCTCTTGTTGGCGAGAGAGTTGGTGAAAGATATCACATGATAAAAGACAGAGTACATGTATATTTTCTAGCCTCTCTTTTCTTGAGCTTCCGGTATTCAATCAACGGGGGTATGTGAGTGTGTGTGATGGTCTTAGCTAGTCCTATTCACTTCTGAAAGGCTCACCTCTAAATGGTATGATTGGATGATATCCCCACCCTCTCGATATCTCTCAGGAGGAGCAGATTCCAGCTGAGTTTAGAGGGAAAAAATGAACAAAACACAATAGTCAGCCCCTGAGCCTGTTCAGGAAAGACAGTCTCCTCCTCCCCCCAAGGCAAGGATCTGGGTATGTGAGAAGTTTTTGTGTTGGGCAGGGTCTTTGTGCTGAGTTTGATGCTGAGCCTTCGATACCACGAGACAGTCTGATGTACACAGGGTTCCACCAATGCTGAGTTTGAAGAGGTGGGGATGGGGGAGAAGACAGCCAGCCATTGACCAAGTAGTTATAGCACCTCAAGCTGAGAGTTAAGAGAGAGAAGTATGGAGTATGAAGAAAGTGTGAAACAGAGTCGGCTTGCATCATCTGGGAGTTGGGGGAGACTTCCCTGGAAACTACCTTTCAGGTTATCAGCTGAAGGTTCAAGAGGGAAGGGAAGGATGCCCTATGGCAGTGATTCTCAACCTCCCTAAAGCTGCAACCATTTAGCATAGTTCCTCATGTTGTGGTGACCCCCAACCATGAAATTATTTTGTGGCTGCTTCATAATGGTAATTTTGCTACTGTTATGAATCATCTGATATAAACATCTGATATGAAGATGGTCTTAGGTGACCCCTGTGAAAGGGTTGTTCAACACCCAAAGGGGTTGCAACCTACAGGCTGAGAACTGCTACTCTGGGTAAAGGGAGTATTAAGAGACAGGGCTGTGATAAGAGAGAACATGGGGCATTGAAGGAGCCAGATAATGTTTGCTCTGTCTTTATATGGAATGAGGATTGTGAAGTGATGAAGTTGGATTCTTAGGCAGCTCAGAATTCAGAGCTGGTCATCTCTTGGGATAAGAAATTTAGATTTTTTTCTAAGTGATGAGAACTCAGTGTGTATGTGTGTCTTAGTGTGTGCATATGTGGGCAAATATGTTAGTGTGTGTATACATGGGAGAGTGTGTGGGGGTGCTTGTGTGTGTGTGTGCAAGTGGGTGTTTTCATGTATGCATGGGGGTGTGTATTCACGTGCCTGTGTGTGTGCATACACATGCGCATGCACACATGTGCGTGTGTGGGAGAGTGTTTGTGATGGCAGCACAGACTAGTGAGTGAATTCTGTAGTTAGTTTTCTGTAGAGTTCTGTGGCGTCAGCTGGAGCCCCCTGGACCAGCAACACCATAATAAAAACTAAAGAGGCTGACATTTCATCATTGCCACAGGATATAATTAAGGATTATACAGCTTAAGAGTCAGAGAACAAACAGATGAATCAGAATGGGTGTGTAGAAGACAGTATGGAGGAAGGTCAATGCTCTTTGGATGCTTCTTGCAGTGAAACCCGTTTTATTGAGAATTTGACAATTAAGTGACTCTGCACAACTGCTTATGTCCTTCTACTGGTCTTTGGAAACAATCAGAGTGAAAAGTTGTGGGCTCAGGATGCTGGCTCCAGGAATGAGTGATTCAGGCCAGAAGGTGGGTGGGCTGGTGGATGCTCATCACTAACAGTTAAGCAGAGGTGAAGGGCAGGCCAGTGCAGGGAGGAATAGATGAGGTAGGGAATAAGGACCTCACTTCTGCATAGCCTGGTGACCCCTCGGGCTGTGAGGCAAAAAAACCTGAATGACTCACCAATTTCGCACCCCCAGATTGGACTCCTCTGAGTTCCCAGGGTACACTTTACAGATACCAGGAAGGTAAAAGAGAATTTGCTTCCTACAATCTAAGAGGGGTCTACACCTAAACCAGTGTTTAAACCCAACTCCTTTCTTGCAAAAGGCAGGACCATGATAGACTGGCTCAGAGATGAAGGTTATGACTCGGGACAGCATGAGGCTGGGCAAGGGAGTCTTGTAGAGGGAACCTTGCACTATGCTGGCAGGAAGTACAAAAAGCTTCGCTCACCCGACAAATGTGCTGGGTACTGCTGGATAGTCTTATTTTGGGGTTCACATATTCTTTTAGAACTTTTAAATATCAGAGACTGCCTACCCTACCCTTTGCAACTGCTTCAGTAATAGAATGTAACCAAGCCGTGCTGTCAACAGGTGCTAAAAGATGGCCTTGCTGTCCCTAGCTCTCTCCTTTTGTTGTGATTGGTCTTGGAGCCCTGTCACTGTGTTAGGTGGAAGCCTGAGGCACACTGAGGGGCCGTATATGGTAGACCTGTAATCAGACTTCCTACTTACCCAGATCCTTGCCTTAGAGTTTCTCTAGGAGACACCAAGTGGTGCAGAGACAGGTCTCTCCCCTCATTGCACATTGGTGAGCAAAATAAATTGCATGATGGGTCTGTGTGTGTGTGTGTGTTTGTGTGTGCACATGCATTCACTGAGTGAACTGAAGCTTGTACATGTTAAACACCGAGATGCACCAAGAGGCACACTTAGCCCACAATGAATGTTGCAAAAGGCGACTATATTTTATTGCTCCCCAGCTTTTTGGCTAAGATCAAGTGAAGACAGTAAACTCTGAGGGTGATTTATTATGAAGCCATAGTAACTGAAAGTAGTGTGTTACAAAATAGCTGAAAGAGTGACATCCACCATTTGTAGGAGTTCTTTAGAGTTCCCAAAGGGTTTCACACCACAGTCTTAGCCAGGCACTGAAGAACCATGAGAGATTGGTGTGGTCAGGCTAGGATCATACACAGGCTGCCTAGGCTTGGAGTGATGGAATGGGTAGCTTAGAGGATACAAGCTGCTAGCTATGCTGTGGAATAAGCTTTCTGCACACTATAAATATGTATTGCTCTCATCGACTAAAAAAGAACTGATTGATCAGTAGCCAGGCTGAAAGTATACGTGGGGCAGCCAGAGACACAGAGAATTCTGGGAAGAAGGAAGGTGGAATGAGAGGGAAGAGTCACCATCCAGATGGAGAATGAGTTGGATATACGAAATGGGGATAGAGGTAAAAGCCATGAGCCTGGGATGATACATGGATTAATAGAAATGGGTTAAGTTGTAAGAGCTAGTTAGTAACAAGCCTGAGCTACTGGCCAAATATTTATAATTAATATACGCCTCTGTGTGATTATTTGAAAGCAGCTGCAGGACAGTGCAGGACATAGAAACTTCTGCCTACAGATATAGAGTTAAAAATGTTTTTGTATGACAGTGTGTCCTAGTTTAGCTAACCAAGGCCTAATTATAGAGCCCAAGATTCAGTGGACAAAGCTGTACATGAGAGCATCTTCCAGACTCTGGGTTCCAGAAGGTGGAATGACACTCATGTACAACCAATATAAAACCATAGGATGTAAATGGATGTAAGTCCCAAGAGATTCATTCATCCATGCATTTAAAAATAAGCACAGAACTCTACAGTGCTTTCATGGCAGACCCAGAAAGCTAAGTACTATGTTCTAGGAACAAATACTTCCCTGGGTTTTCTTTACAGTGGCAGATTTCCTGTGACCCCCCCCCCTCTGCAGGCTTATGAGCTGAGGTCCTCACCTCCAGGACCTTAGAATGTTACTGTTAGGAGACAGAGGCTTTAAAGTACCAAGCAAGGCAAAATAAAGTTCTATCTTGGGCTTCGATCTAATAGGACTAATGTCTTTATAAGAAGAGGTTGGTTTGGGTCAATGAGGTGGCTCAGCAAGTTAAGGGGCTTGCCACTAAGCCTGACAAACTTGTTCAGTCCCTGGGACCCACATGATGGAATGAGAGAATGGGCTCCTACAGGTTGTCCTCTGACTTCCACATGTGTACAGGGTATATGTGCACATGTGCATACACATGCACACACAGAAATATAGACAATAAATAAATATGGAAAAGACGTGATTAGGACACAGACACACATGGAGAGACTACACAAGGACACACAAAACAGTCATTTTCAAATCAAGGAGAGAGAGCCCCAGGAGACAGCTAGACATCTAGATGTCTAGATGTTGGCCATTAGAACTGGGTAGCCTTTAGAACTTCAAGAAAATTCATTTCTGCTGTTGAAGCCACCTACTGTTTGGCCCTATGATACAGAGCCCTGGGAAAGGACAAGTTCCTAAGAGTTTGTGTTGGGTTAAGATCAAGTTCTTCCAGGACAATTGGTGAGGGTGACATTTGACTTAGTTTTTAAGAAGTTGGATCTGAGGCTGTAGAGATGGTTCAGTTGTTGACAGCACACATTTCTCTTGAGGGGGACTTGAGTTCAGTTCCCAATACCCAGATCAGGTAGCTCACAACTGTCTATAGCTCTAGCTCTGGGGGGATCTAACACCCTCTTCTGACCTCCATGGGTACTGCACTCATGTGCACACATAAATTTAAAATACAAGTTAATCTTTAATAAAAAATAACAAGATAGGTCTGGCAAACAAGGTTGGAATAAGGGCAGGGCTAGGGGAGCTAGCTAGAAGGAGTGGCTTGCAGGGTTGGGCACTAGAATAATAATTCTGTTGCGATAGAGTGAGTGTGGGAAATTAAAAATAATGCCCATTCTATAACCTCTGTTCACTGTGGTTCAGAGGAAGTCCCAACCAAGTTTCCGTTGGCATCTCTCTGGGCTACAATAGATGTAATGTGACCAGCCGCCTCGTTCATGCTACAGCTTCCCCACCACCATGTACCACACCCTCAGACTGAACTAAAGAAACCCTCAAGTCTCTTTTGTCACAGAACTGAGAAAAGTAACCAACACAAGATATTTGGTTCTTCAGAATCAAAATAGCGTGAAAGAGGAAAAAAATTAAATTAATATGTGCTATACACATGGGTGTATACTTTAAGTGGCACATGACAATTATTTACAGATTAGATCTGGGAGGAAT
Source organism: Mesocricetus auratus (assembly GCF_017639785.1). Lineage (NCBI taxonomy): Eukaryota > Metazoa > Chordata > Mammalia > Rodentia > Cricetidae > Mesocricetus > Mesocricetus auratus. Next base: position 67,355,819 of record NW_024429191.1, read on the forward strand.
CTCCTAGTCTGTGCATAGACACACACAGACACAGACACATACAGACACACACACACACACACACACACAAATGTATCTCACTATTTTAGCCCAGGCTGGTATCCCACTCACCATGTAGTCCAGGCTGGCCTTGAACTTGTGATTATATGACCTCAGTCTCCTGTATGCTAAGACTTCATTCAGAGTGGACTCTCTAGTACAAAGATGGTTGTCTTTGTTTGGTAGCTGAGGACACTGACCAGATCCCTAATGACTGCATTTATGCTTTTATTAAAGAGGCCCCAGACATACCTGGAGCCCCTTCTACCACACGGAATACAGTGAGAACATGGTCTCCAAAGAGGAGAGGACTCTCACTGGACTCCAGGTTTACTGGTGCCTTTATTTTAAATTCCTCAGCTTCAAGAACTGTAAAAAGTACATTTTTTTGTGGCTGATAAGCCACCAGTCCATGGCATTTTGTTATAGCAGCTTCAATGGACTAAGAGCCTTTCTGGCTTTGCTTGTGGCTCCTCACTGGGCCTGGGCTGATCTCTGCTTTCCCACCATCAATGACTGTGTTACCAATATGTACAGGAGAGAGTCCGGCAGCTTCTGTCTCTCAGTCTGGAACTTAGGATTGTCTTTGCACCTCTTGGCCAGCACATCTTTGGCCAGTCTCCCTTGAAGCCTGTCCTCTGCAACTTCCCCCTTTGCTCTGGTGCCTCCTGCCACCATGCTCGTCTTTCTAGGGCAGAAGAGGCATTTGAATACAAAAGCCAAGACAGAGGCTTGCACATTTGAAAACTCACAATCAAGTCTCTCTTTTTCTTTGGAAGTTGAGTTTTTGTTTTTTATAGGGGAAGACAGGTTGGGTAAGGAATCATCACCGGGAGTGTTTTCTCCAGCATAGTGGCTGCAGAGAGGGAGAGCCTGTCCTGTGCCCGTCTAAGATCATGGAGGAAGACAGTTACTCATCAAAACCAACTTGCAGTAGATCAGCTTTGGGGAACTGGCAATGCAGCCTTCTCTGGGAGACCTGTTCAGAAGTTTGGGGTCAGGGAGTGTACTCATTTTGTCATCTCAGGTCAGGCCGGAGGCCGGAGGCTGGAATTTCCTTGGTCAGATGGGGTATCTGAGGGCCAGTGAGGGTAACAACTTGCTGAGGTTGCTCAACAGACTGTAGTGTGGTCTCTTGGTGCACAGTCCAGGAAGTCTGTCTTCTGTGCTATGTTGCCTGTGGGGACCCCAGCTAGGTGCAGTTGGCTATGAGAAGGACAATATGGGCTCCCATATGTCCCTTGGCCTCCAGGCTAGTCTGTCAGGCCCCATGGAAGAATTGGGAAATGAGAATACTCCCGCCATTTGAGATGACAAGGTTTATTGGGGGAGAAAATGACCACAAAGCATTTACTAAGCGACTGTAATAGAGAAATATTGAATTAGGCCACCCTGACTCAGTGCCAGGAAGTCAGCTAAGAAGCAAAATTTGTATTTAGTTCAAGGTCTTCACTAACTTTGTACCTGTGGTAACACTTGTCCAGAGGGTTGTTTAATGTCCTGGTTTCCCACTTCTGAGAGTCACGGGGCACTTGAGGCTTTGGCCATGGAGGCTTGGCAAACCATTTACCTCCCCAAGCTACCATGGCTTCCTCACAGGTAACCTGTGTAAGTATGTGCCTGGCAAGCATAGAAGTCTCCAGGCTTTTGTTGTGCACAGGAACTCTAACAGGATGACAGGAATGGGAGCGAGGCCATGTCTTGATGTCACATGGAACTCAGTAGTCAATCCCCTTCCTTTTCTCCCCTCCCTTTGCAGCCCCCCTCTCTCTGCTCTTGTACACCCTTGACCCCACACCCCCCCACACAGCCTATGCCTCATCCTTCCAGGGAGGGAATCAGCAGCCTGTGAACTCAATGCCACCGGGACAGGGTGCTCTGTAACAGAATGCTGAAGCCTACGAGCCTCCTAGCCCAAAGACAGGACTGGTGAGTCACCAAGTCACACAAATGAGGACTTTCTGCTCTGTAGTCCTGCTTCTTGTCTCCAGTGACTTTGACAGAGAGGGCTGTGGATCCCATCTTAGGGTGACATTGTTTCCTTTACCCTAGGGGAGGGGACATTTGCCCATGTCTAGAGACAGCTTTGGTGGTTGTGAATAGAGGAGTTTGGGGCTGAGAATATGGCTAAATGGGAAAGCCTGCTTCTTGTATAATCATGAAGATCCCAAGTTTGAATCCTCAGTTGTCACATAAAAAGCCAGGCAGAGTCCTATACTTCCCTATAACCACACCACCATAGGAAGTGGGGGGGGAGGGAGAGGAGGGACTTGCTGGGGTTCTAGGTTCAGTGAGAGAAACTGTTTCAAGGATGAGACAGAGAATGATAAAAAAGGACAACTCTATGTGCCCACCACCAAATGAAATAAAAACAGTAAAACATCAAAAACAAACGGTGAGTTGAGTATGGGGATGCTACTCTGCCTCCAGGTGGCCCCTTACCACAAAGAGCTACACGGCTCAGAACATCAGTAATGTGGAGGGTTTGACACCTGTGGGAGACAGCACAGGGAGCCTTCCACAGATGCAGAAGCCAGCACTGGGCAGCGCGGCTGGAGCTGCTGTGTATCCATCGCCTTGGGAGACTGTCATGCGCTGTTTGGGATTGCTGAGGCGCTGGCTCTGGAGGCAGGGATGCCCCCACACCAACCTCAGACTTAAGCGTGTTTAAATCAAATGTCCTCCAAGACCCCGTGTTTGGGGGTGGCCTGGCTCCTTGCCTCTGTGATAGGGAAGAGTGGGAATGGCCAAACAGTCTGAAAATGAAAACACCGTGTCCTTGAGAACAGCTAGAGGGTAACCGTTTCCAACGGTTGTTTCACCCATGACATGAAAGGGCCTGCAAGTGGATGAGGGGCCGTGAGAAGCCTATCCGCGGAGAGAAAGCTGTTAGCAACTCTGGCTGGCGGCCTTGACTTCCCCAGCGGGTGTCTGCTGGGTTGCTATTTCTTCTTTCACTGGCAGAGGGGACACTGTTCTGTCTGGGACTGTCACTGTTGGAAACTCCAGCTGGCTGCCTCAGCAGAACTGCCCTCATCAACTCCTGCTAGTTGTTTTGAGCACCCGACTTAATGATGTTTCGTTCTCTTGTTGTTTGCCCTTTTACTTTGGCTTTGCTATATTGTTAGTAAACGCACTTCTTTTAAAGCCAAGATGAGGATACCGCAGACCATTCTACAAACTGTACAGTACAGCTACTGAAGGGTGGAGATTTTCTAGACAGAGAAGGCTAGGAGCAGAGAGTGTGGAGGGGCTCATACTGGTTTAGGCCACAGTATCCGGGTTCCTAGGTGACATTCCTGCTAATGGCAATGACTGGCCCCAGACACCAAGGCCACCAGTCAGGACCCGGAAGTGGTGCTCTTCAACTTTGCTGTCATGTGGCAGCTAAAGTTGGTGACAGGCTTCCTTGAATGGCATTGTTTTGGCATCAGGGACTGCGGACATAGTTGAAGATAATTGATCATTGTTTGCTGTGGTCCTGATTCCACAGGTGTGTGCTTCTTGTTTATAAAAATCCACTAGAGGGCATGTTAATGCTAACTCTTCTGGCACGTGGGACGAATGACATTTTGTGGGAACATTAATTTTCTGTTCCTGGGTAGTGAGGGGGACAGGAAGGAGTGGGTGGGGGCAAAGATAAAGTTATTGATTCCCACCCCTCCCCAGTTCATGCTCTGCCTGCCAAGTGGGTTCAGGGAACTAGACCTGGGCCTTCTACAAGAGCAGCCGGTGCTCTTAAGCACAGGGCCATCTCCCCAACACCCTGGCAGGAACTTTAAGGTGCATGCATTTCTAAACATCTCCTAGAACTGCTTAGAATGATCGCTTCTCTGGGCTATCCTGGATATCCAGGATATCCTATCCTATGTAAGCCAGGGTGGAAAAGTCAGTAAGATCAATTTTGTCTCTTTTTATTTGTTAGTTTTTGCATTGATTTTTGACTTAAAAAGTCAAAACATTGCATTCAATTTTTTATCCTGATTACAAAGTGTTTTAGATGCACCCTCATCTTCTCCCAGTGATCACCTCCTTCATCTTCCTATGTTCCCCCTGGGTACCACTGTGATTCTATGTCAACACTTCTGGGTGGTCTGGCCTGGGCATTATGATGCTCAGAGATGCAGGGGTCACTGATCATGAAAGGACCTGAGAAGCCCCTATGTCAGTACTGAAAGAGGTTGGTTCTAAGGACCAGCTCTTCTTCTTCTGCAGTGAAACAAGTGTTTCAGTCTGCAAGTTTTCCACATTTCTTATCAGAAAAAGGAGAAGAAATCAGAGAGCTTACAGAATGTTGATACAGATGTAAGTTAGTGTAACTCTTGGCCGGTAGTTTGGTCATGCTTATTTAATCTAAACATATGCTTACCCTTTGACCCTGGAAGTCCCCATGCAGGTATCCAATCCTTGAGTGGCATTTCAAACATGTTAATAACAGCTTCAAACAATTTATGTGCCCACTAATAGAGAAATGATTGTATACATTAGGGTTCCTTTGTACTGTGGAGAACTATACAGCAATGAAAGTTAAGTTGGCTGAATATGTGTTGAAATCACGAATAGTCAATAATAGAAATATCTGAACATCAAAAAAGAGGGAGGTAAAAGAATCTGTAGTTTGGCTTCTTTGTGTCCCAAGAGAGTGCTTATCAAAACCCCAGAGCAAAGCTAGGTAACTGTATATGCATGTAAATGAATGCCCCGCCTCTAATCCTTCCATTAACCTCACCCAGGTTGGTGTCACCATGAAAACCCTGAACTCTACGCTATACGCTACAGCGTATTGCCATTGCTGTTAACCACTACACCCGTACTACAATTATTCCAGATTTTAGGTGAGAATGCTAGTTTAGAAACATCCCAGTTGTAACAAATGAAAACCCAAGCCTCAGAGATTAATGCCTTCCCTCCACTTGTATTCATTTTGTAGCATCCTCATGGGAGTCCAGCAACTCTCCTCAGCTCATTTCTTCAGGTGATGACCCTGGGTCTTATTGTTCTTTTTATTGTCGTTCACGTCTGTGTTCCTGAAACCCATGGAGAGAAAGCTGAGGACCACACAGGGCTCCAGAGCACCAGATTTGGAAACAGCCTGTGTCATGTTACTTCCTCCTGTATTTCACTGGCCATAGATTGCCACATGGCTTCAATCTATCTGCATAGGCATCTGGGAAAGGCAAAAAAGCCAATAGCTGCATAGTGAGGAATTTACTGTTTCTGGCACCACAGGTGATGACAAATATGGATTAGACGTTGTCTTAGTTACTTTTGTTATGATAAGACACAGTGACTAAAGTAACTTACAAAAGAAAGTGTTTGTTTGGGACTTATAACTTCAGAGGGTTAAAGTGAATAACCTTCATGGCAGAGAGCATGGCAGCAGGCAGGCAGGAAGGCAGGCATGGTGATGGAGGATTGGTTGGGAGAGCATCTTGAGACACAACCTTGAAGCAGAGGGCTAACTAGGAATGGTATGGGCTTTTGAAACCTCAAAGCCCTCCCCTAGTGACATGCCCCTTCCAACAAGGCCACACCTCTTAATCCTTTCCAAATAGTTCTGACAGCTGGGGCCCAAGTGCTCAACTACATGAGCCCATAGGGGCCATTCTCATTCAAACCACCACAGACCCTTAAGTTAATACTATCTTTTATTAGAGCAGCTAGACCTGGAGGCTGCTCTACTGCCCCAGGGTCACTTGAGAGCAGGGACTTTCTTGTTAACTTCTGTCTGCAGCTCAGGCCTGTCGAGTGGAGCAAAGCTGTCACTTTGCAGAGGGTCTTACTGGCAGCCAGCTGAGCTACTGACTTTGCTCAAAATCTTCATGTTTTTCTTTCTTTGCAATTTCTCTTTGGAAATTTTCTTTATTTTTGTCATCATCATCATCATTTTGGTTTTTTGAGACAGAGTTTTTCTATGTAATCCTGACTGTCCTGGAGTTAGCTATACAAACGAGGCTGGCTTGGAATCCACAGAGATCCCCTTGCCTCTGCCTCCCAAGTGCTGAGATTAAATGCTTGTGCACCTTATCTTTATTTTGTATATGTGAGTGTTTTGCCTGCATATTTATATGTGTACCACATGTGTGTCTGGTGTCTGCAGAGGCTGAAAGAGAATCTTAAATCCTCTGGAACTGGAGCTGAAAATGGTTATTAGGATCCATGTAGGTGCTGGGTGTTAAATCCAGGTCTTTGTAAGAGTAGCATTCACTCTTCACTATGGAGCCATTTCCCCAGCCCTTTTGGAATTTTTTTAGTTCCTTTACAGTTGCTGAAAGGGCTCAAATACATTTGCATTTGTTCTTTCCTTCTTTTGTCTCCAACATCTACAAGTTATACCTTTGAAAAGATTTAAAAGTAAATTAAAGCAGAAATACTGGTTAATATGGAATAAGAAAAGGCTCAATCAAATAACAACAAAGAACAGAATTTTTCCTAGAGTTAATTGTTGCTGAGATGGAAAAAATGGAAGAAACTCTCCTAAGTATCTAGTTGCAGTGTATTTGTTTTGGAGTCTTACCTGTTTGCTTGCATACAACTCTAAGAACCATTAATGGAATGAATCAACCATCTCTTTCTCTATCTGAATTGGGGATATTTCTTCTGAAATAATATTACTTCACTAAAACAAAGTGTTGTTGGGTTTCCAAAGGATTTACTACAGAGTCTGAAGGTACAGAGAAGCACCTGGAAAAGTATGAAGATGGGATCATCGAGTATGCCATTAAAATATGGATTCTTTAGGGTCTAAGTCTGAATGATGACTCTGCTCTTAGATGCTTAAGGTCCCATTGGGTTAGATAATTACTTAGTCCTATTAATTTTCAATTATTCCTTGAATGACCTTAGATTCATCCTCTCTGACTTCCTACCCTAACAATACAGACTTTTAGGAGAAGGAAAGAGTTGGAAAGGTGTTTGCAGTTTAAGAACCTGGTTCTATAGATATCAAATGTAGCCCCTCCATGAAAGTCTCAGGTACCATCTTGTAAGAGTGGCAGAGAGATTCTAGGAGCCAGAGGGTGGGGGAAGACCAGATCAAAACAGTGTCTTCTAGACTTGACAGGACCACTGTACTCACGAGCTCATAGCATCCATGGTTCCCTGCACAAGGCTGGCACAAGATCAAGCCAGTAAAAATATTCTAGTATAGAGTGGATAGGTGTTCATGAGCCTTCACAGCCATCCGAGGAGCTATTGACAGTTGATGGCTTCTAGGGGAGGGAGAGTCAGTTTTCTTTAGGACTATGGCCTTGGTAGGTAGGTCATGCTCCAGTAAATGACCCAACATTCATGAGTGTAGGGGCAGCATAACTTGTACTCAGTGAGTTATTTTTTTAAAAAAAGGAGAAGAAAGATTCCATTGGGTTAGATAATTACTTAGTCCTATTAATTTTCAATTATTCCTTGAATGACCTTAGATTCATCCTCTCTGACTTCCTACCCTAACAATACTGATATTGGGACGGGCTGGGAAATGAGTGTGTATCTGGGAAATGAATATTATTAAAATACATTGTATGCATGTATGAAATTCTCAAAAATCCCATTATAGTAAAACAGTCAAACCAAGTGTAGAAGTAGCATTGTTCCAAAGATGGGAAAACCTGGGCACATAGTCTATGTACAATGAATGGACGATAAGTTTCTTCCAGAGAGGAAATGTATGACATGGAGCCTTAGTTCTTTCTGCTCTGTCCTGTGGTGTCACAGCTGTGGAAGTCTTCTAGCTGCTGTCCTTGTCTCTATCCTGTCCTCAAATGCCTCTACCAAATTAATCTTCTTAAAACTCCTTTCTGATTGCAGAGAAAGCAGGCTTGGCTTTCAAAGCCTGCTCTCATGGCCCCACCCTACCTGGCCAGCTTAATTTGCTTCTGCTTCCTGACACACACCCTCTTCTCCAGGCATGTCTGTCTCCTTCTCATCCCGTAGGCACGCCATCCATGTCTTGTTGACTCTGTGCATTTGTTCACCTTACTCGGCAGGCCTGGAATGCGGTCTTGGGTCTGCATCGTAGGGATTCTTGACTTTGTGCAGTGAATGGGCTCCTGGCTTGTCATTTAAAGTGTGTTGCACGGAGCAAATCCCTTTTCCATAATGCTGGTGCTTAGCTGCAGAAGTTTGTCTTGGTTTGTGATTCATCCTGGACTGGCTGTGAGCCCAACCCTTTGCTTTATATTTTTCTGTCTCTTAGTTGCTGCCAATCTATAAGCCAACACTTAAATCCTTCAAGGAAGTCCCATTAATAAAAGAAGCATGTTTAATAGAAAGCAAGGAAGTCACCCCTGAATTTTTTTTAATGTTTGTTGTTAAAAGCTTGGATTATTGCCAACTGGGTTTTCTTACAATAGGTCTGTCCTACTTGTATGCATCAAACAACGTCTTTCCAACTTGGTACTCTAAGGTGGTTTGTCCTAAAGCCATCCTTAAGGTTTTATTGTCAGCAAACCTTCGGAGATATTTTTCTTCTGCCACCTTTGTACAGGCCTGAATATTAATCAGCTTATGAACATCTAGTGTACAAGAGGAGACTCTTCAGGTTCACCTACTAGAGACCTTTGGTTTATTTTATTTGGTCTTGATGAAGATGGCTATGTGAATGGCCATTTTGGAATTGATAATGAGTCCTTGGATCAAAGCCTCTTGGCTGAAAGAGGGAAGGTGAAAAGGGCTGCTGGGAGCCTTTTAGACTGCAGTGAGCACAGGGAAAGAGTCTGGTGGGAGAGGGAGGGCGTCAGAGCTTGGTGTGTGGACACGTCTCAGGACCAGCTAGAAGTACTACCGGCATGTAGACTTCTGGCTTGATTCCCTCGGAGCAGGTTTTAGAATCCCTTGAGGATGGAATTGCAGAAGGGAAAAAGAAAGGGGGAAGGAGTGGTTTACTTTTCACAGTGAGTGGTGGCCTCAAGACAGCCATGTCTTAAGACAAAGCATGAAGTGGGAGGGTGGTGCCTGCAGCAGAAGCAGTGACTACCTGTGACTCTCGAGGACTGGCTCTCAAAGGCTTTCTCCTGGGACTGAGTCGCTGTGATGGAGAGAAGCCCAGGCAATCGTGGAGAAAGACTGGAGTGGTCTTGATGACTGCCTGCATACAATATCACCTACCACACATACCTTCAGATGATTCAGGATCTCAGCCTTCAGGTCAGCTCTGTCCAGATCTTCCTAGCTAAGGCCTCAGTCCTGCAGGGCACTGTTCCCATTAGAAAGTTTACAGCCCTACATTTTATAGCTTCAGTGAAGTTATATGTAGATGTGTGCAAACACTGGTGTACGTGTCTTAGTTTCTTTTCCTGTTGCTGTGATAGGATAGCCTGATGATAGCACCTTAAAGAGAGAGGATTTATTCTGTTTCATAGTTCCATGGTGGGGATGTTAACCTAATGCATATAATCCCTAACAGGCATACCCAGAGGCCTGTCTCCTGGGGGGATCTAGACCCTATCAGGTTGTCAACCTAAGTGCTAGCCATAGTTTGCATAGGTCAAATTTTATAATGACTCTTTTCTACTCCCTTCTTCCCTCCTTCACTTTCTTCCTTGGTTCTCTCTTCTTCTTCTTTATCCATTCATCCCTCCCCTCTCCTTCACGCCCCCTTTCCCTCGTTCTTTCTCCCCTCCTTCCTTCTTTATTTCTCTCTCCCTTTCTCCCTCTTTATTCCTTCATCCCTCTTCCCCCAACCTCCTTTCATCCTCTCCTCCCCTCCCTCCCTCCTTTCCTCCCCCTCCTTCCTTCTTTTCTAAGTCTGGGGAAGATTTGTTTTGCAGCAACGAGAACTGCTCCAGTGTGGACAGAAATGACTTGGGGGTAATGAATGAGTCCTCCAGAGAATGAGAGATTATTCACAACAATATCTGGGTTATCCAGGTACCTCTCCCCCAGTTAGGTTATTTAGATACCTCTCATAGGGTCTATGAATCCAGAAGCTAAATGGGCATAGAAGAAAGTTGGGCAACTTTTGAGTTTCCATGGCTGTAATCTCTCAACCTAACACAGGATGTGGGTTGGGTCTGGTGTCAGGGATTTCCCTCATGATGAAGTTGCGGGACAGAGGAGAGCTGCGTCCCTCCTGCTGTCTCCATCCTGGTGTGTTCCAGCTTGAGGCTGCGGGAACACTGATGACGTGTATCATGTTTGAGCGAGAACCAAAGAGGCTTGTAAGACAACCAGGGGAAAACCTTGTTAAACAGCAGCAGATCTTGGTTGACACTTAGGATTCTCTCCGAAATTTTTGAATATACTTAGATAAACAGCAATGGCCTCACCTCAGTGGTCTATGATGCTGATTTAGCTTCTAATACTTCCTATCCAGGAGGACTGTGGTACCTTTGGCTTGTACTGGTTGCGGGGCTTAGCTGATGCCCATGTATCCTTACTCTTAGCCTCTTCTGTCCCCCCCTTTCCACACACTCATCAGACGGCATAGGTAGGGAGGTGTCATGCCATTAGACACCCCCAGTGCATCAGCAACTCTCTTGTCAGTAGGGAAATGTATTAGTGTTCGGGAGTCCACTCAAGAAACCCAAGAGACTATGTTGCCCACTGGGCTTGCCTAGCCGCCTCACCTGGGGGCCAAAGGCTCCAGGGCAGGCCAGCTTTAATCTCAGCAGCTCTGATACACACTTCATTCTGAGCACATCCCACTCAAGAAACGTTTGCAAAGAAAAAAAACCAATATTTTGATACATCTTCCCAAAGCTCATCCCAAGTACTGTTTTTTCATTTTTGACAAGCTTAATGAACCTATCATTTTGTGTCCTGCTCTTCTTATTACGGTTTCAGATGTACTTTCCCATAGAAACACAATTTTAGACTTGAGTCTAAAACACACACACACACACACACACACACACACACATATATATATATATATTTTTTTTGAGACAGGGTTTCTCTGTGTAACAGCTCTGGCTGTTCTGGAACCCACTTTTGTAGATCAGGCTGGCCTCGAACTCACAGAGATCCATCTGCCTCTGCGTCCAAATTGCTGGGATTAAAGGTGTGCACCACTACTGCCCGGCTTTGATAATAATATCTCATTGCATAATAACATACCATATTTTGTTACGTGCATAGGGCATGCTTTCTTACCTAATTCTTTCTATTTGAAAGGTGGATGTTCTGGCCCCTCTTTTACTGTGGCTTGTCAACAATAATCAAACGATGGCGATTGTCTTGGTCACTCTGATTTCAGCATCCATAGCCCCTCTGTTTCTTGTGGCACATCTCATCATTTTAAGTGGTGTCACACTACCTGAATGCACGCACTGTGCTTTTCTATGTTCTTGGTTTTGGTCACTTAAGATATTTACCAGTGCTCGACACTGTAAACAAGGAGGCCATGGATATCACCGTGCACTCAGACTTTCCCCTAGTTTTGGATTATCACCTTTGAATAGAGTCCCAGGAGTGGAATTACTGGGTTAAAGGGTAGGATTGTGTTTATGGCTTTTGATACTTATTGCCAAATTGCTTTCCCAGAGGACTGCGCTTAGTGGAGCAGGCACACTTTATAGGCCCAGGGGAGTCTCTTCGCTCCTCCAGGATGCTGGGCTCCCCTCTAACCACTAGAGGGTGTGAAAGGATGCTGTTGGAGAGTCGGGCCCCTCTAGGAAAGCCCCAAATTTGCCTTTGGTGGTGCCTGGGAGGGAAAGGACTCTGCCTAGTTGATGGAAGTTTGGGGCTGGGATGGATGAATTCTCTGGGTTTCCACTGAAGGCTGCACAGTGTGTGCTTTGGACTCAGGAGGTGACAGCCGCAGTGCCTGGAGCCTCAGGCCCAGAGTGTGAGGCCTGAGTTGTCAGTCCTGCTCTGTAACCCTGAACCCTGAACCTGGAACCCGGAACCCGGAACCTCAACACAGGCAGACAGAAGCACTCTGAGCTGCAGTCTTGTCACCTCCACAACAGCAGCACCTGGAGAGGGCACAGAACACGGTAGCTGGATGTAGAGAGGACGTGAAGTCTGGGGTCCATATAGGGACTCAGGGCTTCCTGTTCTACGTGGATAGCTTCCTGAAAGGAGGGAAGCTGAGCGTTTAACTGGGAGATACTGAAGACGGAGGGATATGTAGAGACCACGGAGCCCACATTCTTAAGCCCAGAGAGCTTTGATTGCTTTCATTTTATTTATCCAGAAGTTCTGGAGCAGCAAAGGTATACTGAGCTCTGTGCTCAGCCCTGGGGGTAATGAGGTGAAGTGGGAAGCCCCTGTCTCCACGGACCTTATAGCTGTACAGGGAGAAGAACCACCGCGATGCACACTCAACACAGGCTGCACCTCCAACAGTGAGGGACATCGCAGTCCACTGGGGGCAGGGACTTGCCTTAGATGTTTCTAAGAAGCCCTTTTAAAAAATGTGTTCCTTAGAAGCCGGGTCTTGGTGGTACATGCCTTTAGTCCCAGCACGGAGGAGGCAGAAGCAGGAGGACCTCTGTGAGTTTGAAGCCAGCCTGATCTACAGAGTGAGTTCTAGGAATGTCAGGGGTATGCAGAGAGACCCTGTCTCAAAAAACAAAACAAAACGTATCCCTTAGAACACTAGTCCAACTGAACTTTTAATAGATGTTAAATGAAAGATGAGTAGGTAGTTTCATCAGTCAGCTATAGCTGCCTTAATGCTGTATAACAAACCATCCCTACACTCAGTTAATAGTAGTAATATTTATTATTATTTTTAAGGTGATTATGGCTCTGTGTATCAGCTAGGGTGACTTTTATTCTTCTGAGATCAGAAAGCTCTTGAAGGCTTCCTGGAGCTGGAAGGACCAAGAGTGGACAAGCTTAGTTGCATAAGGTATGTCCCTCCACTGGTAAGGCTTTTTTTTTAAAGAAATTTTATCTTATAAAGACATGCCTTAGAAATAAATTCCCATTCATTAGAAACAGTGCTTCAAATTGTGATACTTTAAACTTTTAGAAGATTTATGGAAGAGTATTTCATTTGCATCCATGTCTGCATACCATGTTCATGCATGGCAGAGGCTAAAAGAAGGTACTGGAATTGAGGTACAGATGGTTGTGAGCTGCCACATGGGTGCTGGACATTGAGCCCAGGTCCTCTGGAAAAGCAGCCATCCCTCCAGCTCTTGATCTTTTCATTTTCATTTTACGTTGTATGAATTTGTGTGCAGGTGTATGTGGGTGTGCATTAGTGTGTGTGTGTGTGTGTGTGTGTCTGTCTGTCTGTGTGAGAGACGGGGTGAGGAGAACAAAGAGGAGTTGGAGGGATATAGTCATGGATTGATAAGATCAACAAACATTACATGAAAATGTGAGAGTGTCAAACAATAAAATATTATTGTAGAAAAAAGCTGCATGGCAATAGAAACGCCAAAAAAGTAAATAAAAATCCAAGGGAGACAAAACTAAAGTTACTTGTTGTTATGTGCGTGTGTATACATTTGGGTGTGAGGGTATGTGTTTGCCATGGCTCACATGCGCAGATCAGAGGATAACCTTGGGTGCTAGTCTTTACCTTCCACCTTATTCCAGGCAGGGTCTCTCTTGCTGTTTGTCATTGTCGGCTAACTCCAGGCAGGCTGTCCCAGCACTCTCCAAGGGACTTTCCTGTCTCGGCCCCCATCTTGCCATGAGAATGTAGGATGGCAGGCATATGCCACCGGGCCCAGCTTTTACATGGGTTTTAGGGATTGGAACCCAGGTTGTCATAGCAAATGCCTTTTTCCCACTGGTGCAGTCTGCTAGCTTTCCTCCTTATTTCTTGACTAAACTTAGAACTTAGTGTCTGGGCAATTTTGTCTGGCTAGTGAGCCCCAGGGATCCTCTTGTGTGGCTTCCCAGTGCTAGGATCGCCCCATGTCTGACTTTTTAAATGGATGCTGCTGGGGACTCAAACTGAAGTCTTTATGCTTTCACAGCAAGGACTTACAACTGAGCCATCTCCCCAGCCTAAAATTTTGATCTTTTCTTGGGCTAGCGGTAAGTAGCTTTCATGTGATGTAGGACACTGATTGCTAGACATCACTCCTTGTGATCATTAGGGAAAAAGGTAGATGTTATACTATGTACTGTTGGTGGTGTCTTTTGGGTTTAAATATTCTTAGTGAGTCTATATGTCCAAATAACATATACAACCATGAATTATAATATAGTCTTTGTGTTAGATGGCCTTGCCTAACTATGGGTTAATGTGTATTCTCAGCCTGTTTAAGACTGGTCAGGCAGAGCTGTGATGTTCAGGATCATGTGTATTGGATATATTTCTGTGTATTGAATATATTTATGACAAAATATTTTCAATGTATAGTGGGTTTACAGGGATGGAACCCTCCAAGCTGATGGACACCTTCATTTCAAACTTTATGTGTATGTGTGTGAATGGATTGTGTGTGTGCATGCACATGTGTGTTCAGGTGCACATATATACATGTGCACATGGAGGCCAGAGTGTCTTCTTTTATTTGTCTCCACCTTACCTTTTGAGATGGAATCTCTTACTGACTCTGGAGTTCACTATTGGTTAGCCTGTCTGACTAGCGAGCTCTGAGGCTGTCTGTCTCCGTGCTCCTCCGCCTCCTGAGTGCTGGGTTGCAGATACATAGTGTGACACCAGTCTTGCTTACACAGGCTCCACAGGGGATCTGAACTTAGGTGCTCATGGGTAGGGCCTTTACCAACTGAGCCATCTCACCAACCCCCCTTAAACCTTTTCTTACGTCATCTCTAGTAAGGGCAACCAAATCATATGGCCAACGTCAATGTTTGGAAAGTGGGGAAACGTACTTTGTCTCCAGACAGAAGCTGTGAAATCATGGTGAAGTGCATGGGTACAGGGAGGGACAAAGAACCAGGAGCAGTGAAGCAAAGTCGTCTACCACAGTGGGATTAGTTTAAGTGAATTGGGTGTAGGCACTGGACTTTTCAGGGCCTTTATCCGTAAATCAAAATCAAACCTCTACCATGAAAGAAGGAAGGGTAAGCGGGGAGGGGAGAAAGCAACCCGACCAGGTTTTACATTTAGCACAGTCCTGGAGTGAAAGCCCAGACTCCATGGCTCTCAGCGAGGGCTCTTTGCTTCACTCCACACTGCTCATATGCCTTCGTGGCACTGAACTGCTGATTGCAGGAGAGCCAAGCTCAGGAGGCTGGAGAGTGGGGCTCTCAGGGAGGGCAGGTAGGGGAGACAACTCAGACAGTCAAGGGGCCCTGCCAAGAGGACAATGTTAATGACATGTGTTATGAGGTCAGGATGCTCTATGGGTGACATAGCAAGGCATCTCACCTCACTGAACCTCAGTTTCCTCGTTTGCAGAATAAGGGAGGCAGATACTCCTGTCTCACAGGGTAGTTGAGCTAATATTCACAATGTGTACAGAGCAGGGCCAGGAGTGCAACCAGTTCTTTAGACAGGCTAGCAATCATTAGTATCACTGCTTGTTGGGGAAGTCCTGTTATTTGCCTGTGCATTTGTCAATAAAGTACTGTCTGGCCAATAGAAAACCTAGATAGGAGGGGCTAGGAATCCAGGAGGATTCTGGGTAGGAGAAACACAAGAGAGTCAACATGTAACCGCCATGGGGGTAGGAGCCCAGAACTATTCTCCGGTAAGAGACATACTTAGATTAACAATTATGGGGTAATTACTTAAAGCAGAGCTAGCCAGTAAGAGACAAGCAAGGCCAACAGCTTCATAATTAATACAGCGTCTTGTGTGTTTATTTGGGGACTACAATGCAGCAGAGCCCAGGCGGCTGGCGGGGGATAAACCAAAGCGGCTAGCAAAGAAAAAGCTTCTCTTAACAACTGCTTTTGTAGTTTATGTCTGCTCCATTGTCTCTGGGCTTCTCTACCCTTCCAGTCCCCTTCTCAATACCCCATTTGCCCTACGTTGGTACTTACCAATATTCATTGGAACAATAAGTATCATTGAATAATAAAACAGGGACACTGGAAAAGTTCAACAAGGTCCAGAGGTGGAGTTGCATCTTTCAAGTAGGAGTCTCATCTATACTATATCAGATTTCCTCCTCTGGCTGACCCTCTGTGCTTTCCGGTAGTGGGACGGAAGTGGGTTGAATTGGACTGGGATGCATGATTCATCCAACACTGTGGTTCTTGAACTCTGGCTGGATACTAGAATCCTAGGGGAAAATGCCTGGTTCTATCCAGACCAGTGAAATCAGAATCTTGGGGAGCCTGGGGTATAGCATGACTTACAGACATAACAGAGGCTGCTCATCTCCAACCAGGGTTAACAGCATTGGTGGGGCTGCTGTGGACCATGGAGGCAAATGCAAAGAGATTTGCATCCTTGTCCTGTTGTCCTGTTACTCATTGCCTGTATGAGTCCATCTTTCTGAGTGTCAGGGGTTTTTTTTTCTCCTGTAAAATGGGGTAACCATGAATATCTTGCTGTGATTTTGTAAGAAGCAAATGAAATCCCAAGCAGTGGGTTTCCTGCAGTTGACCAATGGGATGGGCTCCCTAAGCCCTTGTTAACAAAATGAATGGTTGCAATCTGTGTCATGAACCCTGGAGGCCCATGTTGGCATGATTTAATCCCAGACTAAGGTCCTTTGACCTCTTCACTGTTGGAGTTGTAGGCTTCTGCCCTCATTGGTTTGTAGCCACTCTAAGGAGTTGGACCAGGGACTGGGGAGATAGATCAGTTGGTAAAGTGCTTGACATGAAACCACAAAGACCTGAGTTTTTGGATTCCCCAGAACCCCCATAAAAAGCACATGCCTGTAACTCCAGTATTATGGGGACTGATAGAGGAAGCCAGTTATTCCAGATGAGTCAGGTTCAGTGAGAGAACTCCTCTAAAAAAAATAAGAAAGAAATCAGATGGAGAGATATTGAGGAAGATGCTCAGTGTTGACCTGCAGCCTCCACATTCATACACACATGAGAGTATGTGTGCATCTGCATTCTCTTTCTTCCTTTCCACACATCTGTATATGTATGCACACATACATACCCCCACTACACAAACATACACAACAAACAAGCAAAAACCAGAAAAAGAAGGATGAGGAACTTTTGGGTTTCTAAGGCTGTCTACTCATCCCATTCTGGGGCAAAGTGAGGGTTTAAAACCTGGTCCTTCTTCTTGCTAGGAACTGTGTTCAAGGAACAGATCAGCTCAGTTGAAGGGTTGCCTTTCCTACGTCACATACAAGTCTGTGTGAGCAAATGGAATAGGATCCCGAAGTCTTTGCTAACAGAGGAAGTAACTATGACCCATAACCAACATTAGAGGCCTGTGTAGGCAAAATCTAATCCCAGATGAATGCTAAAGATGCTACGAGAAGCCTATTCTGTCCCTGTGCCCAACTTGTCATTCTGGCCATGACCACACTGGCTGAGAGCCCACTGGGAAGAAGTCTTGGATGTATCGAGCAAGACTGAGTAGCAGCTTGGAGTAGAGGCACAAGGCCATGAATAGATGGACTCCTAATGGGTTTCTCCAGTTTGTGAAAAGCCTGGAGTCTGGCTAGGTTCATTCCAAAGACCTGATGCCATTCACATTTTTTTCTGAAAAAATTAATATTAATACCTGATAAAGCAATTGGTTCTTGTACCTTTCCATGGGAAGTCAGAAGGTTAAGAAACCCATGTCAAGATCAGCATGTTTAATCACCGGGATCTTTTCATTGAAAACTGTTTAAACAACAGTGACAACAATGATGATGATGACGGTGACGACGACGACATGTCTCACTTCCTGCAGCATTGCCATCTGTTCAGTCATTGCTTACAATATTCTGTGTGCTTGATTCTTTTGTGGTTTGCTCTGCCTACAGAAACAATAGATCTACTGAAAGTGTCCTGAGATGCTGATGTGTACCCCAGGGCTCTTGTGAAGAACGTGGGGTGACTCACAAAATCCTCTGCACGCCCCTTCAGATGTCTAGACATGGATGTCTCTGGAACACAGCCTCACCCTTTGAGCCCAGTCTGTGATCTGTCCACACATATGGTTAAACAAAGGAATTCAGATCAACAAATTAGTTTTGAAAACAACAAATAGAACTTGATTTCTCATAGTACAGTTTCCCAACATAAGTGGGTGGGAATCAAGACCCTCAAGTCAAAATATATTCTTGGTAATCTGGCTTCACATTACAAACTCTTTTTTGGGGGGGTTACCTACTTTATTAGTCATCAGATAAAACAAAGAGCTGTTTAGATTAGGAACTCATAGATTGGGTTTATGATCCTTGGGGTAACCCACAGATGAGCAAGTTCATCAAGGGAACTACCTATCTTTGCAAGCAATATTTTTGCATGTATGGACATCTGACTTATTTGGGAAGGTAGACAGTACATAGCTTTCATCAGACTCTCAACAGTGTGTCTTAAAATTGATTAAAAAGCACTACTCTAGACTCATCCTTTATGGCACTTGCTAGCAAAAAGAGCAAAGTCATGTTCACAGAGTAAAAGACTGCCTGTACTTTCTTTTTTAAAACGAATATTAACTATGCCAACTTCTCTTTTTTGAGTGTCTTAATATTTCTTGAGATTTTATTCATTTTTATTTTATATGTATGGGTGCTTTACCGGCATGTATGTGCACCATGTACACGCAATGCCTATAGAAGCCAGAAGAGGGCGTTGGATTCCCTGGAACTGGAGTTACACTTGTGAGCTACCTTGTGGGTGTTGGGAATTGAATCACATCACCCTCTTCTACAAGAGCAGTCAGTGCTCTTAACTGCTGAGCCACCTGTCTGTCTCCCTGTATGTACTTTGCACAAAGAAAAGTCAGATTATAAATAGGAAAAAGGACCCATCCTCCCATAGTTGCATAGTTCATAGTTCCTGTATGAGGGAGGGAGAGAGAGAGAGAGAGAGAGAGAGAGAGAGAGAGAGAGAGAGAGAGAGAGGGAGGGAGGGAGGGAGGGAGGGAGGGAGGGAGGGAGGGAGGGAAGGAGGGAGGGAGGGAGGGAGGGAGGGAGGAAGAGACAGGCAGAGACAGACAGAGACAGAGAGAGAGACAGAGAGAGAGAGAGAGAGAGACAGAGAGGAGAGGAATAAGGGGGAGAAAGGGGAAGAAGAGGCTTGTTCCTCTGAAGCCACCACTGGTGAAACAGATGGCAGAAACCCCATCTTTTGCAAAGTGGTGACATGAGATGGCTCCCACAAATGCCTTCAAAGTCTTGAACCTGTGAGATTCTTTTGTTCTGAGTTCAGGAAACAACAGAATATAAATCTGCCTGAATCAACTCAGCTCACGAAAACTCAATGCTGGGCCACAGCAGCTCTGGCAACATCTTGTTCTTCTTGTTGTAATGACTTTTGATGCTGTGGATTTAGATGGATTAGGCCATTTAGGGGAAAGAGGAGAATATTAATATACAAAATTGTTAAATGTCAAATGAAATCCCTTAATAACGTGGGTGTTTAAGATGAGCATGCAGGCACTTTGAAAACATCTCGAGCACTGGCTCAAACATTTAAGAACTCCATTTTGCAAGTTGAAACAAATAACCCTCCACCAATTATGCTGTACCTACACAAGTGTGAATTGTGATCCTGCATAGCCTTGGTTGGGAGTGAAGACCCAATCTCTTATAGTCGGGAGCCTCGGCACACCTAATTCTTTGCTCAAGACAGAGTGCTAGCCTCCCACAGAGGAGCAGACAGCTTGCAGGCAAGACCTGGTTTTCAGATTCCCTACAAATGAATTACCCAAGTGGTTGGTTTGATTTGTTTTAAAGGCTAATGTGTGTTAGAGGATTCAGGCAGTTCCACCCTGAAGGTCCTTCCATTTTGGTCATATAAATACTTGCCAAGTAACTGCCTGGGATTTGAAATTCTTGGGGTGGGGGACATAACTGAGAGGGGTCAGGAAGTAATAGTGAGAATGCTAGCTTGTTTCACTATGTGATATTATTTTTATAACTTTGGCGCATGCTGAGCACATAACCATTTTTTTTTCATTTATCAAGTCAAGAATAATGTCTTGTCAGACAACTGGAAACAGGCTTGTTTAAAATTGTCTGTGATTCAAGATAAACTCTGTAACTCTCCTAATAGATGTTCCTGAAGGGCTGTGGGCTATGCTGGGGAAGATCTTGTATCTCTGGGGACAGGATGTGATATAAATAGGGATGGCATCTCAGAGTGGATACATTTGCACCGGAGTGTGATAGAGAGGTAGGCTTTATAAGCAACTTCAGCTTCATCCTGTTCATGTGGGCCGATCTGTGCAATATTGCTATAAACATGACAAAACTATACTAGCAACTATTTAGAGGACAGAAGAATTGGCAGGTCCATTTGCACGTCACCGAGTCTAATTGGGTTGCCATTTTGCTACATTACTTGCTGGCTTGGGTATGGCTTTTCCTAGCTATTGTTATTAATATTGTATGTTGTCATATTAAACATACATTATGGCATTTGCTTTTTAAAAACATGAATCATGAATTGGAAGCCTTTTTCCATGTTGTCACAAGAGTGGGTGGACTGAAACTGGGTGGAGATGCAGAGGGAGGACTCAAGAGAAAGACAGAATGAAGGCCAAGGTTTAGTAGGGGGAAGTAGCACATTGGCAGGACTTCACTAAAGCTGTCTTGGATTTCATGGAGTGCCTGCCATGTCCTTTGAAGAAGCTGAGATGCTAAGGCATGGATGATGGTCAGCCATGTGACTTCTGTGTGAGAAAAGGACCCCAGTTGGAATTTGATCCTGTTTAGAGATGGCTTTAGAAATGCTGGGATTCACTGGAAGTATGGAGGTTTCTTAGGGAGACACATAAGCAATTCAATAATAAGTATATAGAAGGAGCCTATTAGCCAGTGTTTGAGTGAGGATGCTCATATATTCTAAAGGACTGCTTAGTGTACTTTCAATAGGATAGGCTGTTTAAGACTGAGTCGTGTGTGACACCTATCATTTGACCTCAGTGGTCTATTAGAACTCCATCTGGTTCATGGAGAGCAAATACTCTTCAACACGCTTAAAATGTCTAGTGGCTGGCTACAAATGTCCCAAGAACTATGTCTAGATGAATTCTGAGGGCTAGTTTGGACTTCAAAGCAAAGGAGGAGTCAGTTAATGCTGTGGTTTCTGCAAATGAACCCTATATTTGGCATGCTTATCCTCTTTAAATGTTTCCTTTCAGCCAGACCTGGTGAATTCAGTAATTCCAGCTAGTCTGTAGGCTGAGGGCAGGGGTATGGCAAATTCAAGGTCTGCCTGGGCTGTAGACTGAGTTCAAGTCTGTACAACTTAGACAAGACCTTATCTCAACATTGTAAAAAAGGCAATAAAAGGGCTAAGGATGTAGCACAGGGGTAAAACATCTATCTTACGTGTACAAAGCCTTGGGTTCAACCCCCAGTACTGTAAAGAATGAATCCACTTTAAATGTTTTATATTTAATCTTAACATGGCTCAAATTGATAAAATGGACTCAAATCAAATGGATCCAAATAAAGGAATGAAAACCCCCAAGTCAATATCTTCTTAAAGTAACATACTTGAATTCATCTTGTTGATCCACCCACCCATCATCCATCTATCTACCTACCCATCCATAAGCTACTCAACTACTACCATCTACCTATCTATAGTCTACTCACTTATCATCTGCCTACCCACCTACCATCTACCCACCTACACTCATCTACTTATCTACCCACCTACCCTCTACTTATCTACCTACCATCTGCACACCTACCTTCAATCTACTCACCCTCCATTTCCCTACCTGTCACCTAGTTATCTACCCACTTGCATCTGTAGAGGCCCAGGCAACACACCAAGCTCTAGAGCTTAAAAAAATGTCACTTATCTCCAGAACTCAAAATCCAGTGGGGAAGCTATTCAAGAGACACATATGTTTACAGCAGTGTTCTAAACGGGGTCAGAGGTCCAGACAACACATGGCCTAGAAGCAGAGCTTTCTGACATAGCCTGTGGCAGGAGTTGGGTTGGGTATAGAGGTGGTCTTTGGTTTACTCCTAGGTCCAAAACTCTATAATCCTACAGAACCTAGCATAGTGCATGACACATAATAGGTGTTAGCAGTGAATACTTTTTGCTGTATCAATACAGTATCCTCAAGGAGAGGGAGGAGCCTCCATAGGCCATCTAGTCGACCCACCTGCCTCTGGATGGAGCCACACCTAAACCATTCCTATAGTGCTATTTTGGGTATGGTTATTCTTAGCTGACAGCTGGAAAGAACCAGAGAGACAGCTTCTGTCTGGAGCCTTCCGTTCTGTAGGCCACATTCAGGAGGACTCTGGTAGAGACAGTGCTGGGAGCAGAGGGACCGATGAGTATCCTTCTCAGACTGGAAGCTTCATTGGTGGGAGCTTGGAGGAGGGTTGCCACTTCTTCAGGGGGGGTCAGGAAGTGATATTGAGAAGTGCCTTCTCAGGAGGGGCTTGAACACTTTGCAACTGAGACTCACAAGGGAATAGGGCATTGATGGGGCCTGCATGGATGAGGAAGAAACTGCTAGATCCTCCATGAGCAGCCTGCTGGAATTGGCTCCCACAGTACACAGAGGACAGGACCTAGGAAGGTGACTTCCTTGTCCACTCACTGTGACCCCTCCTCCATCTCTGCCAGTGACTTTGGAGAAATTATGGTTTGAGGCTATAGCTCCCTAAGGAGAGATTTTCTTCCAGGATCTTTTTTTCAGGGTATTTCACAGTGGCTGGAGCATGTTGGGACCTAACACAGTCAGGCTGTACCAGGAGCCAGAGCCCAGAGTCTTATAATCTCATGGGAAGATAGGAAGCGATGATTAGTACGTGTTGAATGGCTCTGCTGTGCGCACGCTGAGCTGGACTGGGTCTGGGACAGAATCAAGGGCAAGTTCTAATCTCATTTTCAGGTAGGGGAAGGGTAGAGAAGGCACTTTCTGGGGCAATCTTTTGAAAAATAGGCATAAACAGGGAACAATGGTACCATTCCTTCTGGACCTGCTCAACCTGGTGCTTGATACGAAAGGGGTGTGTGGGTGCATGGGTGCCAGTGTCAGAGAGAGAGGGAGAGAGAGAGAGAGACTAAGTATAAACTTGTGAACCCTCTTAGGAGGCTAATGCTTGCTCCCCAATCCCCCTCCCCACCCCCTGGATAGGGATGGATTTGCTCTTTGTTTTCTTTGGAAAACTAGTGTTTTCTAAATGCAATCTAGCAAGTAGCTCAGTGGGGCTGCCCCCGAAATTCAGGACCCTCCAGGGCTATCCTGTCTCCTCTCTGGCTCCTCCTGCCACTCAAGCTTTCTTAACTAAAAATAAGTTGGAGAACAAAATGAAGAAGACTTCTTCTGGGCCAGGAAGAGCAGGAGACGTGGAGATGACTCTTGGCTGAAGCCCCATAGCCGAAGAGGGCAGACATGAAGAGACAGCTGTCACTGAGTTTGGCAAGCACAATGGCACCACGACCACGTACCTAGAAATGTGCTATGACTTGCAGACACACCAGAGAAGAATGAGATGCTCTCTGCCCGCAAGGGACTTCTGAGAGCTGCTCCTCTCAAAACTGTCAGAGAGAGAGAGAGATCTTTAAAAACCAAGTCAGATGTGCCTGCATTAGTTCACCATGATGAGGCCGGAGATCAAGAGCTTCCTTTACCAGGAGGTCTGTGGTGTGTGCATGCCACGAAGGTTGGCATTTTTGAAGCCCTGAGATTGCTCCCTGACAGCCTGTCCTTATATAAACTATTGATGAGAGAAGCCTGACTATGTAACACTCACTCATCCTCCTGTCTGTTCTCTGAGTGGTACTAGGCGTGTCCTGGCTTTGGCACTAGCCTTCTCTCTGTGCAAAAGCTGCTCTTGGGCTCTAGTTTCCTCTCTGGCATTAGGGTGAACCATACAAAAGTGCCCTAATGTAGTGTGTGTGTGTGTGTGTGTGTGTGTGTGTGTGTGTGTGTGTGTGTGTGTGTCTACATGGAGGTCAGAGGACAACTTTGTAGTGCCAGTTGAATCCCTCCACATTTGCCTGGGTTCTGGGAATTGAACTCAACTTACTAGGTCTGTGCTGCAAGCAACTTTACCTATTGAATCTTCTTGTTGTCTCCCCCAATGTAATTTCATTTAGCTCAACTTAACAAAATGAAGGGGTTCATCTGCTCCCTGAAGTCTCTTTTTTGCAAATGTTCTAGACCCCTCCAATAATCCTGCTTTCTTCTCTGCTCTGCCCTCACCATTGCACACATTGTCCTCTTCTGATCTACTGCTCCTTGATTGGCAGCTGCTTCTGTCTTCGTCTGGTTCTGAGATGGTCTTCTTGTGTTCTTTCCCCAAATGAAGAACATCTTACTCTCCAGTTCTGGCTCTGGGTTCTTGCCTGAATCTGTCACCCAGAAAGACCCCCTCTGCCCTTCTCAGCCCAGGGCCCCTTCCTGCATGTTTAGTAACATCGTTTTTGTTACATGAGATGTTTGTTGACAGAAAAACATGAAGGAGTAAGATTTTCCTGTAGCCCCCATCACCCAGTGTCAACAGTAGATCATGCCCTTTCAGTACCTATTAAGTCAAGTGTTAAGCATATGTCTGGTCTTTTTGAATCGAGACAGTCCCATAGAATAGATTCCTTTTTGCCTCTGTCTCCTTCATGTGACTTTACCTTTCCTCATGTGACTTCTAAGCTCTACCCACTAAAAGGGAAGGGTAATTTTCCTGGCTCCTTCAGCTTTGGAATTGGCCCTGTTACTTGCTTTGGTCAATTCAATTCTTATTGTTTATTCTATTCATAGATAATTATGTTATCATACTATCATAATATAACAAAAATGGTATCAGGATATTTACACAAGAAAATTATAATAATACATTTTCCTAGTAGGCATGGATTGAGACTATAGAAGAGTTCAGAATAGATGGCACCCAATTCTTCCTTTAGAATCATGGGAAAGAGCAGATATATAGGTTCAGTAAGATATCAGATTTGTACTAGTGCCAGTTCTCTGCTGGTATAAAAAGTTATCCCTGAACTTTGTGGTCAAAGCAAAAGGTATTTATTAGCTCACAGTCTCTGTAGATCAGAGCTCTGGAGTATCTTAGTGGAGTCCTCAGACTTACAGTCCTCCGGGGCTCTCATGTGAGGGCTATGGCTGGATGACCATCATCCTAAAGTTCAACTGCCACCTGAGAGCCTCAAGGCTCATCAGAAGAAAGCCATTAGGTATAGCTCATACTCAATGGGACGGAATCATGAACGGGCATGGATTCATCAACCCTGGATCATTAGAAGCCACCATACTAAGTGTATGTGCCTTGGTTGGAAGCCAGCATTTGGCTTACTGTTTCATTCTTTCACAGTGATGAAGAGACGCAACGTTGGGGTGGAAGCTGTGTCTGAAAGCTGACACACCCCTAAGTAGGGGATACAAAACAGCCAGCTTGGTCAGATGTGCTCCAGTGTATGATATCTGTGTATTTATAACTTTTGAGTTTGTGTGTCTTTGGGGTGTGAGGTAGCTTTCAGATTCTCTTAGGAGTCCTTGACCTCTGAAAGGGCACGACTCTTAAGGGTGGATAGGGAAGGGTGAGGGAGGTGCCAAATCTCACAATACAAAGGCAGGTGGGGACAATAAGCAGTTGGGTAGACATATTGAGAGATGTCATTCTGTAAAAATGTGTCTGATTGGTTTGAATAAAGCACTGTTGGCCAATAGGGAAGCAAAATAGGTTGAACTAGTAGTCAAGGAGGATTCTGGGAAAGAGAGACACAGGGAGACACCACGTAGCCACCAGAGGAATAAGAAGTCCGGACCCTTTCTCCTGTAAGAGAAATACTTAGATTAACAATTGTGGGTTAAATACTCAAGTCAGAGAGAGCCAGTAAGAAACCAAGCAAACAGCCAACAGCTTTATAATTAATATAGTGTCCTGTGAGTTATTTGGGGGTTCAGACAACACGGCAGAGCCCAGGTGACTGGCAAGGAAAAAACTACACTCTACATAGACACATCCTTAGGATGACACCTGGTGAATTTGGATCACTGTCAGAAGGACTTCCTGCCCTGACTCAGCCTAACAAGGAAAAGACCCTTGTGGAAGCCATTTTCCAATCATCCCACCTGGTCAAATTACTAGCTTCTTTACCACAGGTCTGTGGACAACGACTCAGCTTGTCAGGTCATATTATTGAGGAGAAACTCTGGGTATCTTTAAATGTGTGTTCCTACCTCTCTGCCAGCGTCTCTCTATATGCTCACCTTCTCCCTCTACAAGTCCCACTGCAGGCAGGGTAGATAAAATGGCTTTGTCACCTCCTTCCTGATGATAAACTCTCATAGTTCCAGAAGGCACCATGAAAAATTCCAAGGGAGGGAAGCAAGTGACAGTCCTATTTATCTAGGATACCAAGGGGCAACAGCAATGACCAGCCTAGTACCATAGCCCTAAGGGTGCAACGTTGGCACCACATACATGGTGGTAACCAACAGCTCTCTACTTAGACTTCAGGCAACAAGAGGGAAATCTTCCTTGTAATGAAATCTAGCCAACTACCCAGGGCTAGTGAAGTCATGGATCTTGGAGGGAAATCTACAACCATCACCTCACTAAACTGGTGCAATTTCTAAAAGCATTCTAAATATGAATCATCATACCCACAGATGAGTATAGTTCTTACCCATCACTAAAGAAACTTTACTTTGCAACAAACAGAGACTGTTGCAGAAAATCACAACTGATCAAATTGCAGAGAACAAGAGATTGTGTGAGGACCTGTCCCAACCAATACATCCGCAACACAATTCCTGCACCTAAGGCTCAGGGGTCATAGAGAAAGAAGGGGCAGAAAGACTGTAAGAGGCAGAGGAACAGGAAGTGTTCTGTGAGATCGTGTCACCTAGAAATATCAGAGAGACTGCATTCATGAATTATTATCAACATGGCCACCTACCCAAGATCTGACACCACTGGACATGTGCATACATACTAACACGGTAGAGGGAAAACTCACAAAGTCTGAAACTAGCACCTAGGGAGTGTTGAGAGGGAGAGAAAAGGTCTTCCCCAGGGAAGAGCCCTCCAATTGGTTATCGAATACCAAGTGGTCATCCGTGAGATGCAGGTGACATAGAATGGTCTGAGCAGGTTGTATTTATGTATTTAGGAATGTTTATCTCTGTGTATGTAACAACCATTAAAGAAAATGAGGCCACGAATTTGACGAGGGGTGGTGGTGTTGCATGGAAGGTGTTGGAGGGAGGAAAAGGGGAAATGATGTAATGAGGATATCAAAAAGATAGTTATAAAATTCTGTAAAGGAAAAAATGGCTTTGCCGTCACCTGGTTGTGAATGCATTCTGACTTCAATTCTTAGTGTGACAAGGAAATCTTTTGGGTGCCTGTCTCCTGCCTATTTCTCCGGGCTGCTCTGAGGATGGGGTGAGAGGCAGAGATGACTGGCACACAGCATGCCCCAGGCTGTCTGAGCTTCCAGGGCCTCACTTCCTCACCTGGGAAGAGGACGGACAAGCATGAAAGGTGCACAGGAACTCCTGTATGCATCATCACCCCTCCAGCCAAAGCCACAGCCCTGTTTCTGGCCTGCTGAGAGCTGCGCCCAGCAGGAGTCCTGGCATCTCTGGGGCTGTTGAAGCCCTTTGAGATTTGAGTTACTTTTTTTTTTTTTTAACTTGGCAGGGTCTAGTTCTCCAATTCAAAGAGAAAAGCTGTCAGAGAGGCAAGGAGACAGAGAGATGGGAGGATGGGGTGGGGAGCAGTCAAGACTCCTGCAGCTCCCTGGACTTGGAATAACTTTTCAAAGAGCAGGCATGGTGAATGCAAATCTGAAACACATGCGGACACTCAGTTCTCATACGTGCAGGCTGCAGAATGAAGGCTCCAAGGTCTTGATGTGCCTTCTTATGACTGGCTTGCCTTGTACTGGAAAGGAGGGCGTGATGGGCACTAAGCCTGCACCTGTCCTTCATCTTTGGGAAAAAGGAGAAGGTGGAAACTGTGGCTGGTTCTAGGGCTCTACTTTTGGACTCTGGAAGGACTTGAGACCTTGAGATGTTACAGATTAGAAGGCCAGGGGAAGCTCTGCCATGCAGGACACTTAACCGAGCTTGGTGGCTCACACCTATAATCCCAGGACCCAGAATGTTGAGGCAGAAGGAATTTAGAAAGCTAAAGGCCAAAGAAAGAAAGGGGGAAGAGAGTTTAGGCATTTGTGTTAGCCCCTGACTATGTCCTGCTTGCTTTTAGGCTGGTCACTTATGTTCTCTGCACTTGAATCGGCTTCTCTTAAACACGAGGCTCATGGTCATGGTCCACAAGCTTTTGTGAGGATGAAGTCAGCATTTGCACATTTGAAGGTGACTTGTTGGGGTTTCCAATCTCCCTTCCCCTCTCTCCTATAAGGAGATAAAATTGCTGTGTAAAAGAGAGGTAGTGCATTAAAGGAAGCCTGGAAGATAGAGTCAGAGACATATGGCGCAGGAGCAGGGCTAGGGCGTAAGCATACACAGCTTAGAATCTTGCATGGTGTTTATTACGACTTGTTCCTAGGTTGGTCTCCTTCATGAGATTCATGCTGTCTTTAAAAAAATTTTTTTTAATGCAGCCATCAGGAGTAGTAGAAAGAGTAGTTTCTTTGACTCAGGTCCCAGTTACTGTCTCTCAGGACTCATCTCCAGGGTTGTAACTGGAACCAGTGGCTCTTTAGCATTGGATTGTGTGTCCTGCCTTGGTCCTCAGTGAAAGGTACTTGGGGAGAGACACCGTGTGTTTACATTGAGCCTCCAATGCATAGTAGCTCTGAGGGACTGTACATCATACTGGGGGTAGCTTGCTCACTGAAGAAGGCAGTCCGTGTGGTAGCTTCATCCCTTAACTGTGGCCCATGGCTTGTTCAGAACTCCCAGAAAGGAGACCTGTTTAACACTCCCTGCCGTATGAAACTGTTGTGGGGGTGGGGGTGGACACCTGTCTGTGGCTCAGAGCTGAAGTCCATGAAGAAGACCAGTCAGGCTGCTCTGAGGAAACCCAGGCTTTCCTCTTGGGAAAGGCATCCTCAGGTCTGTGACACCTCACCTCTCTGGGGCTGTCCCAGGGGAAAGCATGGCAGTGCTCTCTAGTAACTTGAGCCTAGCTCCCTCCCTCCTTCCTCTCTTTGTCTCTCCTGCCTGGATGAATGAAAGGCAGAATGAATGAAAGTTTCCATTCTGATGGGAAAAACTCACTCCAGTCTTGTAATGAGCTAGAATAATTGATTTGTCAATGAAAACCCCGGACTGTGGCATTGATGCTTAGTGTCAAAACAGCCCGGATCACTTTGGTACCCATTCATTGTGGCTGGAGGGAAGCAGCTAGCTGGAAGCTCAGCAAGAAAAGGAACAAGCTGGGCAGGAAGGGGGAAAGATTTGATTGTGTTAAGGCTCCCCGGGGTGGCATCTGGCAGCGCCTTGTCCTCTTCTGAGTTCAAGGCCTAGATTCAAGGCCCTCTCTGGTATTTTTTCCTTCTCTTTCTCACAGGGTAGAAATAACTTAGCAATCGCTTCATTTCAGTTACTGTTTGAACATGGATATTAACTTAAGCTGAATCTCCCTTACTCTTTAGGGTTTTGTAGCAGCCTTGAAGCTCTTATGATGTGATGGACAGGGAAAAATGGGGTTGAGCAGTTCTAACTGGAGTCTCCATTCATCTCTTTCCTTTTTCCCACCTCCACCCCTGCTCTTATTTCCTCAGTTTTCCCACCGCAGTGGATGCTGGGAATGAAGCTGTGGATATGTATGGATAGAGGCCACGGGGAGAAAAGGAAGGAGAAGACGCTTAAGCGTCAGAAAGACCCACAGTTAGTTGTAGAGAACATCTGGCTTCTGATGGGAGATGCCATTCTGTAAATCTGTCTCTTATTGGTTGTTGAATAAAGCACTGTTGGCCAATAGGGAAGTAAGACAGGTGGGACTAGGAGTCAAGCAGGATTCTGGGAAGGAGAAACACAGGGAGTCATCATGTAGCTGCCATAGGGATAAGAAGTCCGACCCTTTTCTCTGGTAAGAGAAATACTTAGATTAACAATTATGGAATGAATACTTAAGTCAGAGCTAGCCAGTAAGAAACAAGCAAGGCCAAGAGCTTCATAAGTAATGTAGCGTCTTGTATGTTATTTGGGGACTGCAATTGTGGCAGGGCCCAGGCAGATGGCGGGGCAGGTTGCTCTCAACAGGCTTTCTCTCTCTAAGAGTTGCACAACCTTGGGAAAAGTTGAAGAGCTCTCCTCGGCGTGAACTGAGGCTGTGAGCACCTACTCTGTGAACTGGGACAAGGGTCAAATGAGGTAACACTCACGTGAAGAGAATCTTATAATACCATGTCTACTTGATGATGATGCCATTGGCTTAAAAACATCAACTCCCAAAGCCTGCCTGCAGAATTCCCAGAGCGGGGCTGGCAAAGATGTCCACCACTAAGCCTGACAACTTGAGTTCCAATCCTGGGAACTCAGCTGATGGAAGTAGAGAACCAGTTCTTGCAAGTTGCCATGAATGGTGGCATGGGTGTGCCCACTCCACTGCAGGTAAATAAATAAGTGATTGAAAATTAAAAACAAAACCCCCACCCAGGTAGGGGGTGGTGGGGAAGGGTGGTGGTGGTGGGTGGTGGTGGTGGTGGTGGTGGTGGTGGTGGTGCACACCTTTAATCCTGGCACTCAGGAGGCAAAGGCAGGCAGAGGCAGGAAGATCTCTGTGAGTTCAAGGACAGCCTGGTCTGAAAAGCAAGTTCCAGGACAGCCAAGACGGTTACACACAGACAAACTCTTAAAAAAAAACACACAGAGGGACTCTTTCTGGTAGAAGGAAGCGTCCTTCTCCATGGTACCTGGGAGCTCTTTTTCTTACAAACTAGAGAAGACCAAGTTTCGGATCAGAGGTGTTGGACTCTGTTTTGTTACCAGAAATAGGGCACTGAAGAAAGTAAATATTGAGCCATTCCTGAACCAACTGCCAAGATCTGACTTCCATCCGTCTAGCAACTCAGGGAAGCAGGGGTCATATTTTTTTTTGAAAGACAAGGAAATAAACTTAGATATGAACCATGTGACATGGGGACTTTGGGAGTGGGGTTCTGTGATTGCCTCCATATTTCTGTTTCTTTTGACTCAAATAGTATGTTGCCTACAGCTTCTGATGGTAGCAGAAGGGCCGGGTCTTTCCACTCCAACTGGGAGACCCACAGGTGTGAGGGGACGTGACATAATCTTACTGTTGAATTACTTTCAAGATATTTGTTAAGCATCTATGTTGTGTGAAGCCAAGTGCTGTGGTCAGCAAAAGCCTCCATCTTTGAGGCTCTGACAGCTCTTATTTGTGTATTTATGTATTTATTTATTTTGAAAGAAGCAAAAAGTTTGAGGAGGTGAGTGGAGTATTTTCTTGTGCCCCTGTTTGCAATGATACCACCAAATACATGATGCGAGCATGAGAGCATGCAGTGTTGTCATCGGCTTGAGAGTACTTTCCTCCTCCCCCATGGCCAATCCCCAATCAGGACATCTCACCTTGGGTTTCCCTTGGAAACAAGCAGTCTCCAGTCATGTTTAGATTGGTGCTTCAGGAACTTTGCTTCGTAACAGCCAGGGTCAAGTGAGCCTGAGGAAGAGGTTTTGGCTTCGTGACATTGAGAACAATGGTATCTGTACATCCATTTGATTCTCACAAATACTGATGATGGTGATTTGGCTCTAGACCAGTGGTTCTCAACCTCCCTAATGCTGCAACCCTTTAATACATCCTCATGCCGGTGGCGACCCCAACCATAAAATCATTTTGTTGTTACTTCATAACTGTAAGCTTTCTATGGCTATGAGTCACAATGTAAATATTTGTGTTTCCAATGGTCTTAGGTGAATGGGGTCTCCACCCACAGGTTGGAAAATGCTGCTATAGACTGTTTATAAATTCCCCACCATCACATGTAGAACCCTAACCTGCTGTTAGGTTAGGAGATGGCATCTTTGGCAGGTGACTTGGTTATTCGGGTGGAGTGCTTATGAAAGGGATTAGTGCCCTTATAGAAGAGATTCTAGTCACTTACTGAAGACGATCTGAGGCCACGGCAAAAACTGTGGCTTTCTGTGAACCAGGAAGCTGTCCTCACCTTATCATGGCTTGGAACTGTGAGAGATACAAATTTCTGGTGTATATAAAGTCTGTGGTGTCCTGTCATAGCAAGGCAGACAGTTTACTTACTAGCCAAATCTACAGATGGGAAACCAGGAATGGGAAAGCTGTCAGTCCACCTCTCTAGGGACACAAGGGTCTTGGGGAGGACCAGCTGCAGGCCAGGCTCCAGGGAGGACCTGACTACATATGGACACCCAGATGTGAGATTGGAGGGTATCCTGGGGAAAAGGGTGGAAATGCCAGCCTGCTTAGGGCTGGATCTGACGCACCTCCCCTTGTATTAGACTGGCTCTGGCGAGCTTCTGTGGGCCAAATCTACATTTCTCGGACCCATGGAACATTCGTAGAACTTCTGGCCAGCTAAT
Organism: Mesocricetus auratus; assembly: GCF_017639785.1. Lineage (NCBI taxonomy): Eukaryota > Metazoa > Chordata > Mammalia > Rodentia > Cricetidae > Mesocricetus > Mesocricetus auratus. Next base: position 67,388,301 of record NW_024429191.1, read on the forward strand.
GGCCTTGAAGCGATGCAATGATTTATACTGGGGAGAGGTGCATTTCTGCTTTTGCTTTCTCCATGTTTGTTAAACTTTTAACCATCTTTCTTCTTCTGGATCCTCTGACATTTCAATTCCTCTTTTCTTCTCTTCTCCCTTTACACCCATTCTCCTTCCTTTCAGCAACTTTGTTGCTTCTTATCTTTTCATGGAATTCAAGAACAGTCTTACACATGCACATGTATATGAATACATATATGGAGACCTAGGCATTTTTCTGTGAGGCAACTACATAGCTTTTTTGTATATTCCTTGTACACATGCATATATTATAATGTATGCTTATTACATATCGCAATATGCTCACATACAAATGTGCACTTGCATAAATCCACACACAAGCATATAGTCATATACCATATAATACAGTTTAGTCAATCATTCACTGCATATATGACAATGGCCATAGAAAATTCTATCTCAGCAGGGCATTGGTGGCGCACGCCTTTAATCCCAGCACTCTGGAGGCAGAGGCAGGCGGATCTCTGTGATTTCAAGGCCAGCCTGGTCTACAGAGTGAGTTCCAGGACAGCCTCCAAAACAATACAGAGAAACCCTGTCTCGAAAAACCAAAAGAAAAAAAATTATATCTCTTGGTGACATGACTACCATCTTAGTTTGTGTGGGTATACTCTATGGTGTTTGCTCATGACAGAATTGCCTAGTGACAAGACATTTCTCAGAACTTATCTTCATCATAAACACCAACCACCAAGTCTGCATATAAACATGAGGGTAATTGCACTTCTAAATGTGCCCTGCTAGAGATACAGCACATCCAGAGCGTTGAGGACCAGGTCTCAGCCGAAAGCCTGGGATGGAAGTCTGGTAAGGTCCCCCGTGGGAAGCTCAAGTGGTCAGGAAATGAGCAGGGGAATTATAGCCCGCCAGAGGCACAGGCATGCAGTGTTAGAGACCACTTGGGTTAGAATTTTCTTTCTGGTACTAACCCCTTGTGAAATGCTGGGAACAAAACTTACTTCATGTTTTCTAACGTCTGACCACACCTATGTGCTTTACCAAAGTCCCCCTACTGGGAAAGATTCTTTGCCCCAACGAGAATTTGATCCTAAATTGTTGTGTGAAACCAGGTTTTTCAGGCCTGAGAAGGTCCCCAGCACCCACAGGCCTCTGCTGTGAGACAGTTTAGTCCCCAGCCTGTCTGCCATTTCCAAAGGGGCTTCCCACCAGGGCATTTGGGTTGGACCAGCAGGGGCCAGGCAGGGGTCCCTGGGTAAGACCTGCTTCTCTCTGGAGACTGTCTCCTGAAGATTTAGTGTGATATTTTTTCTCACCCTCAGGAATCTGGCCACACTCCAGGGCCGCCTATCATGAGCAGTCTTGTTTGCTTGCAATTTGCAGAGTCGCAAGGGGTAAAGGACTGGCTTTGACTATTCAATCTGTCCTGTGGGGGCAGGGAGCTGCCAGAGGCAGGAGCTGTGGGGGCAGGGAGCTGCCCGAGGCAGGAGCTGTGGACGTTTCCCTTTTTAAGGATCCAGGGCATTCATATACTCCATTCAGGGTGTGTGTGTGTGTGTGTGTGTGTGTGTGTGTGTGTGTGTGTGTGTGTGTACTTTTTAGGGGGGGTTGCCGCTTGGTGTCAGCACCATCTTCTAGATGTCCTTTGCATTAATAGTACTCATGATGCTTGGAGGTGTGTCTCTCCCCCACTGAGGTTCAAAGAGAAAATCTAGCTGTCCCAGCTGCATGTCCCCAGCATTCGCGTCTAGGTCTGTGACCTCCAGGGCACAGGTGGGAGTACAGAAGGATGCAATTGTCCTGGGGCAAAAAGTCACATTTCTGGAGTGGGGTTCTAAGCCTTCTCCTTCCTTCTTGTCCTCCTACCTGAGCAGGGGAATCCGAGAAGCATTGACAATAGTGGCTGATACCAGAATGTGCTGCTTAGGGTCCTGGAGTTTGAGGGTTTGCTATTTCTAGGGAAGTAATCATTCCCATGGGCTCCGCATTCCCCAAAACCAAGAGCTGTGAATATGGTTCGGTCCCCACAGCCAGAGTTACCTTCCCAGTCATCTCAGCCTTGGCTCCTTGTGGCCACCGAAGAAGGTCGCAGGATACAGGAAGAAGAGGGAATAAGGCAGTATGGACTTTCAGAGTCTGAGAGTACTAGTCTCAAGTTTTGTTTTGCCATCTTCCAACTGCATGGCTTCAGGGAAACCATGGCACCTTTGCGCCTCAGTCTACCTACCTGTAAAGTGGAGCGAGGGCCCTGCCCTGTGGAAGGCAGACCATAGAAGAATGGAAGGGAGGGTGTGGCATGAAACCCAGCTCAGAGTAGGGGATGTCAGACAGCTTTCCTCTGAGGGACAAAAGTGTCCTCTGGAGACCGCTGGGCAAAGAGGGGTCCCACTCTCCCTTGAGCCAGCTGTCCAGGGCAACTGAAGGGGAAACACTTCTCTAGCACTGGTCCTCATTTGGAAAGGAAAGCGAAGATGGAGGGGGAAGGGGAGGGCCCAGATGCTCTGGGTCTGCAGAGCCTTTGCTATCACTAGAGGGGTGTCCAGAGCCCTCCTCTTCAGCTATGGGGGTGGGAAGAGCTTGCTGCGCTGGAGGCTCCCTGCCTGGCTGTCTGGAGTTGAGAGGCAGAGCCTGCTGAGGTTCCAGAGCCAAAGAAACAAAAACCTTCCAACTTCACAAGAGCAGAGAGACGCTTCTCCTGTTTGTTTTTAATCAAGCTCTCCATGCTGACACTTGGGCTCCATTCAACCATTTAAATAGTCCCACTAGCAAATAAACGCTTGGCCAAATATTTGCCCTTATGTGCTTTCAATAGTAAATACCAGCTATATTGCTCATCTCCTTATATCACCCCGACTGGGCCACCCCTGGCTGCTCTGAGGCTGAGTGGCCTTTTTAAAGATGGGTGGGAACTCCTTCCTGACCTCCCACCATGACAGCCCAGAGCAAAGACCTTCTTCCTCCCTAGTGACAAAGAATCTCCTCCCGCCCTGTAAGGGCAGACTAGCCCAAGGTCTCTTGTGGGAATTCTGTTGACATACAGCAGGTCCCTGGGTCTTGGAAATGTATTCCTGTCCTCTGTTCTTCTCAGCCTGGGCGCTTATCTCCCCTGTGTTCAACGGTTCTCCGTAGTTACCAGGACACTTTGGAGGGAAGGGCCAGAGCTCACAGCTGCCTCAGATCCCAGTGGACTTTAGGGATGGCTGGAGATAGGGGAGACTCAGAGAGGGACAGGGTGAAAAAAAGTGTCAGCTTTCAAGAGTACAAGGGGATCCCAGGGATCTTATGCTACACACAGCAGAAGGAGATCTATGTGCCGTCACACGCGTGCACACGTGATCAGTACCTCTTCCTACACAGCAGCACGGCAGTGGTTATCAGCCTTTGGCTGCAAGCATGAGATACTGATGAGTCACCTTTAAGATATGAAAGTTCGAAAGAACTGCAAGGTAGCTTATGCTCTCTGGCTTCCTGTCTCACTAGGTGACCCTTCCCTCTGTCCCCTATGCTCTAATTTCTTACTTCTGCCTCAAGGCCTGAACCAGAAACCAAATCAATGTACTTGACCCAATTTTGAACTTTCAGTCCTTAAAATGACAAACTAAATAAATCCATTTTCTACATGAAGTTAAAACACAACAGGGTATACTGGTAAGGGAAAAGGCTGGTGACCTGGGTTTGGAAAAGATAACGCCAGGCTAAAGTGTAGGGAGGTGAGGCCACTGAGTGGCTGCTCAGTGGCCTCACTCAGGTGAGGCGGAGTGGAAGAACACCTTACCAGCTTCAATCTTGGCTACTCTGTTCTTGCATGGAGTTCTAAGGGGGAGAGTTACCCTTGACAGAGTGAATTCGATTACTGTGACTGATTGTTTTGACTATAATCTCCCTGGATGGCTAGGAGGAGGCAGGGTCCCTCAGTGAACAGACTGGGGGGCTCGGTACTGATGTTTCTCTATGAGTCCCTGGCGCTGATAGAACATTACATTTGTAAGATGCTGGAAGGATTAGGTTCCTTCTGGATATAATAGTGTTTCTCAATTTGTGGGTCTTGACCCCTTTGAGGGGTCAAATGACCCTTTTATAGGGGCCACCTAAGACCATCAGAAAACACAGGTATTTGCATTATGATTCATAACAGTAGCAAAGTTACAGTCATGAAGAAACAACAAAAATAATAGTATGAGGAATGGTATTAAAGTGTCGCAGCATAGGAAGGTTGAGAACCACAGGCCTGTAAGCTGCTATAGCATCTTCCTCTCTTACCAGGGCCACGTGACTCCCTCACTCAGCTGCATCCTTCCTTGGCAGCCACCGAGAGGACCAACTGTCAATTGTTTCTAAGGAGAGCATGGACATATAACCAGGGTGCTACCAGCAAAAGTAAGTGGGATGGATGGATGCTGCATGCTGTACCCCAACATGCTCTAACATCTCTATCATCGCTAGAGCAACCAGGCTACTCTCCTGCTCCACCCCCCCACTTCCTTCTCATTCTAGCTACAATATGCTGCCCCCATTCCTTTCTTAGTAAAGGAATACAGACAACTGCATTTCTCTGTTCATGTGTCATAAATCTCCCCTTCAGAGACCAAGGGCCCTTGATAGTCCATATTTGCTGGGACTTTCGCTGGTCGCTAGACCAGTCATCACTGCATACATATCGGTCTGAAAAGCATACCCCAAAAGCATGTGCCAGCTATGCCAAGTACTTGTTCTCAAATGTGCCCTACTGTGTGCAAGTTTGTGTGGGACTTACTTCATAAGTGAGAATGCTTTCAAAGGAGGCTCTTGGTGGAAGTCTCTCTTCAAATAGTAATGAGGTCAAAGTATCAGAAAAGTCAAAGAATTTTTGTTGATCTTGCTTGTTGAGAGTTGGCATCTGGAATCTCTTAGGAAATCTTGAACCATTCTGCCATCTTCTGCTTGTAGTCTTAGTCTGGCTGAACGGTAGTATCGAGTGCTTCTACCAACCTGTAAGCCATGGGAAGTAAAGGCAGAACTGCTCGGAGATGACCATGCACGTTGATGGGGAAATGGAGTGGTGTATAAGACATTTTGATAAGAGTCTCAGGAAGGTTCAGGAAGGAAAAGACTCACTTCTGGTACAGTTAGTCTGTGCTAGGCAATCACTCTTGCATTGTTTCCCCGAGTCTTTCCAGTAAGCCTTTGAGGCAATCATATTTTGTAAATGACTTGCTTGCATCCTGGGCTTATTCATAGAGAATGGATATGAGCAAGCCTGGAGCTCAAGGTCAGAGTTTCTATCTCTGCTCCAGAAAATGTTCCAGCCCACTTATGACCTTTTACTTGACCTTTCATTATTGTGCATCTTTGCGTGTGTGTGTGTGTGTGTGTGTGTGTGTGTGTGTGTGTGTGTTATGTGTGTGTCGGGGTGGGGGTTAGTTTGGTTCAGTTCAAGCTTGTAGTACAATTACTTGATATGTCACCTCCGGAGGGCACAGGAGGTTGATTCACTGTGGCTGGTCTTTCTCTGTAACCCATGTACACACGTGCATGTAAGCACGGTCAACCAGGAGATGGACATGTACGTGACTGAAGTTCCCTGCCAGTTGTTGGAAGGGCATCAGAAGCAGACACACCTGTATGGCAAGCCGTCTTAACTACGTGACAGCTGTGCAATCTGGACAAGTCATTTGACCTTTTATTTCAGTTCTTGAGTGGCCGTGAACTGGGCAAGCACTCAGGCACATTGACCAGTCCAGTTCCTTACCTGCCCTGCAATCTTTACACATCTTTTCCTTCACTAATGGAATCCTGATGGTGTTCAGGTGGCAATGAGTCTTGTGGTATTACAGTCTCTTGATAATTAAGCATGGTTTCATAAGCCAGCTCTAGGAAGTCACTGGGTGAATGTTCTAGAACAGGGTTTTTACAAGTGTGGTAACAGTTGACATCCACACTTCTGTCTTTCCTTTTCTTTACCATTTAGGTGAAATGCCAGAAGACAGAGGCTCACTCTAGTGGCCATGAACTCAAGAGGCACATACTAGAAATAGAACAGCACAAAGAAACTTTGGTCCCGGCTGTATTTTGGGGGCTGAATGTCCCTAAAAGGCCCATGTGTTGTTGAAGGTTTAGTCTCCAGGGTGTCAAGAGTTTGTAGAACCTTTAAGGTGGAGCCTGATTCGAGGCCCTTAGATCATTGGGGGTGTGCCTTCCATGGGGATTGTGGGATACCAGCTTTTCCCTTTTTTTGTTTATTTGTTTGTTTGTTTGTTTCATTGCCAGGCTGTGAGCTGTAAGCTCTGTGACCCAGTGGCCTTCCTCGCCACAGGACCTGAAGCATGGGGCCAGCTGATCCTAAACTGGTACCTCCAAAACCAAGAGCCCAAACAACTCCTTCCTCTGACATCAGGCTTTTTGTTCTAGGGTTGGAAAACAGATTAGGTGAAATTATTTGTTGAAAACGTTCACAATGCCATCCCACAGTATCTGTAACTCTACTTGCGACTCTCTCAGTGGAAAAGACCACCTCCTAGGAGCAGCTATTTCACTGGGCAGTGGAAGGGCATTGGAAGTGACCTGTGATCTGCTTGGGAAGAAGTCTGGTGACAGAAGAAAGAGCAAATTCTATTGGACCAAGTCAGAACTGTCACGTGATTACGGTATTGCTACCCAGTATCGTGAAAACGCCAGATCTTTGCTTCCCTTAGTTCCTCCTCAGTGTGTGTCTTCAGAGGTAACCCGTGTGTTATGTTTTTCTCTGCATCAGCACTGGGACCAGGGTAAGGCAAACAAAACATCATGGGTGCAAGATTTAAAGACCCTTTACCCTTACGGTATGTAGTTCATAGCCGACACCTCCACGAACCTGAGATTGACAATCTCCTTCAAGTGTGTGCTCTCTGGGCACCTGGCTTTGCCTTACTCTAGATCTGACCATGCTCTAGGTATGTGTGTGTGTACTAATATGATTATCTTTCAAACTTGTATGTAGTTGCTTATAACTATGACTTTCAAAAAACACAATGATTCAGAACCATTTGTGTCAGCTCCTACAAAGCCATCTCAAATATCACTCCCCTGCCATGTGTGTGCATGTGGAGGCCAGGGACCAATATTGGATGCCTTCCTTTATCTCCAGTCATCTCTTTCCACTGTACTTTTTGAGACAGGCCTCTCTCTGAACCTGGAACTGACTGGCCAGTAAACTCTAGGGAATCTTCCTGCCTCTGCTTTCCCAGCAGGTGCTTGCTGCGGAGCCTGCCTTTTTAGACAGTTGCTAGGGAGGGGACCCAAGGAGACAATCTAGGACACATAATTACAGCTCAAGGGTAGAGTACTAGAAGAGACAGTGCTGGTAAAGGAGTGTGGTAGGTTTTGCGAGCCGTAATCAGAGCACCCTTCAAAAGTTCTGCCCCAATTCTTCTTCCCACTAGCAATGCACAGGGATAAAATAGTAGATAATTTTACACCAGAATGAGCCTCAGGATGTCTTTAAATAGCCAGCTTTCTCGGTACTTGTGATCTTCCCAAATTAGATGCACACGCTGCTCTGCTAGCAAGCTGTTGCTGCACAAGTGCAAGCATTCTGGCTGCAGCATGCGGGCTGCCTTTGGGTCAGCTCTTTCCTTGTTGCGTGGTGCAGCTGGGTGGCGCTTGCACTGGTTTTCTCTACAGGTCTGCAGGGAGCTAGTGTTGGACACTGGATCCAGGCCATCTGTAAGCTTATACCGTGGGTCAATATCTCATAATTGCTCCGTGTTCCCTCCAAAGACCGGAGCTGGGTCATGGGTGTTCCAGGACACAGGAACAGCTGCTTCTCCAGTATGATAGAGTTTGCCGGTGTTCTGGTTCTTTCTGTTTTCCTTTTGTGGTTTTAGGTCATGGAACCCAGGGCCGTGCACATGCTAGATAAATGCTCTACCATTGAGCTGTACTCCAGCCTTCAGTCTCTAAGCTTTTGAAGGAAGAGACTTGAGGGGGACAGTGGTAGTCTAGTAGGCAAGCAGGCAGGGTGCTGCCTTGGGGACCTCTTGAGCTCCTCCTCCTGAGATTTCCCTGTCAATACTGGATAGGTGTCAATTGATCTTCACCCTACATATCAGGAGCTGGCCAGCCCTGGCCCCTGGCTCAAACTTGCCTGCAGCCTCCTTTCATCACCATGCCTGTTTGTCTGCAAATGACCATGGTTGCTCTGCACCTGCAGAGTAGCTGTGGTAGAGTGTGAGCTTCCCAGGCTGAAATAGTTCTTGGCTGGGCCTATAGTAGACCAAGTGCACCGACTGTCTCTGCATTGCTTGAGATGTCTTTTAAGTTTATTTGCTCTTGTTTCCCTATCTTAGTTTGTCACATCTTGTCCAGATGAGTACAGTAGCCGCCAGCTGGTTCTGAAATGTGCATGTAAGAATGACAGGCTCTGGAAAACCTCTCCTTCTCTTACCGTCAGTGAAGGGGCCAACATGCTGTCCAAGTCTGGAGCTGTCAGCAGCCACCTGCCCACTCTTGTTTACCTATGCGCTTCAAATACCCAGTGCTCCAGTTGCTACAAACTTTGGAGTGTCTTGAATATGTCACTTAGCTCCTCCTAACCAGTCCCCTTTGTCCTTGCTACTCTCTGGGCCAGGGATCTTCCATTTGTAGCAAGACATATTCACATATCTTCATTAACAGGAACTTCCTTCCCTTTTGTACCTAGTAGCCACTTGGAAAAGGTCTCCATTGTGGCGTTTGCATAGCTCTGGTCCTATTAAATGCCTCTTTCCCCTTCTCCCCTACTGATTTGAGAACAGTGGGGAGCAGAAAGCTTGTCTTACCCACCTCAGCATCAACAGTGCCTGGTCCTCAAGAGCACTAGAGATGTTTGTTGGATGACAAGGCATCAATATTCATGAAACCCTTGGTTTATTTTTTTAATCTATCAATAGTTCCTCTCAATCTGCTCTGTAGTTTTGTATCATGGGCACTGTTAAACCCACACTTTGCAGATGTAGTAATTGAGGGTACAAAGAAGTTAAATCACCTGCCCAGGGTCTCAGAGATTGCCAAGATTTGAACTCAGCTTATGGTGGACCGCAAGAGCTAACTCCCATGTTAACAATGAGCTGATGGGTGTTTGAAAGAATGAATTCGTGAACAATGCCAGCGAGTCTATGAACTGAGGAGAGGAAAGGTAAATGCCGTGTGACCTTATGAAACCCATCAGTGGAGTTTATAAAAGAAAAACACAAAGATTCCAGCAGACCTGGCAGGGCTGGAGACTATGGGGGATCGGCAGGCCACAGAGTTCAGGGAGAGTTTAAAGTGAGTGGAAAATCAGACTGTCCCGGGAATTGCCGGGAATACTCGAAGAGGTGGCAGGTCCCAGTTAAACAAATAAGGCTCTACCCTGGAGTGAAAACGTCATCAGTCTCAACATTTATGGCATGCCTACTGTATACCCAGAGCTATGCTAGCTCACTGAATGAAAACTGTCTCCTCCTAAGCTCCTGATTCACAGAGGTTTTGCTGTGCATCTATTAAATGCCAAGACACTAAACTAGAAGCCAAGAGACCAAGTGGATAAAACTTTGGGGGTTGCCAGCATCACGGGAGGAGAGAGTAATTCTAGCAGTGCACTCAGTGTTATCACAGACAACTGTCGGGAACATGGACAGGACCTAACTCTGTCTAGAGATGGGGAGGAAGGCAATGAGTGACTTTGTTTTTTGGCTATATATATGTGTGGGTGGTGCATGTGTGTACATATATACATATGAGTGTTTTCATGTATGTATGTGGGTGAGTGCACAGATGTATGCATGTGCTTGTGTGTGTGTGTCAAGACCGGGGGTTGGTTTCACGTGTCTCCCTCCACCACTCTTTACATATGTACTGAGTCACCGAATCTGGAATCTGCTCGACAGATTGCTCTGGGGACCTCTGACCCTGCCTCCTGAGTCCTGGGATTACCGACAGCTCTGGTCCTCATGCTTTCCAGCCCTCTTCCTCAGAAGAGCCTTTAGTACCCTGCTAAGCTTCAGAAGGCCATGTGGTACCAAGGCTATCTGCTTTTCTACAGTGTGGAGATGCTGTAACAAGGAGTTGCTTCTATAAAACATTTTAAACATACTTAGTATGTTTATGTCTGGAGACATTTCTGTTCTTTACCCCTCAAATTAACTTTTACTTTTTATTTTATGTGTGCATATATGAATGGAGGTAAGTGTACTTGAGCATAGGTACCAGCCGAGGCCAAAAGTGTCAGATTCACTGGAAGTTGAGGTACTGGCAATTGTGAGCTGCTTGATGTGGGTGCTGGGAATTGAACTCAGGTCCTCTGGAAGAGCAGCAAGCGCTCTTAACTGCTGAGCTACTTCTCCAGCCATAACTCTTAACTTTTTTCTAATAAAATTTCCAGAAATTATTACTGGGGCTCAATCATGTTTGTCCATCTAATTTTACAACATCTCATGGAATAATGTTAAGAATTTTAAACCTAGCTCAGCTTGACAGCACAAGTTTATAAACCCCCTCACTCCCAGTCTGGAAGGGTATGGCAGGTTCAAGGTCTTCCTGGGTAATTTAGTGATACTCTATCTCAAAAAGAAAAAGTAAAAAGAGGGTTTGGTATGTAGCTCAGTGACAGAGCTTGCCTAATGTGTGCTAAGCCCTAGCTTCTATTTCACCTTAAAGAGAGAACTTCAGCTATAGCTTCATAAGGACAAGACTGTGAACCTGGAGGACAGTGTTTCGGGCCTTGGGGCAAGCCAGGCAAGCTGTGTAGCATGGTGTGAAGGAAAGCAAGTGGGATTTGGAGCCAGAGACTGACTCTTAGCCTGTTAGTTGTGTTACCCGGATAGCCTCTGCTTCTGCATCCACACAGTGAAGCTTGCATGCCAGACCCTCAAGGATCAGATGGGGAAGGCTTGTAATGTGCTTTGGGGAACCACAGGCTCTGGAGTATGGAGCTATGTCCTGCCAGGTAAATGGACATGGTCATTAACAAGGTCTGAATTTCGTCTGGGTGGGAAGTTTCACCTTGACTCAGGAGCACTTCATTGAAGGCGATTCATCCTCCATCCTTGAGGTTAGCGAATTTAATGACATCGATCCTCTGCTTCCTCAGTGGAGTAGCGTGGTAATCACCAAGTTTACTCTCTCCATGCTGCTGAGAAATGGGAGCCATAAGATAAATGTTTTAAGTGGACAAATCAGAGCTCAGGGGAGGTGAAATACATGGTGTGGACACCAGGTAGGGAGTGGGCTGCAGGTATAAACCCAAGATTGCTTCGTCTTGACACATGACATTGAGGCAAGTGGGCTCAGCAAGACCTAAGCAGGATCCCTTTTGCTTATATGCGGTGCTTGGGGCATCCTTAGAGCCAGGGTTTTGCAGGTCTATGGGAAGTGCCCTGGCTTTGAGCTGATGAAGGGCCGTGTGTGTGTGTGTGTGTGTGTGTGTGTGTGTGTGTGTGTGTGTGTGTGTACACAACAGCTGCTCAGCTGCTATCCAAAAGCTGGGAATTAAGGTGATGAGTCCTCTAGGGCCCTCTGGAGCTGGACACGGGCCAGGGTACAGGGGGCCTAGGGCTCCTGGGAGTCCGGCTCCCAAGCCATTCTCGGAAAGGCATTTGCAGCAAGGCCACTCCAGGTGCCAGGCCAGACCATCAATCCCTCACTCTTTGGGGCAGTGAGTTTATAAAGTAGCAATTAAATAAGAGCTCTGTAAGTGCTTCTGGGAACTGCCCTGAATGCATTTTCCAAACATAAATAACGGGGACCTCCACTCCGAGCAAAGCACATGGCGCGCCTGGAAGCAGCCTGAGAAGAAGGGAGCCCTGTTGTGCTAACGAGTTGGGCTACGTGCCCCTGGTGTGCACGCGTGTTCTGGGTAGGTGGCAGGTCCATTTGTCTTCCCGTCCTGCTGGGTGGTATGTTAGCTTGACTGGACAGGCTATGGTCAGGAGCCAGTGGCTGTAGCTCTCACTCCACCAGGAGAGCAGGCTGTCGTTTCAGGGACCGTGACAATGATGTTGAAACAACAGCACTGTCAGTATCTTTTTGCCTAGTGAGCACCTACTGGGTGCCACCTGCCCAGACACTGATGCTTATCAAGAGGCTTAGAAACTTGTCCAAAATGACAGAGCCGGTCAGACAGAGGACTCCCAGTGAGGATTCTTATTAGGTTCTTTCCACATGCCAGGTTCTAAGAGTTTTATATGAATAAGTTATGGTGTGTGTGTGTGTGTGTGTGTGTGTGTGTGTGTGTGTGTGTGTGTGTGTGTGTGTGTGTGTGTGTGTGTGTGTGTGTGTGTGCATTTGGAGGCCAGGGGACAACCTCAGGCGTCATTCTTCAGGGTCTCTCTAGGAATGAGAGACTCTATGGTTCAGTTAGTCTGGCTGGCCAATGAGCCCCAAAGATAATCTGCCCATCTCTGCTTCCCAGCACTGGGATTACAAGTACTCCATCATGCCCGGAGTTTTGTTTGTTTTTAGTCAAGGGAGCTGGGGATCTATCTCAAGTCCTTGGTTTTACAAGGTGAACACTCTACCCACTGAGATCTCTCCCCAGCCTTTTACTACACAATTTTGCAGGAGAGAATCTGAAACACGGAGAAGCCAAGTCTCACCCGGAGTCTCAGGGATTCAGCAGGTGGACCCAGGCAGTGGGCTGGACTGCCTCGCCCTTCCCCCATACCGTGACACCAATGTTGCATCACCGAGGCTTGGCTACTGTCAACTGTCTGACTCAGCAAGAACAGTGTGGTCCAGAGAACAGTGTCTGCCTGCATCGTCCCACCTGCCCTCCTCTCCCCAAACCTCCCCTCACCCATCACGTCTCAAGCCTTGGCTCAGTGCGGGTCCCTCCATGCTGGTTCTTCCGGTATGTCTGGGGCCAGATGCTTTCACACCTACTGCTGGTCCATCACCTGGATGCCCTTTCTCCTCCTGGGTGATAAGGACTGCTCACTCCTGGAAGTATATCCCTCCCAACCCCCAGGCTTCCACCCTTCCATCCTTATAGTCCTGCTGGGTTCAATGCCCATCTACTGTGAGCGCCTCTCCCAGAACATGTCCATTGAGTTTTATGACACTGCTGCATCTACTGGGATCCACAGCCCCTCTTTGTTACAAAGCACGTAGTAGTGGTTCAAAAGATATTGACAGTGAGGTGGAGCCATTTTCTCCCAAGGGTGGATGCATCAGATCATGCCAGGTGTTCAGCTTCGAAGAGTTTGGGCTTGTACATATCTGCTCTGCCCAGTGTACCTACAGTAAGTAACAGGACTGAGTGAACCGAACCTTGATCTTGGCTCTGCTGCTAGTCTGCTGTGTGACTTTGACCAAATCACACCCCTTTCCATCTGTATTCTCACCAGGAACAATTATATCTTGCAGGCAGTTTACTGGAGGAGATAAAGCACAGGGAGCAAAGACAATTAGCACATAATGGGAGGTTAATAAGTACTCCACTTCCTCTTCTTCCCTGTGAATTGGGCTTTCAGGTTAGTGGGGGATGGGGAAAAGGGTTGACACTATGAACCCCCCCTTAGAAATATGTACACATACAATGTAAACAAATAAACAAAGGAATAGGATGTTACTGCTGACAGCCCTTTGGGGTGTGTGTGTGTGTGTGTGTGTGTGTGTGTGTGTGTGCGCGTGTGCGCAGATGTGGGCACACTTTGTTATGTTCCCTCACTGCACTAAGGTGGGGGTCTCACTGCTTTCTGCAGAAAACTCGGCCACCACAAAGGTTCTCTGGAGCAGATGCTGGACATCAGCTCTCTCTTCTGAGCATTTTTACTGGAGGATGCCATTGTTAAAATCCTCATCAAGACCCTGGACCATGCTCACTCCCTCATTGGGAGTTAGAGATTTCCCTGTCCCAGACAGAGCTCCGTCCAAGTTGCCAGCGATTAAGAAACTCATATATTTTCACACTCATTAAAAGAAACATGATGTTCACTCTTCCAAGAAAAGCCATCCTTGTTTGTAGACTCTGTAATATATTGGGAACGCCTCTTAATTGGCTTCGAGGACTCTGTGTCAGAAGTCAGACCCAAGTTTGTTTATTGACACAAGGAAAAAAATAAAACGTCGTATAATTAGTTGAGTGACTGACTCTAAATTCAGTAACTCCCATTGGTATGTGGCCTTGTCAGGGTTTAAGATTCCATTTTGGGTTATGAAAGAGGCCGGGTCCAGGTAAGCCAGACGAGGACCACACTGCATCATAGCTATTGTACAAATGGGCTCAGTGTCCTGTTTGTGTTAAGATGGAAAACTTTTACATGTTTGATTTTTATGCAAGTCAATTAACTTGTTTTTTATAACTGTAAGGGCTTGCTTTGCAAATAAGATTACTTACCACTATAAATTATGGGAACATAGGAGCCTATTCAGACAAAATGTTACACGCCCCTAACCTGTGCACCAGGCTGCATGCTGGCCTTCTGCAGCAGGGGACAGTGAGGCGAATGGAACCAAAACTCCAAGAGGGGAAGGGGGAGGGAGGGAGTTATTTGGGTACATCTGAAGAGCCTTTCCCAGATGGGTGCAAGGGGGTGTGGAAGAGCTGAGGGGTAGGGGCCAGCGAGTGACCTAGAATACCTTCCTCGGGCTCATCCCACCCCAGGTCTCTCCCAGGTGGCACAGAGCTTGGCAAGACCTTTCCTTACAGGACAACACTGGAGTCTCCATTGAGGCTTTGGTCTTTCCCCGCCCCTTACTCTCACTCCCCAGTCAGTTGTTTCTTAGCAACAGTGCAGTAAACACATCTTTCTGAAATTTGACATTCGGGGCAGGGCTAAGGCTGTCATGGTGCCACTCTTCCTACAAGGATTGTCGTATTTCTATCTGAGCATCCCCTGGGTGACCCTTACCCCAACACAAAGAGAGTGGCTGAGGAGGAGGGCAGAAGACAGACGGAGAGGAGCACCTGGTACTCTAGTGGACCATACTCATTGGAGGTAGAGACCTGGAGGGGCTCACGCCCAGTTCTTGGGTGTCTGTGACTCCTTCCCTCTGCACCTGGCCATAGTGGAGAGGCCTGCAATTCTAGAAAATGACCCTGGGATTCTTTTCTCTCAGACCTTTTGTGAACTCAGACATGTTCCTTCCTACTCTGAGTCTGAGGTATTTTTCTCCTCTGTGATGTGACATGACCCCTAGGAATGTATTGTCACAGATCATGTTGTTGTTTTTCAGCCAGTGTCCAGAGACTTTGTGATCTGAGAGCTGAAGGATGATCACTGGCAGCCAGGAGTTCGAGGTCAGCTAGGTTGCCTGGCATCCCTAAGGTGCAGGTAAGCCAGCTTCTTTTCCTACAGAGAGTTATCTGGCCCGGCACACCAATCACAGTAAGTTCTAGGAACCTGCCTTGGGGGTTTGGGAGAACCTCTGGGGGCTGGTACATGTCAGGGATGGGTTTTGGTTTGTTAAAGAGTCGCAGGAAGTTTTTGGTAATGCAGGAGACATCTTCAATAGCAGCTACAGCGTCAATAATATCATCCCTCACAAATAAACAGGTACATGGCCAGCAAGATGGCTCAGAGGGTGAAGGTGCTTGGTGCTGAGCCTAATGGTGACCTGAGTTCAATCCCTGGGACCCACATGATGGAAAGAGAGAATTGGCTCCTGGAAATTTCTTTTTGTTCTCCACATGTGTGTTATAATATGTGTGTGCGCATGAGCACACACATACACACAATGTAAATTAATAAAACAGACAAACAATATATTTATTGCTGCTGACAGAACTTTTGGATGGTCGTGACACTGTTAGTGTCCCACAGTACCTTTGTGAGAAGAGCCATGGTGACAACAGTAATTACAATAATCCCAATAAGAACCAGGACTGTGAGTTTCTCTTCTGCTGATAAATGATGCTTAAAATATGAAGTGAATGGTCTAGAATCTGAGCAAAGTCTGGGACCCTGGGCCTCTTCACATGCATGGTTACGGAATCTGGGTACAGATTCTGTTACCATGAAACAGCTTATTTGAACCACAGTCAAAGCTGTGGTTGAAGTCAGGCCCAGTGGCACATCTTAGCTTCTCTGGAAGTTGAAACAGGAGGATTGCAAGTTCAGTGCTTGCTTGGGATCCAGAGTGAGATCCAATCCAGCTTGTGTAACTGAGTGAGACCCCTTTCTCAAAATAAAACATATAAAAGAGTTGGGGAGGGCTCAGTGATTGGCATTTGCCTAGCAAAGGGAAAAGAAACCACTGTAGGGCTGAGTCCCAGCCTTTGCAGACACCTTCCCCAGGGGAGGTCAACCTTCCAGAGACTATTGTGCTTCCCCACTTCACCTTGAGACTTTGTACTCACTCTCTGGGCTGCCGGTTGTAGCCTTTGTGTCTGTCACCTTTGTTGAATTATAGGCTCCTTGAGGGGAGGGGCCTTGTCTTTCCGCTTCCAGAAAGTGGGATAATGGCTCTGACCTCACCTGGAGGATTGTTCGTAAACACTGAGGGACCGTTGGAAGAACTAAGACTTACAGCCTTGCCTTTCTCTTTGTCTGATCAACATCACTTTGGGGTGCCAAGAGTCAGAAAAGGCAACCGTTGTTTGAAGAGTGCTAGAAGAGGTTTTGAACGTCGAGGATTTCATTTTGTGATATTCAAATGATTTCCATAACATGGCTTACGGAAAAGAAGATTGTGGGTGTCAAGGGCAATTGGTGTCTGGGAAGGTGGTTTTCATGAGTGCTAGAAACTAATGGTAAGGTTTCAACTTGAAAAGGATGTCTATGCTTGCTCCCGAGATTATCAAAGGATCATATGTCTCCAAAGAGATGAAACTTCAAGCTGCCACTTGGCAGACGCGGAACGCACTGAAATGTTAGCATTTGGTCCCAACACTTGGAAATAGCAAGATTCAAAACTGCCCTGGGTGTGCTCTTTCCATTATTGCTTAGGATGTGTCCATTGGACAGAGACCTCTGGAACGTTATCTGATGCCTTGGCCATAGCTTTCACCAAGTTTGAGTTGGACATTGTTGTGCAATGGGTTTCATTCTAGATGCTTTGGGGGAAGGGCATAGAGCCAAAAGCTTGGCTCTCAATTTCATCGCCAGGTTTGTGAACACACTTCATTCATTCATCCCTCCTATACTCACTTGCCCTTCTAAAGCTCCACCCTAGACACTTTTCAAGTATTCTCTACGCAAAAAGCTGTGTGATATCTGGCAAAATACCATCTATGAGTCTTGGTTTTCTCTTCTATAAACAAATGATAAATCTTGTTTGTGGGGTTAAGTGTCTAGTTTCAGGCATGTGGTAGTATTCAAGAAATGATGGTTGATGGTTGTTATTGGGTTCTGATGAACTTTGGGTCTCACAGTAGCAGCCAAGGTGCAAAAGGTTTAAATACATTGATTCGGGGCTGAAAATGTAGCTCAGCTGACAGAGTATTTGCCGGAGCATAGATGATACCCTGATTTGATTGCCCACGTTGAAATGAAACTGGACAGGGGTGGCAGATCCATGTGATCCCAGAACTGGGGAGGTGGAGGCCAGAGGATCAGTGGTTTAACACCATTAACTACACAGTGAGTTCAAAGCCAGCCTGGGATACATGAGACCCTGTTGGTTCAACAACAATAGAAATAAATATTACCTTTGTCCCCATGCCTATCAAAGACTCAAAATATCTGATACTAATGACCTTGGAGAGCTCCCCAGAGGAGGTGAGACAAGAGTCTAAAGAAAAAAGGACCTTAGATCTCAGCTGGAAGCACAACTATGTTCTACCCCTGGCACCAATGATGCCTCCTCCTCTCTCTCTCCTTCCCTTTGAGATAGGGTCTTACTATGTAGCTTTGGCTAGTCCGATAACTTCTATGTAGCCTAGGTTGGCTCCATCTTGCTGTAATTCTCTTGCTTGATCCTCTTGGGTGCTGAGATTATAAGCATGTGCTATCATGCCTGGTTTAATTCTTGTAACTTTTGAGTTGGAGGAATTAGAACTGAGTGAGGCAAAGAGCCTTATAAAGCATGAACAAACACTATAGATGCTTCCTTCTCACAAGCAAAGGAACCAAGGAGCATGAAGATCCTTAAGTCTCCCCTAGTAACACTCCAGGAGTCAGTAAGTGAGTGGGACACAGGTGTCTTGGCTCTAGAGGTTGGGATTATAATCTCCAGACTCAATGGGATAAGATACCAGAGTGGAAAGAATATGGAATTTGGAGTTATACCAACCTAGCTTCTAATCCTTGCTCCAGCCCAGACTGTCTTGTGAATCTGCAAAAGACACTTAACCTCTTTAGCTCTGGTTTCCCTTATCTCTAACCGGAAATGATGGAGATACCCTCCCTGTAGGACACTTGGGAGAGTGAGAAATAGGGAGTGTGCTTCCTTTGATAGTGTTAAGTTTACCTTGGGTCATCTTAGACTTGTGAATGTCACAAGAACTTCTGCAAACACGGCAGAACACTCCATGAAGAACACAGATGAGAAAGTAGGGAAGGGTAAGGGAATGTTCCCAAGACTCCTCCATGTATCCAATAATTAGTCTACTATTAGTCAAATGTAAGTGCAAACATCTGCTGTATTTATGTGAACTGGTGTTTATCTAACTAATACCAGTTGGGCAGCACCATGCTGGTGGGGAGATGAGTTCCAACTCCATTCTTTTTTTGGATAAGAAATTGCTCAGGGAAACTATGTAACTTTGTAAACAGTTCTAGGGCTGATGACGAGCATCGTTGCAACTCAAAGACGGTATAAATCCTTCCAGACACACCCATGGGAAAGGTTTGTCTCTGAGATGTTGAAAGGTGAAGCCAAGGAAGACTCCAGTTCTACTCTTCTGTTCCCTTTTACCCCCACCGAATGGATTAGGCCTTTAAATCAGTTGGCTTCTAAAATTTAAGCTAGCATTGGCTGAGGCAGGAAGAAAAAAGCATTCACAGTATCAGGGCCAGAAAATGCACTTCTTCGATTAAACCTGGGCAATGAGCTCATTTCGGGTAGGATTTTTCTTCCTGTGGGACAGACACCCACCTTGCCAATATAGACTAATCCTGTCTTCTGTTCAGAGTGGTTGAGATGGCTTAAATAGTGGTTTAGGTGGTCAAATAATGAGACTTGGGGTTACAAGATAATCCATGGAAAGCACTTCTGACATGGAAAGAGTGGTCTTAGAGTTCATGAGAAGGGTGCATATGGTCCCATGATACCTGTAGTCACAGGTCTACATGGGCCTGCAAAAGAGTAAATGGGCCCAGAGAGAAGGAACTTACATATTGTTGTTTTTTTCCCCTGCTAGTCAATCATTTTGCTTCATCATCTTTATCTAGAAAATGAGATGAGGGTAATGATGTCTCCTTTTTTTGTTTTTTGTTTTTTGTTTTTCGAGACAGGGTTTCCCTATGGCTTTGGAGGCTGTCCTGGAACTCGCTCGGTAGACCAGGCTGGTCTCGAACTCACAGTGATCCGCCTGCCTCTGCCTCCCGAGTGCTGGGATTACAGGCGTGCGCCACCAACGCCCGGCTTTTTTTTTTTTTTTTTTTTTTTACTCTTGCTGTACGTAACTGGTTGAGTTACGTATGAATGATTCAACTGAATTTTGTACACTCTGATATTCTTTTCAAAAGGAAAAGTCATGGGGAATAAAAAGAAAAATAAGGAGGGAAGACAGTTCTCTGTGACTACATCACAGACCAAAGAATAGAATTGCTGAACCCAACAGAGTCAAACAATGTGGTCATTAAGAACGTACAATGTGCCCTGCCAGGTTGCACCATATGATCACAATGGCAATAATAAAAAACACCTACTGTGATGTTTACAACACACTCCCACATGCTTTTTATATAGTCACTTTTAATCTTTGAAATGATAATATAATCACATTATTTTTCTCCCTTCCCCTTCCTTCCTTCAAATCCTTTTATGTATACCCTTTTGCTCTCTCTCAAATTTGTGGATTCTTTTTTTAATTGTTGTCACATGTGTATGTGTGTGTGTGCATACATATACATATATAACAAACAATATTTCTAAATGCATAAATACAACACAAGCTTTCCACTTTCCATATTAGTGTGTGGTTGCTAAGATCTTGGTTAGACAACCATGCTGATAATAATTTATGGATGCAGCCTTTCTGATATTTCTAGGACACACAATCTCACATCACATTCCCTATTCCTCGGGCCCTTACAGTCTTTCTGCCCCTTTTTCCTCAGTGATCCTGAGCTTTAGGCATAAGACTTGTGCTATAGATGTGCCACTGGGAACTATAGATGTACCAGTGGGAACTGGCCATCACATGATTTCTTGTTCTTTATCTTTTGGTCAGTTCTGGTTTTTCTGTAATGGTCTCTATTGCAAAGAGTTTCTCTGAGGATGGTGAGAAGTACACTTACCTGGGGGTTTAAGGATTCATATTTAGAATGTAGTTAGAAATTTAGTAAAGTGATGGTTGTAGATTCTCCTTCAAGATACATAACTTCACTAGCCCCTGGGTGGTTGGCTAGGCTTCAATACTAGGAATGGTTTCCTTCTTGTTGAGCAGGGCTTAAGTCCAATTAAAGATCTGTGGTAACCATCATAGTATGTGTGCCTCTGTTGTACCCTCAGGGTTTTGGTGTCATGCTGATTGTTGTGGTTCATAGCTGGATAGAACTATTGTTTGCTTCCCTCCCTTGGAAGCTTGTATTGTGTCTTCTGGTACTGCGAAAGCTAGTCCTCAGCGAGGAGGCTTTTTAGGTCAGATCCAGCTCAGAGTCTCTGTGTTGCATGTCCTAAATGCATGGAGTCTTCAGCAATAGGGACTTATCCTCACCCCCGGGAGGCAGCCAAGGGAAGTAGTCACAGCCTATAATATTTGTGGTGTCTCTTGGATTTCTCAAAAGGGAGTTTCTCCAAAATGGAAGGGAGTTTCTCGTGGGTTTTTGTTCATTCGTTTGTTTTTGAAAGTCTATGGCTTTTGGGGTAGGAGGCATTATCATCCCAGATGGGAAAATTTCATTTAAACTGTATACTACATGCAGCTCTTAATTTTCAGTTCCCCATCCTATCTCTTGTTTTCTTAATTTTGCTCATGTGACGATAGCCTGGAATATCTTGTCCCTTCTTTGCCAGACTAACTATTCACCCTTCAACATCAATTAACCTATCCATGTATGCATGCATCTATCTATCTATCTATCTATCTATCTATCTATCTATCTATCTATCTGTCTACTATCGTCTATCTATTTACCTACCTACCTTTATCATTCTTAATGAAATAATTACTGATCCACTCCATTGCCAACCTGCACAAAGAGTCCTCTTGAATGTCTGCTGACCCCACAGCTCATGTTGCAGTGGCCTGCTATTTATGTGTATCTTCACATGCCATCCTTTTTCCTTGAGAGCTGGAGTTGGCTCTTTTTCACTTTTGGGTTCCCAGGGTTAGACACAGGGAAGGTGCTCAGTGGATAATTCTGTATGAACAAATGAATTAGTTAATGAATTTTACTTCCATAAAAATTATTTGAAAAAAATAGCTAGTACTAGAAGGCACCGGAGAATAGTCCCAGACACTCTCAATCTCAAAAGAGGAGCCAAGGTCAAAAATTAAATGACAATACTGAAAGAACCTTGCCTATTAGAGGCAAAACTGGATGTAGCCCTTTGATTGGTCCATAGATGTTATTTCTGCCCAAATATGAGGTCTTCAGGAAGCCTCAGGCTGATGAATATGCACATAGATTTGTATCAGGGTGGGAATATGTTGAAGTTAATCAATGTTATTAACAGAGAGAACACAGATTTTTCTTGATGAGATTCCCCTCCATTTACCACCCACAACAATCAGAAAACTCTTGAGAAGCTCCCTTGTTTATTTCTACCTTGTCTCCAATCCTCCCATTATTGGAGGGATCCTGTACCATATTGTCTTCCCTGCCAGCCACCTGGGCCCTGCCAAGCTGTCTGAACCCTCAAATAACACACAAGACACTATATTAACAATGAAGCTGTTGACCGTTTGCTTGGTTTCTTATCGGCTAACTCTGATTTGATTATTAACCCATAATTACTAATGTATATTTTATAAGAACTTATCTTTTTGAGGCTGCACTCCTGAGGGCTCGTTGCCTGGAAGATCACATGGTCCCTCACTACAATTCCCAGAATCCTCCTAGACTCCTAGTCCCACCTATCTTGCTTCCCTATTGGCCAACAGTGCTTTATTCAAACCAATCAGACACATATCCTCCAATCTTAATACCATACCTTGAAGAATTTCATGAATTCCAATATATCCCTCATATGACTTACAGAGCTTCCCATGGATTCACATCTATCTTCCAATGCTTTATACATCAAGGCCCTCTACATGAACACCCTAATGATTCCCAGTGGTCTCAGGCCAAAACACCCTCCATTGTATGCCATTAACTCATACTACAGTTTTTATTTTCTTATCATTCCCAGGCTCATGATCTTTGTTACAGTAGCCTTGAATCACATGGCATTATCAGTCCATATCAAGCTATTTCAGGTCTCTCAATCTGTAGCCATGTCATTCCCCATACAAGGCAATACTTAGTCTCTTTTTCTTGCTAAGTCTGGACTAATTGTTATTCTTCCTTCCCATTGGTAAAGCTCTTGAGATGGACCAAGAGCTCACAAAGACATAATGTGCATGCTTACAGATGCAATACGGGTCTTAGTTGATACTTAGTAGTTGGAAGTTGAATTAGACTACTAGGAGTTGAGATGGGAGTTTTAATTCTATCCTCTTGTTAACTCTGTGGTTTACACTCAATACTTTCCAATTTTAGATGTCAATGTTAGTATTTTCTGCTCTTATTTGGGAGAGAGTGAAGAAGCATGCTATATAATTTCAAATGACAATTTTTGTATCAACTTCCCTAGAACAATTTTAGTCCCTCGTAACTTGGTATAGTATGTGACCTGATAACTAACTGATTTTATTATAAGGATAATTTTGGGTGACTTGGAAACTTTTAAATACTTTTAAATGAGGTAGTTGACCTTGACTATAAAGATGGGGTGTGTGAAGAGACTGAAACCATGTTATCTTTTAGTTGTTGCTATAAATATCAAATGCAGAGATGCTAGAAAGTGGAGTTAAAGCAATAGTGTTTGTACATTGTGTGTATGTGTGTATGTATGTGTCTATTTGTATGCTAATGCATGCGAGTTAGGGAAATGGGGAAGACCTAGCATTTTAACAATCAGAAGGACACTGTCAACGGTGGATGAATATTTCCATACATGGTCTTCAATGGCTGCCACTACATGAAGGGACTTGATTAGAATAAGCCCCAAAGCCTGGCCCTGTCTCATTATTTATTGTTTGTTTTCTCAGTGATCCCCAGGTGACAGGAAGTCTACTGATTTACTATCCATATGTCCCTGACATTACATCAGGCTCTTTCATTTCTTACCTGTCTTTGCTGATGTGATAACCCTGTGGAGGAGACAGCATAACCCCTATTGCATGGATGAGAGGGCAATGAGGTTCCTGACTGTGAAACTAGAATACCCAGGAGAATCTGACATCTGCCCTCTTCTCACTATGCTCCATTCGGTCTGTGCCTCAGTGTCTTCACTTGCAGAGAGTAGCACCCCTTCCTTGCCTTATGAGGAGTGAATTGAAGTATGCTTGGTGGTTCATGCATGGTACCTGCCAAGCTAATGACAGTTCTTTTATTGAGTTTGCCTGTGAACATAGCTAGGAAAGCAAGAATTTTAAATGTATGGACAGTATGCACCTCCTGCCTTGGCCTAAGGGCTTGGTAGATGACAAGATAGCATGGCATGAGTCCTACTATTGTCAGGATGGAAGGACTCATGAAGATTATGGCTGTTGTCCAAATTAACTGCCTCTCTCATTCAAAACCTGGGCTCATTGTGCCTACTGTGTTGACCTGATTTAGATGTGGTGCTGATCTCTTAGCCATAGGAAGGCCACATCTCAAAGTGTCTAAGTAAGCAATGACAGCAAGCCCTGGAGAGCCAGCTTACAGTCTGTCCTGACAAGGAGGCAGCTGAGCCTGTTGGCATGAAGGAGATTGGGTTGTACAATACTATAGATGACTTTCATGTCTCTCTTGGGGTGCCTAACACCAAAGAAGGATCTCTCTGGCATTCGTAGGATAGTGAGGTTTTATGGGCACCCTATTTGAAGAAATGTTGCACTAATGGACAAAAGAGATAATTATACCAAACCATTTATTTACTGTACGTATTATGTGTTCATATGTGTATGATACAAGTGTCCTTACACATGTGGATACACGTATGTGTAGGCCAGATGCCAACTCCAGATCCTATTCTTCAGGATACCACCTTGTTATTTGGAGACAAGGTCTCCCACTAGGACCTGGAACTTGATTATTCAGCTAGGTTGGCTGGTCAGTGAGTTTCAGGAACCCTTCTTTCTCTGCTTCTACAGTTCTTATGTTACAAACAAGCATCACTACACTCTGCCTTTTCACATGGCTGCTGAGGACCGAACTTAGGTCTTTGTGTTTGCACAGCAAGCACTTTACCAAGTAACTTATCTCCTCTTCCCCATCTCAAACTTTTTTAAAAGTGATTTTAGGGAGGCATGGTGACACATGTCTGCCATCCAGAAGTTGGACAGGTGGACAAAGCAGGAGGCTCATGAGTTCAAGGTTAGCCTGGGCTGCATAGCAAGACTCTACGTCATATTATACCCCTTCCGACAAAACAACAAAAATAAGCAATTTTACTGTTGGGATTAAAGTAATCCTGAATGCCACTGGAACCTGGCTCCAGCTTTCATGCCAGTCAGTTTGTTTCTACCCTTGTCTAGATCTTGGGTTCTTCACCTCCGATGAAATCAGTGACTGGAACAAATGACTCTAATGACTTTCAACTCCTCTGTGAGTTTTCTTCTTATAAGTATGTGTAATTTCTGATGGTTGTGCTTTTCATGGGACCTGCTCCTCTTAAGGGTATCTCCCGGAAGAGCCTCCCTGTGTGATGACCACAGGCCTTCTGAGAGATGCTCCAATGCTCTCTGGGTTACAGTTCTCGCTTCCTGCATCTGGGTGGGGACAGCTTGAGTGCTCTTCAGAGAAGCACACATTATTAATAACAGATTTGTGTTTACTCAGGGCTTTAGAGCTTAGGTTGTCATTAATATTATCAGTCACACAGCTGGGGTGAGGTAGAACAAAGCTAGTCCCGACTTCAAAGACTATGTATTTAGCAGCTCCATGGTACCTGTGTCTTCAAAAGGTCTCCTTAGGTTGAAATTGGGATTAACCAATGTTCATTAAACAACCCAAGGAATGGTATTTGGGTTTGATGTAAGGAGAAAAAACACAGCTCCCTTTCATAGTTAGTCACTCAATTGCTCTTTCATCATGTGTTTATTGAATGCCTACTATATGTTAAACATGAGTCTGGATATATGGTTGGAAACTGGAACCAAACATAGCAGATACTCTCAAAGGACTTTGAGACACAGCCTGTTGATGCCAACCTGACTGGGTTAAAAGATACCTTGGATGGGTAAAACACCTCCGTGTGTGTGTGTGTGTGTGTGTGTGTGTGTGTGTGTGTGTGTGTGTGTGCTTCCAGAGAGGACTGACATGTAGGACTGTGACAGACATGTTTTCTATTTCCTCTGTTTCTCTAGAGAACTCTAATACAAGGATGCACATTTCTTTGGTATAATTTGGTAAATACTGGTGGATGCAGTATGCAACAATGGACTGACTGAACATTGGTTTCAAATACTGATTTTGAGCCTTGATCTTGCTAATACTTAGAAGTCCTTGGATATGTTACCCAATTGCTGTGAACTATCCCACAGTGATAGGAATAACATGCAGGATCCCCGATGAAGTTTAAATAGTAGGATGCAAATAAAGTAACTGGACAGTATTTAGCACAGACAGGCAATTGATACATATCATTATCGTTATCACCATTACCAGTCATCAGCACAGATGTCTAACTATTTTTTTATTTGTTTGTTTGTTTGAAACAGGGTCTCACTTTGTAGTCTGAGTTACAAAAGAATGAAGTCAATTTAATTCCAGCCTGACCAACAGCTGAGGAGATACTGTGTGAAATTGACCTTTAAAGATCTTCCTTGGCTTAGGTTGTTAGGGTTAGGACTGGGCAATGGGCAATGGGCAATACAGGAAAGCAAATTGTGTAGGTAAAACTCATAACTATAAAAGGGTTGGCAATTTGGGTAGCTGTTGATGAGGTCAGGTAGAGTAGAAAATGATGATGAATTGTAGTGGAGGTGGATTAGGGCTGTGAATCGCAAGAGACTTTTGGTGCCATGCTAAGACAACCAGTGATAGTTTTATAGTAAAGTGTGTGTGTGGCTGAGTCCTGTAAGTTTGTTTGTAGGGTATGCTGGGAAGTAGCAATCCCATTGGCAATGTTGGAGGTAAAGAACCAGGCTATCAGGCCATGGTAAAGGTGAAGGCCAGAGATGACAAAGGTGGTAGTCACATAGTAGGATGGGGTGAACAAATAAATTGAAGGGAGACTCACTTTGTGAAGGAATGGTGCTAATGGGGGTAGACCAGATATACATATTTGGACAGTTTGCATGTGTTCTTGGCAGTGCCATTAACCAAGAAAGAGAAAAAATCTAAAACTAGTCAGATTAGAAGGTTTAGGAAGAGAGTTAGAACCAGATGTGGAGGTGCATGCCTGGACCCAACACTCAGGAGACTGAAGCAGGAGGATCACCATGAATTTGAGGCTCTAAGTCCGTAGGGAGTTCAAGGTCAGTTCAGGCTACAATGTGAGACCCTTTCTCAAGAAACAAACAAATAAACAAACAAACACACCGTGGCTAGATTTCCACTTTGGACTTGTAGTTGATGTGAAGTTCTCAAGGCAGTTGATTTTGCAGTGTGAAACTCAAAAGTGATATCCAGCCTGAGGCAGAGATTTGGGTATTAGGCATCCCGGGGTGACAGTTGCCTCTATGGGGGACTCAGAACTTTGAGGAGTATCTATCTCCAGCCAGCTAGAAGGGGAACCAGCACTGGGCATGCCCAAATCTGCCTCTGGGCTCCAGCATCCAGCACATGCTCATCTACAGTATTTGCTTTTCTAGAGAAGGACAACAACAGAGTACCAGGCCCTTGGATAGCCAGTCATGAAATGTGGCATTTCAGGGGGTTGTCCAACCTAGAAAGTGTGAGACACGCAGGTCCACACATCAGTTACCAGCAGCCCCCAGTCCCTGCTGAAGTACCTCCACAGCTTGTGTTATTGTAACAAATACTAAAGATCATCAATTTAGAAAGAAAAATTAGTTACTCTGGCTCACAATTTTGGAGGATTCCATTGCTTTGGGTCCATGGTGAAGCAGAACATCATATCGGGGAGTCTACAAGGGGCAAAGCCACTCACCTCATACCCTAGGTATGAGAAAGAAGGGTGCCAGAGTCCCACGATTCCCTTGACCTTAAGACTTCCCAATAGGCTCTGTCTGGTAGAGCATCTCCTTCCAGGAAAAACCTTCAGCATATGGCCTTTAGGGGTCATTTAAGATCTTAGACGTAGTGGTTGGACATAGATTGGGTCATTTTCCCTCTCTGGGCCCCATTTTCCCCCTCTTTTTTGTAGGGGTTGTAAGTAGGCATGACATTTAGGGCTCTCTGTGGGTGACATTGCATGGTGACTGTTGGGGACCTTGTCCACGCATGGCTGTGAGTCTGTCATAATTAGATCTTGGTAGTCACTTCTAGGAGAGCCCACTAACACCATTTCTGGTCAAGGGCCAATAAGCAGAACGGGGGGGAATTTCTAAAATGAAAACTAAGCAGGACTGGTTGCTTGGACTGAATTTGTTCCTTGTTCATGTGAAAAAAAATTCTTGGTTTTTCAGTTCCTTGCATCCTGACTGAACCTTTTCCTTTCTCTGAGCTTTGTCTCTTGTCATTGATTTCCTACCTTCAATCACCTTTTAGCTTATAATTTTTACATTTTTGAGGCAGGGTCTCATGTAGCACAGGCTGGCCTTAATTTCCTATGGAGTTTAGGATGGCCGTAGGGTTCAGACACTCTGGCTTCCTCTACCTCCTGAGGGATGGGATTACAGATGTACCACTATGCCTGGTTTTTATTCATTTCTGGGGATCAAACTCAGAGTTTTGTGCATGGTAGACAAGCCTTGGACCAATTTAGCAACATTCCTGACCTCGGATTATAATTTAAAATCACCATCACCACCAACAAAGAAACAATGGTAAAAACTGGCATTAAACCCAAAGTCTTTGTGTCAGCCAAAGAAAGGAAGAATCTACTGGGTGTGGCCTCTCACAGTAGATGTTGGGTAAAGAATATACATAAATACATACATACATGCATACATACATGTTGGGGAGGTCCTGTGCGTTCGTCAATAAAGCACTGTCTGGCCAATAGGGAATCTAGATAGGAGGGACTAGGAGTCCAGGAGGACTCTGGGTAGGAGAAACACAAAGAGAGTCGAGATGCAACCGCCATGGGGTAGGAAGCCCGGAAACTTCTCTGGTAAGAGACATACTTAGACTAACAATTACTTAAGTCAGAGCTAGCCAGTAAGAAACAAACAAAGGCCAACAGCTTTATAATTAATATAGTCTCTTGTGTGTTTATTTGGGACTGATGCGGCTCTAGAACCAGGTGGGCGGGAAGGCTTCTCTCAAGGAAAAAGCTTCTCTTTACACATACATAGTAGGTTACTAACTGTGGAAGTGGGACACTCAGCTTCTGTCCTGATCAAGAGAGGTATAATGTAGCCCTGGAGTTAGGGAGAGGCTGCAAATATGCAATCCATTGGAACATCCCACCACTTTTGGGGAACCAGTGTACTTTCACCAAGGTCCACAGCTAAAAGCCAGCCATGGGTCCCAGGTCCAACTTTTCCAGACCAAGTGACTTTCTAGTGCCAGTCCCCTGTAAAATGATTATTGAATTCTGGCCATGAGCTGTCATGTGGATTTGAAGAAGATAATAGATATGAACACAGTTTGTAAATGGTAAAGCAATAGGCATGAGTTAGTCATTGCTTAATTTTATTATTCCCTGGGCATGAAAGATTAGGTTTTAGCTGTGTGGCAGATAAGGTAATCTCTCCCAATTTTTTTTTTTTTAGGATTTCAGATGTGGGGAAAAGGAATTCTTCCGCTCACCCCTGCAAATTGTGTCTGAATTCTCTCCATAAATCACTCAGTGCTTTGAACTTCTGATGGGGCGTGAGCTCCAGGCAGGGATCTCCCATTGACCAGGAGGCCCATCATTTTCTGGAAGGGTTATCAGGCTGTGGCTATTCTTCCCTGCCTACTCTGTCAGACAGGTCTTTCAGATTCAGTAACCCAGGAGTCATGGTTATCTCCAGTACTGATAGGGTCACCTTAGGGTCATCTACTCCCTGCCCTGTGTTACACATTTCAGTATGTTCTTCAATTTGCTTTGGATAACTATTTAACAGGAGCTGAGCTCTGAGCTCCTGGTATGCTCAGAGGCCCAGCTGGAATCTGGCTTAGACCAGGAAAGGGGTCTAATAATATTTATTTCTTCATTTTTTCAGTGTATTTAGTCCTCTGAATATAGAATGAATGTCTCTAAGGGCTTCAAACTTCATTAGTGACCAGGGATATCAAGATGAATAAAACATAATTAAATTATAAATACAGCTGCGTGCTACTTGGAAATGTTTTAGTTCACAATAGACCGCATATATGGCAATGGTCCTATATGATTATGATGCAGGGTAAATGTTTCTATCTCCCAGTGATATCATAGTCATGGCTAAGGCTAAGCATCCCTCATGTGTTTTAGGGATGCTGATGTAAGCACATATAGTATGCTGCTAGCCAAGCATGCAAACAGAGACAATATGTGATGCTAGCTAATGGGCATAAATAACTCCATGCCTGGTTTATGTATTTGCTATGCTAATTCCTCAATCAATATTTTAGAGTGTACTACAAGTATTTAAAAAGTTGGGAGTGCGGAGATGGTTGAGCAATTAAGAGTGCTTGTTCTGCTTTTGCAGAGGACCTGAGTTCAGTTCCCAGCACCCACCTCAGGTCCCTTACACTGCCTGTGACTCCAGCTCTGAGGAGATTTGAAGCTCTTGCCGGCCTCTGCAACACACACACACACACACACACACACACACACACACACACACACACACACACTGCAACAGACTCATCCATCTCATGTATATTATTTCCCTCGACAGTATCAAGAGACTATGTGGAGTGACTGACCTAACAGGTGTGTCCAACACGCAGCCTGTGGGCCACATGTGTTCCAGGATAGCTGTCAGTGAAGCTCAACACAAAATCACAAATTTATTTAAAGCCTTATAAGAATATTTTGTAAGTCAATCATGTCCCTCCACCTCCTCTCTACTTCTTCTTCCTCCTCCTCCTCCTCCTCCTTCTTCCAGCATCTCAGGCTGGCTTCAGCCTTTGTTTGTAGCCAAGGATGACCTTGAATGTTTTCAAGGATTTATTTAGTTTTATTTTTTGTGTGTGAGTGTTTTGTCTGCACGTGTGTCTATGCACCACGCACATGCAGTGCCTATGGAAGCCTGCTTGAGGGTGTTGGATCTCCTGGAACCCTAGTTATGGACTGTTGTTAGTCACCATGGGGGTGCTGGGAATGGAACCCTGGTCCTCTGCAAAGGTAACACCTAGTCTTAACTTCTGAGCCATCTTTTCTGCTTCCAACCTTAAACTTTTGATCCTCCTACCTCTACCTCCCAAGTGCTGGAATTACAGGAATGTACCACTATGCCTGGTTTCTGGGACTCCGTACTTCTCACATGCCAGGCAAACACTCTGCTAACTGAGATACACCTCTGGCGCCTCCCAGCCCGACAACTTTTTTTTTTGACTGTATAGCTCTTGAGTATAAATTTTGCATACAGCAACTTTGTGTCACAATGCCAAAAGATTATGTACACAGCTGAACCTGAATTTGTGTAAGTACGTTCTATGATGGTCACACAATAGGGAAAAAAATCACATAACAAGGCAGTTCTCATGATGTGTTCCATTTAAACGATATATGACAGTACCCACTACAGAGTCTAGTGTGTCCTATGAAGAAAAAGCAGACAGTTGAGACAGCATGGAGTAGAGGGGACCTGATCTGCACCATCCTCAAGAATGAGGTCTGAAGGACAGTGGCAATTAGGGAAGTGGCATTTACTGGTGGCAGAGGAAGGCATCCCAGAAAAGGGCTATGGCATGTGCAAAGGCCCGGGAAGCTGTGGGACACGGAGCCTCCTGTATAGATTGAACCCAGGGAGGAGAGGGCTCAGTCTGGGAAGAATTCTGCCCTTTATCCTGCAGCAGTGAGAAGCCTTTGAGAGGTTTCAAGCAGGGGAGTGACAAGACCACATGTGTGTCTTAAGGTCACTCAGGCTCTAGCGTGGAGAATGGATTGGAGCTGGGGTGACTACGGAAGGAGAGAGCAGCTAGAATTATAAGCTCAGGGAGCTCGGAGCCCCCTGCCTCTCCAGCAGCCAGCTCAGAGCCTGTGCACCACTGGACTCCGGCCTCCGCCGCCCTCAATTGGCAGCTGGATCTTGGGAGTCTCTTAAGGCTTCCTGTTGCCATAGGTTTTGAAATTTGTAAAATGGGAAAGACTGTTTCCCTTGCCTGACTAATCTTGTTTCCTCCGCTGGGTTGGGAGTCCTTTGCAGCCTTGGCTGGAAGCAGAGGTCAAAGGCAGTGACTATGGGCCTTTGGTACAAGCAGGAGTCCATTCCCACTGTCTTCCTAATTCACCTTGCACGGGTTTGCTAGTGTCTGCAGATGTAGGCTTGGCTTCCGTACCTTGGCTACAGGGCATAGCAGGAGCTAGATGTTCCAGAGCAGAGGACACAAGTTCAGCTGCTTCAATCACTTAGACAAGAGTTCAGTAAGTGCCCTGTCTGCTGCCCAACTGCTCTGGCATCTACTCTGGTTCCTGTGAATTGGGGCTTTGCATCATCACCATTGTTCATATTTGCTGCTGTGGGTCAGACTCTGAGCTAGGGCAGACTTGTTTCCTGTCCTTAGGAGTCCTTCTATCTCATTCCTCCTAAAACTATGCTTTTGAAATTCTAACACTGGAGAGCTGGCTTGGTGGTCGAGTGCAACGGCTGTTCTTGCAGCAGACTGGTCGGTTCCCGGCACCTAAAGCAGACTTCTAACCATTGCCTGTAACTCCAGTTCTAGGGCATCTGATGTCTCCTACTGGCCTCCTCAGGCACTGCAGTCATATGGCACATGCACATAAGCTTAACTTTAGGAATTAATGAAAGAAGGCTGATGGCATATACAATGATAATGACTTCAAAAAGAGACCTAAAAAACCTGGAACCATTGCTTCTGCTGCCACTTCCAATCTAAAGGATCTAGACGTTGGTCTCTTCCATTGGCCTTGATGAACCTTAGTTTCTACATCAGATGAAGGGCAGAGAGAAGTTTCAGAACATCTCCAAGGAAATGCTGTGTAATTCTATGATATTTTCCTCAAAATCTGGGTCCCCTTTCCAAGTCCTACATATGGTTCCCCCCCCATTTCAAAAGAATCAAAATACTTTTGACTTTCAGTTCCCTTCAATAGAAGCATTCCAACTTCAAATGCTTACAGTAGTCTCAGTAGGCACTAAAATGATTGACACATCCAATAGGGAGAGGCGGGCTCTGTTGCCAGACAAAGGGCATGTGTCCTACTTAAAGGAGACTGTTTGTTCCCAATGCCAGAGAATCATTACTTTATCAAAAATGTAGACTGAAGCCAACTTCTGCTTCCCTGGAAGGGCTGTCTAGTCTTCTGGTTTTGTGACACAATGTTGTCATATGTGAAGTTCATGCTTGAGAGACTCAATATGTTAAGTAACTTTACAACTTTCTTTCGGTTGTATGCATAGTATCCTTGGCCGCCATGTTCTCTCACATCTTGGATGGGATGAGGACCTTTTAAAAGTACTCTTTTCTTTCCAGTCACAGGACTGTCTCTCTGTCTCTCAGCACCTTTACGCTTTTCTTTGTTTTATGTAATTTTTTTTTTTTTGGTTTTTATGAGACAGGGTTTCTCTGTATCGTTTTCGAGGCTGTTGGTCCAGCCCAGCCACGAACTCACAGAGATCCGCCTGCCTCTGCCTCCCGAGTGCTGGGATTAAAGGCGTGCGCCACCACTGCCCGGCTTGTTTTATGTAAATTTAAATCCAAAAGATACTTCCTACTTGCTGAACAGTTCACCTTGCCATTCCTTGTCCCTACTCACCTCCTTCTGCCTGGTGTTTGCGCTGCCAGGTGTTTTCCAGTGACGTGCACTGCTCACAAGGTGGGACAGGGCAGCAGAGGGCACAGTGCAAGCCTCTGACATCCTCTCTTGTGCCTGGTCCCCCGCAGGCTGAAACATCAGCAGCCACTGAGACATCTCCATCAGTCCTTTAACTGTCAGTCATCAAGCGCTCTCCAGCCTTTTGGCCAACCAGCTCCACATCCATTGACTCTGATGCCCTTCAAGCGTGGGCCTCAGCAAGGTCCCCCATAGCCAGCCTTCCAGCAGCCACTGTCACCATCTCCCATGCCTCTTGGCAGATGGTGTCAGACTTCAATTAGAAACGATTCTTTTTGTGTTTGGGTCTGGGGAAGCTCAACAGCTCTTGCCTAGGGCAGTGCTTAATGAAAGTGGCTTACCACAACCACACTTTGTCCCTGCTCGTCCAGGGAGAGGTGGCAGTGGTTGGTGTCCTTCCCCTTGCATCTGGGCTGGCCTGAGAGACTTGCTTAACCAGTAGACTAAGCTGGAAATGGTGTCACAAGACTTTCACGACTGTCAGAGGATGCCTTGCAGTCACCATCTGAGCCTCTGGAGACACTTTCTCTCAGAGCCATGAGCTGCCAAGTGTGTCCAGCTGTCCTGAAGCCATCACACTGTGAGAAAACTCAAAGCACATGGAGAAGCCAGTGTGGGGACTCTGGTCAGCATGCTGGTGAGCTGGCTCACAGCCGGGCTCTAACTTGCCCTTTTGAGAGTCAATCTCAGCTAGTACTGTGAGTGTCATGGGTAAACTCTCTTATAGAATCATGAGCAAAGCTGAATGGTTATTTTCAGACTTGATTTTGAAATTGCTTGTTGTATATACTAATACATAACAAGACTAGGGCTCTCCAAAAGTTGTTTGAGTGAATAAATGATTCTTCTTGCCCTGGGGGCTCAAGAAGAATCTCTGCCCTATTCAAGGGCTCTCCCTATTGCTTGAGAAATAAGGTTTGGGGCTTGTAGCTGGCATTCACAATCCTCTGTCATCTGGCTTCAGCCTGCTTTTCTGACTTTATTGCCTGCTCTGTCGGCACGAATCCAGCCTATGCTAAAGTTTGAGCTATTTCCCAAACACACAAATACTTCTCCAGCACTATTCCTTTACTTATGTATTCTGCTCTCTCAGTCCAAATGCCCTTTTCTCTCCCAACCTCGTTCAGTGGGTTGGCATTCAATTTGCTCACCGAGATTTTCGCCAAACACCCTCCTTGGCTGTCCAGGCAAGCTGTAAACCTTCTTCTCTCTGGCCTTTTCACTTGGTGGTTTAAATCCTCTTCACTGCATTGAATCGTAACCATTTCTCATCTTCTATTGTGTGGTCATCTCCTTGTGTGGGATGGGAAAATGGAGAGGAACTGATATCTAAATGGATGCACAAACTGCCTGCATTGAGGCTGAACTGTACTTGGAGTGGCACAAACTGTTTCTCAAGCCAGGAGATCAAATCCTTGGAGGAACGAACCCAAGGAGAGGCATTGGCTTTGCTGATGGCTTGGGAACTCTATCACTGTGTGGCTTTGGGGGGGCAAGATGTTTAAACTCTCTGATTTCCACTTTCCTTATTTGCAAATGAGAGGACTCAGGTAAGGACAGGCCCAAAGGGTCTAGCTCAGTGCTTGGTAGAAGACAAGCTCTTAATGTATGCCTGTGGAGTCCAATGGGCACAACAGATCAGTCAGCTTGAGGAGCTTCTGGGATGGTGTCATCTGGGAACTCTTTCCCACCAATAAATTTTCTTAAAGAGCAAGGAAAAAGAAAGAACACACACACACACACACACACACACACACACACACACACACACGGGGTGGGGGTGGAGGGTGGAGGGTGGGGGTGGGGAGAGACTAGTCAAAGCCAAGGGTATTAGTCTATGTGATGTCAGCAAGAAGCGGCTGCTGGGGACTCTTGTCTTCTCATCAGCAAATTGAGCGGTGGGCACTGGAATCTAAGCTCCCCTCCAGCCCTAACATTCCAAGAGCATTAAAGAAAAAGGATGAATCACCCCCTTCAAAATACCAATATGGGCTGGGCCCTCCCCCCTGCTGTCCCCTTCTAGCACAGCTAAGAGCTCTTAATACACAGCCAGCTTCCTCCTGCAGCTGCCACCAAGCTTCAACCCCCTTTCCCAGGAGTCTCAAGCAAGACTGATAATGGACCTCCGGCTTCTCTGTCTCAACAGGGAGCCAGATCCCGTTCCCAGACTCTGGGGGCCGTGGGGCCTTCCGTGGACATTTGACCTCAGTTTCCTTGAGTGTGGAGGGTGACTAGGTGTTGAAAGGGTGGCGGGAAATAAGGGAAGAGATTCAAAGCGAGGGAACCCTCATAATACTGATGGGAGTGCAGGGTTTCCCCAACCCTCTGCACTCTGGCTGGTACTGGGTTTGTCAAAAGCGATGTGTCTGTAATAGCTATAAATCTCCATGGAGGAAGACCCTGTTCCCCAGCAGCTGCACCAGTTCGTAGAGACAGACTTCCACAGTCAAAGAGTACTCCTAGATCAGTTTTCCTCTTAGGAGACAGTAGGTGACTGCGGGCACATTGCCTCTCTGCTTACGGCTCTCTCCTTTAGTATTGTAGTATCTACACTAATCATAATAGAAGAGAGTGGCCAGGGCCGTGCATCATCAGGCACTCATGTTCCTTCCAGGACCAGCGCCTCCTGCCTTCTTCTTCTAGGACCGCCTGCGGCCTGCAGGGTTCTCTGTGCGAGCGGAGCCTCCTTGCGCCAGCTCTCCCGGTCTGTCAGTGCGGTGGTCTGTGGCCCGTCACGTCTGCAGCGCGGGTCCTCCCAGCTCACCCTGGCTCCTGGCTCTGAAAGCCGAGAAGCTCGCCGGCTGCGAGCGGGTTTTCCAAGTGGGTAGGGGTGGGGAGGAGGGGTGCAGGCGGGCGGGCCCGCGGCGGGAGGAGGGGGCGTCGCGGAGGGAAGACCTCGCATTGTAATCCAATGACATTACCAACGTGGGGGTGGGGGCGCTGGCCTCCGCGCGCTCTCCGAGTTTTGGCTGCCCGCCCAGCTGGGAATAACTCTCTTCGCATAATTCGCGTGTTTACCAGGCATGAAAATTCTTGCTTTGGGTCCCCCCCCCCGACCCAAGCCCCCTCCTCGTTCCTCCTCCCCACCTCCTCCGCCCCTCGCAAGTGAAACTCTGTCTACAAAAATATTGGCCCGGGGCACAGAAAGTTTTGCATAAATTCATAAGTGATGAATGGCTGATTTTTAACGTTATTTGGGTATTTGTCAGAACTTAACAAATATACATGGGGAAGGCAGTTCATAAACTTAAACATCTCAATATCCTCTTTCTTCTGGAAATAAATTACGTTTGTTTGCCCGGCTTGGAGTCTTAAGGTAGCCGACATTAGGAATATTTTAAAAGCCATCATCCATCGAGCATGTCTCCCAGGCGCCAGAAAGATTAAATGAAAGAATCATAAGATGGAGGTCTTTAACTTTTAATCCTTTTACAATGAAGCCTCAGATAGTCGCGGGGGCAGGGTGCCCTCTCTGGGGGGAATAATGCCGTTATTCCTCGGCTCCCAGTTAATGAATACCCTAACGTCTGTCCCACGACTGACGGAGGCAGCGCCGGGGAGGGGGGCTCCGGCTCCCGGGCCAGGCTATTGAAATGAGGAGCCACCGAGGCTGCGTCGGGAGGGAAGAAAGCGCCGGGCTGGAGGGACTGGGAGGGCGGGGCCCGGGGCTTTGAGACTGAGCTGGGGACTCGGGCGCAGGTTTGAAATAATTAGCATAGATTCGCTGCTACTCTGGACTTGGGGGCGGGGGGGGGGGGGGCGGGCGGAGGATCCGAGGCCCGGAGGGAGGCGCGACGAGGTGGCAAGGGGGTGGGGAAGGGAGCAAAGGAGAGCGACTGTGGAGTCCAAGATAAATAAAAGGAGCGGGGAGCGGTGTCAGGAAGCCGGCCCACGTGGAGCTGTGTGGATGGGCGCCACTGGGGGTTGAGGCGGAGGGATGCACGCGAGGGTCTAGAGTCAGTCCCAAGAAGCTGGATTTTTAAGGGGTGGGGTGCAGTGGTGTTTGCCCGAATCTTTAAGGGGGAACTTTGTCTCTAATCCTAAAGCGCAAAGATCCTATTCCGATTTCTCCTTTCTCAACCCCCAAAGCGGAGTAAGAGCCCACGGAGGGGTTGTGTTCCCCTCCCCAACTGCAGGTCCCAGAGATAGTGATTTGTACCCAGATTCACACCCCTCTGAAATTCAGGACCTCAGTCTTCCTTAGGTTCTGCAGAAGGCCCAGGTGAGTGTCAAATATCCACATTATCTCTCCCACGTCAGCTGTGGGCCTGGGTGGTGGGGGCTCCAGACCTGCAGGATCCCTGAGGTTGTATGTAGCTGGATTCAAGGGATCCCTTTCGTACCAACCACCGCAGTTTCCGGGCATGCAAAGGGTTAACTAGGGCTGGATATTGTGGTGGGGGGTGCAAGGAGGGAGGGGTGGCGGGATCTGGGTGGGCGCGCTCTGATCCCCCCCATTCCTCGGGGGTCAAGTTTCAGCGGCACTCCGCCCCCAGGGAAGGTGTGAAAGACACGTGTCCCCATTGTGAAGGGCCTGTCAGCCTGGACAAAGCAGCCGCCCCCTCCCTCCCTCCCTCATCGGCCCAGCCCGGGGTCAGCTCCAGGGGGCCGGCTGGGTGTCGAGGTCACGACAGGCCTGAGCTTTGGTGTCACGGGGGAGGGTACCCAGGGAGACTCGGTGGAGGCCACAGGATACTTAAAAGATGGGGTTTGAAAATAACACCCCCCCACTGAAAATTTTACAGTCACCTTCCTCACCCCACAGGAGGGGAGTCCGGAACGATGAGCTTGTCTCCCAATAGGAATAGTAAGCGCGGCGGCAACCCCCCCTCGGCCTCCCCATCAATCACCAACACAGTGAATCACAGTGTCAAGCCCAGTCGGTTTTAGTGGTTTTCTTTAATCCTGTTCTGCACTTCTTTCTTATTTACTACACGGGATATTATAAAGAATAAATAGCAGATACTCTTAATTTACAATGATTAGTCATTCCATTTGTTCTCTATATTTACAATAACTGTAAAATAACATTGAACTCTATAGCTTCTTCGAGGTTTAAGGAAAATCAAAACACTTTCCGAAGAATGGAAAATAGCTTTTTAAAAAGTCCTTCTACAAAAGTTCCCCCTCTCTTTGTACTTTTAAGAAAAAATAACTCCCCCCCACCCTGCTTCGCCATGCGAAGGGCACTGGGATATAAATAGCAGGTTAACATTATTACCAACAACCAGAATAAGTCTTTCTTTTCTCTGTTCTTTTTTTTCTTTTGCTTGCTTTTTTTTAAAAATACAGTAGAAGCCGGTAACTTTTGACGTATAATACTGACCTTTTAATAAGTAAATTAAAACTGGGACCGTATATACACACACATATACATTCCTACACAGTTAAACAGTGCATTACATGAACCAGAAAGCCGGGTCTCTGTAGCCAAGAAGAAAAAAAAAAGTTCATTGAAAACCCTCGCTAGAGGGTGGTGGAACTGGTTGGAGGCGGTGTGGGGGCGTTGGTGGGATCCATCAAGTGTCTGGGCGCGGGCAGGGGGCCCCCGAGTTCTAGCAGGAACACTTACACTCGGAAATGATGGGGTACTGGATGGGAATCCAGCCGCAGCGCTGACCCCCGCGCCGCTGACAGCGCCACCGCAGCACCGTGAGGTGCACAGACTTGGACGGCTTACACACCATGCCTTCGGGCACAGAGCACGAGCGCTTGCTGAAGCAGCTGCCCACCTTCACGTAGCGCGGCCAAAAGCGACTGCCCAGGTCGTTCCACGCGTACAGCACCGGGCAGAAGGTCTGTGACCACAGCCACATCTGTAACTTCCTCCTTAGCTTCTTGCTCAGGCGCTGCTTCTTGCCTTGGGCCAAGCCCTCAGAGAACTCCAGCCCTTTGATCTCGCTCGGCATGGCCCCCGATGGCCTCTGCCGCAGCAGCTGGTCCAGCTCCGCCAGGTCCTCGGCACCCCCAGCCGGTCCCCCGCCCCCTCCGGGCCGGTCCTCTGGGGGCGAAGTGGCCATGAAGCCCGGGTCGTAGTGACCCCCGAGCAGCGAGCGCAACAGCGTCTCGTTCAGATCCTTCTCCTTAGGGTCAAAGATAGGGTCTGGGTGTTCGATGAGGTCCACCAGGGGCAGGTTGTCGCTGGGCGCCGGGCGGATGTGCAGATAGTGCTGGCCGCCGGCTGGTGCTGCCCGCAGTCCCAGGACCACCACCAGGGCGTAGAGGGTGACCCCCAGGCTGGGGCAGCGCTCCATGCCTCCCGCGCGCGCCCCGGGGCTGCCTCTTCGTCCCGCGTCCCCGGAGGAGAGCACGCCGAGCCCGCGGCGCTGCGGCGCTCCCCGGTCCCTCCGGAGGCGGCTCACCCGAGGCTGGGCAGGCGCAGGGCGGGCAGCATGAGCTGCGAGGAGGAGAGCGGATCGCGCAGCGCCGGCTCCCGCTGCGGCGCAGAAGACGCGCACGAGTTGGTCGCAACTCCCCCCCGCCGCTCTACTTGGGAAGGCGGCGGCGGCCGGGCATCCGAGATTACTCCAGCGCGACCGTGGGGCGCTGGGGGCGCCGGCTCCTCGCTGCTCTCCCAGGCGGCCGGCGGCGCAGGGCGCGTGGACGAGCCTCTTCCCTACTCCTCCTCCTTCTCCTCCGGCCGCTCGGCGTCCTGCCTCTCTGTGCGGCGCCTCGGGTCGAGCGGGTCCTGGGCCACTTCCCTCCGCCTGCTCCGGGCTGCGCAGCCGGCTCTGCCCGGCGGACTCCAGCGGCGGTGGCGGCGGCGGCGGCGGCGGCGGCGGCGGCGTCCGCGCACGTTGGCACCGGTTTGTCTGTCTCGCAGGGTCCAAGCCTTTAAATTTCCTGCACTTTCAGCTCCATCACCATGGAAACCACTGACTCTCTCCGCGTTGCCCCCTCCCCCTTCTTCCCCCCAAACAACAACCCCACCCCCCACTCCTCCACCCGCGAGGAGCCGGAGCCGCACGGGCTCGGGGGGAAAGCGACTGCACTGGCCGCGAAGGCGGTGGCGGCGGCGGCGGCGGCGGCGGCGGTGGCGGCTCCGGCAGCGCCCAGGGCTGTGCCCCGCCGGACCCAGATGCCCCGGGAAGCCGACAGTCGGGCTGCCCGCCGGAGCTCACAGGCGGCGGCGGCGCGGCAGCGGCGGTGGCGGCGGCGGCGGTGGCGCTTGGCAGGTCTCCTCGCAATTCCCCCCCCACCCCGGTTCTCCTCCTCCTGCAAAATGCACCGCCCCCCTCCTTTCTCCTGGAGCAATGCAATGGGGCTCTAGGCGCCCCGCCAGGGCCAGTCCCGGGGAAAGCTCTCGGCGGCGCTGGAGCCAGGCTGGAGGGTGCAGGGCTGCAGTTGAGGGGTGTGGGGTTGTCGAGGTGGGGCTGGAGGACTCTCACTAACAGAGTGCTTTGCACCGGGAGAGAAGCAGCTGGGAGGTGTGTGTGTGTGTGTGTGTGTGTGTGTGTGTGTGTGTGTGTGTTGGGGGGGTCATTTCTCAGTGCAATTCCCAGCAAAAGAAATTTCTCCATGTGCATGGAACGTTTTCCCTAGTGCATCTCTTTTTTTCCCTCTCTCTCGAGCTTGGTTTAAGCCCCCTTCCCCCAAAACACACACACACACACACACACACACACACACACACACACACACACACACACGAGTAAGTCCTAGAGCCGCAGCATTGCGCAGTGTGATGCAATTCCTAGGCAGCATTTCTGCTCATCTGCCCTCAGGCCCACGTAGGGGGTGGGAGGTGGTCTTCTCACTCTCCTTCTCCTTGGCCCGGTCCCGCACGGTGAGTGGCAGAGAGATAGGGTTGCATTCTCCTAGCGTGCTGCTCCCCTAACCCTCACTGCTCCTACAACTAGCTCTCACCTCCCTGGGGGACGCGCGCCCTCTGCTGTATCTTTGTGATCTCTGCACTTGGTGCTGGCTTGGGGGGTGGTATGCAGACTGGGTGGGTTTGTAGGCTGCCCACTCTGCCTACCTCAGTTTGAAAATCTGCGTCTGTGCCATTTTTGTATGTATGGGCCGATACTTTATGCTTCTGGATGTTTTCTCAAAGATCTCCAGGCCTTTAGTGTAAACAAACGTACTGAGATTTTTCTCCAAGGTGCTCAGATTTCACAAGAATGAAGGTTTGCATCATCTGACTGGGTTAAATGGCCTCACTGGGCAAAGAGGAGTGACTAGAAAAGCAAGGGTGTACTAGAAGTAAAGGAGCCGAGTTCAGGATATTGTCTACCCTGGTACATCTGTGTTGACCTTGGAGTCACTTGTGTGGACTGTAAACTTTAGGGTTTGGATTAGTGACCTAATAGCTTATTTATTTATTTGTTTGTTCATTTATGTTTTGAGCTCTACCATCTTGTAGTTCTAAGGTACCAAGTTAGGTCACTAATCCAAATTCACCTCCCCTCTACCATAAAAGGAACATGTTGTATTGTCCCTCTGATGAGAAATGGGAGCTGACATGACACCTATCCCAGATTTTCCTTTGAATAAGGAACTGGATCAAGACTCAGCTCACTTCCTTCATGGTGATGTGATTGGAGTCTGGAAGGAAGTGGAGGAGAGAGACTGGGAGTGAATGGCTCTGGGGTTCACCGGGAGTGGGAGTAAGAAGTCTCAACATCACACCTCAAACACCCCCAGTTTTCCTTTCAATCCTCCGAGGAGGAAAGCACTCTGTCCTATGACCTTTCTGCAAGAGGTCAGCAGTAGAGAGGGATGGCCAGTTTCAGGTGCAAACACTTGCCTCAGTTGCGAAGTCTAGACTGGCAGAATTAGTTCTATCTGCAATGAGGTCTTGTTTTGATAACCATTGGAAACAAAAATGCCCTCTTGGGACCAGTGCGATCCCAGCACTTGGGGGGCTGAGGAAAGAGGACCATGAGTTTGAGGTCAGCCTGGGCTACACAGTGAGTTCTGGGACAACCTGTCTCTAGAACAAACAAAACTGATGAACAATCATTGGCTTTTAAAAATTGGTCTAGTTCTTAGGGTTGGAGAGATGGCTCGGTGGCTAAGAACATTGACTGGATTTTGCAAAGGACCCAAGTTCTATTTCTAACATCCACACAGTGGCTCACAAACACCCCTAACTCCAGTTCCAAGGGATCTGACACCCTTTTCTGATCTCTGTGGGCACCCATCATGCATGCGATACACAGACATATACACAGGGGAAAAACTCACACATAAAATGAATACATCTAGTTTTTAAAAATTAAAAAGAATGGTTTAGTTTGTAAATAGTATGTAACTTTTTGATATGTTCTATGGTGGTTTAGCATTAGTTTGTTGTCTGATGAAGATTAAATATTTCATAGCAATTTCATAACTGCCGTGAATTAACTTAGAAATTAATTTTTCAGTAAAGACTTGAGACGATAAACTCCAGATCAGCCTACCTGAGACAGGGTAAGTTCCAATTAGTGGCCACTTACTGTGCTATTTTCTCCTTTAAATTGTGTGTGTGTGTGTTGTGTTTAATGTCAAATCTCTTGTGTTTTTAAGTTTATTATTATTTTAGTTTGTGTGTATGAGAGTTTTGCATGCATGTTTATATACCATGTGTGCCCACAGAGGCCAGAAAGGGGCACTGGGTCCCCTGGAATTTGAAGTACAGACAGCTGTGTGCCAGCAGGCAGGTGCCGAGAACCGAACTCAGTTCCTCTGGAAGAACAGACAATGCTCTTAACCACTTAGCCATCTCTCTAGCCACAAATCACATGGTTTTGCTAAAAAACAACAACAACAACAAAAAAAAACAAACAAAACCAACCCAGAGCCTTTTGTCCTTTATTAGGACTGAATAGATTTGACTGAATAGCAAAGAAGAAAGAAGTGGGAACCCAAACATGCTTGCTGATGGGTTGGATGACTTATTAATGGAGAGCCCACCACATGAATATGAATCAGAAGGAGAGACAGATGTGAGGTAACTCAGAAGTGATTCCACCCTGTAGCCAAGACTTCTGCAGTCCCCAGAGGGGAGAGATGACAAGCATGGGAAGAAAGTACTTGAAGACATCGGAAAGATCCATAGATCACTGTAAAATTGTCAACTAGTGTTACACACCCGTTTCTTTAACCTGTGCTTTCTTTTGATAAATGTAACAATTCCTGATCCTTTTTAAGAGTTGTCTGGAGTTTCATAATGCATTATCATGGACTTAAAAAGTATCAGAGCAATTATCGTATGAGCTATTGGCTTCTCAAATCACACTTGCGGAGTTGGGAAAGGCCACACTTGAGGAGGCTGCAACCCCGCTCCGCACTACACTGGGGGGGCAGCCATATACTTAGGTACCTCATAGCTCCGGGTCATTGCTCTTACAGACTTGTATATCTTAATGGTAGAGCCGATGAAGGATAGTGACGTATCCATTTGATGTGGGAGAAGAGGATACTTCAATGAAGGATATGAGTCTGAAAGAGAAAGGAACCACAGC
Organism: Mesocricetus auratus; assembly: GCF_017639785.1. Lineage (NCBI taxonomy): Eukaryota > Metazoa > Chordata > Mammalia > Rodentia > Cricetidae > Mesocricetus > Mesocricetus auratus. Next base: position 67,432,046 of record NW_024429191.1, read on the forward strand.
AGATGAGTAGTGGAGGCACTCGCTACTACATCTATCCATGCAAGCTCAACACAAAGCAAACTTCTGCAGTGAGTGCAGTGACGGGGGGATCCTGGCCCTGCCACTCATCAGCAGCGCGACTGTTACACCAGCGAGCTTCCTTCTCATCTGTGAAGCGAGGGCGCTGCACATCTGTCAGAATGGTACCGTCTGGAGCAGGCAAAGGATCTCTCCATAAACATGGCGTTTGGGCTGACTACAGTACTGAGTGGTATTTTAATGAATGTCCATTGGGAGAGTCACCTCTAGTTGGAACAAGAGAGAGCTGAAGTACCTAGGAAGGCTGCTGGAAGTCAGTTCTAACACCCACACTCTGAGTGTGTTTGACTGGAACTGTCCCCTCATGGCTGCCAACCTTCAGAGGTAAAGGCAATAGAACTAAATCCATTTACTTGATTCTGTGGCGCATCTTGAAGATGGAACTTGACCAGCTCATAGAAAGGGGGAGGTATTTCCCTGAAAGGAAGCTGTGGGGTGGGATGTGTACCCAGGGGGGAGTGGCTATCAGCTGAGTTCCTGCCCAGGCTGTCATTGGGTTTGGACCTTAGCACTGGCGGGGGCTGTGGGCCGCACTAGCTTTTTATAGGACGCCCAATCAACAGCTGCAATGTGGGTCTGCCTTGACAGGCCCCATGGCAGGTGTATGTCCTGCAAAATGTTCCTGACAAAGAACTGAAGGATGCTTTCAAATCCTTGCTTGGGCAGGTGTGTGTCACAGAAAGTGGAGCCTATTTTCTTACTTCCATTTGGTCCTGAAAGGGAAGACCCGAGGCAGCCGGGGAAGATGCCCAAGGTACTAGGACCTGATGTCTGAAAACCTGCTGTGTGATCTTTGGTGAATCACTTTACTTCTCTGTGGTAATCTGTGACATCCAAAAAGGAGAGGACCACGAGACACCATGAAGCAGAAGGCATGAGAACGACCACCTTTTATGTCTAGCACCATCCCGGGCATATGTCAGTCATCACCTTTGGATTCTGCCCCTCTGAGTGTAATATCTGACAGGTTGTTACAGAGAGAGGGATTTAGAGGGCTAAGACGCTTGTCATCGTCTTTTCTTGATTGACAGGAGATGAAGGTACAGATATCATAACCCACCTCCCTCTGCCAAAGCAGATGGAGCAGTGTGTTCCTGTGGTCTTCTGGGAGCTGGGGCAGTCTTGGCTACATCTACATCAACGCTCCCACACTCCCAGTGAAGGCTAAGGGATGCAGTTTAACTTCTCAGTACATTATAACCATGTGTGTCCAACTGCAGATGGGAATCTAGTTAGAGGAGTGCAGGAGAAAGCAGGAGAGAGAGAGAGAGAGGAGCGAGAGAAGGAGAGCGATGGCTTTAAAATGTGGGCTGGGCTGAGAAAGCAGGCAAATACATTTGACATACACTTCCCAAAATAGAGAAAATGTTTGAGACCAAAGGAGGAGAGGAGCATTGACTGGCTTGCTCCAGTCCGACAGCCCCTTGGCTCCCTCAGTCAGTGGCCCCCCTCCTCATCTGGCTCCACGCTGGTGAAGGGGAGACGTCTCTGGAGCCCGGTGGTTCATTCATCTCCTGATAAACTGTTTATCTGAGTTTTAACGAGGGCGCCTCTCTCCACCCTGGAGACAGGAGCCTCTGCATGTTTAGCCTGCCCTGATGTGGGGGGCCTGGGGGTGGGTGGGTGGGGGTGATGCCGACAGGCATATCTCTCCCCTTTGCTGCCTCTGAGCTTTGGGCTGGCTCTCCTGGGTGGGCAAGCTTGGCCTTGGGTTTCCTGATGTCTGAAGTCAGGAGAAACTCAAAAGTTTTTCCAGGGAAAGGAAACCCGGCAACCCCTGTCACGTACTTTTAAAAACAAGCAGCATCTGGCTCTGAGATCTGAGCTCTAGATTTTTTTTTTAACATATGTGACCTAGGATTTCAAAAGGAAAATGGATGTGATGTTACAGTCCTATTGTTAGCAAGTAGTATATGAAAGACAACTGTTATCAAAGTAATATGGATTTAAACTCCAAATGCTTTAGGACTTACTTTCCACTCCCCACTGACGACCCTTGCAGGTTTCCACAGGCACATACTCCCAGAGACACACTTTTACTGGAGGGTGATAGGCTGTCCCAAAGCCTATGACAATAAAAAGTGCAAACATGCTAGAGAGAACACCCACACCATGTGTATGTACACACTATGTAGGAAAAGCTCCTTACACACACACACAGACCACACACACACACACACACACACACACACACACACACACACACACACACACACACGAAAGCACACCGTTGTCTTTCTGCCCTTCTCCCCACAAGGCTCTTCAGGCTTCTGAAAACAGCTCCTGGCATGAGTTTCCCCAGGAGGTCCCACACATCTTGCAACAGACACACAGATAGCTACCTCAACCTGGGCTCACCGACCCCCACTAACCACCCCAGTACTTTCCTCGTGTTGGCTTGGATGGATGTTTATTGTGATAATGTCTAGTCTTCCTTATCCTCTCAAAGCTCAAGATAACAAGGAGACAGGAGCTCAATGGAGTGAGACATAAGCTGGAAACTGACCCCATTTCAGGTGGGTATAGGGATTCATGGGTTCCAGCTACCAAATCCACCCAACCCCGCAGTTTTATCTCTCTGAGTTTCCCTCTCATTTGGACACTTGACCATCCAAATCCCATGTCAACTTTGAGAAGGAACTCTGTCACTGTCACTCACCCTTCTGTTCACTTGGCAGGTGACCTACTAGGAGATGCATCGCTTAATGAAGAATAAGACCGAATCCCCTCTGGGGAGTTCAGAGACCGTAGTAGAAAATGGAAGAGTAGACATTAGTTCATGTGTCAGCGCCATGATGATGTATATTGGGAAGGGCTCCCCAAAAGACTCAGTGTTCAAGATGAAAGAGCTGAAAGGTCACTAAAGGTCACAAACCAAAGGAGTGGCGCCTGCTTCCTGGCTTGGCGGCATTTGGGGCCAAGGAAGAAGATGTGGAACGTGACCAGAAAGCTGCAGGTGAGTTGACATTTGAGGACTAGATGTTGGAAGACAACCAGATCCTGAATACATTAAAAAACAAAACAGCAAACAAGCAAAACAAGCAAATCTCGAAAGCCTTACAGCAGAGTGGCTTTGGGTTCTCCAGACCAACAGGAGGCTAGGGAGATGGTTCAGTCAGTAAAGCTCTTGGTGCACCAAAGTGGAGGCCTGGAGTAGGAGCCTCCTTGAAAAGTCATGTATAGTGCTATACATGATATTCCAGCACTGGGGTTTGGTAGAATGGGCACTGGCAGATCCCTGGAGCTTACTAGTAAGTATTGAATCTGGTAAGTATTGAATCAGCAAGTACCGAGTTTAGTGAGAGACTTGTCTCAAAAACTGGTGAAAAGCCATCAAGAAAGACACTTGGTATCAACTTGGTCTGCACAGGCATGGGGACACACACACACACACACACACACACACACACACACACACACACGTCACACATATGTCACACACGCCACACATACATACCATAATGTGCACACTATACCACACACACACACACAGTAATACTACACATACCACACACACATACACACCATACTGCATACACCACACACCCCACATATATACCACACACACATATCACACAGCATATTGCACACACCACACATACACACATATATAACATACTGCATATAATACAACACCACACACCACACCACACACACATACACACACATGCACCATACTGCTCACACCACACATCAAAGACAAAATACTCCAGGGTGTCAAAATCAAAGGTTGACTCCAAGTTACATCAAGGTAGAGGTCTAAGCCAGGCATTGGTGGTGCATGCCTTGAATCCCAGCACTCGGGAGGCAGAGGCAGGTGGATCTCTGTGAGTTCGAGGCCAGGCTGGACCGACAGCCTCCAAAACAATACAGAGAAACCCTGTCTCGTAAAAACCAAAAAAAAAAAAAAAAAAAAAAAAGATGGAGGTCTAGGTCATCATACGCAGAGTCCCTGCTTTAACTGTCTATGTAGGGAGGGATCATTTTGTGAATGAGGAAGAACTTCTGGGCAATTCCTAAAACTATAGTGAGAAGTCATTTGCGATGACTATTTCTAAAGAATAGGATTAGCTTGTGGGGGCAAGGAAAGAATGAGCCTCACTTTTTAACTTTACGTTTTCTGTATGTAAAGTCTCCTCTAAAAACCAGGGGAGAGCAATCGATGTTTGTACTCCAGAAGAAAATCAACACAAGATTTACATCAGTGAATTCAGAAGAAATAACTTCCCCCAAAGTAACTATGGAGCATTAATACAGCTGGAGATGGTGTTGAAAAGATTTCTGAAGCCAGCCAGCAGGCTTTGTTTCCGGTTTGGTTAAATGGTTCATTGCTCAAGCACGGTGGAAACGTGAGGGACATGCACATTTGACGAGCCCCCGAGTGTAGGGGGTGTGTACGTGTGTGCGTGTGTGCGAATATGTGACAGGCGCTGTTTCACGACACTTTAATCTCCTGCCTCAGACGTCTACAGAGCAACGAGATTGCTTTCAACATAAAATGATACCCACGTCAAAACCCACCATTGGGTTGAGAAACAAAGCAAAACAAAATGTAAAGGCAGCCTGAACCAATCTCATGCTTGGTCACAGCTCTTTAGTCTGGAATGAGTTTAAGACGAAGGTTGGGAACTGGAAATAAGTGACCTAAGCGAATGGTCTGAGGCACAGGGCTGTCAGAGGAGCACAATTTATTCTTTCTGCTTCAGATCTTGGAAACTAGATCCAATGTTAGTAAAGATTGCATTTTGCCACCTACCTTGCAGACAGGGACTTCCGGAAATCTTACCAGAGCTGTTTTATAGGTGGAGATGCTGAGGAACCAAGAGGTAAGAAGGCTTCTTAAAGACATAGTTAAGATTCTGGGATCATGGGGGGGGGCAAATGGGATGGGAATAGGGGCTTTTAGCTCAGAGATGTGACCTTTGTGGGAGCTCTGGGGCTTTTCCATGCATCTGCTTTCTGATTTGGGGTAACATTGGCTTCAGGGGTCATCACTACCTGCAGGCCCAGAGGTTTCCTCGTGGATAGTAAAACATGACAACTGGTTAAGTACACCAGAAGGCTCATGCCATCTCCCCAGACAATGTCCTCACCTCCTGTCCTGGAATTCAAGTACAATAAAATAAGGCTTTGGATCCGCATCGTGCTTAAGAAATCTTGTCTCTAAGACCCATACCCTTTTATTAACATTTTGTCTCCTTCCTGTTTTAACCGAACTTCATTAAAGATATTTGCAGTGAGAAAAAAAGGTATTCTGCTTCTTTATTTGAATTCATGAAATATACCTGTTGAAAATGGAGAAGAGCTATTAAGTTATTACAGAGGATGCCTAAGTTTCTGTAATGGTTTCCTGCCTTCTCCCTAGCCCATTCAGGTAAAGGTCTTCCAGTTGGTTCTCTGACATCACCGGCGAATCACAAACGGAAGCGTCGAGATGGCTCAGTGTGTAGAGACACTTGCTGCATGAGCCCAGTGACCTGAACTGAGTCCCGGATCCCAGTGTGGAAGGAGAGAGCGGGCTGGGAAAGTGTCACGAGTCTCCTGCAGTTGCACTGTTGCAAGCGCGTGCCCACACTTTCACTACACATCTATGCACTCACATAGCTCAGTAGTTATAATTCTAATAGAGAAAAAGAAAAATCCAAACCACACGAACATTTATTAACTCATTTACCAGCACTTACAAGCAAATCACTGTTTACTCCTTGCCTATCATGGTTAGTGGTCATATGCTCATTTCAGTGGGATTTTCCACGGAAAGATTTAACTCTAGTCACAGGAATTTTAGAAGAAGATAGAGTTTTTTTAATATTCAGAGGAAGTTTATAATTAGTATGTACTTTTCTTCATACATCTCTGAAAGAATTGAAGTGTATGATGCAGGCCTTTTTTTGTCCTCTCCCTGCAAGATCAATCAGGAGCACTACAAATTCTTTCCTTCCACGAAGACTTGACCAAGCTAACTAGTTAAGTACTGCTTGATTAAACCCACACAGATAACCCCCAAAACTAAGAGAAGAGCCCTTGCAGTGCTGGGGGGAAACAGGGAGGGCTGGACCACGGGATGATGCAAGAGGGAGGGCCTCCACTCTTCTTTCCCTCCTTGTTTCAGACATCATTTACTGTATTTGCTCAGCAAAACACATTGAGAAAAATGCCAAGAGCCTCCCTCACCCCTCCCAAGGATGAGCCTTTAAAAGTCTAATAAGTGGTGTCTTAATTACCATGCCACGGGTGTAAGAAAATCCGGGCGTATCGCATTTTATAGAACTCTGCCTTTCCTTCGAGTCCTCCTGGCCCCAAAGAGAGGCAGCTACAGCTTAGACTAAATGTTTATGGTTTGGCCTTTTTCGGCAGTGTGAACGTTTACTTCTGAGCTAGTCCCATTGTTCCAACCGTGATTTAAATATGCTTCTTCTAAATATTTTGACAGCAAAGCAAGTTGTGGGGCACTTGTCCCCTTTGAGGGCCTTCAGGGCCATCATTGCTGGCTTGCGTCGGGTGAGATCTCTGAGGCCTCCTGTTTGCTGTCCTTCATCTCACAGGTATAAGGTATGACGTGAGGCCCAGGGCTCTCTCCAAAGTAACCCTCAGTTCACAATGAGAAGTAAGACTCAAGATAATCCTGGCCTGTCCAAGTGCATCCTCCCATGTCTTGAGAGATTTTAATGTTTCTCCAGGAGAAATGGGCTAAAATAAATCAATTTATAGAAAGTGAATGGCTTATGATAGTTCAAAAATGTCTAGAGCGTTCCTTGTTTACTCTGGAGATAAAGCTGTGGTGTCCTGGGACTTTCCTATGTGGCCGTAGCCTGTCTTTCCCTCGCCCTCACCTCTTTGTACCACCCTTCTTGAGTTCTGGGGAGCCCGGCAGCCCTCCTGGGAGGTCTGTGCACACAGTCTGCTCTTCCTCACTGTTATACATTCTGTCTCTTCACTGTCTCCCTTTGGCAAAACCGTCTGCAACCTCTGGGTCTCGCTTAAACATTGTCTCTTCCCTCCTTGATCCAATCTGGGCAGAGTAAATCACCCACTCCTCTCCTGTTGTACGCCACTGGGCTCCTTCCTGCTGCTCATCTGTTACCTGACCACACACTGCAGTCTTGACTTCTGAAGAACACGCTCCTTAGAAGAACAGAGTCCTGCCCCTATGCCCGGTACCTAGCATGGGTTTGGCACTCAGTAGCCGTCTGGTAAATGAATGAGTCTCTGAACTTGTTTATTTGGTTTTGGTGACCAGAGTGGATCCTGGGAAGAAGGAAAGATGAAAATCATGCTGATTTCTTAGTGAATGTAGCCGATCCAGACACAGGTTACTCTCTCATAAGCCAGATTCCTCGTGGTACCTAGGAAAGTATCAATTTGACTCAAATAGATGTTTAACCATTTAGCTAACACACACCAGTGTCTTGCCCATGCTGGGCTGAGATGACAGCTGCACAACCCCTGATAGCCTGAGTCCTCACGAATTAGCAGTTATTTGAGGCCAGCTGACTTTGGTGGCAGAGTCAGGGCAAGCAAGGCAGGATCAGGGATGGTTGGCTCTTTCCCAGGAGACTTCAGCTTGGGGTCAGAGTAGGGAGTGGTTGACTAATCCTAGCTCATTCTGCAGAAACAGTGGCTGCTGTGATGAGAGAAGGTAAGTTCATCCCATGCCCTCAAGAAAGGAGCTGGTCCTGTCCCCTCCCCCACCCTTGAGACCTCAAGACCTGGAACTCTCTGGGGGCTGTTTTCCTTCGTGTTCATGTCCGTTTCCCTGTCCCTAGCCTCTCCTGCCTTCTTGGGGAGGTGGCCTCAGAAGCTACTTCCAAAAGGACAGGCAATACTAATCTCCAAGACCGCTCTCTTTGGTGTCCGATTCCTCTTTGTATGGCCAAAGAGCCTTGTGCACCATCTGGCACGGTCGGCGCACTCTGGGGTGGCTGGATCAATGGCTGGGGTCACTGTCAACACCGGCCGGGTACTATTCTTTAAACATCCCTCAGGTACTCTAAGCTGTCAGTTGCCGGTCACAATTGTCCAGATAACCAGGTCAAAGGTGTCCTCTTTGCATATTCTTTTCTCAGCCTGAATGACGCAGCCCGATGCAAGAGCTTCTCAGGGCAGCTCCCTGTCACTCGGGCCCTGTCCACCTGGCACAAAGGGCAGTGCTTTGAAGAAGAAATAGATTAAGGTATTGGGTTACAGTTTCTGTGGCCAGGCTCTAGCCTGAGCTGAATGTCCTTCCCCAAGAAGGGTGACTTGGCAGAGTGGCTCAAGGCTTCACTCCCTGTCCACTTTCCTTCCCATGCTGAGGAAAGAGGGGACAGTCGTTCCCTATGACATATGCGCATTTCGGTAACAGGCAAGCAGGGCAGCTGATCTCAAACTTGAGCACATCATCTTGTGTCAGAGTCAGGTAGAGAGGAAGTTAAATGGCTTGAGAGAGCATGTGTAAGCTGTGTTAGCCCAGCCAGTACAGGGACGACAACCCCTCTCCTTCTTCCTTTGTTTCCAAGTTACTGAGCTCTTATTGTACGCGCAGTGCAAGGCATTCTATTTATTTAGTCTGATCTCCCAGACAGTTCAGTTTCTAAGTGAGGACACAGAAACTCTGAGAAGTCGTGACCTGACCAAGGTCACCTGACTAGGAAGGGGTACAACAACAGTTTAACTCTCTGTTTGACTCCAAAGCCAGGGTCCTGTTCCATGCGACTTCTTTTTGCCCCGCCTCCCATCTGTGGAGCTGGGGGAGGGTGAGGGTAGGAGTAGGGAGGGCCATGCAAGTGGACTCTAATGTGACCCATAAAATAGCAGTTTAATACATGGAAGTCTCCCTTTAAAATTATTTCTTTAATGTGTGTGATGTTTCGTCAGATCCCTGGGACTGGAGTTACAGACAGTTGTGAGCTGCCATGTGGGTGCTGGGAATAGAAGCCAGGATTTCTGGAACAGCAGCAACCAGTGCTTTTAATGGCCAAGCCATCTCTCTAGCCCATGAACAAATATTTCTATACAGAAGTGGGAATTATACCAATTTGGGGATGATGGCAACTACTGAGGAAGGGGAGAAAGACAAAACCCTGATGTGTCTTCCTTCCTTCCTTCCTTCCTTCCTTCCTTCCTTCCTTCCTTCCTTCCTTCCTTCCTTCCTTCTTCCTTCCTTCCTTCCCTCCTTCCTGCCTTCCTTCCTTCTTTCCTTCGTTCCCTCCCTTCTTCCTCCCTCCCTCCCTCCCTCCCTCCTTCCCTCCCTTCCTTCCTTCCTTCCTTCCTTCCTTCCTTCCTTCCTTCCTTCCTTCCTTCCTTCCTTCCTCAGTCCTGATCTCCATCACTTCCTTCTGTCCTCTCCCCCTTTCTCTCCCTCTCTGTCTCTCTCTTTCATTTTTGAAACAGGATCTTACCCAGGCTAACCTTGAACTCTTGCATTTCCTGCCTTAACTTCTGGAGGGGTGGGGTTATGGCCTGTGCTGCCAAACTTGGCTATTATTTGGGGCAGTGAGTGAAATCTTTGAAGTTCAAAACCACAGTGAGATATCAGCCTGGTTAGGGTGGTTGTCACCATAAACTGAAAAAGAAAAAAGAAAAAAAAGGAAAAATAAAGAACAATGAGAAGGTGTCACATGGAGGGTGTGGAGAAATGGGAAGACTCATTCATTGCTGTGGGGATATGAACCAATGCAGTCACAATTAAAAACTAGAATTAGCATATTAGATAGATGTTGTGTGTCTGGCCATGCACCCCCAAACGCAGTCAAACAAATTTGCATAGCGTTGTTTATCACCATTCCCCAAATGTTATCTCAGAGAGGTGCTGATGAAGAAGTATTACATACATACAGTAGAGTTATTCATCCTTAAAAAGAAGAGGGGGTGCCGGGCGGCGGTGGCGCACGCCTTTAATCCCAGCACTCGGGAGGCAGAGGCAGGCGGATCTCTGTGAGTTTGAGGCTGGGCTGGACCAACAGCCTCCAAAACAATACAGAGAAACCCTGTCTCGTAAAACCAAAAAAAAAAAAAAAAAAAAAAAGAGGGGGCTGGGAGAGGACACAGTGGATGAAGTGTTTACTGCACCAGCGTGAGGACCAGAGTTGGATCCCGAGAGCTGGATGTAATAACAAGCCTAAGGCAAGGTGGAAGGTCTGTAGGATCATTTCCGGGATTTTGAGATGACCCTCTAGCCTCCACACTTGCAAAGAAGCACACTCACACACACACACACACACACACACACACACACACACACACACACACACACTCACACACACAGAGGCACATACTCATGAACTTGCAAACACCTATCACACACACACAGCATACACACACCTTTTATAAAAAGGAAAGAAATTCTGACATGACCTCCAAAATGGTAAACCTTTGAGATACTTTACTGTGCCAATCAAAATAAGGAGGGTTCACCCGTATGAGTTGTGGAGACAGACTGCTGGTTGCCGGGGGCCAGAGGGATGAGAGAATGAGGTGTTTCATGGGTGTGATTTCAGTGCAGGGTGCTGGGAAAGTTCTGTGGATGGACGGTATGACTGTTGCACGATGGGAATGTGAGCAATGCCACTGACCCACACACTTCCAAATGATTGAAATGGTGCATGCTATATATATCTTACTACTGTGAAAACATAAAACCTTCATGTTCAGTGAGGGAGAGCCAGAACAGCATTATCAGCGGTCCCTCCTCGTCCCCACCGTATCTGGAAGTGTTAGACATAGAGTCAGGGCAGACATCTCTTGCCCTTGGGACTCTCAGTAGGCAGCTTTCCTGTCTCAGGTGGCCTGGCAGCCATGTCAAATTGAATTTCTCTGTTCTCCCTGCTATGGTTGGACCAAGTGCTGGACACTTTCAGGGTGGGAGGAAGTCATCTGAAAACAAAAGCAGTCCTTCAAGGGTCCTTTGGGATGGAGCTCCTCCCTTCCTGGTAGCCGGAGGGTGACTCCAGCCAGCCCCCTGGGTATAGTAACAGCCCTGTCAGCCAAGGCAAATTGGGCCGGACCTCAGGATCCTAAATTAGTCCCTGGCCCTTCGATAGGGCACCTTTGGTTTAAAGCTTAAGTGACACTTTGACAGTCATCCTGACTTGAGGGGAGGCCTTGGGCTGACTCTCATAGGATGCTCTTTCTTCACAGGAATGCAACTGTGTGTACAGTGTGGCGTCTGCAAACAGCCAGTCCTACAACTGCAATTAGAGCCTTTCAATGGAGGTGTTAGCCACACTCAATGTCTTCCTGGTCTCACCCATGACATTCATAATGGGGATAGAAGTTCCATTCCGGGACTGACAGCTTCAATTGGAATTTGGTGCAATCTTATATTTATTTGCAGGTTTGTGGAGTCGGGGGTAGGGGTGACGAAAATCCCCCTCCCTCTCCTCTCATCATGCCTGGGTCCCCCAGCTCCCAGGGATAAAAATGAAGGTTGGGATTACATTTCTAGGGAAGCAAGGCTATATTTAAATATGCTTTGGAAAGTGTGGCTGCATGTCTGAAGCCAGGGAGACAGCTTCATCCAGCCTGGCCTGTGACATTCCTAAGAATCATATTGAGACGTTGTGTTAATTGGTTCCAATTTATCAGTTCCAATTTCTCCTGTACCAGGGCCAGGCAGAGGGCTCCATGCTTTCTGAGCTAAGCCACAGGCTGAATTTTATTCCAGGAGTCAAAGATGCCACAGCTTTACCTCCATGCCTTTCTGTCACCAATGATGGTGACTTTTAATCACTTCTTGAATGCTTTCTCTTTTTAACTGAAGCCTACTGAAATCATGATTCCATTAGTTGCCTCTTGGTAGATCTTTCTTGATAACTTACTTGAATTCGTTGTCGTATTTGCACAAAAGCAATGTCTTTTTGCCATGTTAAGTGAGCCAGGGGAGCCAGAGGTGGGGGTGGGGCTGGGACTGGGTGGTGGATTTATTTGTAATTACAGTAGAGTCCTTGCTCTCATCCCCAGGATTCTGCCCATTCACAGGCTCCGGACAGGGCTGGCGCCAAGATCTCCAAGTTGCCCTGTGTTTATGTCATTGAGACGAGGACAATATTTCAGTGTGGAGCCAAGCCACAGGGATCCACTCTATAAAACCCTCACTAAAAATAGATGCTTCAACCCCTGCCCAGCCCCCCTCCCCGCCTCTGAGACTCCCCCACGCCTGCCCCCAGCACTAGCAGCACCCAGTTTCAATTCTCAGGGAGACAACCGTGCCAAATCAACAGAGCCAGCAGCTCTGGGGGCCCAGGGAGCTCCTGTCTTCCTGAGGAGTTTTAACCCAGAATAAAAGGCGTCAATTAGCAGCCTTTAAAGCTGACGGGGCAATTAAAGTGAAATGGCAAGACTGAGGAGACCTGGAATAAGGAAGGAGAGAGAGAGAGAGAGAGAGAGAGAGAGAGAGAGAGAGAGAGAGAGAGAGAGAGAGAGAGAGAGAGAGAGAGAGAGAGAGAGGATATTTCAAATGTATTTTTGGTGACAGCTGCATTTTTCAGGAGGGCCAGTCTCTACAACTGGCTGTTTGGATTTATTTTTCACTTTTGAAGTGCTATTTCCAGTGAACACTGATACTCTCACTTTATTGCACTTTTTATGTTTGATCTGAGTTGCCTGGGAAGAATTAAAACAATCCGAGAGCACCAGGCTGCTGTCTTCACGGACACTCCGGACTGGCTGGCTTCCACTCTGCCCATTTCTGTGTCTGATAATTTAGGTGCAGTGTGGGGACATGAGGGTAAGTGAGCAGGGGGCAAGCTCAGAGCTGTGACAACCAGAGATCAAGTTTGAGGCTCCCAGGACTTAGGGCTGACCACTTGGTCTTTTTACATCTCTTGGTTCTGTGCTTAGCCAGGGCAGGACCTCAAGTCAAGCTATCAAAGTCTTGGAAAACAAGATTTGGGGAGTGTATCCTAGGTGACCATTATTAACAGGGTTTAGGTTGGGACCCGAGAGACTCTTATGCTGGAATTGATAGCACAAGCCCTTTTTATTGTCCCCTCCCCACCTCTGCTTTTGTTTGTTTGAGACAGGACCAAGCCGTACCTAGGCTAGCTGGAGTTTGTGACTCTCCTGCTTCAACCTTCCAAGCGCTGAGATTACGGGTGTTGTCACTACACCCGTCCGACTACTGTTGATTTTTGGTTCCTTGTAACATTTCAGTTTGGAGGAGTGGATTTAAGAAAGCCCAGTGCTGTCAGGCATGCCTTTAATCCTGGCACTCAGAAGGTAGAGCAGGTGGATCTCCCAGACCAGCCTGGTCAATAGAGAGAGTTAACAGGACAGCCAGACCACACAGAGAAAATCTGTATCGAAAAAGAAAGACAGCCCAGTGCTGAGCAGGACACAGGAGAGGAATGGAGGGCTAACAGAACACTGGAGAAGCCATAGCATCCTTCCTTCCCAGCATGCCTTCTTAATCCACGCCAGCCCAAGGATGAAGGCAGCTGCTAAGGATGCTTTCTTGGACTCAGTTTTTAGATTCCTGTCCTGTTACTGCAGCCCTTGTCTTTCATTCACCTGGCAACACCTAGGCTGCTGGCCCTGTGTTGGGGGTTCCCAGGCAAGGGTGTACAGTAGGAACTGTCACCATGTCTCTGTCATGTCAGAAACGGAGGTCAAGATGATTTCAGTCTCTTCCAAAGGCTGATGAGAGGAGGGAGGGGCTGGGCCAGGAGTAAGGTCTAAGTCAAATCTGGGGTCCTGATGCTTGCATGATACTCCTTCTAGGGAGGATGTGAACCTCCAGAAAAACCTCTGCATGGGACCCGTGCTCACTTGGATGCGAGCGAACTTCAAAGCCTTCAGTAAAGATACTGCTGTTATCACAAGGACAAAGTTCACCAGGCTGAGGGCCAGCACTTCTGAGTCGAAGGGCCATTCCAGCAAGGCTCAGTGGAGGGTTTCTTGGACATGCCTTGGAGAGCCCAGGTTTCTGGAAACATATTCTTAGGAGCATAATGAGATTAGATATTTTAGACATTCTGGCTCATTTTAACAGTTCAGCAAGGTGAGAGGTCAAAGGTCACATAGGCAGTTAGGCAGATGGAGTCTTCCTGGGATTGTTTCTGCAAACGGTGGCCTATAGGTATACTTGCGTGGCTTGACTATGGCATGTTAGTTAAGAATTGCTTCTAGGGGGTGTAATAGCTATGCAGTTGAGGATGCATGTAAAAGCTATCTAGGAGTGCCTGAAACGGGAAAAGCTTGCAGGTGCTCGTGACTGACCAGGGTGACCTTCCTCTCAGGGATGTTGTTGTTCAGTCAGTCTCCTTGTCTCAGCTCTTTGTCTACCCAGGGCTCTTTCCACCCATATACACCCAGTAATGCTGGGTGGAGGTCTTGATCGATGCCAGGCACTGCGCGGTGGTTTGGATGGAGGACGCCCCCCCGCTGGTGCATGTATTTGAATGCTTGGTTCCTGACTATCAGTGTGGAGGCTGTGGAAACAATGGAAAGAGGGACCAGTGGTCCGTGGCTTGCTGGGGATGGGGGCAGACCCCTTGAGGGTTTAACCCGCCCTGTTTGCAGCCCATGGCTTTTCTGTTTTCTGGTCTGTGGAGATGTAAGGAGTTTCATGTGAGTGCTGTGAACTCTGTCAGGGTTATCCTACAGCTGTGGACTGTATGTGGACACTATGAGCCAACTAAGTCTTTCATCCCTTAAACTGCTTCCGGTCAGAGACCAGGAAATTAACTAAAACCCTGTTATGGTTCTAGACAGCACAGGGAACAGCCTACTTCCCTTTCCACAGCTCTATCTTTTAAAGTTTGATAGCTTCAAGATGATAACATAGTGCAGTATTAAAACTTAGAGCAGTAAAGGAATATGAAAGCTGGGATGTCTTCCTTGCCCCTCCCTAGAGTATCCAGGATTTATGGTTAGATGTTATATGTTTTTTCCCCTGTGGTTTGTCTATGTAGTTGTCATATAACATGTAACATATAAACAAGTGTACAGGGCAGGGCTCTCCCTTGAGGGCCCAGGGCTAAGTTGCTTGGCTGGTGTCATCACCAGGATAATCAAGTTCCCCCTGGGTCTGTTTCAGTGGCATTTTTCATATGACTCTTGGGATGGTCATAGAGATTTCAAAATTGAATTTTAATATTTTTCCCAAAAGAAGATTCAAGGGCCGTACCCCTTTTTGTTGGTTACAAACTCTTTCATAACATGGCAACCTCATCATTTTTTTTGTAAGTAGTTTTACTGATAACAAGCATTTTTATTCTTTATTCTACTTTTTAAAGATTTATTTATTTTGTGCATGTGAGTGCTTGCCTGTTGTGGGATATTTATAAACTGTGTTAAGATGTATTGCTGTGATTGGTGTAATACAAAGCTGAATGGCCAATAGCCTGGCGGGACTTCCTGGCAGAGCGAGAATCTGGGAAGAAGAATCTAGACTCCTAATTTTGCCAGCAGACTCAAAGCTGTTAAGAGAAGCTTTTTCTTTTGCTAGCCGCTTTGGTTATCCCCCGCCAGTCGCCTGGGCTCTGCCGCGCCAGCCTGGTTCTAGAGCCGCATCAGTCCCAAATAAACACACAGGAGGCTATATTCATTATGAAGCTGTTGGCCTTGCTTGTCTCTTACTGGCTAGCTCTGCTTTAAGTAATTACCCCATAATTGTTAATCTAAGTATGCTTTTTACCGGAGAGGTTCCAGGCTTCCTACCCCAATGGCGGTTACATCTCGAATTCTCTTGTGTTTTTCCTTCCCAGAATCCTCCTGGACTCCTAGCCCCACCTATCTAGATTCCTATTGGCCAGACAGTCTTTATTGACAAATGCACAGGACTTCCCCCAACATCTCCTCTTTTCTGTTTAAACAAAAAGAAAGGTCTTAACTTTAACAGTCAAATTGTATATAACAGAACAGTTATCAAGTAAGAACATAGTTACAATATTTTAGCAAGATTTAAAGAAAATATCATCCATCCCATCCTTGTGAGTCCAAAGTTCTATGTAGCTTATCTTTTATCATAACTAAGGAAAACTATAATTATAACTATCTGTCTTCAACTCCATCAAAGACCACAGAAGGATAATATATAAACACTAGGATTGACAGAGACATCTTACTGCCTGGACAGTCACCCGAAGTT
The DNA here is from genome assembly GCF_017639785.1 of Mesocricetus auratus. Taxonomy (NCBI): domain Eukaryota; kingdom Metazoa; phylum Chordata; class Mammalia; order Rodentia; family Cricetidae; genus Mesocricetus; species Mesocricetus auratus. Next base: position 67,448,193 of record NW_024429191.1, read on the forward strand.
CCTCTGTAACGTTGGGACATCCATCTTCAGCCCATAGGCCACAATGTGTCTGGAACACTTCTCAGCAAAGCAGGAAATTTCAAACCGTCCATCTGCGTTGGCAGTCTGTCAGTCATTTTTCTTTGTCCTGCAGAAAGTCTCGTAGAGTCTTCATCAAGCAGGAACCCTGTAAGACTGAGTTCAGTAGTCACTTTCCTGTGGGTCCTGCATGTCCAGATGATACAACAACAGTCAAGAAGTACAGGCAAGAGCAGTTCTTGCCCAAATGGCTAATCTTGCCATGTTGAAAGCAAACTTTATAACGAGTTTCTTCGATGCCCATCTTCCTCTCAGACGTAATTGGTGCTGCCAGGAGCAGACATTTCTCATTGTCAAGACAAACCCTAAACCATTTTAAATGCCATGTTCGGAAGGTCTTTGAGAGGTTTGAAGACTGTCCATCTCAAATGTATTTCTGTATATCTAGAAACCTAACTTATGTAACTAGAAATTCTATTATAAGTAACTATCTATAGTCTGTATTCAATTATGCATTACGTTGTAAAAGATCAGTATAAGCACAATACTTAATCAAGAGGAGAAATATAAGCATCACAAAATTGACCTTGATTTTGTCTCAATAAATGAAAAACAATACCCATACCATAATTCCCCCTTTTACCATTAAAAAAGATTGGCTGTGATCACTAGCCAATTATAAACAATCCCATTTAAATGAAAACAAAGATTTATAAACAAGATGGGAATTGGGACGTCGCTCATTCCAAACTGCTTCCTGCTGGAAGGGGGCGCTGTTTATACCATGGGGATCATGACAAAACTCAGAAACCTGTATAAGTCCGTATTTTCGGGGTCTGTAAAGCTCCATCATCTTAACTGTCTCAGTCGTTGGAACACCTGGTCCACTGCTTCCGGGGGTCTTGGTTCGTCAAACCACAAAAGCCTGGAAGGAATCCTTAGCTTTTCATTTTCTGTAGAAACATAAATAAAAACTCCTTTTCCAAGTAACATATCCTTACACTTAAATTTTGAAGTCAATGCATTTTCAAAAGATATAAGTTGAATTAATTCAGCAGCATTTATAATCAAGTGTACTTTAGCAGCTGTTCCTTCCTGAGCAATTATAAAACTGAAAAACACAATAGCGTATAGTATCCAGACTCTCTGTGTATTTTCCATCTTTACGTGGCTTATTTATTTATCTATTATTACTTCATTTCTTTCACTTTCATTTATTTTTCTCTGAGACAGGGTTTCTCTTTGGAAATCTGCCTGCCTCTGCCTCTGGAGTAAATCCTACCGGCGTGCGCCACCACAACACCGGCTTTTATATTTATATACCACTTTGCTGTTTTATTTTCTCTCTTAATCTCACGTATATTTTTAAACACACTGTAAACCTTTAGAGGTTTTCTTTATCCAAGTCTGACTTTACTGTAAATCTTTACGTTTTTCTGGCCACGTGTCTTATCTGTAAAAACTGCTGCTGTTTTAAACTGCCGCTTCAAGATGGCGGGCGTAAGCGTGATTCCAACTTACTGCCTCAGTCCATGCTGACCTCCAGCAAAAGCTGCCACTTCCAGCTTTACGTGCACCCCTTTCAATCGTTAGCAGAGTCTCTTAAAACAACCTTGCTGGTTTTTTTTTTCTTTTTATGCTGAGTCAGGAAGACTCCGGTAAACGAGCCACGTGAATCTCGGCTTGTAGCTAGCAAAACAGAGCACACCTGAGAAAAATGCTGCTACCAAAAATCTGTGCTTCTCGCCGTTCTTCTGTTTCTAAAATTCCTTTAAAGCTTTTGTCATTCTGCGTGGAAATTCATGATCCCACTCCTGATCACCATTATGTTAAGAGAAGCTTTTTCTTTTGCTAGCCGCTTTGGTTATCCCCCGCCAGTCGCCTGGGCTTTGCCGCGCCAGCCTGGTTCTAGAGCCGCATCAGTCCCAAATAAACACACAGGAGGCTATATTCATTATGAAGCTGTTGGCCTTGCTTGTCTCTTACTGGCTAGCTCTGCTTTAAGTAATTACCCCATAATTGTTAATCTAAGTATGCTTCTTACCGGAGAGGTTCCAGGCTTCCTACTCCAATGGCGGTTACATCTCGAATTCTCTTGTGTTTTTCCTTCCCAGAATCCTCCTGGACTCCTAGCCCCACCTATCTAGATTCCTATTGGCCAGACAGTCTTTATTGACAAATGCACAGGACTTCCCCCAACACAAAGCAAGTTGGATGTGCCATACTAAAAAGAGATAACCAAGCCATGTGATAGAACATGGATTAATAGAAACAGGTTAGTTAAGCTGTAAGAGCTAGTTGGGGAAAAGTCAAAGCTAAGGCCAAGCTTTCAAAATTAATAGTAAGTCTCTGGGTCATTATTTGCAGGCTGACAGTCCAAAGGTAGTCCAACAAGAAAGCTTACTAATACTTAACTGCATGTATGCATGTGTGCAGTGCTCACGGAAGCCAGGAAAGGCCAGATCCTCTAGAACTGCAGTTACAGTCAGGCCCCAAACGTGAGTGTTGGGAACTGGACTCTTGTCTTCAGGTGCAGGAAAATGCTTGTAACTACTGAGCAATCTTTCCAGCCTCCATTTTGTCTCTTTCTATTTCCCTCCTAATAAAGTTGCAGTGGACCAACTTTTGACATGTGCCTTCAGTTTACTATTTATTTATTTATTTAAAGTAGAACATCAGAAACATTGTTGAATCCAAGAGTATGCGCATTGAAAATTTTTCCAATTTTCTTTTTAAGATGTTCCAAATTGCATGCCATCCATAAGCGCAGGATTTACTTACTTGTATTAGGATGGGCAGTTTATACTGTTTAAGCTCCCTCCATTAGGTCAGGAGTGTATGGTCAGTGTAGATCTGCCAGTCATGGGAAAGAAAGGACCTCCCTGAGAACTGTAACTCCATTCAATTTCCCTTTTAATGATCATTTCCAGTAGAAGCAGGGCTGACACAATAGGGTTGCCCAGAACAATTTTTAACCCTTAAAGAGGTGCTTCAAGGATCGATGAGGTGGCACAGTAGGTAAAGGTGCTTGCCATCAAGTGGGACTATCTGAGTTTGATTCCTGGGATCCACATGGTGGAATGGAAACAGAAAACCAACTCCGGAAGCTGGTCTCTGACCTCCGCACACACGCTGAGGCATATGTGCAGACATACCATAAACAAAATCTGTTTTTAAAAAGAGGGGCTTCAAAAAAGATGCATTGGCCTTTAATTTGCAGCCTGCTTAAGGGCAAAGGGGCCTGTGCTGAGGAGGATGGATTGGAAGACTAGCTCTCCCCGAGAAGAGTCATCAGCCGTGCCAACCTCAGTAGGTCACTACGTACAAGTCCAGGAACCCTAGGTTTCTTACCTGCTGAACAGGCTTGCATAATATAATTTTCAGACATTTTGGACTTGCTATGAAAGTAAACTGCTTCCCTGTCCCACAAGGTTAAGAAAGGGTTTTTGTAAAAGCTATGTCTTAAATTGGGTGTTTTGGCTCATGACTGTAATCCTAGCATATTGGAAGTAGAGGCAGAAGGAGCTGGAGTTCAAGGTTATCCTTGGCTACATATCAAGTCATCAAGTTTAAGGTTAGCTTAGCCTGCAGGAAATCTTTTCTTCACTCATCCCCCACACACTCTTTTGTTATTGTTATTGAGACAGGGTCTCACATAGACTAAGGAGATGGCTTCAAACTGGCTAGGTGGCTGAGGATGACCTAGCTCCAACTCCCCCTACCTCACTACAGAGATTACATATGTGCACCATCACACCTGGTTTATGGAATGCTGCAGATCAAATCAGGGCCTTGTGGGAGTTAAACAAGCACCTTACTAACTGAGCTGTGGCTCCCAGCTAGATATGCCATCTTGGTCCCTGCAGATCCAGTGGATCTTTGGTAGGAGGACTACTGCCCGGATACAGAGAATGAGAGCAGCTGGGATGGTGTGGGATGCTGTGAGCATCCATTACACAGCAACATAGAGATCCCTGTTATCTGACCATCCTGACCTGGGTTTCAGATGAAGCTTTGAGAAGTATGCTGATGAGTGCAGTACTAATAGGCACACCTTTGTAGGACTGTGCCACAGTTTTGGGTGAAGGACAATTTAGTGGAAGTATTCCCGAGGGGCCTTAGGTTTGTTTTTATGTCTGTTAGAGTTGGCATATGGAAGGAGGTTAGCGAATAGAGAGTGACTATACAGATAGTGCTCATACAGACCAACAGGATAAGTGTCTTTCTGAACAACACAGCATACTGAGATGCCTCTCACTGCACCTGGCTTATGGGAGTTGCTGTCGGCATGTCCCCACTTTCTGTAGCCATCCCCCATGTCCCTTCACAGCACACTCCATGGCAGCTTCCCATACCCTTCTTCATCGTTTTTCTTTCTTGGCTTAGGGGACAGTTGTGCACATGGTGTTCTAATTTCAACCTTTTCATTTACTTTGTTTTATGGTATTACAAACATTAGCCTAGCCTCTGCCTAACTATTTGTGGGCTGTCTTGGATTTCTCTTGAGGTTTAGGTGAAACAAGAGTGCAGGGTGCTACCCCTGTACTGATGTCCCAAGACAAATGAGTTTTTATTTTGTTTTATTTTATTACTTCATGCTCATGAGTGGTTTGCCTGCAAGCACATAAGTGTACCACGTGTGTTTACCTGGTGCCCATGGAGGGTCAGAAGAGGGCCTTGAATCCCTTGGAACTGGAGTTCCAGGTGGTTGTAAGCTGTTAGGAACCAAACACTGGTCCTCTCAAGAGCAGCCAGTACTCTTAACCACTGAGCCCTTTCTCCAGTCCCCAGGCAAGGTATTTTAGATGGCCGTCTCTTATATTATTTTATTCGATGGTATCAACAATCATCAGTTTGGTATAGGATGACTTACAAGCCCTGGTAACTACTTTCCCTCATTCCATGCTTACAAGACAAAACGTGATTGTGTCTCCAAGAGGTGGAGTAGCTTCCCCAACACTCTACCATTCAAACAGATGAGCCACATTTCCGTACCAGGCTGAGTCCTCAAGTCTAAGTCAACTTGCTTTCCTTCTGGGCTCCTGTTACTGCCCCAGAGACCCATGTATACTTGCCAATTTCTGGAGGAAATGAAACGCATCACCTGACTTGGTGCGCAAGACCCATTGCCCTGACTAGCCTCAATCCTGCTGAGTTGCACCTGTAGCCTTTCCTTGGAGTTAGGAAGCCTAGAGGGGGCTGGTTAAGTTAACCATTCTCAAAAGAGCGAGGGCTGATGCTGGAGTGAGCCTCTCTTTTTGAAGTCTGTAGTGGGAGGTGATCTCATGGGGGAACAGGTCTCCAGAGAAGAGGGAGGTTAAAGAAAGCCAGACTGGGAATGACCTCTCCACACTGGCCTCTCCCTTCTGACCTCCATCCATCACTCCTCTCTCTCCCAGTGTCTCCAGTCTCCTGGGGGAAGGCTGTCTCCTCCTTTCTTTTCTCTTTAGCATCAGGGAAGATGACTCAAACACAGCCTCAGGGCACCAAAGGCATCCACAAATTGGTCCCAATCCCAGCTAATGAGGAAGGCAAGAGAGGAGACTGGCAGGCTGGGTCCTGTGGCTTTGGGCTGCCAGAGGAGGGGAGGAGGCAGCCAGCTAGGCCCTCCTCTGACCCCACACAGCTCCGAGGCCCCAGGCCTAAGCCTCAGATCAGTTTTTCTAACTTGTCTTCTGTTCCAAACCAGTAAATAAACAGATCTTGCTCCAATCTCCCGCCCCCCTTCCCAAGCACACACTTTCCCACACATGCTAAGTCAGTACTGGTTGGCTGGAACAGGGCTCTGAGCACATCTCTCAGCAGCCAGAAGCTCTTAACTTTCCACTCTAACATATCTGCTCAGAGTTCTGGGTGCGGGGGTAAGCCTCTCAGCCTCCCTAAGCTTCAGTGTTCTCATCTTTGAAAATTGATTCCCAAGGTTTAATAATATCCCTTTGAGAGAGCTGTGAGGAGGAAGTGAGGTCAGAAGTGGAAATCGCAGGCCTATAAGGTGGAACACACCTGAAATCCCAGCACTTGAGAAATGGAAACAGGAGGATCAGGAGTTCAAGGCTATCCTTGGCTACATAGGGAGTTTGAGGCCAGTCTGGGTTACCTGTCTCAAATACGTGAAAATGCACGTTTAGCTGGGCATGGTGGCTCATACAGCATTCCAGAGGCTAGGATAGTCGAATCACCATGAGTTCCGGGCTGTCCTAAGCCACCTAGTGAATTTCAGGTTAACTGTGACTACAGAGTGAAAGTCTGTTTTAAAAAAAATGGATCCTCCTCCAAGACATGTGAATTGCCTGGAACCAAACCCTTCAGGAAGTGGTAGCTTTTATTATTTCAAACAACCTCCTTCCTCTAACTCCACCCCTGCCATCCAACACACACACACACACACACACACACACACACACACACACACACACACACACACGCACACACACACACACACACACGCTTAGCAGAGTGGGCAACAATAACCACACAAACCCGAGACACATTTCCAGTTCACTCCCATTCTGTTAAAATTGACCCTTCTCTGGTGGCTTGTATCTTGAGGACCCCGCCCTTTCAGAGCAAACTGCATCGTCAGCATCACTGAGGACAGGCTCCTGAGGTCACATGGGCTCAGCCCACTCCTTCAAGTGATGTGGGGGAGGGGAGGGGTGCAATACTGACCAAATAATGGCTCGAGGGTCTTCTGAAGTCTTTCAGGCTAATTCTCTCCTCTCCCCATCAGCACGTAATCCCCTCTAATTTAAGGTAGTCTCCTCGGCTGATAAACTCAGCTAACTTCCCTTTTTTTTTCACGCCCGGCTTGAAGTCGGAAATTATATTGGTAAGTCTCACTGTGGATGTTATTAATGTGCTTAATGGGCACTCAAGGCAGTTTAAAGATCTTAGCCTTTGCACTGTGCCTTTATCCCACCCTGGGGGTAAATAATGGAGATGCTAACACAGTCTGTAAAGGGAAAGGAGCAGAGGTGGCCAGCCTGCTTCACAGGGGCAGGATGCTTTGATGGCCTGTCTGCAGGCAGGGGATGAAATCAGAGTTTTTATACCCCTTTCAAAAGGCTAATTCTCCCAACACAATGCACATTTCCAAGTCGTTTTTAATTTGGCATGAAAATGTCTTCTTTAGCTTCGACTAGAGCCAGTAGAGTTAATGGAAAACACACATCTGGGCAGCTGTGTTCTTCCAAGTGAGGAGGTGAGCAATAGAGAGGGCCAGGAGTGTGTCCAGAGATTAAAGATAAATGTTCTGAGGATGCCATCAGCCTACTCGGACTGAACCCATCAAACGGTGATTGTAAGTTCTCAGGGATATCGGTGGCTCTTTCATTTTCCTCTCTAGAGATGGAGTATAGGGTGGTAGAGGTACTTCCACCACATGGGTCCCGGGGATCAAACTCTGGCTATCAGGTGTAAAGGCAAGCATCTTTAGTCAGCCCCCAAGACAGTTAACCTTTTAGGGATCTTTAGCACTTGGTTTCAGGCTATGGGGGAACAATCTCTTTGTGCTCTCTACTGAGTCCAAATGATTTTCTGTCTAGTTCCTCTTCTGTTGCAGATGATCTTTGTGGATGACTTGTGACAGGAATATGAGGACAGGGCATCTGGCAGAGGTCAGTGGAGTTGGCTTTGAACAGGCCCATGCCAAGCTTTCAACTCCCCCACCCCCCCACCCTCCGCTCCCGTCTGTTTTCACCCTCCTTTCCGGCCAGCTTCTTAGTGAGGGAACTCAATTTCTGTACGTATTTGTATCTAAGACAAAGTCATAGTAGCTGTGGTCGTCCAATGTGTGCTTCTCGTGACCTTGCTATGAATGCCAGGGTCCCACTGGAGGGTTCTCTGTGTAAACTCACCCCGTCATTGCATTGGCCTCAGGTTTTAGTCATACTTTTATCATGCTGTAGTTTGTATATTATTCTTTTTAATTGCTCTTTCAGGCTGACATGTGTAATCTGAGGAACCCTAGGGTCTATGAATTCCTTGAGATTGTCTGTAAAAAATGTGTGCGCTATGGTTTTCATCAAAGGGATCTTAAAGGCTAAAATCTGAGTGATCACGTATCCGGATATATTTGAGACAGTTCCAATTTACACCACCAGTTGCCTTGGTATTGTCAATAGCAATTTTTTTTTTACTCCTAAGAGTTTTAAGGGCTGGTGAGATGACTCAGTGGGTAAAGGCTATTGATTCTAAAGCCTGATGGCCAGAGTCTGATCCCTGGGACCCACATCTCCTGCCAGAGAATCAGTTCTTGTAAGTCGTCCTCTGACATTTACATGCATGCTATGCTATTCATAGTTCGTGCAATACATATATTTAAAGAGAGTCCAGGCATGGAGCTGGTGATATAGCTCAGCTAACACAGTGCTTGCCTAGCAAAGCTCTGCTTTGACCCCTAGAGTCACATAAAATGTTGTAGTGATTCATGTCTGAAGTTCTAGACCTTAATAGGTGAAGACAGGAGAATCAGAAGTTCAAAGTTTTCCTTAGGTACATAAAGAGTTCTAGGCCAGCTGGGCTACTTGAGACCTTGTCTCACAGGGAGTGGGGAAAGAAGACATAGATAGGTAGGGAGAGAGAGAGAGAGATAGACAGATATATAGAGATAGATGGTTGATATGGATGATAAATTCATTTTCATTATTGGTAGATTCCCTATGTATGAGTCCGCCATTGCTGAGTTCATATGTAAGCCCTGGTGAACTCTCCCACTACTCTCCCGGTCATTCAAAGGGCAGTTCAGCAAAGGATTGGCTTTCAGTTGCTTATCAGGTGCAGTTCAGCAGAAGTCAAGCCTGGTGTTTTCTGCTTTATTGTCTCTGTACTGTAAACAGGCAGCCTTTTCATGGTTTGTGCAGCACCAATCTTTCTTTCTTTCCTTCCTTCCTTCCTTCCTTTCTTTCTTTCTCTTCCTTCCTTCCTTCCTTCCTTCCTTCCTTTCTTTCTTCCTTTCTTTCTTTCTCTTCCTTCCTTCCTTCCTTCCTTCCTTCCTTTCTTTCTTTCTTTCCTTCCTTTCTTTCTTTCTTTCTTCCTTTCTTTCTTTCTCTTCCTTCCTTCCTTCCTTCCTTCCTTTCTTTCTTTCCTTCCTTCTTTCTTTCTTTCTTTCTTTCTTTCTTCCTTCCTTCCTTCCTTCCTTCCTTTCTTTCTTTCTTTCTTCCTCTCTTTCTTTCTTGCATTTGTGTCTTTGATAGTATCTTACTATTTACAATGGGCTCCATATGTAGTGCTGTCTAGTATTCCAAATCATAAGCACTCTGTGATGTGCTCATAAAGAGAATGCATGTGCTGGATGAGCTTTGATGAGTTATGGTGCTGTTAGTCATGAGTGCAGCATTGACAAACTCATGAGTTAATGGCATGGTTAATAAGATGGTATCTACATATATTGAAATATCTCAATGACCCCATAATAGGTATAGATTTATTATGGGAGCTGTCTCATGCACTTGTGGAGGTCAAGGAGTTCTGTGACTTGACGTCTGCAAGCTGGACACACACACACACACACACACACACACACACACAAGTCAGTAGTGGGATTCAATGAATCTGAAGGCATGAGAATTCTAAGAGCCAGAGTAAACCCAGGTATGAATCACAAAGGCCAAGGCCAAGAGTATTGATTTCCTAGGTCAAGGGATGCTGGGTGTTAGTCAAGAAAGCAATCAAGTTCATGCTACCTTAAGACTGTGTCCTATTCTGGCCCTCAATGGATTGGATGATTCCAGTCTGCAAAGTGATTGTGTTCATCCCTTAGGCTTTCAATTGAGTTGCTCCTGCCAGTTATGGGAATCGTCTCAGGATGTCCACATAGATGAAAGTATCACATTGCACACTGTAAGAGGGTCATAGGTTTTCTGTTTGTTAGTTATACTTCAGTAAAACTGGCAAAATAGGTAGAAACAAACAATAAACAAAGCACTAATCTTTTCTGGAAATCCCCTGTCTGACATACCTGCAGCTGATGTTTACTGGAAACCTGGGTGTTTCTTAGCTTAGTGAAGTTGACACATACAGTTAAACATGAACAGTTCACTCTCCGTCAATGCGCCACTAAGACGTAGCTCCTTAAGCCCTAATCTCTCATTACAGACAACAGGGTCATGTTCCCAGTTGACATCTATCCTCATTCCACAAAAGAAATGTACTGATCCCTTCCCCAGAAGGGAGTGTAGTCCTTGAGTGACATTTACCTTTCTTCTGATACCCTATAACTTACACACTATTCTATGAGACTAACAGTGCTCAAATACTGTCAAAAAACCATCACCCACTATGCTACATGGTAGAGGGATAAGAAAGGAAAGCAAACAGATACATTTATATATAGATATACTCTCATTTCTATAGCTAGGCGTGCCTTCGTAAGTTGGTATATTTTACTACTACCCAGCCTGTATTTCCTTTATGCTCATCAAGCACCTCAGGTGGACATAGTTTTAATTCACAAGCCCGAATCTTTATTTCTAAAGGGCGCAGATGGGTTGTTGTTTCCCATTGATTTCCCCCAAAGAGCACATGGGTACAAAGATCTACCTGAAGGGTTTTCTGTATTCCACAAATGTCTTTTTATCTGTATTGTGTAATAATAGTGCAATTTCCTCTCACTTGTCCCCCCTTGCGTTTTGCTGTTGACAGACAGGTATGAGGAACCCAAAGGATCTGGGTGGTGGCAGTCTTAACTTCTAGTTCGACAGAATCCATTGTGTGTTTCTTGTGGGAACATTCCTTTCTCTGGAGTTAAGCTCTTGGGGCCAGTGTGATATAGGAGCCCGAAGCCAACATTTTGACCTTAGGTTACTAGGTGCAGGGATGTGTGGAACAGTCTTCATTCTCACCTCTCAATTGCTGGACTCAAGGGTTAGAGTTTTGATCTGAAGTCTCCTGAAGACTTGGTTGTCAGCCTGTGACATCACTGACTGGGATTGGAACCTTTAGGAGGTAGGACCATGTGGAAGCTTGTGTCTGTGTGAATGTGAGTGTGTGTGTGTATCTGTCTGTCTGTCTGTGTGTGTGCATGCATGTGTGTACACATGTGTACCTGTGCCTGCATGTATGAAGCCAGAGACTGACACCAGCTGAATTTCTCTGTTGCTCTCCATCTTACTTTTCTGGGACAGGGAAATGAGCCCAGCTTTTGCTATTTTGGTTAAACTGGTTGACTAGTTAGCCCCGAGAATCTTCCTCACAGTCCTGGGGTTACAGGCATATATACCACCACATACTGCTTTTTTGGTCAGTTCTGGAGAATACACACTCAGACACTGAACTATCTCCCCTAGCAATAAGTCTAGAATAGTTTCTACTTCTTGTTCACTAGGCCTAATCAGTAGGATGTCATCAATGTAAAGGACCAGTGTGATATCTTGTATTAGGGAAAGGATATCAGAATCTCTGAGAACTAAACCACAGCATAGGCCTGGTGGACTGATTGACTCTGAGGCTAGAACAGTGAAGGTCTATTGCTTGCCCTTGCCAGCTGAAATCAATTGGCAGGCTTTTGAACAGGAATGGATTAAAATGCTGCATTCAAGGTTCGTTGCGATGTGTTAATTTGCTCAACTTATAATATCACATCTGAAACACCAGAAGCAATTGGAACCACCACTTGATTAAGTTTACAATTACCCACTGCCATTTTCTATGACCCACCTGTCTTCCACATAAGCTGTGTAAGTGTTGAATGAGAATGTGAGGAAACCATCAACGGGACTCTTCCAAGCCCGTGGTAGTGGCGCTGATGCCTGCTGTCCTTCTGGAAGGTAAAATTGCTTTTGATGGACCATTTTCTTAAGCAGAGGCAGTTTTACTGGCCTCCATTGGTCATTCCTACCTTAATAACTCTCATACATCACAGGTCAGGGAATGAGTCTAGAGATTCAGCTGACAGCTAAGTGTGACTATTTCTTTCAAAAATATTTATTTATTTATTTTATGTGCATTGATGTTTTGCCTGCATGTGTGTCTGTGTCAGGGTGTCAGATCCTCTGGGGATTGAACCAGGGACCTCTGGAAGAGCAGCCAGTGCTCTTAACCACTGAACAGTCTCTCTAGTTCAATTGTGATGATTTCAATTATGCTTTTTAGAAACTGGAAAAAAACCCACAGGGAGGGCTTGGGTACTTCCTGAAGCCATGGTAACATGGATCTGTAAATCTCCATGGATCCCTTTGATCCCGTAAAATCCAGCTCTGACTGGAAGGTCACAGTGATGTTTTCAAGTTTCTAGACTCAGTGTCAGTTTAGAGCCAGTGCCGAGTAGTCCTCGAATAGATCTGCTTCTTTTCTTAATCTCAACATATGATTGCCTTGATGAAAGGCCCTTTGTAAAGGGCCAGCAGGAAAATTAATAAAGTTTCAATATTATACCAGGGGCCTTTTTGGAAGGGCTCTGGTCTCCCCCTCATTCAAGGAATTCCAATTGTATAAACTGGTTCAACTCTGGAAAACTGAGCAGTGATGATGTTTTGAGCTTTTGCTTTGTTTTTATTGTTCTTTAAGATAGGGTCTCATGATGAAATGACAGACTATGGACACCCCCACGGAGGGCCTCACCCTCCCTGGGGAAATGAGGGGATAATGGGGGGGGTTGGGGGGCATGGGAGGAGGGGAGGGAAAGGGAGAGGGACCTGGAACTGACTTGTGAACCAACCTTGTTTCTTATCTAAATTTAAACTGGAAAAAAAAAAGGATAGGGTCTCATGTAGCCCAGCCTAGACTCAAAATTACCACATAGCTGAAGCTAGCCTTAAATTATTCCTGCTTCTACCTCCCAAATGCTGGGGATACAGGTGTGCGCTTGAATACAGCTTGAATTTTCATTTTATGGGGTGAGTTAGGCTTGAGTTAGAACTTCTCTGTACACAAAACTAGCTGGAATTCAATGGGCTTCTAAAGGTATTGGGATTAGCCAGGGCACACAGTAGGTCTGCATGAGCCACCCTCTTTGGATTGCCACTTGGATTCTAATGTCTATGAAAGTAATACCTTGACTTCAGCAGAGGGGTTGCACCACTTGGCCTCTGCCACACTGGGATCTGCCTACTGTTAGATTTCCCAATTGAATGGCTACAATTCCCACTATGAGTTCCTCTGACAGAGAGGAACCATCCTAGAGCTCTTGCAGGATGATACATTTCCTTTCACAAATACACTTCCCAAATATTGGTGAAAGATCTTCTGGACCCTCCTAGTGTGGGTAAGTAGATCTTAAATGACAAATATGCTCTGAGTCTAACTTCTCCGAACCTTCAAATCTTTTCTTCTACTTAAACAAAGTGGGGTGGGAGATAAACATTTAGTCATGGTAGTGACTCATCTTTTCATTTGGATTCAGTCTGCCAGACAATCAAACCATTAGAAACCCCTCTAACTTCCTGAGATGGGCATTGAATAGATGGTCTTTGCTTAGTATATCCATAGTAATAAACTCAACTTTATTCAACATTATATTCCCTTCACAGTTATCACACATGCTCATTATTCTGGGCTGGTTGAATAAGAATGCCCCCCATAGGCTCATATATTAGAATGTTTGTTTCCCGGTTAGTGGACTGCTTAGGAAGAACTAGGAGGTGTGGCCTTTTTGGAGGTGTGTCACTGGGGATGGGTTTTGTGTTTTCAAAAGCCAATGACTGTCCCAGTCTTGCTCTTTCTCTGCTGTGTGCTTACAGCATGTATGATCTCAGCTACTACCCCAGAACCATCCTACCTGTCTGCCAACATGCTTCCTATCATGATGATCATGGACCCTCTAAAACTGCAAACAAGCTCCCAATTGAATGATTTCTTTTCTAAGTTGCCTTGGTCATGGTGTCTCTCCACAGCAATAGAACAATAACTAAGACACACTCATCCTTGAACATTCTCCCCAATCTTCTACTTTACAATTGGAAAACTCAGGACCAGGGATGTAGTTCAGTTGGTTGAATGCTTGCCTGACATGTATGAGGTCTTGGGCTACATTCCTAGCACCATGCAGACCAGATTTGGTGGTACATATATATACTCCCAGCTCCTGGGACAAGAAGGCAGAAGGATCGAAATATCCTTGGCTACACATTAGGTTGGAGACCAGCCTGGGATATGGCAAGAGACCTTGTTTCAGAAAGAAAAGTTTAGAAAACTCAAATAGTGCTTTTGGAATTGAGTATCTCTTATGGGCCACAATTTGTGTGACTTGAGTGAATTTATAAGTTCAGAAGGAAGAGGGCTGGAAGGGAGGTTAAGGAGAGTCAGCATTGTCTTGCCTGGTAGTTGGTCCAGAGGAGGCCATGGCAGCAAGGCAGAGTCAATTCTTCAGATAGAGGTGGGAAGGGCCTACTATGGACAGAAATGTTGATGGTACCAGGAGCAGAGGGAACTATCTAGATAGATGAAGAAGACCCATCAGAACTTATGAGTCAAGTGCCCCACCCACCCTCTTTAGGGTCTCTCCAAACTTGACTCTCTTCTTCCCCAGTCCATGCCCCTAGTACCCTTAACAACAGATGCTGTTCCAAGGCTGGGTGTTCAGATGCAATGTAACTGCTGGTCTGGACACCTTATGAGACACAAGGCTTCCTCTCGGGGCATACCTAATGCCTTTAAGTCATTTGTACCGTATTCCAGATGCTTGGAATTTGAATGCCCAAGTTCATATTTTTCTTTTACTTCTTTGCCCAATAGCATTAGGAGTCCAATTGGTATGTTGTATTTCTTAGTTGTCTGAAACATGTTGAAATGCTCATGATATAGAATAATTTAGAGTAGTGGTTCTCAAATTGTAGGTCATGGCCCCTTTGGCAAAACTCTATCTCCAAAAATATTTACATTACGATTCTTAACATTACAGTTATGAAGTAGCAACAAAAATAATTTTATGGTTCTGGGTCACCACCACATGAAGAATGGTTGCAGGATTAGGACGGTTGAGAACCACTGATTTAGAGCCTTGCTTCTTATAAATGGTGGATCTTCAGCTTGAAGTTTGAACCCCAATATCAGTCTCTGGGTTGTTTATTTTTCGTGTTACACAAAACCTAAAAATATGATGGCGCAATTCAGCCTTCATTCAAAGACTTAAGAACTAGGAAATGAGTGACTACATAAGTCTCAGTCTGAAAATTGGTGAGTCAGAAGTGCTAGAAATCCACTGTTTTCTAAGACAACCAGACAGCAGTCAGCCAGACTTGTTTTCAGCCTGCTTTGCTTCTCAGCAACTGTCACCCTGAGGAATCACTTTCCCCGGGTGGCTACCAGTCCTCTGCTTAGCAGGATGAAAAGGATGTCACGGGGTCCTTCCTCATTTGCCCACAATGAGGTGTCCTTCTTGGGGGAGAAAGCTCTAGGTGGCATGGATGGCAGTTGCAGGTGCCTTCTTGTGTGGGGACTAGGCTGGCGTCTGTTGAGTCCTCTAGTGATCCTCATGGTGATGGCCTTTCTTCCTTCTCCACTGCTTGCTTCCTTTCATGGAACACCCTTCATTCTCAGCCTTGAGGAACCCAACAACTGGACCTCTTGAGGAAGAAGATAGGGTCAATTCCAGTGACTCTGATGAACTCTGGCGCCCAGCAACCTAGAAAGACTGTCTCTTGGACTGCTTCCCCAACCCGCAATTGTACAACCTCCTTCCAGCAAACAAAATCAATCACTTACAGCAAGCAATAATGAAATCACCCCTTCAGGCACTCTTCCCCTTTTCTTTGTAAAGAAAAGTCCCAGGATCAGGGGGCAGGATAGTTTTTGGGCTCTGCTTTTTGCTGGAGCTCATTCCCTCCTCGAGAGGGTAGCCCATGGTTTTACTCTCACCGTTAGCAAAGCTGCAGTTTTGTTGCTGTTGCTCTGTTTCTTGCTCAGACACAAAGAACCTGGATGTTGTGCCACAGGGGATCACTGAGTTCCCCTCTGATCACATCACTACCCAGGGAATGCCTAGTGTTCCTTGACAGGCCTACCTGAAATCCTCACGGGAAATACACGGATGTGCTAATAAGAAAAACCAGGGAGATGGAGGAGTTGAGGCAAAGAGAGTTGGGCATTGTTATGTTCATCAATAAATCACCCATTTCTAATGATAGCTCTGCTGGTTAGATACTGCTTCTGTTGAAAAGCAGTTGTGGAGCCAGGTGTCATGACACACACTTGGAATTTCAGCACTTGGAGGAAGAAGCAGGAGGAGCAAGGGTCTCAGCTCAAGGCCAGCCTGGGCTACATGAGACATTATCTTAAAAATCCCGGACCAGACAACAACAATGACAGCACATGGCATGGAAACTGAGGCAGGGGAGACGGCTCACTGGGCAAGAACACTGCTGCACACACATGACGACCCGCCCCTTCCCCCAGGTTCAGTGAGGGACCCTGCCTCAGGGAAATAATGCCAAGAATGACAGAGCGGGACACTACCCCATAGTCTTCTGGTCTCACCACAGATGTACATCTACACACACACCACTTAAAAAAGTGAAGTAAAATAAAACAAAAAGACATGGACATTGAAGTGGAAAGATTTTTGCCAATGGTCACTCTGTAAGTCAGCAGTTTTGTGAAAACTTCAAAATTTTCTCACTCCATTAGGTTTCATTTTTACTTCTCCACAGTAATTTTGAATAAAAGCTGCCTTTGGATGGTGGGACTTTGTGTGTGTGTGTGTGTGTGTGTGTGTGTTGTGATGGGCTTTGACTTCCCAGGGAATTTTGAGAAGCAAAACAGATCTTATAGCAACAGGGAAACTTCTAGGAGGCCAGGGTTCCAGTGGCCTGTCTTCAGATAGTGACAGAAGCAATAGTGGACCTCCAAATGAGTTGTTTCCCCTGCCGGCCCCTAATGGCCTGCAGGCGGCTGAGTGTGGAAGGCCATCCTCTTAGCCCTGCCGGCTCTTCGCGGCTTTCGAACTCCCTTTGCAGAACAGGAGCACAGTTGCAACACTCTTTTGCTTGGCCTCAGGACAGCTTTTCCACTGTCACCACCCTGTAGCCTCAGCTGGCACAGAAATTCCAAAATAAATGAACGTGTTGTAAATCGGGAGAAAATATTGTGTCCTTGTGGGGTTGATGTTGATTGCAGCTCAGAGGCTCAGGCGGCCACGACCACAGCTCAGCCTGCATATTTCTTTACCCAAACACGCAGAGGGCCTGCCCAGGCTAGGGTTTCTGCAGAGTCTCCATTCAGGCTTCTTAAAGGTGTGCGGGAGCTGACAAAGTGCCCTTGATCAGAGGCCCCCAGGCAGGCCAGGGGCCCGGGCTGTCAGAGCCAGGTTAAGACAAGATGCATCAGTCTTCATGGAGAGAAAGTCTTCATGGAGAGAAGCGTCTGGGCGCTGAGGCCTGACGATAACACTTTGGCAAGAGGTAGTCCTGGAACTGCGTGCTGCTGACTGGCCTCAGGACTGGCCCTCAGGCCCCGGTTTAATTGAGGCTGGCGTGATGCAGTGAAAAACCAATGAAGAGGGCTTTCAGGGTGGGGTGGGGCTTCGGCTGCCTTGTCACAGGACCTGGCTGTAGACTCTGAGGGGCTTGAGAGTCTGACCACCCAGAGTCATGTTGCTCGGGACATGAATAAGAGAAAACAATTTATTTTTAAGTTAGAAATTATTTAAATAGTAAAATAAAAAAAAACATTTAGACCAGTTTTTTGTTTTCTAGCTCAGGTTGTCCTTGAACTCACAGTTTTTCCAGGTCCCAAGCACTGGTATTACAGGCTTGTGCCATCATGCTTCACCAAAAATAATCCTTTAAAGTTCAGGAAGCCAGAGGGAGATGAAGGAAGAAACTGGAAGACACTAGGCACTCCCTCTTCCTGTTTCATGCAGATGCCAGTTTGGGCTACCTTCCCAGTGCTTTGAATAAGACAGTAATTATCATTAACAGTTATTATCATTGTTATTAATAGCAACTCACACCTTCTGTTTTAAAATATTGACTTACCAACTAAGGGATGCTGAGAACAGGAGAAATGATTTTCCCAAGGAAGAGCACATCATCAGTTGGTTACCCGATACCAAATAGTCAGCTCTGAAAACCTGTACAGACAGGCAGGATATATATATATATATATATATATATATATCACATAGCAACTATGAATAAATATTATATATGAAATGTAACAACAATTAAAGAAAATTTGAGAGAGATCAAGGGGTTATGTGGGAGGGGTTGAAGGAAGGAAAGGGAGGGGGAAATGATGTAATTGTATTATAATCTTAAAAAAATAAAGAAAATGTGGCAATTAAAAAAATTGGTTTCTTTCCCAATCCTGTGACTTCAGATATACCTAGTCATGATCTCTCACGACTCTGGTAGCAGGGGGTAGGACATGCTTCTGATCTACCAATCACAGGACTGCATTCTGTTTTTGACCCTCGGGTAGATCTACCAGAACTATGCCCTGAGACTTTTATTCCCCTTCCCCACCTGCCTTGGGATTTTGGATTTAGAGGAGAAAATAGGTTAGAGAGCTCAAAGGAGGAAAACTGGGAGTTAACAGGTGACAGTTTTTTTTTATTATTTAGAGGATGGTCTATTTGCAAAATAGGAGAGAAGAAAGCTAACACACAGGAAATGTTGGGAAGACAGCAAACAAAGGTCTCAAGGTCAAGCTTGAAGCATCTCAGGGCAGGGTTTATCCTTAGGTCTTCTGGGTGGATCGGCCTCCCTGCCCATGTCTTCCCCTGAGATAGCTCTGGCTGTCCTAGAACCCCGTCTGTAGACCAGGCTGACCTCGAACTCACAGAGAGATCCACCTACCTCTGCTGGGATTAAAGGTGTGCGTCACTACACTAGGCTTCCTCTCTTCCTTTTAACCCTAGTTAAACTGGTTTGAACTGGTTACTGAAAGAGTCCTATCTAGAACAAAGGCAGAGTCTCTTAGTATTCACCAGTGATTGGTTCCAGGATTTCTGCAGATTCCTGGATCTGAGGATGCTCAAGTCCCTTTTGTAAAACGGCACAGCATCTGCTTTTAACCTACACAATCCTTTCATGCACTTTATGTTAGCTCTAGATGACATATGTCACATAATACAATGCAAATGCTATGCAAATATTTGCTGTACTGTATTGTTTAGGGAATGATGGCACAGGGAAAAAGTCTGAGTATGTTCAGAACAGATGAATTTTTTAGAATATTTTCTTTGGTTGGTTGGTTCAATCTGTGGATGCAAACAATGCAGACAGAAAGGATTTGCCATTCTATCTGTGGCTGAGCCTTGGCCAAATCATCAAAAATATATTTATGAGGGGGAGAAAGGAGGAAGGGAATTATGGAAGTTAGCATAGGAAAACCATGCGTGAAGCCTTCTGTGGTTCCACTTCTATGTGTGTGTGAGGTGTGTGTGTGTGTGTGTGTGTGTGTGTGTGTGTGTGTGTGTGTTTGTTAAATGTCTATTCTATACCAGGCTGAAGCCATAAAAATGAATTGGGTGAAATCTCTACCTACAAGGAACTCTAAGTCTAGTTTGAAAAAATAGACAAATAGAAGGCTGGGGAGACAGCTTGGTTGGTAAAACCTGGCCTTGCAAGCATGAGGACCTGAGTTTGGATCCTTAGAACTCACTTAAAAAGGGAGGCAGAGTGCTTTGTGCTTGTAACTCTGGCGGATAAAGATGGTGGTCAAAGGGAATGGAGAAAACAGAGAGAAAAGAAGAGGAACAACCAGACAACTAGTCTAGCCTGATTGTTGAGTTGAAATCCTAGGCAAATCAGAAAGTATGTTTCAAGCAAAGGCTGAAAAACAACATTTAATATTGGCTTCTCACTTACTGTATAAACACACACACACACACACACACACACACACACACACACACACACACACACACACACAGTGGGGGACAATGATAGCCTATTATGTTATAATTGAAGGTTAGGATTAGAATACAATTCTATGATGGGACTGGTGCCCAGAAAACATGGGCAAAGCCAGCTCACCCAGGAGTGATGAAAAAATCAGAAACTTTTGAGAACAGTCAGGACCTTAGCTGGGTCCTAAGGGACAATGGTCCCTGAGGTGTGTGTAGATGCGACTGTGTGTTTGACAGTTCTCTCCACTACTAGCAAATAATTGAGTACCATGTGGAGCACCAGAGAGAGCTGATGGATGCTGGACTGAGATGTTCTTGAATTGGGTGGAACATCTTTGCTGGAAAGGGCTCTTGACAGTGGTGCTGAGGATGAAGAAATGAACAGTGGCTAGCCTCTGATTGAGACTCTTATTCTGAACCTGGAGCTAGAAGGGAATTAAGAATGTACAATGCCTGGAAACATCCACAGGGGTTCTAAGTACCATTTTTAGACATGTTTGGGAGGCATTTCAAGGGTAGAGACCTTTCCTGAATGTTGGTGGCACCATACCATGAGTTAGAATCCTGGGTTGAACGGAAAAGGAAAAAAGAAGAAAAGCAATAGAGTTCACACATTCCGGTTTCTCTGCCTCTTGGCTCACTGATTCATGAGGAATCTCAGCCACATGCACCTACCGACATGAACCCAGGTATATCTTCCTTCTGTGGTGGACATTACCCTCTTTTGCCATGAGCCAAAGTAAATCCTTCCCCTGTCAGTTGCTTCTGGTCAGGTATTCAGTTGTAGCTATGAGGAACGTAACTAATACAGAGGGGGACCAGCAAAGAGTCATGCTAACACATGGCTGGGTGGGGAGGCATTGGGGCCATGAATGATTGACCACTAGAAGCTGTGGACACTTACATATTCCAGTCAGAAGATAATCCCTCCAGGCTGTCCCTCCTCTTTTCTCTCTGTTTTCTCCATTCCTTTTGACCACCATCTTTGTTATATGTCTGATTGTTTTTAATAGTGGTTTTCAAATATATTTTTTAAATCATGTGTCACTGGCAAAATAATTTTAATGAAGCATTACAATATTTATGTATTTATAAATTATATATGTAACAACTGCTGTAAAATGCATTGTGCATATTGAATATTTCAAAAGCAAAAGTGTACAAATGGGTGAGATAAAAGTGAAATGTTTTAAATGGCCCAGTAACTGACTAGCTAAATACACAGCGGGCATGAATTAAGGGTGAGGTTGGTCTAAGTGAAAGAGGACTTATACCCATCTGTTCTTCAAATTACTGACTCTTCCTCCTCTGAAGGACAGTTAGAGGGATATAACTAGACTTGGAAAGCAGGGGTGGGCTTCTTGATCTTAGAGACAGTTCTAGGAGAGATGGAGAGACAGTGGGATGGAGGGGTACCTAAACAGGACCAGTAGGGAAAGAGGAAGGCTTTCTCTGAGGTTCTTCTGTCTTTCCTAGACATTAGTTTTTGTTTGTTTGTTTGTTTGTTTGTTTTTTGCACAGAATGAGCTTGGTGATCCCCTAGATGAGCATCAGTACCCCATTACTCCTCCTCCTCCTTCTTCTCCTCTTTCTTCTTGAGTTAGTTTCATGTGACTCAGGCTGGCCTTGAACTCACTATGTAGCCAAGGATGACCTTGAACTCCTGATCCTTGTTCCTATACCTCCTGAGTTTCTGTGATTACTGATTACAGGTATGTTCCAGCACACTCATCTCTCAAATAGTTTTCTTACTAATTTGAATTTTGAACAGTTTTCTTATGTTGTAGCTCCTGGAGAACTTACTAAAGATAGGATAGGCAAGGCAAGGCAAGTCTGTTGTTTTCTGTTTTTGTCACCTGTGTTTATACAATCTGTATTGCTACCTCTCCACACTTGTTTGGCAAGAGTTCTTTTAAAAGTTATTCATCTTTTTTTGTGAAGATGAATTCTGAACTCAGAATTATAACAACTTAATTTCCATGTAGGCTGTGATATACAGAAATGTTTGGAAATCAAGTGAAACACTGTGGGTGTTTCTGCCAACTGTCTTTGTTGTAAGGTATAGCTCTCAACACACCATGAGAGAGTTGTTTGGGTTTGGTTACATCTGACAAATAAATGGACCAATAAAGAGCAAGAGTATTAACATAGGCATTATATAGCATGAAATGCAATCAATGTATTTAAAGAGGAAGTGAATAGATTTTGCAATGCCAATGTCTCTTTGTGTCTTGGAGCTTGCTCTGTGCTTTCTCTGGAACTTTAAGATCAACTTTGGAAAGGCACCCTCCCTTTTGGAATGTATATTCAGTTTGGTGACTGAGATGAAAGTAATTAGTTTTGGTTATTTTATTCATTTTATGTGTAAGAATGTTTTGCCTGCATGTATTTATGTACACTGTGTGCATGCTTGATGCCCATGAAGGTCAGAAGAGGGTATTGGGTCCTTTAGAACTAGAGTAACAGAAGATTGTGAGCTGCTGTGTGGGGGCTGAGAATTGAACCCAGGTCTTCTGGAGAGCAGCCTGTGCTCTTAACTGTTGAGTCATCCCTTCAGCCTGAAAATAACTAAATGAAGGTGAAAAATGATTTGAAAACAGAAATAATTAGAATGCATTAATGTGTTACATGGCACATGGAAATTGTAGAGGGAAGCCTAGGAGCTTTACAGAACCCTGGAAGACTACTACACTGCTTTTCGTATTCAGACAAAGTTACTTCACTAAGAATTACATCAATTACTTGATATTTATTTTTTTTGTTTCAAAAGATTGTGTGCGTGTGTGTGTGTGTGTGTGTGTGTGTGTGTGTGTGTGTGTACATATGAGTGCAGGTGCCCATGGAGTTCAGAAGACAGTATGGAAACTAGAGTTACAAACAGTTGTGATCTATAGACAGTTGTAACGAAGTCACCCAAAGTAGGTGCTGGGAACAAAACTCAGGTCTTCTACAAGAGAAGTACACACTCTTAACTTCGGAGCCATCTCTCCACTCCCTGCTTGATACTTTAAATGTGCTTGCAATGGATATTCTTTTCTGGCATCTGCCTGGGTTTCGCTGCTGTCTCTGCCCCAAAATAACACACAAGACACTATATTATGAAGCTGTTGGCCATTTGCTATGATTTCTTAATGGCTAGCTCTGACTTAATTATTAACCCATAATTACTAATATATATTTTTATAAGGACTTATCTTTCCGAGGATGCCATCCTGACACATCCTCTCTTCCCGGGATCACATGGCAACCCTCTACTCTTGACTACATTTCCCAGAATCTTCCTTGACTCCTTGTCCCACCTATCTTGCTTCCCTATTGCCCAACAGTGCTTAATTTATCAACCAATAAGAAACATATATATATATATATATATATAAAGGCATCCCCCATCATCTCCTCTTTTCTGTCTAAATAAAAAGAAAGATTTTAACTTTAGCATAGTAAAATATATAACAAGGCAGTTATTAAGCAAGAACTATAAATAAAATATTTAGTCCATTAATATTTACCAAGATTTAAAGAAAGTATTTTATCATCTATCCTATCTTTGTGAGTTTAAGGTCTTGTATGCAACTTATCTTTTATCATAACTAAGGAAAACTACAATTATAACTATTTGTCTTCAACTCCAATAAAGACCACAGGAGGATAATATATAAACACTAGAATTGACAGAGACATCTCGCTACCTGAACAGTCACCCGAAGTTCCTCTGGAATGTTGGGGCATCCATCTTCAGCTCATAGGCCATGGTGTGTCTGGCAGACTTCTGAGAAAAGCAGGAAATTTTTAACTGTCCATATGCATTGGCAGTCTGTCAGTCATTTTTCTGTGTCCTGCAGAATGTCTGGCAGACTCTTCCATGAAGCAGGAACCCTTTAGGTCTGTCCATCTTGTTTTGTAAGTTCAGCAATTACTTCCTGTGGGTCCTGCATGTCCAGTTTATAAAGCAACAGTCAAGCAGTCCAGGCAAGAGCAGCTTCTTGCCCAAATGGCTAATCTTGCCATGTTGAAAGCAAACTCTATAACGAGTTTCTTCAGTGCCCATCTTCCTCTCAGATGTAATTGGTGTGCCAGGAATAATTGTGTCTCACTATCATAAAAAACCTAAACCATTTAAATGCCATTTTCTGAAGGTCTTTGAAAGGTTTGAAGACTCTCTATCCTTCTCAAATATATCTCTGTATATCTAGAAAACCCAACTAACCTAAGTTTTGACTATTATAGGTATCTATAATCTGTACTTAATTGTACATTACATTTTTAAAAGAGTTGTATAAACACAATATTTAAACAAGAGAAGAAATATATATATCACAAAATTGATCTTAAATTTGTATCAATAAATGAAAATCTGTACCAATACAAAGTATTCATTTCTATATTATAGTCCTTTTTTTCCCTTTAGAAAGAGATTGACTGTGATCATTACCATTCATAAGTAACCCAATTTAAATGAAAACAAAATTTTATAAACAATAATTGGGAATTTGGGCATTGTTCATTCCAAACTGCTTCCTGCTAGTTGGGGTTATTATCCACACCATGGGGATCATGACAAAACACAGAAACCTGGCTAAGTCCTTGTTTTTGTAGTCCATAAGGCTGCATCATCTCAGCTGTTTTAGATGTTGGATCACTTGGGACACTCTTTCTAGAGGTCTTGATTCATCAAACCATAGAAGTCTGGAAGGAATCCACACTTTTCATTTTCTGTGGAAATACAAGCAAAAACTCTTTTCCCAAGTAACCTGTCCTTACATTTAAATTTAGAAGTCAAAGCATTTTAAAAACATATAAGTAGGATTAATTCAGCAGCATTTATAATCAATTTTTTAGCAATTGAACAACTGAAAGACAACACAATAGCATACAGTATCCAGACTCTCCGCATATTTTCCACATTTTACATGACTTTTTTATTTATCTATTTATTATTATATTCTATTTCTTTTACTTATTTATTTTTTTCTCTGAGACAGGGTTTCTCTGTGGAAACCTGCCTGCCTCTGACTCTGGAGTGCTGGGATTACAGGCTTATGCTACCATACCCAGCCATTATCCTGTTTCTTTTTCTCTTCCAAGCCTATGTATATTTTTTAAACACACTCTAAACCTTTTAGAGATTTTACTTCATCTGAATCTGACTTTACTATAAATCTTTATGTTTTTCTGGACACTTATCTTTTATCTGCTAAACAACATTGCTAAAATCAAAGATAAAATCAAGGCTGTTTTAACTGCTGTCTTTCCAAGATGGCGGGCGTAAGTTTACCACCAGTACTCGGAGCTGTGCTCACTACCATCAAGCAGCATGCTGCCGCTTGGAGATGTGGTCACTGCCACTGCCAGCTGCTCGTACACCCCATTCTTGTTTGGTCATAGGGCCTCTTAAAAGAGCCCTGTGGTTTTTGGCCACTTATGCTGAGTTAGGAAGACTCCCTTAAGGGAGCCGAGTGAGTCTCTGCTTGTCTCTAGCAAAACAGAGTCCACCCGAGAAAATGCTGCTACCAAGAAGTCGTGCTTCTCTCTGTTCTTCTGTTTCTGAAATCCCTTTTAAGCTTTTGTCATTCTACATGGAAATTCATGCTACCAATGTTGGGTGCCATTATGTAACGGGTATTCTTTCCCATCAGCTGCCTGGGTTCTGCTGCTGTCTCTGCCCCCAAATGTGCTTCCATTTTTCTTTAGGAATTAAGTGTCCTAAAATGTAGGAACTGTGTTAGAGTAAGTAGCATGACACTGACTAAGTGAAAACCTTAATGTGGTGATGTCACTGCTTGGTAAGTGACATATTTAGGTCATACAGACAACTTTACATATGCCATAGTCTCAAAACTAGAATTTTGAAATATCCTGAGATCTGTGATGCTAGTCAGAGGTCCCCTTTGCCTTAGTGAGATCTAATGGAAATCATAATCCATGGGTAGGATGGGATGGAACAGTCCAACAAGGGGAAGGGGAATTAGTGCCAGATCAACTTTCTAAGTCTCTATTGTCCCATTATCCCATTATTAGACTATGCCAAGAGGTGATACCTTGGAGACTATTTTGGTCACAGTGAAGTGAGTTAGTATTCTTCGTATTTCCTCCCACAGAGTGGTGGAGTTCCTTTGCCCAACCTTTGAATTGGAGCTATCTTGGTGACTTGTTTTGCACAAAGGTTGGTGGTGGTTTCAAAAGCGCATATAGTGCGCTTCTTGGGACACTCCTCTGGGATCCCGGAGCTACTACATGAGAGGTCTGATTTATCTGCACATGCAGCACTGAGCCTAGCCTTCTAGTGATCCCAGTACAGGGGTCGGTAAGAGTAGCTGACACGTGTCATTTGCAACAAGTGGCCTTTGCTGATTCTACATGGAATGGAATGATCAGCCAGCTGTGCTTGGGAACAGAGTATGATCCACCCAGCTGTGCCTGTCTAAATGCTGACCCATGAAGGCATGCCTGAAATGTAATGTCACGGTATTGTTGAGGACTACATTTTGAGGTTTGTTACCAAACAAGAGAACTTGATATGTGGCTATCTTCCAGCTAAGATGCCCACGTATGCTCTCTTGACTTTTAGTGGGGATTTCCTTTGTGACCCCATGTTTATCTTGGCATATGCTTCTCAGTGATGTTTTAGTCCATGATTACCTTCTCCCAGAGGGAAAGCATCACCAGAAAAACCCGGAGTTTTGTGTTTGTTTGAGTTCACTTTTTTTGAGACAGTGTTTCATATAGCCCAGACTAACCTCAAACTTGCAATGTTACTACGGATGACCTTGAACTCCAGGCCTTCCTGCCTCTACCTTCTACGTACTGGGGTGTTGTGGAATATTATTTTAACTGGGCATAGAAGTGTTACATTTGTTTATGCTGCAGAGTATTTAACTGTGTAAAGGTGTGTTACATTTGTTTAAGCTACCATTGCTAACGATGTAAAGATGAGTTACATTTGTTTATGCTGCAGAGTATTTAACTGTTTAAAGGTGTGTTACATTTGTTTAAGCTACCTTTGCTAACCATATAAAGATGAGTTACATTTGTTTATGCTGCATTTGCTTATTTATGAAAAGATGTGTTGCTGTTTCACCTTGCTTGCTCAAGATACCTGATCCATCTAATAAAAAGCTCAACAGCCAATAGCTAGGCAGAAGAGGGATAGGTGGGGCTGGCGGGAAGAGAATTAAAAAGGAGGAGAAATCTAGGCCTGAAAAGAGCAAGAGGAAAAAGAAGAGAGGAGAGACACCCGGGGCCAGCCAGGCAGCCACCACAGAAGCAGCAGGAAAAATAGGACATAAAAAAAGGTAAAAAGCTCTGAGGCAAAATGTAGATAAAGAGAAACTGGTTAATTAAGTTAAAAGAGCTAGCCAGAAACTAACCTAAGCTAGGCCAAGCATTCATAACTAATAAGTCTCCATGTCATGATCTGGGAACTGTTTGGTGCCCTCCCACCCAAAAGCCTGGAACACTGGGATTATAGGTATGTGCTACTATGCTCTGCAAACCCTCCAGATCTTCTCAGCTCCCTAGAGATATGTGGCCATTTCTGTCTTTTCCATGTCTAGCTCTTCATTGTAGCCTTTTCTCTGAATCCATTCTGCCTAGAGATTCCCAGGTCTGGGTTGCTAAGCATGTGGGAAAGTTTGAGATACTCTGCTGCTGATGTGAGGTACTCGCTGCTCTCCCTTGTAAGTCCCCTGGAGCTTGCTCTTGCATCGCTGGGATTCTCAGTACAAGCTCGCTGCAATTTGACCTTCCATCTATCTTTTGCCCAGCAACTTAGAAATTATATTTTTCCCTTGAGGGTGACCGTCTCAGGCTCCTAATGCTTGACTTAGGGCCTAGCTTGGGCCAAGGAAATTCAGGCAGCATGAAGTCTTTGGATGGCTACCACTTCACAAGGGAGCAGCATTGGTCCCTTAGTCTCATAATACAGTGGGAGTCCTGTCTTTTCCTCCATTCTCAGAGACCATCTCCTTTACCACCGAGACAGCTTGACTGGGCAGAATTTACTTCCTCCCTGAGATGAAAATGAGTGCATCTTATCATTGCTCACAGCTGCAGTCCTGTTAGCAACCAGCCACTCTGAAAGCAATGGCTTAACAAATCTTTGTATGGCTTTCAGATCAAGGCCTCACCAGATAGCTCTGATGGGCCTCAGCCAACTCACTTGTACTCCGTAGCCAGTGAAGTTCCAGTAGGTGGTTCTGCTGGTTTTGCTTGAGGATTATCATGAGTCGGCTGACTGGTAACTGGTGCAAGAAGCCTTGGTTGGGAGACTGGAGTTCCCTTTCAACCTTCCTAAAGTCTGTCCTGGTTGTGTTGTGAGGGTCTCATTATGTCATGGTTGGATCTAAAAACATCCGAAGGTTTTGTTTGTCTTTTCTTTAAATCATCTGGTTTCCTGTGGCTCTTCATTCCTGACTTTCCCATTGGCTGAAGGAAATCCAATAGTAAGGCCAGAATCAGAGTGGCGGGGGAGTGGAGGAGGGACAGGGGCAGGGTAGAGGGGAGGATGGACGGGACACACGATGACTGTGAGAGGTGACTGAAGGGGAACCACTAGCACAATCACCCAAACAATAAGCTCAACTTGCTCTTTTCAATAAATGTTTTATTGGCATATATTATATATACATCACAATGAGTTTTACTATGAGACATTCATATATTTACAGAATCATAACTTGTTTCGATTATATTCATCTCCCTTTCATTTAACCTTGTTTTCTTCCTTCTACTGTCCCCTTCTACTTCCACTAACGCCCCTTCCATTCCCAACTAGCCCCCTTGATTAGGGTTGCTTACAAGACCATCTGTGAGGATTTGTTTACAAGAGCATGGGCACTATGCCATGGTTACACTACTGAAAAAAATGTGCCTCCTCCCATGAATCATTAACTGGATAGAAATTCTCAAGAAGGATGGACCTCATGAGCCCCTCCCTTCCATGATAGGGTGCTAAGGGACCAATCTTGTATAGATCTTGTGCAACTGCTGCGAGTTCAGGAATGCAATAGTCATGCCATGTCCAGAAGTCAGAGTTCCACACTAGTCCCCTTCCTGCCCCTGCCTTCCTTCAGTACCGGCATTCTTTATCCTTTATTCTTTCTGCTCTTAACATCTTCCATGAGGTTCCCTGAGCCTTGGAGTGGGTAATATGGATGTCCTATTTATGGACGGGCATTGGACCATCATTTATTCTTAGTATTTTGATCATGTTCTCTTCTGTGAGATGGTTATTAGAATCTCAGTTGGGACATTAGGCGGGCAGCCAGGCATCTGGTAGGAGCTATACATGAGAGAACACAGTCATCAGGAGACATATAGCTCCATGAAGGGAAAAGCAATAAAGAAGTGACCTGCTGGCTGTCACCCCTTGGTCTCCAGCTTTCAGATGCTGCCTTATTATTTCTCAATCCCTTCCTGAAGCCAGACAGAGACCAGAAGATGCAGACTACAATAGGACAGAGGAGGGAGGTGCATTCATCAGTGTGTGTGTGTGTGTGTGTGTGTGTGTGTGTGTGTGTGTGTGATCCTGACTGTAGTCATAGTGCTGGAACGGAACTGAAGAGCCTCCCAACTCTCTAAGCCTAAGAACTTGGAGGCAGGCTTGCCCCTCCTTCTCTTGAATCTACTTCCCTCATAGTGGCTAAGTTTGCCAAAACATGGATAGGGAAATGGCTTTAATTTTTAAATTTAATTTTAAAATTACACATGTTCGCTTTATTTTGTGTGTGAGTTTTTTGCCTGCATATGTACTACGTGCGTTCTTTGTACCCTTGAAGGTCAGAAGAGGACACCAGATGCCCTGGAACTGGCATTATAGATGTTTGTAAACTTAGCTCTTCTCGGCCTTTTGGCTAAGATCAGATGTAGTAAACTTGTGGGTGCTGGGAACTGAACCCTGGTCTGCAAGAGCAACCTGTTATGTTAACCACTTAACTATCTCTCTAGTCTCATAAGGCAGCGGTGTGAGAAATGACTGTAAAGGGGAAAAGAAAAGGTGGGGGAGGATAGAAGAGGGTGACTGAGAGAGCTACAGATTCAGCTTTGACACCAGTTAAAGAGGGAAAGAAGGCTGGGCAGGCACAGTCTCAGACTGCAGTACGAATTCTAAAATGTTTAGGTCAGCTTATCAGGAAGTTCTTGGACCAAAGTCCACATTAGATGAATGACACCCTTTGGAGGAACTGTGTGCTTCTTTGGTAAGGGTGGGATGTGGGTCTCAGTGGCACGCCATCGGTGGCACACCAGGAACTAGGCAGCTGCAACCATTAGTCACATAATAACAGGAGATGTGAGAGGCACGTTTATATGCCTCTATCCTTGTCAATATTTTCTCCTTCCTGTCCTCTCCCTTCACCCTTCCTCTTCCCTCCCTTCTTTTTATCTCTTTCTCTCTCCCTCTTACCTTTTCTCCCTTTATTCTTTCAGCTTTGTTGTTAAACAGAGTGGCATTATAATAAAGGATCCCGCTCTACCCCGCTGTGGTCTGGGATTATAGGTTATAGGTATGTACCTCACCCAGACCATTATTATTTTGGGACAGTTGCTTAGGTTCATTCCTGGTGAACATATAACCAGGTACTGGTAATATATAACTAAATGTGACACACACACACACACACACACACACAAACACACACACACTGTTTTCCCTCATGTAATTCACATTCATTCTACTTGATTTTTTTTGGTAGTCTTCTGCTGAATGGTGTCAATCAGGGCATTTATGAGTGGAGAGAAGGAGTCTCTCTTGCCCCATGTCCTCCATCTCCATTGTTTTTACTCCAGGGAGCCTAAGCAATGTCCTAAGCATCATTACAAGGACACCATGTCCCAAACTGTAAACCAAGCCATTCCTACTGGTATTAAAAAAATCATGGTAAGTGTGGAAGCTTAATCATACCTCCTTTTCAATTTGAATCTCTTTTAAGAACTAGGGAAAACTCATAGAATCAGTTGATCCCAGGAATTCCAGAGTGTGTATTCAATATAGTGAACATTGACTTAATCAGCCTTATCTGGGTGTGAAAGATTCATCTGTGTTATTCATAGGTGTGTCATAAGATTATATGCGTGGGAACTCAGGAAAGCCATTCAGCTGGCCTTGGGTAGAATGGGGCCACACAGAGACTAGAGTGGAATAATAACACCACTTCAATTGGAATTGAGTGGTCGGGGACGCTGGTCTCAGAAGTGTGGGTATCTTGATTCTTGAGTTCCGTAATTTCTGACTCACCATGTCTCCATGGTCTGCACTATTTTTCCAAATCTTCCCACTGACGGCTTTTCTTAGTTTCTGTTTTTTGGACCTCTTCATTTCTGACCCTTACAACTCACCTTGTTCATGATCCCTCTGGTTTTGTTCTGTCTCAAGATTTTTCACTTACTGTTGCTACATGCTTTGCTCTCTTTGGGCTCCATGGCTCAGATTTGCAAGCGAAAACATCTAATCAGCTCAGGGCTAGTTGGGGACTCTTGTTTAGACTCTAGCTGCAATCCAATCAGTTGGAAGGGAGAGAGTCCCTTAAACGTTGCCCAAGTCTTCCTCTCCTCCTGGGGCAATTGGGTTTCTCTTAAGACAGAAAGACGAATTTGTTGTTGAAAACAACATTTTAAAAGTCTTATTTGGCTCTGTACCATATCATGCTGAATGAAATACGGTTCTTACATGCCTGCTGTCTCCTGGGGTTTTTCATATGAGTGAATCCATTCTTTCTTTTTCTCAAACTGACGGAGGTGTGAGGTGTGAGGGTGCCAATATAAGGTTTATGAAACCCACACGCTATGTGGGAATTCTGTCGGGTGTTCTGTATATGCGATTTTATTTGATGATGGCAATAGCCTTGTGAGGGACATGCTGTCCACGTTTTATAGATGCTGAAGCTGAGACCCAGAGGAGGTGAATAACTTGCTACATCTCATAGAACTAGCCAGTGGCCAGCCAAGAATGTAAACGTGTACTCCCCATTCCAATCTTCGTATTTTCCTTTTCCTCCCTCCTGGACCTTGCCAGTGTGAGGTAAATGCTGGACTGCTTAGCCACTTTCCAGCTTCTAATGCCTGTAGCACTTCTTTTTTTTTTTTTTGATATCTCATCCTCCAAGTCATTCAAGTAAAATCACTCATGAGCTCTGCAGAGACAGTATTCAGTACATACTTGTCCCTATTCTTGCTGGCCTGTGAGACTAGATAGGGGTCTCTTGGGGTCCAGCAACACACATCTATATTCTTCCACTGTCCCCTACTTATCCAGTGCCTATCTGTTCTTGGGAATGGTGACCAAGTGCCACCTGCTTCCTTCTGCACACTGTGTACCTTCTACCAGACACCTTCCTCTGGGGTAGGCTAGGGGATGGCAGAAGACCTAACACTGAATCTTGTCTCTGTTACTAATTCGCTGAGTGACAGTAGGCCAGCTGTCCCAGTGACAAATGAGAAGGGATTGCAAGTTTCCTTGAGTCTGGGTAGGCTATATCCCAAAGGAAGGGTAGCTTCTCTGATTACCTCCATTTCTGTAAACTCCTTGAACTTTTGAAGATTAAGCCCTTGAAGGTGAATCAGGGCTCTCTTGCAGCCTACTGCTTGCTAACAGTTGGAGCCACCAGATGCCACAAAGGGTGTGGATGTTGAATGAATGCTACTTTCCATCTGATTCAGGGCTTTTCACGTGGGAGGAATGTGAACTCTAGCTGAGTGGGAGAGAACAATTCTCCGTGTCTGAATTAATTTTCTTCAGCTCTTCCCAAGACCATGGTTGTGATTTAATAAAGCTCTTGGATGTCACACTTGTACCCGGCTCTGCCTGTCAATGCAGACCCTTATGTGTTGACCTCTTTGCCATCCCTTTCATTCTTTGTACTTTATATAGGTTTTTTTGGATATGGTCTTAGTATAGCTCAGGCTGCACCTAAACTTGCTATGTAGTCAAAGATGATCCTGAACTTCTGATTCTCCTTCTTCTACTTCTTAAGTGCTGGGATCACAGCTCATCTGGTTTATACAATGTTGGGAGTCAAACCTAGAGTTTCATACATGTCAAGCAAGCACTCTTCCCATTGAACTACATACCCAGAATGCTGTTTTTTTTGGGGGGGGGTACAGGGTTCATATCCTCCAGGTTGGCCTCAAACTTGCTATGTGCCCAAGGATGACCTTGAACTCCTGATCTTCCTGCCTCCACTTTTTGAGCTGGGATTATAGATATGCACCACCACACCTGGCCATACAGAGTTTTTGGTACTAGAATTGTGACTGTGAGCAAAGCAAATACGATCACTTCTTTAGCCTGCTCACAATCTAAAGGAGGGGGCAGCTACTACACCAGTGGTAAATTGGGGAAGTCTCCTCCCGAAAACTCAAAGGAGCAAGTCGCACAGTGATGGCCTCTCTTTACCAAGCTGCCTCTTGGTGTTATGTGTTACAAGTGAGATCTCACTGAGACTAATTCCTCCGGGTATTCCCCTGGTTTGGTCACAGTAAAATCCAGTTAGAGTGAATCTGGAGGATCACAGTTTCCTTTCAGAAGCCTGACCTCTCCTGGAGCTGACACATACTGTCTCTTGGGAATCGGCAGGGCAGGGTGGTGGCGTTTATTTCTCTGGAGTCAGGCAGGCCTGTGCTTGAATTGCCACTACTGTACTTACTATGTGCCACCAGAAGCAAGCTACTCAGCTGCTCTCAGCGTATGTGTATATGTGTATATGCATTTGTGTGCATACATGTGTGTGTTCAATCCATAGGCACTGCACATGTATGGATACAGTGCATATACATCATGAAATAGAATTATCATGAGACTTTGTATGAGACAATGAGTTGGAACACTTAGCATACGATAGCTATTCACTGAGATGGATTTCAGTCCTTTCCCTGAAAGTAAAATTAGTAAAATTAGTGAGTAGTTAAACAGACTGCACAAACAGTGAAGAAGGAGATGCCTACAGACGTTTTGAACTGAGTCTACTGTTCCAGCCAAGCATTAGGTACTTTAGATTCATCCCAGTTACTCATTAAAAAACTGTATGCAGGATCACTGGGGCAACTAGGTCATGAAGGTTATATGGGAAAGAGGGCAGAGTTGTTGCCCTATGACGCTGTTTTCAGTGTCTTTGAGTGATTTCTTCCCCTTCCCTCTCCTCCCCTTCCCTTTCCCACTAGTGGACTTTCCATTGAGATCCAGCTGCAGATAGCATGATTAAAGGGACATTTGAAATCAAATAGGGAGTAGCAAACAGAACAGAAAATAATAGGGAGGCTGCATTTCTGTGCCATGTTTTCCTTCAGCAGTATTGATTGGAGTCCTTCTGCCAAGGAGCTTGGCTCTCACATGGAGATCTTGAGAGTGTATCTACTCCATAGGATATTACTTACAGCCCTGTGGACTAGCAGTCTGCCACGGAAACTCCACTTTCATTTGCATAGCTCTTTACATTATAGGAAGTGCTGGAGACTGACCTGTGCTGCTCTCTGTGGTGCTGCAGGCCAGTGAGGACTTATAAACATGGTCTCTGGGTGCCAGCAACAACTGGTAACTGAGGTAATGAAGGGTTAGGGGCTTTGCATAAATAGAAAAGCAAATGTGTATTTGTTGGCATTGCTTTTTCCCTCTTTCCAAAAATAAAGTGTATTGTTCCCAGGGAGTGGAATTTGCAACAACAGCTGCCTGCCTGCTTTCCTCCTGAAGAAGCCCCTGGAGTTGACCTGAGTTTGTTCTGTCCTCCACGGATGCTGGGATCTCAGCAGCCAAAACAGATGCATTTGTGGGGCACATGAGTCTGAGCCCTGTGCTCACTGTCCATAGTGCACATGCTTTGTGTGAGCCCAAGTCCTGGGCTCTGCACCGAGTTCCTTACCTGAGAGCCTGCTCCAAAACAGCCCACACTTGAGAACTGCAGAGCACCCTGCCCTTCTTCATAGCCTCTGAAACCACACCCATTGCTTCAGCTCCAGTGAAGGTCTGGCTTCCAGCGTGTTCCGGAAATGTCACCTGAGGGTCCAGGCACAATTAGGAAACAAGACATGAACACATTGCTATGCTGTCAACTGTCTTTACAAACCTTTGAGGATGTGACAGGGCTTCTGACTGGAGGTTATTTGGCCAGGAGAAGGAATATATATTTATGGGCTGGTATAACATGTTAGGCCATTGCTGGGAAGTGCTTTGAGTTATATGACTGAGCTATATCTATAGCCTTCAATCTCCACCTTTTTGTGAGTCAGGGTGTTATTTAACTCAGGCTGGATTCAAATTTGCTATGTACCCAGGACTGAACTTGAACTCCTTATCCTGCAGCTTTACTTTTCTGAGTGGTAGATGACATGCTTGTGGTATGTCAGTATGACTGGACACAGCCCTTATATTCTTAAATTTTCTTTTATGACAGGGTCTCAAGAAGTTGCTCAGACTAGGTTTGAACTGGCTATCATTTTTTCTCAATCTCAAAAATAACTTGAATTATATGATAAATCTATCAGGTCCAGCTTAAGAGGGGGGCGTTTTATTCAGGGAGATGTAGTTAAGAGTTGGGTATAAAATCAAGGTTCTTGACATTGAGTTAAACTGACCCAATTGCATTCAGTTCACATTGGTTAAACCTATTAAAGCATTAGCTGTAAAAATAACACATTCTCCTTTCAAGCAGCTTCCCTGGTATAGAGACAGCTATTGGGAAAATGATGGAGGGACTGAACATGCTTCTGGGAACACCAGTCTTAGGAAATGGGAAGAAAATGATAAAGAGATAGCAGCAAAGCTGGATTGTAAAACAATTCCCTAAGTTGGAGAGGTGGCTCAGTGGCCACAACACTTGTTCTGAGAGAGGACCAAGTTTGATTCTCAGACACACGGGATGCTTTTAACCATCCATAATGCCAATTTTAGGGAATCTAATGCTAACTGTTGATCTCTAAGGGTACCAGACGTGCATGTGGTACACAGATACACATGCACATGAAACGCTCATGCATATAAAATAAAACAACAATAAAAAGTAGTTCTCTGCTGTTTTATCAGTAGGTTCTGTTATCAAATGTGCTGCTGATAGTGGCCAATGACAGACCCATCCCAGCTCTCCACCCACTCATCCCTTTTATAACAAGAGCTCTATGTTAGATGCTAGGTTACATGACAATATGATGTGTTCTCTATAATAAAAAGAGTACTTACTGTGTTGCATTGTACACTGATTAATTTTTTTTAAATCAACTTGACACAAGCTAGGCTCAAATTGACCCCATCTTAGCCTGTTGGCAAGCCTGTGGAATATTTTCTTGATTAATGATTGATGTGGGAGGATCCACTGTAGATGATGCCATCCCTTGATGAGGGAAGTCCTTCTGTGTATATATTTGTCTTATGGTTGATAAAGCACTGTTTGCCAATAGGGAAGCAAGATAGGTGGGACTAGGAGTCAAAGAGGAGTCTGGGAAATGTAGTCAAGAGTAGAGTTGCCATGTGATCCTGGGAGGAGAGGATGCATGAGGCTGGCGTCCTTGGTAAGATAAGATCTTATACAAATATATATATTAGCAGTCATGGGTTAATACTTAAGACAGAACTAGCCAATGGGAAGCCCTGGACATTGGCCGACAGCATTGCAACTAATAGAGTCTCTGTGTGTTATTTGGGGTTGATGCAGCTCTGGGACCAGGCTGGTGGGAAGAATGCTCGTTACACAATGGTGCCTAACGTGAGGCACGAACCCACGACCCTGACATTAAGAGTCTCATGTTCTACTGACTGGGCTCAACCCCTGGGCAACTGGTTGAGAGTTGTATAATAAACTGATTGAGCCATAAATCACAGTCACTAAGCAGCATTCTTCCATGGTCTCTGCTTCAGTTCTTGCCTCCAGGTTCCTGCCTAGAATTTCTGCCCTGACTTTGCTCAGTGATGAACGGTAAACTAAAAGTATAAGGTGAGACAATTTTGGTCATCGTGTTTTTAATTACATCAACAGAAGGCAAACTATAACACACTGTAACTCAGTCATCTTTCCCCAAATACATTCTGATCCCCATGACTTGGTAATAGGAGGATTTTTGCGGGGGAGGGGAGGGAAGAAATAAGTTTTGCAAATATAATCAAGCTATGATCTTAAGATGAGCTCATTCTGGATTATTCCGGTGAGTTCTAGATCCAGTGATAAGCATTCTTATAAGCGGCATGCAGAGAGAAGAGGCCAATGCCATGTGAAGACAGGAGGAGGAGTAGGGGGGTGAGGGGGAAAGAGAGTGGGGGGATGGGGGATGTGTCCACAAGCCAAGGAATGTCTGCAACCTCCAAAGCTGCAAGAAGCAGGAAGCCCTTTTCATTTTAGACTCTTAACCTCTGGAAATGAAAGAACTGTTGCTTTAGGCCACTAAATTTGTGACAGTTTGTTGCATTATCCATAGGAAGCTGGTGTAAGGCAGAAGTTAGTACTGTCTGGAAATTGATCACAGGAAGCTAGCAGGGCATAGGTATGGGAAGGTGTTTTCATCTTGGGGAGTCATTCACTCTCACAGTAAGCAAGCAGTTCAGGCCCCACGCTGTTCTTGGTATTGAGTGGACAAAAGAAGGACCAGCTCTGTTCCCTGGAGGGGGTGACCCATCAGAAAGAGAAGGTCACTGGGAGGCAGGTGCTGGGGAGTGCAGAAGCACATGTCCTAGCCTCTGGACAGGGACACAGTCATTTTCTAAAACAACCACATATCTCATAGCATGCGTATACCCAACCCAGGGTCGACCTTTGCGTCCATATCTCAAGAGCACTTGTGGGATGAGAAGATATCTCTATTCCAACCTCAGACTCAGAATGAGCTCATAATTTCTGGGATCCCCATGGCGAAGGAGACAAGAGTCCTTTTTGAGTAGGCTGGTGTGGTGTGGTGTGGTGTGGTGTGTGTGTGTGTGTGTGTGTGTATGCATGTATGTATGTGTTCGCGTGTGTGCGAGTGCGCAGGGTTCCTTAGTAAGTGGTCCTCATCTGGCATGGAACCCTTTGGCTGAGATGGGTAAAGTTGACATGGGTAGGTGGGATGGCAGAGAGGAGCTGAGAGAGGGGCTACTCCTTCAGAGCAAAGGCTCTTCCAGGGAGATCAGGGCAGAGCCAGACACAGAGACATCTCTTGGATGCTGCTTTGCCTCTGAGCTTGTCCAAATATTCATCAATCAATCCATTTATCTGTCCACCACCCATGCATCCATCCATTCGTTCGTGAAACACTAGTTTGTTGCATGTCATCACTGTGACGGCATGGGACTGGGGTCAAGTCGTCTGGGGAAGACAGAAACTCCATCAGGAGCTAATTGTCCCATGGGAGAGGTGGCACATACTGTGACTCTGTGGGACATTGTCAGGCCAGGTGTGCTTGGCACACCATGTGTATTATGCAGACAGACGTACTACTGCTTCAAATGGAGAGGGAGGAAGGCAAGTGGGGGCCAGCACAGTTTGTGGGTGACCAGAGGAGGGTGGGGAAAGATGGGCAGGATTGGGATGACAGAGGGAGGCTGGTCATCTTCCTTTTCTCGAACTTCTTTCATCATGAAGGAGGAGAGCATGCACAAATGTCTGCTGTCAAGTAAGATTGTCACTGAGGGAGGGTTGTAAGTCCTGGGTTCTCTGGGATATTGGATTCTCTTTAAAAACTTGAGAGTAAAGAAAAAGAAGATCAAGGCACTCAGTCAATAGAGTGCTTGCCACACAAATGCAAGGATCTGGGTTTGATCCTCAGCACCATATGAAGAAGCCAGTGCAGTGGCTGCTGGGACAGGAATGGACAGAGATGGTGATTCCTAAAGTTCACTGGCTGGACAGTCTAATGTGCAGGCAGCAGACTCAGTGAGAGAGCTTGTCTCAAAGATAGGGAGGGGAAGACGCAGATGTTAACCTCTGACCTCCACTGGAACACACCCATGTGCAAATGCACCTGCACACACATGTGCATGCATGCAGAAATGTGTACAGGCACACACACACACACACACACACACACACACGGAAAAAATTAAGTAGAAAATATGGGGCTAGATTGTGGAGGTCTTGAGTGCCTTCCTAGATGTCTGACTGTCCTAAAGGAAGCAAGCAAACTGTGCTGTTGCTGATGCATTATTTTTCTTTGAAAAGAGTAAAACACCATGGTTGACTAGACTCTTTACAGCCAGGTATGGTGGCACATGCCTTCAATCTTAGTACCAGGGAGCAGAAACAGGTGGATCCCTGTGAGTTCCAGGCCAGGCTGGTTTACAGGGCCAGTTCCAGGTCAGCCAGGGCTACACAGTCAGACTGTTCATTCTTTTGGGGGGGACCCCATATTTTCTGTCTTAAAAATAATAATGCTCAATCTAGGAAGTCAAAGGAAAATAAGGAAAATAAGTCACTTGCAATTTCTTTCTGAAAAATGATTATTGTGTTTCTCCTGCATGTCGTTTTTAAAAAATGGTTGCAGAAATCACATCTAGCCTGTTGTGTAGTTTCAGTCTTTAATCTTACCACAACAAGGCAAGCATTTCCTGGTGCTATTTCTGTCTCCAGGAACTGGGTTGTTAGTACCATGTCTTGGAGATGCATCCTAACTTATTTAATCTTGCCTGTATGGCTGGATATTGGATTTATTAGCTCTTTCTCATCCTTGTGGATCATGCTGGCATTCCTGTAATAAGGCTTCTTCCATATCTGTGATCAATACCTTGGGCTGGACCCCTCGATGGGAATTCACCAAATCAAAGGGCGCGGGCATCTTTAAGGTTCTTTGAACATTCTGCCAAATTGCTTCCTTGGGGTTTGTTGAGCTTTAGGAAGTACATGATGACAGGCGAGTCTCATCGCTGAGGACAGGCAGAGCCAGGCCAGAGAGAAAGAGCATTCCGGACATTCTACTGAGGAGAGACATTCCGGAGTCGTTGAAGCTGCGACCCTGGCGATGTGCTGTCCTGATAGGAAAGTCTAGCTGGCGTGCCTGCTGTTTATAGAAAGTGGCTCCAAAGTCTTCCCTACAGACAGCGGTGCTCTGGGCATGCTGACTTCTTTTTTCATCTCTTCCCAGAACCCACTAAACTCACTTCCACCATGGGGCACTTGCATTAACTCTGATTCTTTGTATTAGCTGTGGTCCTTTGCTGAGATTTCTCTTTCTTCAGAACTTGCCACCCTGGGTGCCATCTTATCATCCATCTCCAGGCTCTCCCACCACACTGGTTGGAATGACAGCACTTATGACTTCTGGTACATATCAACATTCAGACGGTATTTGTAGAATGACTGAACACAGTCACTCATCCTTTTAGTCTCCAAATATTTCCCAAGTATCACTTTCAAGTATTTCTATTAAGGTAAAAAAAATTTAAATAGCCAGTAGCACATTTTTCAGAACTGGTACCTACCCAGGCTCTCTTCCTTTACCTTAGTTTCTGTATATCTGAGATCTATGCTGCCTTTCTGTATTTGAATATACCACGTTTCTTGCTATTCCATAACCTTTCCACATGCATTGACCTCTGATCTCCACTTGTGCACACATATGCATGCATGCACAAACATGCATACAGGCACACACCACACACAGGAAAGTCTAGAATAGGCTTCTTTACCAACCCCTACTCCTCTCTCAGGCCTTAGACAATGATGTTTCCTTAGAAATCTTCCTCGGCCCCTCTTGGAAGAGAAGCTTCCTCTATTCCACTCCCTTTGAGATAGCTCAGTTCAAAAACTTAGCGAAGCAGTTTTGAATCTACTCTCCTGTGATGAAATCTTGACCCCCTGGAAGATGGCAGAGTGGCACTGAGAGGCTTCTGAGACAAGGTTAGATGTTTTCTCTTCCACCTGGGTCTTTTGAATATGTTTACTCTTGGGAACCAATCATCTCCATTTAATTGAGAAGCCTTCTCTAGCTGAGGAACCCCAGCTAGAGGCCTGGATGATAGTCAGCTGTGTGTGTGTATACATATATACATACATATCCTGATTTTTCTGAAAGTCACCCCTTGGCAGAGTCCCTGGACATTTCTTAATGTTCATGAAGTGACACTTTTCAATGTTGTAAAACAAATAGTAGAATAAATTAAAGAAAAAAAACCCTGATCAACATAAACTCTTTTCCCTCACAAAGCTACAGGCTAGGGAAAGGAGCATTGTTAACTGGATAACCATGGAAGAAACATCCATCACACAACTATAAGGGACACAATGAAGAAGATAGCATGTTGTTAGTACACTGAAACGGTGCTGCTGTTGGTCTCCAGAGCCATATAACAAACAGTCCCTGGTGGTTTTAACAGATAATTACCCATATCTCCTTTCAGCACTGTATCTAGAAAGTCAAACAATGCTGCTTGCTCCCTGATACTCAGGGCACTGAAGTCAGTTAGTGCAGGCCCCTGTTTGAGTCTCGGAACTTGGGCTGGTGCAGCAGGGAGGTCTGAGAACTGATCTGGCATTGGTCTCTGTCATGTACCTGCCTATTTTTTTCACCAGCTGCATCTCCAGTATTGCTGAGGGCCCTCTGGGTGCTTCCTTCTGGAAGTCTCATTTCTGCATCAGCCAGCCTGAGTTGTTTTCAGTTAGTAGAGCCAACGGTGCTGACAGGTACCCAGCATGGTAACAAGGGCATGGAAGACATTTCACAATGATGTGCATAATAGTAACTTTGTTGTTGTTGCTGTCTCCAAATACCTGACAGAAGTAACTTACAGAAGGAAGGGTTATTTTGGCTCACAGTCTGATGTTAGAATCCATCATGGTGGTGAAAGGGCGGTGCCAAGAGCAGATCTGGCTACTACACCAGGCATGCAAGGCAGCTGATCTTTCTGCTGTCAGGAAGAAGAGAGATGGATGCTCATACCCACCTCACTATCTCCTGTTTCTTCAGCCTGAAACCCCAGCCTACGGGATGACGCCACCCATATTCAAGGTGGGTCTTTTCTTAAATACCTCTGGAAACATCCTCATAGATATGCCCAAAAGTATTCCCCTAGGTAATTTTTAAATCCTTCCCAGTTCACGCTAAAGATTAATCATCATCATGTACATAGACATCTGGATTTGGGGATAAATGAATCTCTAATGCAGAGGCCCATGGTCTGCTATTATGTATAAGCAAATGCCATCATCACAGGCAAATACTACAAGACTATTAGAAATGGGATTATGGGAACTAAACTCAGAAAAGGGGCAGGAGGGGATGCCCTTGACTTATGTCCATGGCTGTGTCTAGATGAACAGCAAATGTGTATTTGTTGATTGAATGAATGAAATGTTGAAACAAATGTATGGAAGACTTTACCCATTGTGGAGTACCACCTAAATGGAAAGTATTACTCTTTCATGAACACTTAATTTCTGCGGTAAGACCATTTATGAAGCAAATAAGAAAAATCCAAGTCCAACTGGCTTATATAGAATGAGAAATGGTTAGTTCATAAGAGACAACTTCAGGGGTTTGAGTGTTGTTGTCAAGATCTCTTCAGCCTTGGTCTTATCTGTAGT
This sequence comes from Mesocricetus auratus, assembly GCF_017639785.1. NCBI lineage: Eukaryota > Metazoa > Chordata > Mammalia > Rodentia > Cricetidae > Mesocricetus > Mesocricetus auratus. Next base: position 67,490,460 of record NW_024429191.1, read on the forward strand.
GGTTCCATTCTTAGGTTCTTTCTAATTGCTGGTTCTCAAACACTCAAGACTTCCTTGTCTCAGGTGCAAGCTCAGAAGAGTCAGGCAAGAGGCTATTTCTGGCTATTCAGCACACATCCCTGGGTTTGTATTGCTTGTACACGCGTTTGTTCTAGCTTGGGTGGGATGTCAGTTGGAGGCAAGTGTGGATGCAGAACAGTGTCCATGATCTTAGCCTAGGCTGGACCTAGTTCATGGTTTATTCCTGAAGCTGGGGCTGAGGGCAGGGTAGCTGCAGTTGCTAGTGGTTAAAAATCATGGTTGCAGGCTGGAATCTTGGTTCTTCTAAGAGAACATATGTAGCCTAGCCAAGATATCTCTCAAAAGGGTATTTTGGTAGCACCCATGTCACAGAACCTCTGTAAGGATTGCATGAGTTCATGTGTGTGAAGTGCCTAGAGCAATGCCTGTCAAGGGTTCAGTACACATGAATTATCTTAGCTGTTGTTGCCTTACTACGAACAGGGAAGGGATGGTTCCAGAGAAGCTCAGGCAACCTGTTAACCAGAAAAGGGTACAAGTGAATGCTCAAAAGGCCAATATAAAGGTCTATAGTCTGCACTTTATCCCCAAATTCTTACCCACCAGTCTCTGGAGGGGAGCAGGTAGGCAGAAAGGTCTTGGAGGCAGCCACCTGGGGCTCAGTCTCGCTTCTTGGTGTCAAGCTCTGTCCTCCCAGGAGAAGTTCCAAAGTACAGTCATATGCTACTCATCAAGCCTCCTGCAGGGCTGAATGTCGCCTTGGAAATTGGTCCTCAATTTTCCAGCCTTCACCTGTGGGGTAGTCTTAGAAAACCCATGCTCTGGCCAGCATGTGCATATTAAACTATTTCAAAATGTTAGGAGAGGAAGTCTGCATGCTTAATGTGCAATTTAGCTGGAAGAACTACAACAACTTGCATTTTGGTATGTTCCTCATTTTGCAAATGAATGCGATTTTCATAATGGACCCTAATGGCTCCCTCAGAGTAATTCTGCACTGTCATATTAATATGGATTATGGTGCTTTAATAAGAGTTGACTTCAGGTTCCTTGGGCTGCTCATCAGGGTCTCTTGGCTGCTCACACACACAATCATCAGTCATTACTCTCCTTGTGAAGTGATATTTATTCCTCATTCATTATTTCCATAGGGTGAGTGAGGTCATGAATAACCAAGGAGCCCTAAGCTATATCATTGGCTTGACATAACAAAGGACTGGCTTAAATGTCCTCAGACAACCCCAATGCCAGAAGCATGGTACCCTCATCATTGGAGCAGGCCTGGAGTTTCCATGTCTCTGTCATTCTTCCATTCTCTCTAAAGAGAGACTCCAGGGTTGCCCCTGACTTCCTTGGGATGGGCATCATAAAGCAAGAAGGATATTCACAGACAAGCATCCATTTGGCAGAGAAATGGTTTTGTTCTAGGTGCCTGGAGAGAAGCATAATCTCTTTGAGATTTTTCTTAAAGGAGTGTTGAATATTGCCAGACTTTGTGTGCTGGAAGTTCAATGCTATTGCTCACGGCCATTGGCAGTGGCTATGATAGCTTGTGGCCCCAAGGCTCTGTTGCTTCTGTCCAGCATATAACAAGACTCAAGGCTTTCTTTGATCTTTTTGAATGGTGACCCAGAATCCCAGTCTCCTGGATGCAGGATCATCACCACCCTCATCTATCCTCTAGGACTCTAAAGTGACTCCTGCTTCCCAGGTCCATTCTGAATGACACAGCTACTCACTACCTGCCAGTCTGGTCTAGCTGTCCTTTGCCTTGGCCTTATTCTAAAGGGCAATTTCTTATTGTACCACCCAGTCAAGGCAGATGCAATATAAAATACTACCTGTTGAGCTCTTGGTTTGGAATGTATGATCACATAATGTGTATACTTCTTATACTTCTTATGTATAACATACATGATCTGTGACTGATCAGGATACCAGATAGAGCCTGCCATCAGAGACACTGGGTTCTCATCCAGCATCACAAACACACTAGCTGTGCCCTGTAGGGCGGACTGCTCCACTTGTCTGGTCCCCACTGTAAGATAGTATTGGTAATACAGCACACTGTTTGGTATGCAGCAGACTTTCTCCATGGTTATTTCTGTCACTCCCCAGGCAGATAGGACACACGTTTGGTTTGTCCGTGGAGAGCACACCTTTGCCTTTCTTCGTCCTCAAGTTCCAGTGTCTTACATCTTTCTCAGTCCCACACACAACTACTGGAAGACAGAAGAACACAGGGCTGTTTATTTTGAAAGTAATTTTCAACGTTGACGCTCTGAGCAAACACCCTCTGCAACACACTGTATTACCACATAGGCATCACATTAAAACAAAGCCTTTTGGCTTGAAGTGAAAATTACTGTCCCACTGGGAGACATAAACTGGGGGGGGGCTGGCTGTGTGAAAGAGGGGCACACAGCATCTGGCAGGCCATGTCCATTGAAGGAGTAGCTGGCCTCCTTACTGTCAGCATTCATCTTACTTGGACAACTGTGATCCCCTTTCCCCTCCACAGCAATATGTTCAAAGGTTGGGGGCAGGAAAGCAACAACCAGCACATACGGAAATCAGTGAGAGCTCTGTTTGTTGACAAGCTAGGTAGAATTCTGTTGACCGCTGTCAGGTGGTAATGACTCAAATTGGTATATGGCTATGTCTTCACACACACACACACACACACACACACACACACACACACACACACACACAACCTGGTTAGTGGAGCCAATGAACTTCCCTTTTTTCTGTTTAATAATGGTGTTACTACTGATAAAAGCTGACATTTATTGGGTACATTTTATATTCCAGACACTGAGCACGGGGGAGAATTTGATACGTAAGCTTAATTCTCAGAATCCCTTTAAGAGGAAGGGAAGGCATTACCTTTATTCTCAGTTCTACAAACAGTGAAACTGAAGCACAGAGTCCATTTACTTGCCCAAAGCCACACAGTTGGTGATTTGGGCCTGGGCATTCTGATCCCAGAACCCAAGTTCTCCAGCTCCTCCTTGTTTGGCCTCATTGTGTGAGCAGCAAAGGAGTTTGTGTACACTGTAGGTGTGCCCAGGACATGGAGACGACACAGACACAGCAGAACCTCACCTGTGGGCTGAGTACTCTGGGCCTTGTGTAACACTGAATTATCTATTGCCGGTCTTGTCACTTCCCAAGAGATTTGGGACCTTGGAGGATCATTCTACTTCAAATGCTCCTACTAGCCTGAACAATATATACAACAGCCACAGGGGTTTAGCAAGTGCTTGTTGAACAGGTGGATGCTAATTCAGGAGGTGCAGATAGTGGATGTGAACTCAATACTCCAGAGGGGTTGAAGATGGGCAAGGGACAGAGGCTGGAGAAAGGTGTGGGAAGAGATGAGTGGCGAAGGTCCCCTTGGGAATTGTGGTAGACTCAGGGTAGAAGAAAAGGGGCCAGGGTCAGGAGAGTACCCAGGAATAGGATGAAGTAGAAGAAAGATGTTACAGCAGGTGCTGGTAGGCCAACCACAGTGAGTGCTTGAACTAGGAGCAGCTGGTCACTGCTTAGTGTGGAAGGGCATGAAGAAAGCTGTTGTCAAGATGCGGGGGTAGTCCTTGTGTGATGCTGGGCTTAGCGCCTGCTGTCTTGGGGTCAAATCTCAACTCAGCCATTCTTCAAATGCAGACTCTTGAGCAATCACGCCTCTCACAGGACCAAGAGGATCAAAGGAGATAATATGTGGGTGGCTCCTAACACTGCCCCAATCTAATCAGGTTGATGGCCATTGGTTCATCTGCAGCTCTGGGGAGGAGAATGAGTGGGAGAGGAGAGAGCCTGAGCGGGAGGCAGATTTGGTGGCCATCACATGACAGTCCCAACCATAACTAAAGAAGACATGTACCTTAGGTTCCTGTTCCTTATCCCATTATGAGCCAGGACAGTGAGTGTCTCCCTGAAGATGCATAGGATGGAGAGACTGCTGTGGTTCATATGTAGCTGTTGGTTTCCAGGATGACAGGCTTTCTCTACCTCTCTCACTGCAGTGATTCAGCGTATGGCAGCTAATTCTAGGCTGCAAACTGGGGGGCATTAGGTTAGTACCCAAACCTCTTAGAAGCATCTTTCCATTCCTGTTCTTAGAAACACACCAGACCCACTCCTTCTATCCCCTGGAGATTCTGGACTCCTTCCCTTCTACAGGCTCTCCATGCCTTTCTGCAGTCTCTATGCCCTCCTTTGACTGAGCAACTCTGAGTCAACCTGTACATTCTTTAGCTTGTTTTATATTTTGCTGCCACTACAAGTTCACAGTGTTGAGTTTTTCAAGTTTCAGTTTTTTTCTCTCTTCTTTAAATTACAATCTTATTTTATATAACAATCTCAGTTGCCTCTCCCTTCTCCCATGTCTCCCACCAATTTCCCCATCACATCCCCCATCCTCTCTCCAGGGAGGGTGAGGCCTCCCATGGGGGGAATCATCAAAGTCTGTCACATCATTTGGGAGCCTCGGTGCTCCCCCATGTATCTAGACTGAGAGAGTATCCCTCCATAGGGAATGGGCTCCAAAGTCTGTGCTCTAGGGATAAATATTGGTTCCACTGCCAGAGGTCCCATAGACTGGTTCAGGGGGCCTGATTCTATCCTGTACTGGTTACCCAGCTGTCAGACTGGGGTCCATGAGCTCCCACTTGCTCAGGTCAGCTGATTCTGTGGGTTTCCCCAGGATGGTCTTGACTCCTTTGCTCATCACTCCTCCCTCTCTACAACTGGATTCCAGGAGTTCGGCTCAGTACTTAGCTGTGAATCTCTGCTTCTGCTTCCACCAGCTACTGGGTGAGGGCTCTAGGATGGCATTTAAGGTAGTCATCAATCTCATTATAGAGGAAGGACATTAAAGGTTTTTTCAAGTTTTAGAACTGCCGGTGGGTCAGCTACAGGAGGGCAAGGCACCCATCCATCTAGTTGGCTGTTTCAGTTCTTGTCCCTAGAACAGTGCCAGGCACATGGCAGGGCTTCCAGAAGCTTTTGTGGAATGAGTAATTGTGCTTCTTCCAAGTACACACACCTTCCTGGACATTCTGCTGCATTTCAGACACACATCTGGAAATTGGGAGTAACTCACTTTTCCAAACTTGCTTCTTGCAGCCTGGCCTCAACAGCTAGCTGATCTTTGAGATCTTTTATATTCTGTAGACATTAGATCTTTTATATTCTGCAGAATGTAATGTCGTATGCCTATAATCCAAGCACTCAGGAGGCAGAAGCAAGAGAATCTCTGTGAGTTTGAGGTCAGCCTGGTCTACATAGAAAGTTTCAAGTCAGCTAGGGTTACATAGTGAGATCCTGTCTCTAAACAAAAGATTTATAGCATCTTTCTGAGTTTCATAAGAAACATTGCATGGGGTGGGTGCTCTGTTGGTGTGGAGGAATGGGTTTTCTGGCATAGAGTGTGCACACACATCTAAGTGTGTATGCGTATGTCTGTGTGTGTATGTGTGAGTGTGTCTGTGTGTGTATGTATGTGTGAGTCTGTGTGTATGTGTGTGTATATGTATGTGTGTGTGCATATGTGTTTGTATGTATGTGTGTGTGCTTATATGTTTGTATGTATGTGTGTATGTGTATGTGTGTGTATTGTGTGTGAGTGTGTCTGTGTGTATGTATGTGTGAGTCTGTGTGTATGTGTGCATATGTGTTTGTATGTATGTGTATATATATGTATGTGTGTATACATATGTGTGTATATGTGTCTGTGTGTATGTGAATATGTGTATTTGTGTGTATGTGGGGGGTGTACACAGGTGTGTGTGTGTGTGTGTGTGTGTGTGTGGGCAGGTGGACTTGGTTATGGTTTCCATAGCTCATGGGGTTGAAGGACGTCTGCTGGTATTACTCAGAGTGGCTGCTTCTCAGGAGTCTTGGTCTCCTCCTCTGACTCATGGGCATTTTAGGGCCGACTGTGAAGCCCTTGAACGGCAGTGAGAGCTGGGGCTTTGAGGAGATGACTCTATTCCTCATTCCCTTCTGCACATTTTCCACTCACATACAGGCTCCTCCAGGAAATGTTGGATTTTTAATTATCTTTAGTACAAGTCATTTTGGAGCTAGTGTTTATTTTTCTATTGCGTTTCCTTTTTGATTTAACTTTCCCTTTTTTCACATGCTGTCTACTAGACAATTGCTTGCAAGGTTTTATTTATTGTTTTGACACTCGCCTTCTCTGTTTCTGGATGGCACGTTGAAGCAAGGCGTATCTTTGCCCTTGGGGAGCTTCTGAGCAGGGTTTGGGTGGTTGGGGTGTATGGGTGTTATGACAGGGTGAGGGGCAGGTGTCAAGGACAGCTTCCAGAGGTGGTGACCTCTGTCAGTGAGAGCTAAGGACACTGCAGACATTATCTCATCCCCTCCTCACTCTGAGGACAGTGCTTTTATCCCTGTGGTGTGACATCACCTCTCAATGTCTTGGTTTTCTCATCTGAGAAATGCACTTGGTGAGACCTCAGAGGAGCATGGTGAGGACACTTCGGTTAAAATACATACAGGGTGCTTTGTATTTGTGCCATGCTAGGCTGGGTGTTCTGGGTGGCTCTGGAATGCTGGCTTGGAGGAGATGAGACAGTGGAGGGTGGGTGCCTTGAGGAAGGAACTTAGAGTAGGATTCGGATCCTGAACTCTGTGACCTAGCTTATCTGCATGGAAGTACAGAAAGTCTGTGGGGCCAAGGTATACTACTGAAGGATTCTCAGCAGGGGTGGGTGGCCATCTCACATGACTCACCTTGGATAGGTCACAGCACCTACAGTGGACCACCTCCTTCCTGGGTTTCCTGGCTTAGACACGTGCCTTTTCACCCTCAACCTAGGCAAGCGCTGGCATTTTAAAAATGAGGACGCCTTGGTGCAAACAACCAGCTCTGGTTTCATGCTTCTTTGGATGGTCAGGGAGTTCTCTGCAGTGGAAAGGATGAAGCCAATTGAAGAACCAAGGGTTCTCACCATGGAGCCGTTGGGTGGCCCAAAACAAACATTCATTCTTATGGATGTCAGGGGGTGGTGAAGGGAAAGCAAGGGGTGGGGGGAGGGAGGAGGAAAATAAAAGCCATCCGTCCCAGTCTCTTGGTGCTGCCGAAATAGTTTTTAATCCTCTGCATGGAGTCACCACGGGCTCTTCTTGGAGTCACCTCCCAGGGCAGTTGTAAGGAACCCGGATAAAGATTTATGTGGTTTGTTTGCTTCCCCGGGGTCTTTGAAGGCCTACGGAGCCGGCGACATTTATGACTGGTTGGTTAACCCTACAGCTCTCTGGGGGCTCCTTCTGCGACCCCTGGGCAGAAGGCAGCAGGCCTTGGCTGCTCCATCTGGAGAGCTGGTTGTCTAGGGAGGAGAGCTGTTCAGGCCCACCAACTCTGCAGGCTTTGCTCGCCACAATGGCGTCATCCCAGCACAACGCCCCCACCATCTTCGAAATAAAACCAGTTCCTATTCCCCAGGGGACTGGACGCTTGAAATTCGCCTGAAAGGTTGGGGGTGACGCTTGTAGGGTTGAGTGAAGCAAGACCTCAAGTCTATTTGGCTTGGAAATGGCTAATCAGGGTCAGGCGAGAGAGGAACTGCCCAGTGTTCTTTGGTGTGAAAGATGTTCTAGAAAGATAGACACATATTTAAAAATAAACGAATCTCTGCTGTATTACTTTTTTTAAACGTTAATATTTTCCTGGCACTGCTGGTTAGAATTACTTGTCTGGGTGTCCTGAACTTGGATTTTGAGACCCAGCTGAGAAGCCCGCACAGCTGGAGGGATGGAGACACCTTGGGGAAGTGAAATATTTGGTGTGCCTTTCCGACCTTATTAAAAAAACGAATCTGTTTGTTTTGTTCACAAGCTCCTCCACATCCCAGGATAGCCACTGAAAGAACATTGGAAAAACATGTCTTTTGGGGGTTAGGTTGGCCCACTGGTTCAGAGAAGCAGGGGCTGTGCAGGATTTTTTTTTTTTAACCAGGATCTCTGAGAACTTAAAGCTCCCAGCTTGCATTTCTGTTCAGAAACCCTATCAGGGGTGGGGGCGGGGTGGGGGTGGGGTGGGAGTGGCAAGCAGTGGGACGTTTGGAGTTCTTCTTCTGAGAAATGGCAGACAGATGCAAACACTGGGAAAGACAGCTCAACCATGAATGGTGCTTCCTTCTAGTCAACACAGGAGCCACACAAACCTGACGGAAGTCTCAGGGGACCCACAGCAGTCCCGGTGGGCATCTGACCCCCTGATGCTATTTCCTCATCTCAGTGAGTCTTGTGGGGACCTCACATTCACCTTATAGTTGAGGGATAATTCCTGCCACCCTTCTGAAAGACAACCCTGGAATCTTCTGGATTATGAACCACAAGTCGGCTTCCTCGGGCTCTCCTCTTAGATAAGGTCTCTTGTTTCCAGGCAGGCCAGGAACTTGCTGTGTAGATGAAGATAGCCTTGGACTCCTAGTCCTCCTGCCGCCACATTTCAAGGGCTGGGATTATGGGTGCACACCACAATACCTGGTTTATGGAACTGGTGGAGATCAAATCCAGGTCTTTGTGTATGTTAGACAAGTACTCCACCAGCTGAGCTACGCACTTAGCCTCATCAGCCTTGTTTAATGTTGGGTAAACGGAGACACTGTTATGTGAGATCATAGACTGCACAGCATTCCTGAAGTTTTTTCATCCTCTCGGCTATTTTTTTTCTTCCAGAAGCCACAATTGAACCATCTAAAATTCTGGAACCAGGAAAACCCAGACTCAATTCAGCGCCTTCTATTTCCTTTGGTTTCTCTGAGCCTCAGTTTATTCATCTCTAGAATGGACAGCAAAGCAACGGCATGGCCAGGGCTGTGAGGAGAATGAAAGCAGACACAGTTTTCGGGGTCCTGCAGGGAAAAGCTGTCTAGAGAATGTGACTACTGGCGTTTGTAGACCAGGGGCTCTGAAGGAGTAAACCAGTTCATGGGGAGCCTAAGCAGCCTCTCAGAGGGGCAGCTGCGACCTTGGGGGCTGTGCTGTCTGTGCTGGGCAGTGGTGGTCTCCGGAGCTGACAGTTCTGGTTTCTCTTCCAGGAGGTAGAAATATTTAACATAACATAGTGACCTCACCGGGGCTGCAGCAGAGGCTATCATCCATAAACAGCCGTCTGTTCAAGCCAAGCAGGCCCCACATGCCACAGGTAGACC